>NC_140421.1:42214128-42814128 GCF_965140295.1 Lepidochelys olivacea | reverse complement strand
GTGTCACTGATTACTTGAAGGCCTTTGACTGCTTGTCATATACAAGTGTAAATAGAAAATCAAAACTGTTTTAGTTTACTGATTTTTTACTTTCATGACCTTTGACAGAATTAATAAAGTTAGAGCATTAACTGGTGGGTTTGAGAATTGAAAAAGGGAGTGGGCTTGACATGGCTGAATGCTCTTAACATACCATTTCAGCACAGCAGCTAAAAATACAAAGATAGTTCTTCAAATAATCTGTAGGCTGTTCAGAAAGCAAAGTTATGCTGCCATTATGGTCCTTTGAGTTAGGGAGACAAGCCTAAAGACTCCGTTGAAAGTGTGTTCCACCTGAAGTGGCCTAATGCAGAAATGGCAATAGTTCCCAATATCCCAGAGCCAGAGCTGTTTCTGCACTTCACTCCTTGAATAGTTGACAAATCATTGCAAATCCTCCTCCTTCAGAAGGTAATTGTCACAGTAGAGTTAGTGGCCTGCAAGCAGATCAATTGATTCGGTTAAATACTTCATGTAAGATGACAGCTCTATTGAATTAATAAATATATAGATACTTATTTACCTGTTTGTCAAGGTGATTGTCAATTATCTGGCACTGATTTAAATTAACATAATTTTTTTACTTCACTAAAATATTGGCATTTTAAAATATTACAAAAGTGAAGTCTATCTAAGGTTGAGCTGTGCTGCTACATATCCTCTGTCTCTCAGAATGAAGTGCCTACTTTAAATAGTTGCAGATTAATTGTATGTTAAGATCGATGCAAATTAAATTTAATAGTCATTGTTATTTACATAAGAAATGACTTACACTTCTGCAAGAAAAGTTACAATAAAAGTAATTGCACTGGCTGTGAACAAGGACCTTCTAGTCCCTCGTGCCAACATATTGCCTGAGATGGAAAGAGTTAAGTAAAGTCTTGGAGAAGCAATTCTCCAACAACAATATTTTTGTTATTTTTTTTAATATTGATAATAGTAACAGCCATTCTTACCTTTCCATGACGATAAATTGGGTCTGATTCTGCATGCAATGCTGATCAAAGAGATCTAGAACAGTGAATCTTTATGATGTTCCCAATATGCCTTAATTGAAAACAAGCTCCTCATGCTAGCTCCTGAGTCTAGTTAGTACTAAGAGCCTGGAGGTAGTGTAAATCTCTATATGCATTTCTAATAAACCCATCACCATTGTATCCAGGAGCCATAACAAAGTTAAGATCACAGTTATATATGTCCAAAGGTAGACCTAGCTTCCCTAATTTAGGCTGCCATCTCAGGTGATGATATTGAGAAATATACCTGAGTCCTTATGCCCCCCTGGTGTTGAGGAAAAGTCTGCTTAAAGAGCTTCCAGAGCGCCTTACATGGCAAAGGTCAGGCTCAGGCAGATCTTCAGTGGTAGTGTTTTATGTAATAGTCCTTTACTGAAAGAACATTCTGCCTGTGAGAATTTCACACTTTGGTCAAAATTTCTGTGGCAGAATATGGGGGGAGAGGTGGTCCCTGACAATATTTAACCCTTTATCATTGAGAGCTTTAAAGCTAAGGACCAGAAACTTGAAACTGATCTGGAATCTGAATTGGAGTCAATGAAGAGCATGATGTATCCTTGTTGGTCAGTCTTGCTTAGCAGACACAGCACGTTAGACTAGTTGTAGTTTCCAGATGGCCTTCAAGTTGATCCCAATCAGATTGTATTGCAGTCATTTGCCCTGGAGCCAATGAAAGCATAGACCACCTTGCGTAGGTCCTAGGGTGACTAGATGAAACAAACAAAATATCGGGACACATGGGGGAAGCAAAAAAGAAAAGGGGGGGGGGCAACCAGACCAGAGTTGCCAAAGCAGAAAAGAACAGCCAGAGCGGCCAAAGCCACAATATCGGGACAAATGGCGTCCTGACCGTGCATTGGTCGGGACTCAGGACAAAGAACTAAAAATTGGGATTTTTATCGGGATGTCTGGTCACCCTAGTAGGTCCATAGATGGATGAAGACATTCTTGGGTACTTGTTGTTTGAGTGTCCAGAAGAAGTGATACGCCCAGTAGGGGCTGAGACAGCACACCACTTTAACAATCAAGGGCAGTGGTAAGGTCTAGCTGTTACAAGTTGTTTGAAATACTTTCTTTCTACCAGCACTGCTTCAGTCTTACCAGGTAGCGTTCATGGGAGGATAGTGGGGTGTGGCGTTAAAGCCTCTTTACGCACACCCCTATCAACAAAAAAGTACCATTAAAAATGCAACTGTCCTTCAATGGTAAATGCTTTCCTTTCAAATATTTATAAAGACATTGAGTGCTGAAGAATCCTGTGGGTTAACTTGATGAGATTGTCAACTCTTTTCTCACAAATGTTCCCTCACAAGTCCCTGGATAGATGTCTATAACAATCATTCTGTACATTTAGTATAATTTATAAATAAAACATAACTCTGTGGAAGGTAAAAAGTCAATCTATTTATTTTGTGCCTAGTGCTGCTTCTAACAGAGGCGTCCAAGACCACACAGCCTTGTCAATACCAAGAATGTCCCTCACACTGTGAAGAGACCCTTTTTTTTAGGTAGCTGCTCCTGCACAGTCCACTTCAGTGCATTTGGGCTGCCACATCCTCCTTATCTTTTATCTCCTTCCTCTCTTCCCTCTAGCATGCACTGTGGGAGGGATTACACTTAAAGGGATGGTACCCATTCATTCTGAAACAAGATCACTAATAATTACTTAAGCATACAAGCAGCCATTAAGAGTGTTTTATTATTATTTAAGGCCTGGTAAAAGTGGGTGAGTGGAATAATAAGTTAGTTTCCAGTGTGAGGACATGCGGAATATAAAGAACACTTTAAAGTAATATGCAAGAAATATTTTCTATAGATTGCTGAGAGAGGTATTTTCCATTCATATTAACTTAGAGCAATTGACACCTTACATTACTTTCATTCTGTGGTTGTAGTAAAGCAGATACATAAAAAGACCATACAAACTGTTCTTGCTTTAGGAGCCAAAACTCCCAAATTAAATGTAAAGATATTTTTCTTACAATAATCCATGCTCTGCAGAAGATCTAGCCTTGAAATTCCAATGTGTCTTGCTCAGAAAGGATCAGTTAGTCACACTCTAGCCAGTCTCCAACTGTGGACTACATCTCAGTTCCCTGCTTCCTCAGTATTTCTGCTGCTTCCAATCTGAATTCTTTCTTTCCTTTTATCTTTGCTAACTCAAATTAGGTTCTCAGCTGGCCACTGTTTATTCCTGCATTTTATTTAAGAGGATGTGTACTAAAAGACTGTCACCCAGCTGATTCCAATTAACCCCTCAGGTCCTATGAAAGAGTTTGCGTGTCCAAAGAATGTTAATGTAATGGTCACACAATAATGTCACGAAGGTGAAGTTAAAGTTGCTGGCACCTATCAGGGGTTCACCTGCATTACTGCCTATTAAGAACATGAGTTAAAAATACATACATACATTACACAAGATATTAAAGATATTAAAAATCTAGGAAATGCACAAAGGTGCATTGTATTTCTAACACAAGGCACCTTTGTTTCATAATACTGTGTCCCTGTAGAGAAGCCAGTGTAGCATCTTCCCTTCCTTGTAGGTGTACTATTAATACTGTACACCACAGAGCAGTAATTTAATTATTTGTCTCATATATACATGTCTCTGACACTTAAGGAGATGATGTCCCACCACACTGACTTTTGCTCTTATCACTTAAGTGCTCTAATACTGCTGGGCAAATTAGGTTAATCTACAGAGGTGCTTTAGCTCTGTCTAATTATACTTGGATAATTGACTGCCATTTGGAATCACAGGGCCCAACCTGTCAGGTGCTGAATGTTCTCCTTGGTTCACAGAATCAGGCCCTCAGCAAAGACTGGGAGAATGGTTGCCTTCGATATACCCTTTTTCTTTTTGGTTCAGGAATTTGGAATATTTCTGTATGAGTAGTGTGAATGACTGTTAAGACTGTAAAGCAGCCCCATTGCTGTAAAATTAAGATTGGAGAATTCTGCTTCTGTGGTCACTATTCAAATGAATCTGTTAGATGAAATAAGATATTATTCCTTTTTATGTTTGTCAGATAATTTAGTATGGGCACAGAGATCTAAGGTAGGTTGAGTGCCTTACTTGTAAAGTACAGCCATTTCTAGGGTTCCTAATATTGTAGGTTCGGGGTGGAGGGTTGTTTGGTTTTGTTTTTTAAACTTGAGCATTCAAACCATTGCAATCTAAACTTGACCTTGGAAATTTCCTTCATTTTTTTAAGTAGTCACAGCATAGGGATGGGAAATGAAGGAAGGTTGGTGGGGGGCTTCCGTCTTATTTCCTGATGCCAGAAGAGGATCGCCTCACTAGCGCACGTCTGCTAAGACCTTAGGAGAGGTGCACATCCCTTGTGAATCTCGGGAAGTGCACAGAAGTAGGGCTCCACCGAGGTAAGTGCATCAACCCCTAATGAGCCTTAGGAGGGTTGTCGTGTCACCACAATCCTGACAAATGGTGGGAGCTTGTTGTTTTTCTTCCCCTGTGGGTCTTGGGGTAGGTGTGGGCCATAACGAGCTCTCATAGCTATAGGTGCGTATATGGGGGAGTGGGACTTTGGGCACATTAGTGAGAGTAAACTTTTGGCGGAGGCTCCAAGGAGCTCCGAGCAAAGAGCGTTTGGAAGAAGAGCTGAGGAACAGGTATTCACTGCAGGAGAAGGCAAGGAGGGAGTCATTAGCACTTCCCTACCTTCTTGAACGGACCAAATTCTGTGGCTCACGCTAGCCTAATTCCTCTGTGATGAAGTACAGAAAATTAAGTGTCAGGTGGAGCAGGGAAAGAAGTGTTGTTTTTTTCTCCTGTCTTGTCCTGCTTTACCACTGAACTGCTCTTGAGGCCCTCCCAAAATTATTGGGTCTGTGGAAAGAGAATGAGGGATAAGGACATCCCTACCCTGTGACTTGCTCAGAGATATGAAGAGGCTTCCTGGAACAGAGGGGTACAGAGAACGATGCTTAGGATAAGCTCATGGTGCAGCAGGACAAGGCAAGGAGAAAGATTAATTACCCCATATAATAGCTGGCCTGGAAAATCAGCTCCGGTGTACAGTTTATAAGATAATATAGCTATCTGCTATGGAGAGATGAGTTTCCTGATACCCATCCTGCAGACCCAAGCATGCCCCAAAAAAGGGATCAGATTTCTCTTCCAAGCATAGTTCACCCTGACGTCTCCACCAAAGGACAAATTGCATGTAGTCTGTGAGGGGAATTTTTATCACTGCAAAAATGCAGAGAAGTGGAGGAGGGCACAGAGATGGCAGAGTCTTGAGTGAGAACTGTGCTGGTGAGTGAAGAGATCAGATCCCTCCTGTGGATCTCCTGAGATGTGAAGGAGAGAAGATCCTACAGGATGCTCAGGAGGCTCATCACTCCATAATGCAATGTTGTTTTATCTTTATAAGCTGTATACAAGAGCTCATCTTCCATTTTAATCACTGGTTACAAAGAGGGATCTTCAGGGGAAATCATTTCAGAAGGCTCTCCTTGGTTATTTGAGGAAATGGTGAGGGGATTTTAAGAGCAGTATATTGCGATTTGTGACACTATCCTTCCAATAGTCATACCTAGGATAAAGTGGGTCTCTTGGTCATTGTTTCTAAAGGTGGCGTTTAATGGTACTTTTTACTTGTGCAGTAGGCCTGCTTACATAAAATACTCTCAAATTGTGGTGCTCTGTCGCTGGTTTGCTGACTGTCAATTCCATCACTTGTCAGGCTGTTTCCTGGGCTGTATATGT
Source organism: Lepidochelys olivacea (assembly GCF_965140295.1). Classification (NCBI taxonomy): domain Eukaryota; kingdom Metazoa; phylum Chordata; order Testudines; family Cheloniidae; genus Lepidochelys; species Lepidochelys olivacea. The sequence goes on along the minus strand of NC_140421.1, from coordinate 42,808,338 downwards.
TGTTTTTGTTTTGCCCTCCTTCTTCCATCTGTCTTATTCTAATTATTTTCTATTACTAATCACTTCTACAGGAAACAGGCTGGACTTTTTGAATTAGGAGAACTGTAAAGGGATAATTTTGTTATTTACAAGTTTTTCTTACCTTACTTTGATTTTATAATGTAACACTGCACAGCTGGTGATAATCACCTGGCGTTATGAGTGTATCTAATCTCATAAACTAAGCAGAGTCAGGTCAGGTCAGTACTTGTATATGAGACTCCCAAGGAAAACCTAGGGACTGCAGGAAGTGGTGATGTTCATGGCCCTTTTCACTCTGAAACAGTCATGAACCAAAGCCCAAGATTCTAATATTTTGTGTTTTAAGGATTAACATCAGACCCTTCTTTAGCTGTACAGTGAGAGATTCCTCATACATATGTTTTACCACCTTAATAGGCCATCCCTTTCTATACACAAAGCTCTCAACCATTTTCTCCTTCCTGCATAGGGTGTGCAAATGTTTTCCAATCTAAACGAATAGCATATTTTATACCAGTTATATTTAAATCATCCTGCATAGGTATCCACATCATCAGGCTTTTATGTAGAGCTCAAAATCAGTCTGTCATCCTATACCTTTCAATCCATGGTAAGCAAGCACATCTGCTGCAATTATAATTGTCCAACTATAATTGTCCAGTGGTCACCCCAACCTTGCAGACCTGTGGAGAGTAAAATACTTGGGTAGAAGTGACAGCAGAAAGAAAATAAAGCTATCACATTTGTTAGAGATCTGGACAGAAATGGTTAAATGAATTTTTTAGCTGTATTGGGGTGTAAATGAAAACTGGAGCTATTATATACCCCCTGTTTAAAGCTGTAATAGCCATCCTGTTCTGACCCCTATTTTTATTCCTTCTGAATTGTCACAACTAATCCTTTTAAAATTAAATTCTCAATGCTTAGTGTAAGCTCATAGTTGAAAATTTTCTTTTGAGTTTGAATAAAATCAGGAGAACAATGTAGTTACCTAGATAGACAGAAATGCTTGCTTTCATTACTGCACACTTGTCACACTTAGTCCTCAGCCACTGCAAGGATACCAGACTTTTCAAAAATTTCAGTTAGAATTAGAAAGTTATAAACTCTTACAAACCTATCCTCTTTTTAAAGATATTAGCGCCAATTATTTAGAGCTGTGCAGCTTTTAATGTTCCCCGATGTGCATCTCCTAATGTTTGTGAGCGCTGTAGGAACTGTCAGATTGACCGATCTGACGCTTACCTGAGTTATTTTAGCACTGACCCCTCAGCATCGGTATTCCTGGCTTTTAGTGGGGCTAGCCATGTGCATAAAGTTAACCACAAGCTAACATATTTGCAGGATCAAGGCCCAGATGATCAAATTATACTAGATATTCTTGTATACTGCATTCAGTTAATGATAGTTATATCAGTTGTTAGATGGATATTGCATCAAAGCACAGAATAAGAAACTGGTATGTCTATAGGATTTGGGTGTTTATTGCCGAGTATAATGTCCCACATTAAACTTTATTTCTGGGTGTATGTTCTTAGTTTTCAGTGTGTGAATCAGGGGTAGTAGCATTTAAAGAGCCAAGCAGCTTTTCTCTTTCCTAGGCAAGAGCAGATGAATATGGAGATGAAAGGTTATATTGTCTGTTTCTATACTAAATTTAAACATGGTTGGGAAGTGTTTAATAATGGATTATATCACGTCTCAAATGTTATTGGGTGAGGAGTGTTTTGGGTGATTTTACAGTGCAGAAAAAGTTATCATGAAGCAGTTACCAAAGCCAATATGGAAGTGAGGTACATTTGCATTCAAACATTGCTGTGACTCAGAATCAGCTTAAAGTAGCAATTTGTTCAATACAAATGCATGAAAATTGAAAGTAACATCATGTATATTTGTATTTTTCATGGAGCTGAAATTTTTCAGATCCTAAATGACAGCTTTTCATTCAAATTCACTTCAAATTCCAAATGCTGTTAGCATTCAAACCTGCAGCTTGGTGCTTTGAAACTGACAAAAGACCTCTGAACTGACAACCACCTTTGCAATAAACAGAAGATTTTAAGACAGATGCTTTGCTCAGCAAGTTGGTATGCTAGCAGCTACTGAATAACTTATGTTGGGGCTATGGGTTAATTCTCTTAAGCTACTTTTAAAGCTGAGAATCAAAACAATAATAAGCTTATCTATTTTATGTAGTTTCAACCACTTAAAATGTTGATTGATATTAGCAGTATTAAAACAAGAGAAGAGTGGGGTTTTGTGGGTGGTTTTTGTTTTTACTTCTAGTCTGGAAAAATGATAATTTAAAAAGAGCCTGGATAAGATAAAAAGGGAAAATAACTTGGCTGAATAAGCAGAAGAAAACACATCTGTTGGTTCAGTATTTAGTTTAATCCTAATAGATGAGTTGTAAAAATGAATTTTTTTTAAGCATGGATTTTTAACATCAATGTGTCTTGGTGTTCAGAAGAACAAAATATTCTTTCCAGAGATGTTTTACCTCAAATTCCAAATGAAATGCCAGATTTTTGTATTGCCAGTAGGAGCCTACGAGTGGTAGGTTTCCTGGGCTTCATCTGAAAGTCATGTTTCAAGAAAGACTTGTGCCAATGAATATAAAAAAAAATAAACAAAAAACACCATTCAGATAGAAACGATCCACTCTGGCTGCACACTGACTTTTTTCCTAAGCCAAACAACAATATATGTACCCTAATTTAGCACAAACCTCTGATGGAGAAATGGGTTGGTGGCAGCCCATTTTCAGAATGATACAGTTTTAAAATGAAGAAGCTATTTAAATTTGTTTCAGAATTGCTGTTTTTTCCCCTTTTGAGATGATAGTTTCTTCATCCCTGGAATTGCTGACTCTTGGAGTGGGAATTCCTAGTGGCCATAACTTCAACCAGAAACCTGGGTGAGTTTGCTGCCCTCTCACATAAACACTCACATGGCAGGAAAATTTAATAGAGTAACACGGGAGACAAAGCGGTAGTAAATGGGAAAGAAGACTAATATATATGGGGGTGGAGAGGAATTGAACCATTCAAATAGGACATAGACTGACTGGTTTTGTAAGTCTAGGATATTAGTTGCTCTACTTTTGGACTCACTAGTGCCTGCTAATCTAGTTCGAAACCAAGAAACCACCAAAGTTTCCAAAGCACCAGTTACCAAAGCCAGCAAGGTTATTTTGTGGGAGCAGCAACTAGAAGAGAACAAAAAGCATCTGAACAGTGTAATAAAACCTGACTCCCATTAGAAGTTACAGGCCTGAGAAGGATTTTTCATCTTTTCATTTATTTTCTAATTTTCTTTGTAAGGGAGAAACTTTCTTTGTTTTGTCTCTGCTTTATTTTCCATACTTTACAATTTTAACACTATGATAAATATTGTATTTCACTGTGGTCGTGTGGAAGCTCCCTGCAATTAGTAATTCTCTTCATTCCTCCCCCTCTTTTATCTTTCCATTTTCTTCTTGTATCTGAGGTAGGGGCCTATATTTAACAAGAGACACGTGTTGGGCACATGTTTATACCTCTTAGTGAGTTATAGATAACCTAAGGGCTTGATTTCTGACACTTCTTTAGAATGTAGTTCCACTACTGGAGATTTTGAATCAAACTCTTATCTCATTTACTCCAGATTTAAATCAGAAATAACATGGTTAAAGTCAGTTGTAATTCCTGAGTTACATGCCTAATGTTCAGTATCTGAATAGTCTCTGGGCAGGTCTACACTAAGGGGTTAAGTCAACCTAAGTTACGCAACTCCAGGTACATGAATAACGTAGCTGGATTCAACAAAGCTTAGGTTGACTTATTGCGGTTTCTACACTGCGCTGGGTCAACGGGAGAAACTCTGCCATCGACTTATCTTATGCTTCTCGTTCCTGTGGAGAACCGGAATTGACGGGAAAGTGATAAGCTGTTGATTTAGTGGGTCTTCTTCACTAGACCCACTAAATCTACCCCTGATGGATCACTCGACACAGCATCAATCCACGGTAAGTGTAGACATGCGCTTTCTGAGCTCAGTTTGGGCACATGTTTATACCTCTTAGTGAGTTATAGATAACCTAAGGGCTTGATTTCTGAGACTTCTTTAGAATGTAGTTCCACTGCTGGAGATTTTGAATCAAACTCTTATCTCATTTACTCCAGATTTAAATCAGAAATAACATGGTTAAAGTCAGTTGTAATTCCTGAGTTACATGAGTGTAACCGAGAACATTAAGGCAAATAGGATTTGATGCTTGAGCAGAATCTGATCCCTTTTTTTGATTCTGTGCTTTAGCCTTGTCTGAAAGTCAATCTTGAGCTTGATCTAGCAATTCACTGAGTGCAGGCGCAGCTGCACCCATGCAGAATCCTGCACTCAGGAAATGCAGGATCAGGGCCTGGGGAGTGCTGATAAACACTTTGGACCACCATAGTTCTGAGCTCTTTTCAGTGTTGGATGATCAACAAGGGACTTCAGAATGACGATGAAATCACATTATGATCTGCAAAAATGTTACCTGAAAATGTTATAACTCAAAAAAAAATTGTAATAAAAGTATTTTAAAACTATAAACTCATCTTGATTACTGGGGTTATATCCAGGATTATTTTAGCAAGGATTAGAGGGGTTAGCACTTTTCAGTCTTAATTATGCTAAACAAGTATGATCACGAACTGAAAGTATGTTGGAGGGGAAAACTGTGACAACACATGTATCTTAGCAACATAGCTTACTCCGGAGGATATGGATGAATTCAGAATACTGGCTGTGCCAAAAGAACAGGTGTAGCATGAAATACAAAGAATGTTTAGAAATTAATGAGCTGCAGTTTTCAATTACAAAGTGTATTGAATCATTCTAGATTGAATTATTATACAGAACAAAAAAAGGCTAATATAAGGGGCAGAATGCAGACTGCCATGAGAAGACTGATGTGGATGTGAAATATTATGCATGAGGTAAGAAAATATTAACAAGAGATAAAAAGAAACGTGCATAATGCCTGCACACATTATATCCAGCTCTGAGTCTCCTATTCCATGAATACTGCAAATTAACTCAAATCAAAGAGAGCTCTGTGGACCAAACAATTATTATCCCCAAATTTAATTTCTTTAATTAAAAAAATATGTAGGGTTTTCATGTAAAAACTGCTTATGAGAACATGGCTCTGGAGTAGATCAGATAAAGAACAGTGTTGTAAATTAATAATTTTTCCATAAAAATTTGTCACCATCAGAAATTTTACTACTTGTAAATATTTGAGAATTATTGGGGTTCTTGACAAAAGGAACCATATATGACAAAAGGATCTGTGTAAACTCTTCAAGGTGCAGGAATTGTGCCTTCTTTTATATTTGGAAATTGTTTAGCATATTGTGGGTCATTCCAGAAATAAATCATAATTTTCCTCTAAGGTTTTTAGTACTAAATAAGGTGGAATTTTAGTACTAACTAAGGTGGAATTTGAATATTTGTTTTATAGCCCTGATTTTCTTTGATTATCGAATGTGGTATATTACTGATAATGGACATCTGATGAAAGATTACTGTTAATGCAGTTTCTGCTTTTCATTAGATTATGACTGTTATCCCTAAGCTAGAGCATGTTGTGCTGTGGGCTTTGTAAATGGCTTAAAAGTACATTCTGGGATAAAATTTGCCATGAGGAATCATAGTCCAAGAAATTTTTGTGAGGGATAATACCTCGCTGAAATAAATGTCAGTTGTCTCTTGATCACAGTGATGCAGATCCCCACAGACAGGAGAAGGCAGAGGGGCAGGAGAAGGAAATAAAAGAAAACGATAGATAAATGTAATGCCATTAGCTGAAAAAAAGAGAATAAGTTGACAAAATGGAAAGTGAGGGTAGAGGAGGTGCCAATGTGCTCAGTCAAGGCAGTTAATTAGGGTCACATGGCTGCCGTGACTCCTTTCAGGATGCTGTTGCCCCAGGCAAGAACTTTCCAGAATAGTATCTGTAGGTGGTAGTTATTTACCATTTGTATTATACTAGCACCTCAATACCTCAATCAGGAGCCCATTGTGCGAGGCACTGTACAGGCATGAAGTAAAAAAACAGTCCCTGACCCAGACATCTCATAGTCCTGGTTTGTGACAAGGTGAATGAAATACATGTGTGTGGGAAAGGGTGGATGAAGTAATAGTGAAACAAGCAAATTTGTGCAGTAAGCAACTGTCCTAGCTCAATGCCTGCCTAGCCATGTTCTACTATGGGTGAAGTCAACTCGGTAATGCTCATCTGTGCTGGAGACAGCTTTCTCACAGGCCATTCCAAGACTGAAATGAACCCCGTGGACCCTCCCTCAAAGCTAAGGCCGTCACAAACATCACCACTTTCTGCTCCAAGTGCAAGGTGTAGTTCTTTGACCTTGCCTTCTCTAGCTTTAAACGTGCATGCGGAAGAGGATGAGAGAACAAACACTGCTTAATACGCTACTTACTAGAAGGTGCTCAGGTACTATGGTGATCACCACGGTATAAGAATCTGGGCTCTGAAGTGCATAGAAAATATGTGCTTCTTCCCTATATCAGCCATTCCAGATTATGAAGAAGAAATATAGGACCCTTGGTTATTCGCCCAAGAAATTGAAGTGCTGCTCCATTTTGTAGGCTATGTATTTTAGTTAAGTGGTGTTTAAGGGGATGCTTATATACCTATTTCTAAAGACTGTTTAATTACTTAGTTATTCAAGTGACTGGTGTCTCAGATCACTAGATTCATGGAGCAGTGAAAAGTGTCATGCTTTGGGTGCAAGTGGCTGTAAATTCACTGTCGCTTGGTAACCTGGGTTCAAGCAAACAAATGTGTTTCAGTACAGCCAAATGTAAGATCAGACATCCATGGGCAAACAATGTAGGCCATACTTACAGGATATCACAATGTCATCTGTGAAGTGGTCGCTCTGCAAAAGATTTGGGGGCTTATACTGGATACATGGGATCCCAGTGCAACACTGTGGTCATCTGTGCAACACTGTGCAATCATTGGGTGTGTAAACAGGGGAATACTGAATAGGAGTAAGGAGGTTCTATCACCTCTGCATTTGGCATTTGTGCAACTGCTACTGGAATACTGTGTCCAGTTCTGGTGTCCCCATTCAAGAAGGATGTTGTTAAATTGGAGATGAATCAGAGAAGAGAAGAGCCATGAGAATAACTGAAGGATTGGAAAAGATGCCTTATCCCACTGATTCCCAAACTTTTTGCTGTAGCGACCCACCAACTGCATTTTGTCTTTTTTGGGGAGGGGGGTTAGACCCACTATTACATATACTGAGTGAGTGAATGAGAGTGTGTGTGTGTGTAGAGAAACTACACACACACTATTTTTATTTAATCGTAAATTAACTATTTACTATTTTTTAAATTCTGTAACGATGCAACAACAATATTGATTTTGTATTATCTTCCTAAAAACGTGACTGTATTAAGGAAAAGTAGTCTGCGTTATAGTGAATATTGCTGTCATATCCTGGAACTCATTTAAAAAAAAACAACTGGAGATGTGGCCGGAGCTGGCTTAACACATCGACAAACTGGGCACATACCTAAGACCCAAACTCATGGGAGGAGCCCAAAATCTTTGACCAGCGCTGCCGCTGCCTTGCTCTGTCGAGAGGGCACTGACCACACACCGCAGCACCCTCTGCCCTGGCACTGCAACCCTGGTGTGGCCGGGAGGCCCAGGCAGAGTAGTTATGTTTAGGGAGAGCCTGTCCCGTTCTTTTAACATCTGTAGTTCCGAAGGGTATCCACGTGAACCAAAGACCTCCATGTACTCTGCCAATCTCTGACTCGACTGCTGGCCATGTTGGCTGTGACTGAACTAATTGGTAGTTGCACAATGTCCTCTTCTAGGGCTCTGTCCTGCAAGGTGCTGAGAACCTTAACCCTGATCCAGCAAAGTACATTAGCATGTGCTTAATTTGAAGTATGTGAGTAGCCCCACTGAAGCATATCGTCCCTATCACTCTGCTACTGCCTTCTAATGTGGGAGGGAGGCCATGGGTGCTGTGTTGTGATGTGCTTCAGTCCCCATATTGCCTTAATCATAGAATCATAGAATATCAGGGTTGGAAGGGACCTCAGGAGGTCGTCTAGTCCAACCCCCTGCTCAAAGCAGGACCAATCCCCAATTAAATCATCCCAGCCAGGGCTTTGTCAAGCCTGACCTTAAAAACTTCTAAGGAAGGAGATTCTTCCACCTCCCTAGGTAATGCATTCCAGTGTTTCACCACCCTCCTAGTGAAGACGTTTTTCCTAATATCCAACCTAAACCTCCCCCACTGCAACTTGAGACCATTACTCCTTGTCCTGTCCTCCTCTACCACTGAGAATAGTCTAGAACCATCCTCTCTGGAACCACCTCTGGTAGTTGAAAGCAGCTATCAAATCCCCTCTCATTCTTCTCTTCTGCAGACTAAACAATCCCAGTTCCCTCAGCCTCTCCTCATAAGTCATGTGTTCCAGACCCCTAATCATTTTTGTTGCCCTTCGCTGGACTCTCTCCAGTTTATCCACATCCTTCTTGTAGTGTGGGGCCCAAAACTGGACACAGTACTCCAGATGAGGCCTCACCAATGTCGAATAGAGGGGGACGATCACGTCCCTCGATCTGCTCGCTATGCCCCTACTTATACATCCCAAAATGCCATTGGCCTTCTTGGCAACAAGGGCACACTGCTGACTCATATCCAGCTTCTCGTCCACTGTCACCCCTAGGTCCTTTTCCGCAGAACTGCTGCCTAGCCATTCGGTCCCTAGTCTGTAGCTGTACATTGGGTTCTTCCGTCCTAAGTGCAGGACCCTGCACTTATCCTTATTGAACCTCATCAGATTTCTTTTGGCCCAATCCTCCAATTTGTCTAGGTCCCTCTGTATCCTATCCCTGCCCTCCAGCGTATCAACCACTCCTCCCAGTTTAGTATCATCCGCAAATTTGCTGAGAGTGCAATCCACACCATCCTCCAGATCATTTATGAAGATGTTGAACAAAACCAGCCCCAGGACTGACCGCTGGGCCACTCCACTTGACACCGGCTGCCATCTAGACATGAAGCCATTGATCACTACCCGTTGAGCCCGACAATCTAGCCAACTTTCTACCCACCTTATAGTGCATTCATCCAGCCCGTACTTTAACTTGCTGACAAGAATACTGTGGGAGACCATGTCAAAAGCTTTGCTAAAGTCAAGAAACAATACATCCACTGCTTTCCCTTCATCCACAGAACCAGTAATCTCATCATAGAAGGCGATTAGATTAGTCAGGCATGACCTTCCCTTGGTGAATCCATGCTGACTGTTCCTGATCACTTTCCTCTCATGTAAGTACTTCAGGATTGATTCCTTGAGGACCTGCTCCATGATTAATATTCATCCTGTGCTCAGCATCTTCCAGGATCAAGCTCCTGCTGGGGGCGCTGTAGAAGTTATTGATTGAAAATGAATGTTGCAAGAGGCAGCATTAATTCTGAGGGGTTTTCCTCTGGAAAATCCCACCATTTTGCAGAGGACAATGCCCCCTTGATGCACCCAACTTTGCTCCCCCAACAACTGGCAAAAGTGTGTCCCTCAAAAAAAATCCACTGAGCCCTAGCTACGTGGCTTTCACACAGTGTGGTTTTTGCTATCTGAAGGGAAGGGAGAGAGTATGTCTGTCATGCTCCATATTCCTCTGCCCCTCCCTCCTGCACTTATTTGCTGAGGTTGGCTGGCATTTTCCCCCATTTGATCCCCCTCTGTGCCCGAGTAAGTGATAGTGATTTTTGAGCGGTCAGAAGTGAAGAAACTAAGTGTACAGATTTCAGAGTAACAGCCGTGTTAGTCTGTATTCGCAAAAAGAAAAGGAGGACTTGTGGCACCTTAGAGACTAACCAATTTATTAGAGCATAAGCTTTCGTGAGCTACAGCTCACTTCCACGATATGCATCTGAGGAAGTGAGCTGTAGCTCACGAAAGCTTATGCTCTAATAAATTGGTTAGTCTCTAAGGTGCCACAAGTCCTCCTTTTCTTTAAGTGTACAGACTTATGTTTTAGTTTTAACTCATTGCTGCACTTCTCTCCTCATAGCAGTATGAGTTAAGAGTGAGGTGACGGTCTTAATTTAACTTCCTGACTATCCTTTTACTATGATGAGTGTTTGTGATTTATCTTGTCTTACTCACATCCAGCTTGGTAACAACTCTGCCTTTGTTCTGCTGTCACAGCTTGCTTTGTGCCTCTGGATTGGTAGTCGTTGCCTATAAGGGAAAGACTGGAGTAGACGATTTAACTAATTAAATACACCCATCGTGGGGGAGGCATCCCATTACGGGAGTAACCTGTGAGTTAAGGCTATTTTCCAGGGACACAGGGGACATCAGTGGGTGAGACCAGTTTCATGCAAGACAAAGAGGGTCAGTCACACAGTGGAGGTGCCAATCTCCTGGTGCATGGAACATGGTGTTGGAGAACACCAGGCCCTGGGCCCTCAATAGGGGAATGGGCCTGCAGTGCTGCCCCACTCAAGGGCATAGGAGTATTCTGTGTTGGGCTTCCGCAGAAGATTTATTGCCAGGATAGTGTCAAGTGTTGCACAGTGTCTTGGTTATTCAGTATGAATAAAGTTGTGGCAATTACTTTCAAAACTAAGCCATTGCAGTGTGGGATTTAGCACTGAAATGGCAGCTACATTCATTCTAAACCTTTTCCATGAAGTTCTTTGGAAATACTTACACTTGGAAAAAAAAACGTTAAGGAAATCCCTAGAATTCCCCCTCCCTCTGTTTCTAAAGATTCAGTGGGCCAGTTTCTGACTTCATTAAATGCTGAGTAACTCCATTGAAGTTAATGGGGTCATGCAGGTCCAGAACCACTGGCTTTAGTGTAAGTACTCTGGATTTACACCATTGTGGGACCCAGGCATCTATATCAACATAACTAAAAAAAAAAAGGAAATGTAGTTTTTAGTTTGGCAGTTGAAAAAGTATCTTGCTTTGCTCAATCATGCATTTGTACTTAAAAATAAAGTTGAATTTCTTCTAAATTGAAAATAGTAGAAGGGACCTCAAGAGGTCATCTAGTCCATTCCCCTGCACTCAAGGCAGGAGTAGTAATAACTAGACCATTTCTGAAAGATGTTTGGAGGTTTTTAAGAACAGGTTAGACAATGACAGAGATTCCATAATCTCCCTAGGCAATTTGTTCCAGTATTTAACTACCCTGACAGTTAGAAGTTTTTTCTACTGTCCAGCCCAAATCTCCTTTGCTACATTGCTTCTTGTCCTAGCTTCAGATGTAACAAGAACAGTTTTCTCCCTGCTCCTTGTAAGAAACTTTTATCCACTTGACAACTGTTATCATGTGTCCCCTCCATCTTCTCTTCTGCAGACTAAACAAACCCAATTCTAGACCTTTAATCATTTTTGTTGCTTTCCTCTGGACTTTCTCCAATTTGTCCACATCTTCCCTGAAATGTGGTACCCAGAACTAGACACAGTACTCTACTTCTACTTGAGGGCCTTATCAGCGCAGAGTAGAATGGAAAAATTACTTTTTGTGTCTTGCTTACAACACTCCTGCTAATATATCTCAGAATGATGTTCTTTTTTTTTCTTTTTTTTTTGCAACAGCATTATACTGTTGACTCATATTTAGTTTGTGATCCACTATAACCCCCAAATCTCTTTCCGCAGTACTCCTTCCTAGGAAGTCATTTCCCATTTTGTATGTATGCTACTGATTGTTCCTTCCTACGTGGAGTACTTTGCATTTGTCCTTATTGAATTTTATCCTATTTACTTCAGACCATTTCTCGAGTTTGTCCAGATCATTTTGAATTTTAATCTGATCTTCCAAAGCACTTGAAATCCTTCTCAGCTTCGTATTGTCTGCAAACTTTATAAGTGTACTCTCTATGCCGTTATCTAATATATTGATGAAGATATTAAACAGAACCGGATCCAGAACCAGTCCCCGATGAACCCCACTTGATATGCCCTTCCAGCTTGACTGTGAATCACTGATAACTACTCTCTGGGAATGATTTTTCAACCAGTTATGCACCCACATTATAGTAGTTCCATCTAGGCTATATTTCCCTAGTTTGTTTATGAGAAGGTCTTGCAAAACAGTATCAAAAGCCTTACTAAAGTAAAGATATAGCACATCTACTGCTTCCCCACAACCACTAGGCTTGTCACTCTGTCAAAGAAAGTTATTTGGTTGGTTTGACATGATTTGTTCTTGACAAATCCATGCCAACTGTTATTTGTCATTTTATCTTCTAGGTGTTTGCAAATTGATTGCTTAATTATTTGTTCCATTATCTTTCTGGGTACAGATGTTAAGCTGACTGGTCTGTAATTCCCCAGTTGTCCATATTCCCTTTTTATGGGTTGGCACTATATTTGTCCTCTTCCAGGCCTTTGGAATCTCTCCCATCTTCCATGAGTTTTTTAACATAATCGCTAATGGCTTAGATAGCGCCTCAGTCAGCTCCTTGTGTTTTCTAGGATGCATTTCATCAGGCCCTGCCAACTTGAAGACATCTAACTTGTCTAAGTAATTTTTAACTCATTATTTCCCTATTTTAGCCTCAGATCCTACCTCATTTTCACTGGGATTCACTATGTTAGACTTCCAATCACTACTAAATTTTTTGGTGAAACAAAAACGTCATTTAGCACTTCTGCCATTTCCACATTTCCTGTTATATTTCCCCCCTCATTGAGTAATGGGCCTATTCTGTCCTCGCTGAGCAAGCGGCCTATTCTGTCCTTAGTCCTCGTCTTGCTTCTAATGTATTTGTAGTACTTGCTTCTAATGTATCATGTAATATAATGATACAGGAATAAAATTGTTTGCAGTATTGTGCATAGGGGAATACTTCTCAGTATCATTTACTGTTCAGTATAGTATCAGGTGTACTTGGTCCTGCCTCAGCGTAGGGGGCTGGACTTGATGACTTCTTGAGTCCCTTCCAGCCCTTCATTTCTATGATTCTATTGTTCTCCAGCACAGAAAATATTAGCTATTTTTGGCTTAGAGTTAGTAATAGAGATAAACAGTCACCGTGGACTGTTTTTGACAGTCTGCACTTTCTACTTTTTTATTTTATTTTTTATTTTATTTATAAAGGCCAGTTTTGATAACTTGCATCTAAGTAAACTTAAAACAAATCATGTTTGTAGTAACAAAATAAACCAAAGCTAATATACCAGACTGTCCCAAGACTGAAGTCAGCTATAGTGATTGGAGGGTTGTAAAACTAAGTTCGCAGAATAATAACTTTTTAATATAAATATTATGTGTGAAGATCTTTTTGATTTTAGAAGTGTGTTTATTTGTGTATGAGAACTGTGTTCAAGTAAAACTTATAGCATAATATTTCATATTTCTAAATCTTACCATCTTTTATACTATCATGAATATAAAATTCTTACAGAATTATAACATTAATATTCTCCAGCTGTAATGCATAAAATAGTAATACAAAACACAATTCATGCTTTATGCACAGTAACTGCACAACAAATTTTAATGGCTTATCTCCTATTTTTAGCTTAGTTTTGGGTTTATTAATTATTTTTTCAATTAAAGGATTACATGTGAAAGATAGAATTAAGGTTGAATTTTACAGCACAAATAGAGCTGGATGAATGGTTTTTAATGTTTTTTATTTTAAATGGCCTATTTTTAAAAAAACAAAGTTTTTTGTGGAACGTTGTTGACATTATCAAAAATTTCATGAAAAGTTGCATGTTTTTTGGATTTTATCAAAAAAAATATGGAAAACGTCAAAATGTAAATGATTATCTACATTTTTGACATGAAAAATGTTAACCATTTCAATAACATTTTTGATGGAAATTTACAAAAAAATGGAAAACAAATTTCACAATAAATCTTTTTAAAAAGTAACAATGGGTCCATCTGGATCATTTCAAAATGAAAATATCTGGCATTCCAAAATTTGTCTCAATAATAGATTTTCATTTTTTAGCCAGCTGTAAAAGCAAATTCATCTCTGAGTAGCTGTAAACTCAATCAGAGTTACAGACAGAATAAATATGTTTCAATATCTTCAGAGTGTAGATGCAGCAGTTACACAGTATAACTGTGGAAATATTTTATTTTTCTTGAAGATATCTTTCTGCAGAAATGCATTGTATTTAGAGATATTACATATTGATATGAGAGGTTGGGACAGTGTTTATTTTTGTAAAGCAACATTCTGTGTTGGAGCTGTGTTCAGATGTGATATTATAGCAGGACAAATGACAACCCCAATCTTGGTAGTTCGGGTTTCATGATGCTTTCCATTCTAATCTCCTGTTTTTAGTTGCTCATAATTTTCTAAATATGCCACTTTACAGGCTGAGATTTTCTGTGCATCATCTCTTATCTATAGGTAAACTGTCTGGAAATCCTGAGTTCAAAAAAAAAAATCACATTCAAGGATGGTGAAAAAAAATAAACTGGTCACAAATCCCAAACAGTCAAAACTTTGTGACCATTTTGGAACAAGCCTATAGCTGAAATGCCTTGGAAAATGAGATTTGGAGATAGCCTTCAGTAAGGAAAAATGCCTGGTATTGTACAAGAGAAAATTGGGGCTTGGTTTAGTAATTTGACCGATTTATTACCCTTTGAAAATTGTGTACTGAGCCATAAAATACACTCATAAAGTGTGCAGGCAAGGAAAGATTTTCTGCACATATGTGCATGTCTAACTTAGCTATTTAGTGAGAACACTAGAAGGTGGCTAAGTGCATAGCAAATCAGGTTTCTTTTAAAATCTCATTCCCTGACATATGTGTAAGGGAGGCTGTGCTGCTGATTGTAAAGAAAATGTATATAATATAGCTGCTGACTATTATTAAAATACATTCCTTAGAGTACAGAGAATTTATTATATACAAAGTCTAAATCAATAAAAGTATATTGAATCATTACAAGAGTAAAAATACCTGTGAGAATGACAAAAACTGAAAGATATAACAAATGTATATCTAAGGTTGTAAGAAATAGTATGATATTGTATTTTAAAGAGGACCCAGGTGGTCCTAATACTGAACACTCTATTATAATGAACATGCACAAGGAGCGAGAGGAAAGGTTGCCCACATGAGCTTGACTTTGGCATTTTCTGATTTTAGAGAGCTTATCTATGCATCTGGAATGGTCTATTATAATTTCCCATTGAGTAGTTTTATTTTATTATTTAATACACACTGAATGTGTTGGCTTACCATTTTAGAAAAATATCATGTATGATACCTATTTTATTATGTGGTGACTGAGTTAAGCTTTATAACGTGACTGTTGCTCGGAAAGGGACACATTAGAGTGCATTGTAAGCAACGGAACACTGTACAAAACATTTCTGTAGATGATACATAGTAAAATAAGATCTCACTGGTTCTGAGACTAGCAAAAATAAGTGTATATAGCCTAATTAAATCTTATTTAGAAAAACCAGGTCACAAGAAAAACCAGAGTAGCTAATACTGCAACAGTACAAAGGACTTCACAAATAAAAGAAAAAAGAGCACAACGATCCTTGTATGTTGGTAAGAAATGCACTGTGATAAGAGGTCATGGTTTTAGGAGCAAAGAAGGGGCCACACTGATGGAGGGAGCCAGAGGATGGGAGGTAGGGTAGAAGCAGAGGGGAGTGTGGCAGGAGCTGTGGGAGGTGAGAGAGGGGTGCAGGAGCTATGGGGTGGATGGGAGCAGAGGGAGGGCAAGAGCCAATGGGTGGAGGGGCAGAAAGGAGGAGAGGGAGGCAGGAGGCTGAGGGGTAGCAGAGAGAGTAGGAACAGAGGGGAAGACAGGGCAGGAGCTGGGGTGGGGTGGTTAGGAGAAGAGGGGACAAACAGGCTAAGGGCACAGGAGCAGTAGGATCCTTAGCCACTAAACAACACTTCCCTACAGCAAATATCTATAAAGCCCACTGGTAAAGAGTGTATCTCATCTATTCACTCTAGTGGCTGGTCCACATAGAGGATAACAGCCTACTAATAAAAACAGCGAGGAGTCCTTGTGGCACCTTAGAGACTAACAAATTTATTTGGGCATAAGCTTTTGTGGGCTAGAACCCACTTCATCAGATGCATGGAGTGTAAAATACAGGAGCAGGTATAAATACATGAAAAGATGTGAATTGCCTTACGAAGTATGAGGTTAGTCTAACCTATGTTAAACAACGTTGCAAAGTCAGACTAACCTCACACTTGGTAAGAAGAAAAGGAGTACTTGTGGCACCTTAGAGACTAACAAATTTATTTGAGCATAAGCTTTCATGAGCTACAGCTCACTTCATCGGATGCATGCCGATGAAGTGAGCTGTAGCTCACGAAAGCTTATGCTCAAATAAATTTGTTTGTCTCCAAGGTGCCACAAGTGCTCCTTTTCTTTTTGCGGATACAGACTAACACGGCTGCTACTCTGACACTTGGTAAGGCAATTCACATCTTTTCATGTATTTATACCTGCTCCTGTATTTCCTACTCCATGCATCTGATGAAGTGGGTTCTAGCCCACAAAAGATTTTGCCCAAATAAATGTGTTAGTTTCTAAGGTGCCACAAAGACTCCTCATTGTTTTTGCTGATACAGACTAACATGGCTACCACTCTGAAGCCTACTAATAGTTACTCAGTCTGTTAGCTTGTGTGGTAGAGGTCTATAGGTCTGAATCCTGCTAATGACCCAAGCTGTGGGTCAATATGGCTTCACATAATGGAAGTTTTGTTTTTTCATTTTTTTTTAAAGTAGGAAATAACATAAAAAAACCTGCAATAAAAGAACATTAAGGTTGCAAAGCCAAGTATTCAGTTAGGAACTGCCAGAAATAAGGTTTCCTGTGCAATCTTAATTTTGACCTCTTGTGCATATACATAGGAGTCTTTAATTTCATGATCACATACTATTTTCCCTAATTTTTTAATGCTTGACTTTGCAACTTTGTTTAACATAGTTTGATTGGATGCAAAAATTACATCATATACAATATAAAAAATACAGGTATAAGGTATCAGCAGTATTTGTATCTCTATGTGTGTGTGTGTGTATGTATGTTTAATCATCAGAAAATACCTTGCAGTAAACAATGTGAAGCTACTTTATGCAAGACTAATAACCAGTTGTAGGTAGTTTTTTCTAACAATGCATTTTAATTCTAACACTACTTTATCTTAAAGCTACTTTTCAGATTACAAACCTTTTTCATAATTACAGCAGTGAGAGGGTGACCTTTCCCTGTTGCGTGGTTTTGTTTACCTTTTTATTGGTGTTCTCTAGATTTAATTTTCTAGGATCCAGACATCATTTTCTACTAATGTGACTCTGATTTATTTTCAGTTACACTTTAGTCTTTTAGAAATAGGAAAAAGGAAATTGACAACTAAGAAAAAAGTATGTCAGACTTTGCCAAAGGATGAAAAGGAAAAATCAGAATGATTTATATTACTTGTTAAGTAAAATAATTTATTTATAGTGTTATAAGAACTAACCGTTGTATGTTGTCTGAGTGCAAATTTACCATTAAAGAATGGCTGGCTTATTTCTTCTAGTAATGGAACTGGAAAATATATTATTTTCTTGCTAGTTCAGTGCATCTTCAGAGCAGTGTCTGTGATTTTATTTTTTTTAAGGGGTGAGTGAAGTGAAAAGGAAGTTGGGGGCTAGTTGGCTGGCCTACTGGCATTAGTATTCTACAGTGTCATCTGAGACGGATCTTTGGTTCCCAGGACCAGTCTCTCCTTTGCTGAGCTGGCTGTCGCTGGGAGCCCTTTGGAACAGATTTACACCACTGTTGTGGATTTACCTTATTATTTAATAGTGAATGCTGCCAGCTATGGCAGGTTAGGGGTGGAATTGTGATGTGTCATCATAGCCAGAAATTTGTGGCTGGGATAAGCCCTAGAATTTCAGCACCCTGAAGAAGTGTGTGAGTTGTATGGCCCATGCAGCTTCCACCTCACCTGTGAGAGCATCTCCTTCCCCACCTGCTTCCACATATGTGCTGTGGTAACCTTTCCCGACCACTGCTACTTGCCTGGGACCATCCCCTCCCCACCACATCCATTCCATTATGTGTGGCTCTACAAACCAGGACAGAGATAAGAGAGCACAAGAAATGGACACTGATTCATATTAAGTATGTTAAAACTAAGGCCAGATACTGCTGCAGAGTGGAGTGGTTAAAACCCATAGATCCTGGCAGCAGTTGGACAGTTATTTTTCAATAGAGTAATGGCAGGAACAGATCCCAATAAGAAATTTAGGCAGCAGTATTCAGAGTCTGGCTAACCAATCCCATGTCGGAGTTGAACTGAACTGCTTATGTGGCCACTGCATTACAACTGCAGCCTGTAGCCAACATGCTGGTTTATGGCTATTCAGAAGCAATGTCCTAGCAGTAGCATTGGGCAAAGCATCTGTATGGCATCTAAACCAGCCTGGATTTGAGGTTCAGGATATTTTACAAACCTGGCAGGAGATATTGGCCAAGCAGGAAAATCAGAAAATCCTGCTCAAGCAGCTTGATTCTCAAAGCTCCCATCAATTGGCTCCACACAGCTTCTGCCCATCAGCCTTCACATCCCTGTTTGTCTTAGGCATCACACATAGACTGGTGAGTACAAAAGCTGGTCCTCTCTCTCCCCTACTGCAGAGCGTGGAGTGCTTGTGGTGTTGGAGTTAGACGGAGGAGGAAGAGTAAATGGGGATGGCACCCTGGCTAGTTGGTCAAGTCTGTGCATGCAGGGCCTCAACCGTAGCAGATCCTCCAGTTCCCTTAGCATTCTTGTAATTTGGAAATGTAAATGCTAAATGGGTGTGAAATGCTTTCCTTCTGACCTGGTAGTATTTTACACCCACTTTGCACTCATTTTGTGCTGACATGCACAGCTACATAGCAATGTGCAGGGCAACAGCAAGTCTAATCCCCAGATCTTTGGGTGGAAAAGATGATTTAAAGAGGTGAGATCTTGGTGGGGTACATTGTAAGTGCTGAGATCTCCACTGGAGAGAAGAAAAAGCTGACACTTCCACTCAGTAGAATTAGTTTGTTAAACACATGTAACAAAGACAAGAATAGTGTCATTATAAATGAAAAACAATCTGCACTGACTGCTATGCTCAGCATTAATACAGTTTGGTTCCAGTTGCCAGCATCACTTTATAGTTAGCAAAAAATAGAGCTGTTTCCTTAGTCTCTCCTGGGTTATCTTTTCACAGTATTTTTAAGCATGAGAATGTATTACCATCTCCTCAGCTTTTAAATGGCAAAAAGATGCCATTTTGTAATGATGCATGACTCATTCATTGCTCATTATCTTCCTGCTGATATTTTTCCTTGAGCCAGCAAGTAAGTCTTACACGGGAGGAGGGAGAGTGAGTGAGTTAGGAATACAGTACTTAAATACTATTGCTGTTTTTTCATTGGCTATCTGCCTTCGTAATGTGACCAGTCTAATCCATCCCTGACTGCTAAAGCCCACACTGCCACCCCCTCCTTGCTAGACTGAGGTTAGCAGAGTGTCTGTTGCTAGAAACTGATTATATGCAGTATGTGAGCATCTTTCATTCAAAATGGGCATCAGTATATTGAGTAGGAATGAGAGCTTTTAGAAATGCATTATTTGACTAAATAACATGTTTTTTAAATGGATGAAGAGACACTTGGCTTTCTTACATTAATAGTAACTCCAATTTTATTGGTATCCAGACCTTTAAATTTTTCATATTAGAGCCCTTTAAAAACAGAAGCAAGAAGAATCTGCCTAGTTACGTCAGCCTTTTTATAAGAAGTGCATCATTATCACTATGAACATGTCTTTCTCCAGATCAGTTTAGGTTTCTGAAATGTTTGTTTCTGGTTTTTGAACTCAGATTGATCTCCAGAGAGCACAGATCAATACAGCTTTTTATTTTTATTTCCTGTCAATTCTAAAATGCCATCCAAAGAGTCTTGGTCAGGGCAAAAAGCTAATAGATCTGCACTTCACGACTCAAAACAAGAGAGCCGTCAACAAGATTTATTGATAGCAGCCTTGGGAATGAAACTGGGTTCTCAGAAGTCATCTGTGACAATTTGGCAACCTCTTAAACTCTTTGCTTATTCACAGTTGACATCACTTGTCAGAAGAGCAACTCTGAAAGAAAATGAACATATTCCAAAATATGAAAAGGTTCACAATTTCAAGGTAAGAATTATCCTACTTTTTTCAACTTATAACTACAGAAAATGTTTTTTTAGTTCTAGAATAGCTTCAAGAATGCAAGTAAATATATGCAATGTGGCTTTTTAAAAACTTAAACACATCAGCTAAAATATTCTTGCTAGTTAAAGCAATTAGACATTTGAAAACATAAATTAGCAGCAAAAAAATTGTGCAATGCTTAAATACATTTAATTGTTGTGATCCTACTTACTGTATCTGGGGTATCTATGTTAATTAAAACTGTTTCTATATATAGAGAGAGAAAAGTTAGCAGTGAGATACAGTGAGAAAGTTATCTTTCAGTTATCAGTATTTCAGTTTAATTTTTATTTGTGAAACAAAGATGTCAAAAGACCTTTGTTAAATCTTTGATTAGAGGATTAAACAGATCGTATCTCTGTTCGTTGCTGGTATAATAGCATTGGATATAAGAAGCATGTTCTGTTGCATCTGGATTGAGCAGATGGTCTGCATTTCCCTTAGTTTCTGGCTTTTCTCCTGTGTTAATGAACTGACTCTGATGAAAGGAGTGTGGCTTACCAGGGGACTACGGAAGCTGCTGACACTAGCACCTACTCTTCAGTTTAATGTCATTTGCTTTTACTTCTGTGTAGCTTCTAATTATTGTTCCAATGTGTTTTTATAAATACATTCCTCTTTCATCCATTAAGAGATACGCATGACAATGCATGTACTCTGTGTATATGGTTGTTGTAACTATCATTTAAAGTCTTAGAAATTCAGCTTTTTGCAGCCAAATTCATCGCACAATAGGCAGTCTATATATGCAAAACTGTATAAGTGAACTGAGTGATTATATCGACTTGACACTGAGTGCCTAGAATGCAGATTTTGTTGTTGTTGTTTTTTCCCCTACAGATTTTTTAAAATGTTAGGGGAGGGGAGGGGAATCTTGACTATTTTAGTGAGAAATCTGATGACATTCGCTTATTTTCTGTTTCAATTCCCATCTGATATTTTACTTTTACTTACAGTTCAAGTAGTCAGACACTCCTCATTTGATTTTTTTTGTTTTTAATATGGCTTCTAGCTCTCATGTTCATACCATCACTAAAATTGGAAACCTTTATGATCACAATGTTTTTCTGGAGAGGACTCCGCCAATATATTGAAAAATGTATACAAAATATTATATAAACATAGAAAATTAGCATTTAATATGAAAATTTGACAAAGAATAATCCTGCTAGCTGTCAATTAAATCCACAGTATACTTCTGCAAGAACCTGAGTAGTACAGGTGATTTAAAATCTTGCCTTGCAACTGAGACCTTTGCCTTAGATTTTGAGGATAATCATAAGTGCTAATAGATACTGATATCCCATGAATACCCATATATATAAAATACTTTTTATGTTTAATTTTGTTTAATTACTGCTTTCTTTCTTAGCTACTGTATGAAATAGCATATATTTCTGTTCTGTTCTGAAAATATTCTGTTGGTCTGATTCTTGTTAGTCTACTTCTTTTCTGAAATAGATTCTTTTCTATAGCACTGTCCTTGTAAATTTTAATTTGTTATGCTAGCTGCTTAAACATACTGCTTGATCTTAAGGAGTAAATGCTGCACAAACTTTCCACCATCAATATTATTATTATCATCATCATTTTTGTACTGCTCTTCCCTTAAATGTATACCTGTTAGAAAAATACACCTATTAAAAGTATGCCATTTCTTCCACCAAGCCATTAAAATGAAGTCAGTCTAAACAGATACCTGTTGTTAAATAAATTTTTTAAAATCCGCTTATTCTTCACAAGAACAGAAGCTTGTGTGCCAGAGGGCATATGATGGTATATTTACCTGTTAAAGGGATGTTGTCCTGAATGGTAGGCTTAAAGTCTGGCTGTTACCTCCATTTACAATGGCTTTAAAAATCCCAAATTTTTTTCTTTTCTTAAACTATAAACCCTCCCAATTGTTGCTCAGTATGACAGTCAGATTGTCATCCTAAAAGTATAGATATAATCATTTTAAATCACTAACTAAATATCTCAGGTCACTAGCAGGGTGGTAGGCTGTTTTACCGGCTCAGGAAAGGAAGCAAACACCCTGCCCAAGTGATTGTTAAAGCCCTTGCCTCAGGGCACGATTTATTGTTTGAACACAAAATAAAGCAACTCAATGGACCAAGCTGGATGTAGTCCCCGCAGGCCTTTTGCTTTGCATCCACCAACCAGGCGAAGAGAGGACACACACTTTTCAGCTTCCTCTTCCTTGCCAGCCATGTGATATGCAGGGATCTCTTAACCCTTTCCAGGTTGATGCTATACCTTGTCACATCACTTTTCACAAGGATAAGAGGTGTCCTAGAAGACTTTCAACCTGGGAATGTCATGTTTTTTCCCCTAGATTCCTTCTGTATCTTACACTTGAAAATGGTAGGCTTCTTTGCGTCCTGTCTGAACTGCTGCAGAGTGCAGTGTAGGTGCATTCAGTAACATGCTTTTGATTCCTTTGGGGTAAAAGGCAGGTATACGTATCTGAGGTGTTATTAATTTATTGTATTTATTAGACTGTCTCACCAAGTACTTGAGGTAAGTGTCTCACTAGCACAGTTGGGGGAGAGGAAATGGAGAATTATTTTTGTTGCATGTGCTATTACAACCATGGCCATCACTTTGGAAAGCAGTGTGGACGCTTATTGCATTCTTCTGCTGACTACTGGATGCATGCAAAATGGCAGAAGACTTGGCTGCTGCCTCTAGCAAACTTTAAAATAATTAGAAATATTGTAAAGCAGTAGCAGAAATAGTCTTTTATTGAATAATGAGGTGAAGAAATTGTAAATACCAGTGGTGATAGGACTATATCCCAAACACAACAACTGTCTCCTTCAAATCATCCAGAGTTGTCACCAATAAATCTGCTAACTCCAAATTTGTTTGATATGGAATTAGAAAAAGGGGTTAAAATATTAGAGTTCAACTCTGTGTTGACATAACTGTTTTTGGACCCGCAGTATTGTTTAAGCCAACTGAAAGTCCAGTTATCATCCCAAAGCTATCTTCTGCCCTAAGTGGGCGGCCTGATTGGCTGTGGATGATTCTGAGCTCTGCAAGTAGGACTATGCTAGCACAGTTAATGATCACCATTTTGCAAATACTATAATATTCTATAGGTTGTACAGTTATGATGTGATGTTTACACGTCTCAAATGCAAATTCACTGTGACTGAATTCTATTTAATTTCTCTCCATAAGTAAAAAAGAGGGATGACAACTTACAAATGGCAAGCCAGAGTGAGTTTTTAATATATAACCTCCAGGGTAAGAGGTAAATATTAAATATATTTATATGGATAAAATATAAGCACATCTGCTTTTCTGTGTTTTTACATAAACTTTATTATTAAAAGCAAAATAAGTAATTCCAAACATAGCAATTACAAGGAATTTGTTTAAAATGACATTTTATTTAACAGTAATTAAATAGCGAGACTTGAAAGTGAACCGATATGATAAATGTGGCTTAAACTACATCTGGCCGTATTGATTATTTGGTGCATTTTACTTTCAGTCCATTTATCCCACTTGTGTAGTCCAGCATACTGTATAATATTTCAATTGTCAAAACAAACTAGGGCCATCTGTTGAATCATCTTTATGATTCCAACCAGCCATCAACCATATCAAAGCCTCTCTATATTTAGATTTAGTTCCCATTATGGGCATGACTCAACAACTACTGAAATCTGCTTATCAGTTTTGTGCTGCAACTCAGTACCATAGAATGAGTGTCTTCCCTTTTGGGGCTAAAGACAGGTCTGTTCTGAGTGTTTGTTTTTTCTTTGTTTTTTGAAGCAGGGGAGAGAGAAATAGTTGAAGCTGCAGATGTTGTTCTGGTTATGGTAGAAAAACTTTGTCAAATAGGAAAGTTTTGCAGCATTTCCTAAAGTGGTCAGACTTTTGATTTGTCTAATCTTCTCCTGAGGTTCATTCCACAGTTGGATACCTCAACTGTGGAATGAACCTCAGGAGGAGATTAGACAAATCAAAAGTCTACTACTCAACTACTAATGCTTTGTGTCTGCCTGTTATGTGTTCTCTTCTAGTTTCTGTAAACTGTGTTGTCCCGGGAGACCACAACTGTCTTGGTAGTTTGTAGCTGGAGATGAAGTTTCTAACGTAGCTGAGACCTTATCCATTGAATAATGTTAAGATTAAGACCAAGGACGTGAACTGGCTGCAGAATCAGACTACAAACCAGTGTTGGGACAGTGGGAGTAGAAATTGGATTATGCTCCTGGACAGTATGATCTCACAGCCACATACTTATTCCAAACCAAATTTTGAAGACCAGATCAGAGAAGTGATTTATAGAGCCATGCCCAGAGTGAGGGACATGAGGCTAATCTTGGGTCCCTGAGCATGTGCAATAAAGAAATGTGAAACATTCTTTTCAGACTGAATGTATTAAGTTTGATGGAATATGCAACTTCTTTCCATGGGAATGTCTGCTTGCTTCCATAGCCCTGAGAATCACTCCACATTTCCCCTCAGTTGAACCACCTCCATTCCTAAAATGCTATAGTGATATAGAGCTTTTCCCTCTCTTTCTTCTCCCCAGCCCATATTTTGTCATGGTAATATTGGTATCACCCTGAACGTGCTGTTTCCATTGAGGTTGGGGAAGAATGATAATTTGTAATAACTGTTGAAGGACATAAACACCAAGGCAGAGGAAGGAGAGATTATTTAGGGTTATAAAAAGGGAATATAATCAGGAGGTATGGGAGGAAAGTATAAGATTTTAAGATGAACGGCAGGAAAACCTTCCTGTCAGGGAGATGTATTAAGCCTGTGGAATAATCTCCCAAGGGGATGTAGTGGAAGCCCCATCACTTTGCAGATTTAAAACAAGACTGGACAAAACACTAGCAAATATACTGTAGGGAACAATTTTACAGTGTTAGGGAGTTGGGCTAGATAATCTAGGAGGTCTTTTCCTTCTCTGGATTGTATGATTCACAGGCCTTGGGGAATTGATAATTTTGATCTCCCTTGACTTGTTTGTGGGTATACCACCAGCATCTTGAGTCTTGCGGAATGTGAATCTTGCTAGGAGAAGAACTCTGCAGATATTTCATAAATGTCCATATTTCAAGGTGCAGAAATACTTTCCTACCTAGATTAGTCCTGTACTGCTTCACTGAAGCAAGGAGGTGTTCATGTCTGTCGAAGCAGGGTTGGAATTGTTTGTTACAGTATATACATTTTCCTGTGTTTTTTCTCTAGGATGTCGTCTTACTTATTTTGTGATGGATAAAAAGGAAATATGTTTCCAGAAGAACATTTATCTAACTTCTTTGTGCAGCATTTGCAATTGCCATGCTGTTGTTTTTGTTGCTATGCTACTTAGTGTCTGTCAGAGCATGACTGGTTAATTTAACATGTTTGTACTACTGGTTGAAAGACTACAATGGTAAATTACTGATGCACATGCAAACTTAATCTCTTTAAAACCAAAACTTTGTTCCATTGAGACACATTTTTCCATTTAATTTGTCGGCAGAGATGCTGATTAACCCTCTTTTTGTGGTTCCCTAGCATGTATCTAATATTTGTGTCATCATAACACCATCCTTGAGAACTCCACATTGAAGGGCAAAATACTGTTCTCCATTACACTGAAGGAAAAGGACTTGCACTGTGACACTGAAGGCAAAATATGGCCTTAAAAGTGTTACACAAGTGGAGATTGAAGTGAGGGCAGTTCTGTGTTAGAAAGGGTTTGATCATAAAGCTATACCAACAGACCCCCTCTAGTGAAGAGACAGCTTATACCAGCAAAAGAGAGCTTTTGCCAGTATAGGTTATATCAGTCCCCTGAACAAAATAAGCTACACTGGCAAAAGCACTTGTTTGTCAGTATAACTGCATCCATGCTCGCGCTTTCTGTTGGTATAAGAATGTAGTGAAGTATCACTGTCCTGACATTATCATCCTGGCAAAAATATCTAGTGTAGACCTGGTTTAAGACTTTTTGAGCTGAAAGATGAAGCACAGCATGTATGTTCCAGGGGAGAAAAAAAAAAAAAAAACCATGTGGCAGACCCTTCAAATGTTCATTGGATGCATTTTTTTCATAGCTTCTCATAGTAATGTATATGGTTTCATATCTGATTGTTTGGAATTGTGGGCCAGATCCTGAGTTGGTGTAATTTGGCCTAGTTCCACTGAAGTAAATAGAGCTATACTGATTTACAACAACTGTGGATCTGGATCTATGCTTCTGAAATTATTTCAGAATATCTTTAAAGGAGTCAGTACATGCAAATTAACATTCTGATAAACTGAGTGTCTCTCTAGTTTTAAAAAAACATAGTCTGTCTCTTTACACATTCTCAGAGATAAGAGAACCCTGAGAAATTTGAGGTTTCTTCTAGACATTTAGAACTTTAAAAATCATTCAAAGGTGAAAAAAGCTCTTCTTCCCATAAATCCAGAGTGAAGAAAACTTTTTAAAAGTTCCTCAAGGCTTCAAGGAAGCTTTCAGAGATTCTGTATCTCTGCTTTTAAAACTAATAATAGACTGTAAGATGCCTAAACCTTCATGGTATTAAGTTTTTGGTGCATTCTCTCCAACAAAAGTATTCAATTACTGGTACATTTGCCCTAGCTTTTCCAAAGGACATGCCAGTCCTCAGTTTCAAGCTTTCCTCCTTTGTTTAAAAAATAAAATAGCATTTTCTTCAAATCCTTGTTTTACTCAAACTACTGTACACAGACACAAATAGTTTTATACATCTCTCTTTCTAGATCTCATGCCCTTGCATGTGCATGGCCCCGGGAGCTGACTCACTCACTTATATGGTGAAGTTTAGAAAGGCTGTAATGAGGCAGTCAAGGCATTTGCCTCAAGGAGCATACATAGTGTGTCATAACTTCTTATCAGTTGCTTTTCTCCAAATTAGCTGTAGCACATAGCAAAGTGAAGTCCCTTTATCATCTGTCCTTTCCGAGGAATATTTTACATTTCTTTTACTCCATAGCTTTAAATCTAAGAACTCTATTTGGTTTTCAACTCCAGTTTCTAACTATTGTATTTTACATGGACACTGTATCAAGTGATGTGGACCCTCTGTTAAAATGGGCATGTGATTTAGATTCTAAATATCAATTTAAAGAAAAATCCGTTATTCCATTGCTCAAAGAAATGTCATCATTTTTGTTGAATTTGCAAAAAATTAGACTTCCTCTCTCTCTCTTCTTCTGCCTCATGAATTGGTCCTGCTATAGCACACTACTTCAATATAATTCCCAGTTGTTCACATTCCTGCTGACATGATCAGCACAAAGCAGGAAGTAAAAAGACTTGACAGCGCTCCTGGCTTGGTATGAGTGAGGACCTGGAGGAATGTTCGCCTGCTCAACATTCAAGACAATGAGCTCTTTCCTGATAAAGGTCCTATTTATACTCGACTCTCTGAATGATGGTGCACTCAGTGCAGAATGTCCCTTCCTCTCAAGAAGTGCTGAACAAAGTTGTTGGCACAATTCAAGACTAGCTCTAGGAAGTTGACACCATTGTTGATACAAGTACAGTCAGCGCACTTTTAAAAGAGAGTATACCATAGCCTTCACTTCTATTATATCTTCAAATGAAAGCAACTATACTGTATATTAATCACACTTCTTCCACTGATTCACTGTGTGGCCTTGGTGGTCTTTTAACTTCTCTTTGTTTTTAACAACAAAGCATTATTTTAAAGATTATATAGGAATATTGGCCAAACTGATATTTGAGTTGATTCATTTCTTGTTGGCATCTGTTTCCTTCACCCTTTGCATCTGTGTGACTTCACTGTCAGACCAGATCTGGATATAGAGTACTTTTCTTATAGAAATTATGGCTGCTTGAGTGGCACATTTATTCCAGTGCTTGGTAAAATCCACTGTGGCAGTGAGCATACTACAGGTTGAGTTAATCATTCAAGCTGACATACTTTAAAATGCTGTAGAATACATTTACATATAAAAAAACAGAAAAATATTGTATCCAATTTTAACTGCTTGGGGAATTTAAGCAGGCAGAATTTAGTTGCTGAAATTGGAATTCAGCTGGGACCTCTGAGCTAATAATGCCCTAGGGTTTGCCTAAGCAGGGCTTTAGTCTGCACCAGAGGGGTGTAAATTTTAGCCTGCACTAGCATGTAGCACCCTAACTGGTTGTGGGGTCCCATCTGGCACATACTAAAAGTTCCCTAGTGCATGTTAGTGTAGTAGGACCTAATTGCATTAATGCACACTAGGGAACTTTTAGTGCATGTCAGCAGGGTCCTTGCAGGCCAGTTAGTGCACAACACACTAGTGTGGACTAACATTTGCAGATGCAAACTAAACCCCTGTGTAGACAAGCCCTTAGTCTTGCCAAAAGTATCATAGGATGTTTAATGACTACAAATTATTAGGAACTCCGTTTTATGCCTTGCCTGAAAGACAGCATCTCCTGCGGAACAGAACTTCCTGAATACCACATTACTTTATCAGTTCAATACTGACACACAAAAAGTGTCACTTATTCAGCCCCCAACACTATTTCCTGCAACACCAGGAAATTTCCTGCAACACCAGATTTCCTTCCAACCACTGGCCAGGCCTCAGCCCACTTAGCTTATGAACCCCAGGAGGTAGCCTTGCAGTGTTGTTCTGTGTACTTATTTTTTTAATTAGTGCATGACATATTTGCTAAATGTATGGATTAGTCAGAATCTGTTATTCTGACTGACACCTAAATGAGATCTACATACAATAGACTACATTGCCATATAAAAGGTATGGGTGTCATCTGACACAGAAGAAAAAAAAGCTGATGCCCTCAGGGGCTGGCATAGTGGATACTGGCTTTAGCTTATAAATCGTGAAGACTTTTTTTGTCTCAAGGCACAGTCATTAGGACTATGGTTTGTGTGCTTCAGTGGTAAACTATACATACCTCACTTGTCACATCCAACCCACCATTCTTCTCATTGCTGGCTTTGATGAGCCTCTCCAAATTATTCTTTTTCTTTCACATCACGTTTCTGAAGCATTTTTATTGCATTCTTTCATTAACTCTCTCATTTTTTCTAAATGTTTGTTAGAATAACTGCTAGAAGAATTTGCTAGGTAAAATAAGAAAGCTAGAGTTTCTTAATTTGTTTAATTTTGAGTGTAACATAAGTCTACCTGTTTTATCCCATTAGTGATTATGAATTTTATTTATATGCTGTGTCATTCTTGTCTCTCAGATTACAGTCAAGCTATCCTAAGAGCAGCCTAATAATTTCAAAAGGCAAAAGATAATATGCAGAAAGATGGATCCCAGAAAGATATAGATAGCTAACTCTTATGGCTGGTATGTCACTGACCTATTTTACCAAGGCCTCAGATATCACTGCAAGTGAGACCTGCTTGAGGATGTCATGCTTGTGGTATATGCTGTCGTCAGAGCCCTCAGTGAAATTATTTATTGGGACTCTTTAAATGTCTGACCTTAGACATATAAGCACTACCTAACGCTCTAATTAAACTAATTAAATACCGTACAAAAATTGATATGATTATAAATCACTGGAGTGCAGCAGTTTTTTCCTACGTATAGAAAAATGGCTTCCAGGAAAAGAATTAAGAATTCTACAAACCTCAGAAACAAGCTGTCTGTCCATGTCCTGTCAGAGTAGTTTTGTCTGTCTAATGTACCCCATTTATACTGTGGAGAACTCAGAATAAAAGTGCCTAGAGTTAAACATTTAAATACTAATGGAGGACACTCAACTCTGAAACTTGTTTTCCTCTTTGATCTGACAGAGATAGTCTGTTGTACTTTAAGCCATGATATGAGGCTCTCCTATTTTCTCAGGCTTTGGGGAGGGATCTGTGGTCAAATTTAGTGTGCTTTTCAGGCAGGTTTGTTCTTTTAAAACTCGTCAGTTAAGTTTTTCTTTCAAATTTTATACATTAGCCTTAAATTTATAAATTTAAAAATAGATCTTGATAAATTGGTTGTGCCCTCTCTTCCAAGAAGTTCCTGGATGAAAGATCATGGAAAAAGCAAGACAAAAATAAAAAATTTTTGGAGTGTGAAGCCACAAATTGGCAATTCTGCTTTCACATCTTTTAAGGCAGTAAAATCTGCATATGGCAGTTGCTTTTTATACGGGGGAAAAAAGGTATAACTTAAATTAGGACTTCTGGAATACTACTATTCGAGAATCCGAGATTAATAGATTACAGTATTCAACATTCACATTCAACTGTGTGAATAGAAAGAGCCTCATTTTTCAGAAATGTTATCCAAAAAGTGGTGGCAGGATTTGGACACAGCCTGGATGATATTACCATATCTTAGGTAGAAGCGAAACTCGAACAGCTTAATGGGACTAAATCGGGGGGCCCAGATAATCTTCATCTAAGAATATTAACGGAATTGGCACATGAAATTGCAAGCCCGTTAGCAAGAATTTTTAATGAATCTGTAAATTTAGGGGTCAGACCGTATGACTGGAGAATTGCTAACATAGTTCCTATTTTTAAGAAAGGAAAAAAAAGTGATCCGGGTAACTACAGGCCTGTTAGTTTGACATCTGTAGTATGCACGGTCTTGGAAAAATTTTTGAAGGAGAAAGTAGTTAAGGACATTGAGGTCCATGGTAAATGGGACAAAATACAACATGGTTTTACAAAAGGTAGATAATGCCAAACCAACCTGATCTCCTTCTTTGAGAAAGTAACAGATTTTTTAGACAAAGGAAACACAGTGGATCTAATTTACCTAGATTTCAGTAAGGCGTTTGAAACAGTGCCACATAGGGAATTATTAGTTAAATTGGAAAAGATGGGGATCAGTATGAAAATTGAAAGGTGGATAAGGAATTGGTTAAAAGGGAGATTAAAGTAGGTCATACTGAAAGGTGAACTGTCAGACTGGAGGGAGGTTACCAGTGGAGTTCCTCAGGGATCGGTTTTGGGACCAATCTTATTTAATCTTTTTATTAATGACCTCGGCACAAAAAGTGGGAGTGAGCAAATAAAGTTTGCGGATGATACAAAGCTGGGAGGTACTGCCAATTTAGAGAAGGACTGGGAAATCATACAGGAGGATCTGGATGACCTTGTAAACTGAAGTAATAGTAATAGGATGAAATTTAATAGTGAGAAGCGTAAGGTCATGCATTTAGGGATTAATAACAAGAATTTTAGTTATAAGCTGGGGACGCATCAAATGGAAGTAACAGAGGAGGAGAAGGACCTTGGAGTATTGGTTGATTACAGGATGACTATGAGCCGCCAATGTGATATGGCCGTGAAAAAAGCTAATGCGGTCTTGGGATGCATCAGGAGAGATATTTCCAGTGGAGATAAGGAGGTTTTAGTACCGTTATACGAGGCACTGGTGAGACCTCATCTGGAATACTGTGTGCAGTTCTGGTCTCCCAAGTTTAAGAAGGATGATTGCAAACTGGAACAGGTACAGAGAAGGGCTACTAGGATGATTCGAGGAAAACCTGTCTTATGAAAGGAGACTCAAGGAGCTTGGCTTGTTTAGCCTAACCAAAAGAAGGTTGAGGGGAGATATGATTGCTCTCTATAAATATATCAGAGGGATAAATACTGGAGAGGGAGAGGAATTATTTAAGCTCAGTACCAATGTGGACACAACAAATGGATATAAACTGGCCATTGGGAAGTTTAGATTTGAAATTAGATGAAGGTTTCTAACCATCAGAGGAGTGAAGTTCTGGAATAGCCTTCCAAGGGAAGCAGTGGGGGCAAAAGATCTATCTGGCTTCAAGATTAAACTCAGTAAGTTTATGGAGGAGATGGTATGATGGGATAACATGATTTTGGCAGTTAATTGATCTTTAACTATTCATGGTAAATAGGCCCAGTGCCCTGTGATGGGATGTTAGATGGGGGGGATCTGAGTTACTACAGAGAATTCTTTCCTGGGTATCTGGCTCATGAATCTTGCCCACATGCTCAGGGTTCAGCTGATCGCCATATTTGGGTCGAGAAGGAATTTTCCACTAGGGCAGATTGGCAGAGGCCCTGGGTGTTTTTCACCTTCCTCTGTAGAATGGGGCACAGGTCACTTATTGGAGAAGTCTCTGCACCTTGAAGTCTTTAAACCATGATTTGAGGACTTCAATAGCTCAGACATAGGTGAGAGATTTATTGCAGGAGTGGGTGGGTGAGATTCTGTGGCCTGCATTGTTCAGGAGGTGTCATAAATATAAAGGGAAGGGTAAACCCCTTTGAAATCCCTCCTGGCCAGGGGAAAGCTCCTCTCACCTGTAAAGGGTTAAGAAGCTAAAGGTAACCTCGCTGGCACCTGACCAAAATGACCAATGAGGAGACAAGATACTTTCAAAAGCTGGGAGGAGGGAGAGAAACAACGGGTCTGTGTCTGTCTGTAGTCGTCTTGGCCGGGGACAGAACAGGAATGGAGTCTTAGAACTTTTAGTAAGTAATCTAGCTAGGTATGTGTTAGATTATGATTTCTTTAAATGGCTGAGAAAAGAATTGTGCTGAATAGAATAACTATTTCTGTCTGTGTATCTTTTTTGTAACTTAAGGTTTTGCCTAGAGGGGTTCTCTATGTTTTTGAATCTAATTACCCTGTAAGATATCTACCATCCTGATTTTACAGGGGGGATTTCTTTATTTCTATTTACTTCTATTTTTTATTAAGAGTCTTCTTGTAAAACACTGAATGCTTTTTCATTGTTCTCAGATCCAAGGGTTTGGGTCTGTGGTCACCTATGCAAATTGGTGAGGCTTTTTATCCAACATTTCCCAGGAAAGGGGGGGTGCAAGTGTTGGGAGGATTGTTCAGTGTTCTTAAGATCCAAGGGTCTGGGTCTGTAGTCACCTAGGCAAATTGGTGAGGCTGTTTACCAAACCTTGTCCAGGAAGTGGGGTGCAAGGTTTTGGGAAGTATTTTGGGGGGAAGGACGCGTCCAAACAGCTCTTCCCCAGTAACCAGTATTAGTTTGGTGGTGGTAGCGGCCAGTCCAAGGATAACGGGGGTAATATTTTGTACCTTGGGGAAGTTTTGACCTAAGCTGGTAAAGATAAGCTTAGGAGGTTTTTCATGCAGGTCCCCACATCTGTACCCTAGAGTTCAGAGTGGGGGAGGAACCGTGACATGGTGGCACAGCGGTGGGATTAACCTGAAATCATTTTGAGATCCAGTTGAGATTTTTTGAACTAGAAATACAGATTTTAAAAAGGAATTTTTAGGAAGTCCAGGAAGCAGCTTTGAAACTGAAAGCAGCTTGGTTTCTCTCTGCTTTGTGGCCAAGCAGAGACAAAAGGGGATTATCTTGTGAATTGCAGGTTTTCTTTGCCTGGAGGCAGGGTACTTAACTCCTGCAGGGAAATTCACAGTCTTCCAACCCAGAGGTTTTTTTTTTCTTTTCTTCCTAAAAGTAAATAGGGGGGGTGTGCTCTACCCATTTGCCTGGAGACAAAAGTGGCAGGGGTTTTTTTTAGGATTTTGATTTTTTTTTGTTTTACAAGGAGCACAGGTTTGAAAAGAAATTTTTTTTTCTTTGGGCTGGGTAAGCAGGTTTCCAAGTAGTTGGAGGTTTTTTGCTTTAATTTGGGCCCAGAGCAGAGACAAGGGAATTGTCTTTTTCTGTAGGCTGACAATCACTATCAGAGAATAGGTATTCTATTCCAGCACAGCAAAATTTTACAGCCAAGTTTTGTTTGTTTATTTCTAAACCTCGGGTGTAAAGTTAGTTAAAAACAGAGAGGTTAGAATGGCCAAATCCTCGGCTCGACTACAGCTGGAATTAGCCAAATTTCAGGCTGAGGAAAAACAAAGGGAACATGAAAGACAGATAGAACTCATGCGGCTGGAGAAGGAGGTACAGGAGGCTGCCCACAAGAGGGAAATGGAGGCAAGGAAGCATGTGGAGGAGATGGAGAGGATAAAGGCCCAGCAGAATATACCAACAAACCCTAGCAATCCTTCTCCAGGTACCACTTCCCATCCCAGAAAGTTCCCCACCTACAAGGCAGGTGATGATACTGAGGCCTTCTTAGAAAACTTCGAAAGGGCCTGCCTTGGGTACAACATCTCTACTGACCAATACATGGTAGAGCTGAGGCCGCAGCTCAGTGGACCCTTAGCTGAGGTGGCAGCTGAAATGCCTAGAGAACATATGAACAAGTATGAACTGTTTAAATCCAAGGCGAGAGTCAGAATGGGGATAACACCCGAGCAGTCTCGTCGGAGGTTCCGAGCCCTAAGGTGGAAACCAGACATGTCATTTACCCGACATGCCTACCACATTGTGAAACATTGGGATGCCTGGATATCAGGAGCAAGTGTTGAATCTCCAGTAAATTTGCCCTTCCTAATGCAAATGGAACAATTTTTAGAGGGTGTTCCTGAGGAAATAGAAAGATACATCCTAGATGGGAAACCCAAAACTGTAATCGAGGCAGGAGAGATTGGAGCCAGATGGGTGGAGGTGGCAGAGAAGAAGAAAATTGGTCGCAGTTGGAGCGGAGAGCAGAAGGGACCACCCCAGACCACACCCTATTACCGGGGGCCGCCCAAAGCCCCACCTACCTCCCAAAGAACCCTCCAGACCCCTTATCGTCCCACCACCCCGTTCTCCAGCAACCCACCTCGCCCCGGTGACCCGTCAGCTGGACGATGTTTTAAATGTAACGAGCTGGGGCATGTAAAGGCCAACTGCCCCAAGAACCCCAACAGATTAAGTTCATTGCACCGGAATCACACCAGAGGTCCACAGGCCCAGATACCTCCCAGATACCCTTGGAGCGGAGGGAAACTGTGAGTGTGGGCGGGAAGAAGGTCACCGCGTGGAGGGACACCGGAGCACAAGTGTCAGCTATCCATGCTTCCTTAGTGGACCCCAATTTAATCAACCCAGAGATCCAAGTGACGATTCAACCCTTCAAGTCCAACTCTTTCAATTTGCCTACAGCCAAGTTGCCTGTCCAGTACAAGGGCTGGTCAGGAATGTGGACTTTTGCAGTCTATGATGATTATCCCATCCCCATGCTGTTGGGGGAAGACTTGGCCAATCATGTGAAGCAGGCCAAGAGGGTGGGAACAGTCACCCGCAGCCAGGCTAAACAAGCCGTGAGGCCTAGCTCTGTTCCGGAAACTTCTATCAGAACCCGGTCAGAGGTGATGGACCCGGACCCCAGGCCAATGTCTGCAACAGCAGTAGTGGATCCAGTCCCAGAGACCCAGACGGAACCAGTCCCAGAACCAGAACCAGCCGAACAACCAACACCAGACCCCGTGTCAGCACTGAATCCAGTACTTGCAACCTCAACACCAGAGGGCCCCACTGAACCTGAACTGGCAGCAGCCGATAACCCTACCCAAGAGGCTCAGCCGGAGCCTGAATCCCAACATAGTGCACCAGCGGAGAGCGGTTCACAGTCAACAGAAGCAGCTCCATCCTCTATATCGCTTCCAGAGGGACCAAGCCTAGGTCCACAATCCAATGAGGAACTGATGTCTCCAGCATCAAGGGAACAGTTCCAGACTGAACAGGAAGCAGATGAAAGCCTCCAGAGAGCGTGGACGGCGGCACGGAGCAACCCACCGTCTCTCAGCTCTTCTAATCGATCCAGGTTTGTTGTAGAAAGAGGACTTTTATACAAGGAAACTCTTTCTGGGGGACACCAGGAAGACTGGCATCCTCAGAGACAGTTGGTAGTTCCAACTAAATACCGGGCCAAGCTCTTGAGCTTAGCCCATGATCACCCTAGTGGCCATGCTGGGGTGAACAGGACCAAAGACCGTTTGGGGGGGTCATTCCACTGGGAGGGAATGGGCAAGGATGTTTCTACCTATGTCCAGTCTTGTGAGGTGTGCCAAAGAGTGGGAAAACCCCAAGACCAGGTCAAAGCTCCTCTCCAGCCACTCCCCATCATTGAAGTTCCATTTCAGCGAGTAGCTGTGGATATTCTGGGTCCTTTTCCGAAGAAGACTCCCAGAGGAAAGCAGTACATACTGACTTTCATGGATTTTGCCACCCGATGGCCGGAAGCAGTAGCTCTAAGCAACACCAGGGCTAAAAGTGTGTGCCAGGCACTAGCAGACATTTTTGCCAGGGTAGGTTGGCCCTCCGACATCCTCACAGATGCAGGGACTAATTTCCTGGCAGGAACTATGAAAAACCTTTGGGAAGCTCATGGGGTAAATCACTTGGTTGCCACTCCTTACCATCATCAAACAAATGGCATGGTGGAGAAGTTTAATGGAACTTTGGGGGCCATGATACGTAAATTCGTAAATGAGCACTCCAATGATTGGGACCTAGTATTGCAGCAGTTGCTCTTTGCCTACAGAGCTGTACCACATGCCAGTTTAGGGTTTTCCCCATTTGAACTTGTATATGGCCGTGAGGTTAAGGGGCCATTGCAGTTGGTGAAGCAGCAATGGGAGGGATTTACACCTTCTCCAGGAACTAACATTCTGGACTTTGTAACCAACCTACAAAACACCCTCCGAACCTCTTTAGCCCTTGCTAGAGAAAACTTACAGGATGCTCAAAAAGAGCAAAAAGCCTGGTATGATAAACATGCCAGAGAGCGTTCCTTCAAAGTAGGAGACCAGGTCATGGTCTTAAAGGCGCTCCAGGCCCATAAAATGGAAGCATCGTGGGAAGGGCCATTCATGGTCCAGGAGCGCCTGGGAGCTGTTAATTATCTCATAGCATTCCCCACCTCCAACCGAAAGCCTAAGGTGTATCATATTAATTCTCTAAAGCCCTTTTATTCCAGAGAATTAAAGGTTTGTCAGTTTACAGCCCAGGGAGGAGACGACGCTGAGTGGCCTGAAGGTGTCTATTACGAAGGGAAATGTGCTGGTGGTGTGGAAGAGGTGAACCTCTCCATGACCCTTGGGCGTATGCAGCAACAGCAGATCCAGGAGCTGTGCACTAGCTACGCGCCAACGTTCTCAGCCACCCCAGGACTGACTGAACGGGCATACCACTCCATTGACACAGGTAATGCTCACCCAATTAGGGTCCAACCTTACCGGGTGTCTCCTCAAGCTAAAACTGCTATAGAACGGGAGATCCAGGATATGTTACAGATGGGTGTAATCCGCCCCTCTGAAAGTGCATGGGCATCTCCAGTGGTTCTAGTTCCCAAACCAGATGGGGAAATACGTTTTTGCGTGGACTACCGTAAGCTAAATGCTGTAACTCGCCCAGACAACTATCCAATGCCACGCACTGATGAACTATTAGAGAAACTGGGACGGGCCCAGTTCATCTCTACCTTGGACTTAACCAAGGGGTACTGGCAGGTACCGCTAGATGAATCTGCCAAGGAAAGGTCAGCCTTCATCACACATCTCGGGCTGTATGAGTTTAATGTACTCCCTTTCGGGCTGCAAAATGCACCCGCCACTTTCCAAAGACTTGTAGATGGTCTCCTAGCGGGATTAGGAGAATATGCAGTCGCCTACCTTGACGATGTGGCCATATTTTCGGATTCCTGGGCAGACCACCTGGAACATCTACAAAAAGTCCTTGAGCGCATAAGGGAGGCAGGACTAACTGTTAAGGCTAAGAAGTGTCAAATAGGCCTAAACAGAGTGACTTACCTTGGACACCAGGTGGGTCAAGGAACTATCAGCCCCCTACAGGCCAAAGTGGATGCTATCCAAAAGTGGCCTGTCCCAAAGTCAAAGAAACAGGTTCAATCCTTCTTAGGCTTGGCCGGTTATTACAGACGATTTGTACCGCACTACAGCCAAATCGCTGCCCCACTGACAGACCTAACCAAAAAGAAACAGCCAAATGCTGTTCAGTGGACCGGAAAGTGTCAGAAGGCCTTTAACAAGCTTAAAGCGACACTCATGTCTGACCCTGTACTAAGGGCCCCAGACTTTGACAAACCGTTCCTAGTAACCACAGATGCATCCGAGCGTGGTGTGGGAGCAGTTTTAATGCAGAAAGGACCTGATCAAGAATTCCACCCTGTAGTGTTTCTCAGCAAAAAACTGTCTGAGAGGGAAAGCAACTGGTCAGTCACTGAAAAAGAATGTTATGCCATTGTCTACGCTCTGGAAAAGCTACGCCCATATGTTTGGGGACAGCGTTTCCACCTGCAAACCGACCATGCTGCACTAAAGTGGCTTCACACCGTCAAAGAAACTAACAAAAAACTTCTTCGGTGGAGTTTAGCTCTCCAAGATTTTGATTTCGACATCCAACACATCTCAGGAGCTTCTAACAAAGTGGCTGATGCACTCTCCCGTGAAAGTTTCCCAGAATCAACTGGTTAAAATCATCCTTGAGATGTGGAAAATATTGTTAGTCTTTATGTACTTGGTAGTATATTTAGAGATGCATGTGTCTTATTAACTCTGTTTTCCTAGAGCTCCAGGAAGAAATCCCAGCCAGTGTTTCACCCTAGCTGAGATTTGGGGGGCGTGTCATAAATATAAAGGGAAGGGTAAACCCCTTTGAAATCCCTCCTGGCCAGGGGAAAGCTCCTCTCACCTGTAAAGGGTTAAGAAGCTAAAGGTAACCTCGCTGGCACCTGACCAAAATGACCAATGAGGAGACAAGATACTTTCAAAAGCTGGGAGGAGGGAGAGAAACAACGGGTCTGTGTCTGTCTGTAGTCGTCTTGGCCGGGGACAGAACAGGAATGGAGTCTTAGAACTTTTAGTAAGTAATCTAGCTAGGTATGTGTTAGATTATGATTTCTTTAAATGGCTGAGAAAAGAATTGTGCTGAATAGAATAACTATTTCTGTCTGTGTATCTTTTTTGTAACTTAAGGTTTTGCCTAGAGGGGTTCTCTATGTTTTTGAATCTAATTACCCTGTAAGATATCTACCATCCTGATTTTACAGGGGGGATTTCTTTATTTCTATTTACTTCTATTTTTTATTAAGAGTCTTCTTGTAAAACACTGAATGCTTTTTCATTGTTCTCAGATCCAAGGGTTTGGGTCTGTGGTCACCTATGCAAATTGGTGAGGCTTTTTATCCAACATTTCCCAGGAAAGGGGGGGTGCAAGTGTTGGGAGGATTGTTCAGTGTTTTTAAGATCCAAGGGTCTGGGTCTGTAGTCACCTAGGCAAATTGGTGAGGCTGTTTACCAAACCTTGTCCAGGAAGTGGGGTGCAAGGTTTTGGGAAGTATTTTGGGGGGAAGGACGCGTCCAAACAGCTCTTCCCCAGTAACCAGTATTAGTTTGGTGGTGGTAGCGGCCAGTCCAAGGATAACGGGGGTAATATTTTGTACCTTGGGGAAGTTTTGACCTAAGCTGGTAAAGATAAGCTTAGGAGGTTTTTCATGCAGGTCCCCACATCTGTACCCTAGAGTTCAGAGTGGGGGAGGAACCGTGACAGGAGGTCAGACTAGATGATCATAATGGTCCCTTCTGACTTTAATATCTATGAGTCTATGAGGTAGAGTTTCAAGAGGGAGGCCATGGAGTGGAATTCAGCAAGGGTGGCAAAGTACGGTTCCCTAGCAAATTACATAGTAGAGTTAAGGAAAGAGAGAATGAATTTGTGTCAGTAGTGGAGGAAATCCAAAGGACTTCCTCCAGAGGTGTTTGACAGCACAGGGGCAGGAATAGAGGAAGCAGATGCTGAGGGTCAGCCAGGCAAGAGGTTAGTGGGATGGACTACACAGTGTCAACAATATTTTAATATGTTTTTAGTTGCATATCAAGGCTGGACAGTGATACTTCACAAGCAGCCCATTGACTTCAGTGGAACTACTCATGGTGTACGGTATTGCTAAATATGCGTACTGGTTTCACAGTCTAACCCTAATATAGTTACAAATACCCCTATGGTTTAAAAATACCAAAGAAAATACCACCAAAACCTGATTGTTATAGCATTAAAAGCCTGACTCTATATAAAAATCACAATGACATTCAGGAGTAAGTTTCCAGACTGGCTCTTAGATTTACCTAAACACCTGTCATATAGCAGTTACTTTTTCTTTATTGGTACCGATTTCTAACGGTTTATGGACACCTTAATGAAACCCAAATGTTTACCTAAATTTCCATGAACTGCTCTGAATACTCATTTTGTGTAAGATAAGTGTCATTTTGACCTATTTCTGCCCCACTGGAGTCAGTGGAGCTGTGGATTGGATGCTCAACACCTCTGAAAATCAGGCCACTTCAGATCCATTATTTATATCCACTAAATACTGTATGAATTTAGATTATTAACTTAAGGCACCCAAGTTTGAAAAAGGTTCACCTTTCTCTTTGATACACCCACTTATGATTAGGTATTGCATATATTTGCGCAAGATGACCCCCTGTCAATATCTAAGAAGAACTGAATGAGTTAAGGCTAAAATATTCTTGACTATGAATTTCATTACTTTGTGATCATCAGTTACTGATTTAATTTATGTTCACCATCTATTACAAGTAACCACTCAAAGTCCTTTACATTGGTTAACAAAATAAAGATTTTTTCTGCTAAGAATCTTGTGGTTTTCTAAGCAGGAAGCCTACCAGAATAAATCAGAGGCAGCTCATTGTGGCTGAAGGACTGGAACAAGCAGGCGAGCCTGGACTGAGACTAGCATTAGCTTCCTCCTTAGCTTTGAATTTGTTCTTGCTTAAGTGGATTCCTGTTCATTTTCTGCTTACTAAATTCATGCATGCAGGTTTTCAATATGTAACATTGTTCTGAAAAAAGGCTAATCCTTTATACTAAATCAAGGAATCTCTGACTATGTATTCAGCATTTCTATGTTTACTCCTGAGGGAATTCTGTGCTACTGCGCATGTGCATAATTAATGAGCTGTGCATATTTTTATTGTTTGTGCAGAAAAAAGCTTCTGCTGAAATGTTGCTGCAGTTCTGCCTTTTGCCCACCAGAGGACGCTGTGGTGCAAGAACAGCAGCAGCTCCCTGCAGAAAATAACTTCTGCAGTTCCACCTTTTGCCCACCAGGGGGGTGCTGTGGTGATAGAACACAGGAGCTGCTCCCAGCCAGCTAGGGAAGAGAACGAGCCTGCCTTCTTCACAGTGCCTGTCAGGCCAGGTCAGGAGACAGGGGATTTGGGAAGACAGACAGTGTGGGACTGCTGGGGGGTCAGATGGGCTCGTAAGAGCTAGTGGGGGAGGACAGATTAGGGCAGGGGCTGAATGGGAGTGGAGGCACAGGGCCACAGGGGGGAAGGAGGTTCAGGGTCACATGGTGATGGGGGATGGGGTGCAGAGCTACATAGGGAAAGGGGAGTTGCTGAGTGGGGGCATGGAGACACATAGCGATGGGGGAGGGGGTACAGAGCCACATGGAGATGGGGGAGGGGGCAGCGCCAAATGGGGATGGGGGAGTGGGTGTCTGAGTGGGGGGTGAAGGGACACGTGGACGGGGGTGCAAGGACACATGGGGGTGCAGGAACACATGGGGACAGGGGCAGATGTGCCTGCTGAATGGGAGAGGCTAGGGGTCAGCCAGGATCTGCATGGGGGAAGCTCCCTAACAATTCCTCCCAGCCTCCCAAAAAAACCTGTTCCATACTTTTTCCACCCATATACAACAACCCTCCAAGTTCACACCCAGGCTCCTTCCCAGCAATCTACTTCCCTCTCCCTCAGCTCCTCTGTTACCCCTGATTCCCCCAAGCCTTTGCACTGCTTCTGATGGGTGCGGACAATACGGTTCTGTATTTTAGTTTAAATGAATTATTACTCAGCGTTCTATATTAATATGCCTAGTAAGAAATCTATTTGTCAAAAAAAATGTCCTGAATCTTTTTTGTTGTATGTATTGTTACAGACATACTTGCTGACAAGTATTTTGAAATAAATGACCAAAAATAATTAAAACTGGTGTGATTATATTGTGTTATTTTGACAAATAAAATTTGGAGAATTTTAAAATATTGTGCACAGAATTTTAAATTTTTTGTTGCAGAAGTTTTAATTTTTGGCACAGAATTCCCCCAGGAGTATATGTTGTACCAATACATTTGCCTAGCAGGGCTCTTTCTGATTTAGGCACAAGCCCTGCAGTATGCAAGACCATATGTAGGGGACAGGCAGCATGAATCCCAAATGAGGGGACCCCAGGTCCCTTACATACTCTTCTCTGTGTTGGAAAGCAGTTGCTGTTTAGTTCCATTTACAGCACTAATGCACAGTGCTGAAATCCCACCCTTGGTGGTGGTCAGGGGAGGAGAGGCACAGGAAACTGGCTGTCTGCTGGTTTACATATCCTGGCTTAGTGAGCCTAGCCCAGCTGCACCTCTCTAGGTCAGGTGGGGCTGAGGATTCCATCACTTGACCCTATAGATCTGTTCATGTTAAGCAAAGCCATTTCCTAAGGACTGGACTCCTTTGTTCAGGATGGCCATCGGGATAGAAAGCTCACCTTTTTCCATGCTATAAGAATCTTGGCAGTTAAATCTTTCTCTTAGATTGTGTCATCTTTTCCTTCAGTGGTAAGCCCCAAACCAGAATGAAGGGAAATGAACGCAACTATTACCTTAGTAAAAAGGGAACCGTGGCTCATTTATGCTCATTAATATTATACCTGTGAAATAATCTA
Source organism: Lepidochelys olivacea (assembly GCF_965140295.1). Lineage (NCBI taxonomy): Eukaryota > Metazoa > Chordata > Testudines > Cheloniidae > Lepidochelys > Lepidochelys olivacea. The sequence continues at coordinate 42,765,511 of NC_140421.1, read as the reverse complement.
GTCTCTCTTTCTGCTACTGTTTTCTAGGTTCACACGTTCAGGGGTCCACACTGGTGTGAATACTGTGCCAACTTTATGTGGGGCCTCATTGCTCAGGGAGTAAAATGTGCAGGTAACTGGTTCATTCTTTGCTTCTTAAGACAATCCTGCTGCTGTAAAGCCTTAGACATACTATCTATTTCTTAATAAATTGTGCACCTAGAGTCTGATCCTCCTGTTAAAATCACTGGAAAGATGCCCTTTCATTTCAGTGATCATTGTATCAGGTGCTTCTATTGACCGTTGAACCTTACTATCTAAATGCCTTCCAACAGTCAGAGATGGAAATAATAATCTATCTTTCCTTTCTTTCAGCATGTAGGAGAAGTAGCTTGAATGAGTTGTTGTATTTACTTTGTAATGGATGAGTCTGTGTGTGGGGTGGGTGTGTATGAGAAACTTATTGAGGATCTTAATGAAGCTTGTAGACAAACCTCACAACACCTTTGTGAGATAGATATTTAGATTCATTTTACAGATGGATAAACTGAGTCGCAGAGCAGTAAAGTGACTTGCCAGAAGTTGCCTATTGAGTTAGAAAGGGAGCTTGGTACAGAACCCAGTCGTCCAGACTCTGTCTTGTTTGTGTGTGTGCTCTAACGACTATACACAGATGCTCTCTCTAATTTGAAAAAATAAATTAATGGATTGAGAAGAAGAGAAATAAAGATGATTAAAATGGGTGTATACATAAATCTATAAAAGCACTTAGAGGCTATGTTATAAATGCCTGGACAGACAGATACTGCATGCATTTGGGGATTTAGTCTTTCTGTTCTAGCTAAAGAACTTAGGTAAAATAATTCAGCAATATTATTGGTAGCCTCTGAAAAGGGAGAGAAATCAACTTTAGGAGAAAAAGATCAAAGTAATTGGAAAAACAAGTTGCTTTATTTAAAATGTGCCTTATGATTTTCCTGTAACTAATTTTATAAAAGTAGTATAAAGAAATGTTGATGTATGAAAAGCTGCATTTGTTGCCCTGGAAACTGAATTTTCAAGCTAATTTAAGAATTTTTTCCCTGTCTAAAGATTTCTGAAATCTTGTCTTAAGCAAATAATAGGATTTTTATAGCATCAATGCAAAATGGTAGAAATTTCAACATAAACAAATAAGTTTATAGAAAAGCTATGACTGAAAAATCATGAAATATTTCACAAGAAATGTTTGATGTGTAATTTTTTTATTGTGTCATTGATGCAGATTTTTTTGTCAACAGAATCTTTATAGTTCATAAAGTTTTTTAGCAAAAAGAAAAGGAGTACTTGTGGCACCTTAGAGACTAACCAATTTATTTGAGCATGAGCTTTCGTGAGCTACAGCTCACTTCATCGGATGCATACCGTGGAAAGTGCAGCAGACTTTATATACACACAGAGAATATGAAACAATACCTCCTCCCACCCCACTGTCCTGCTGGTAATAGCTTATCTAAAGTGATCATCAAGTTGGGCCATTTCCAGCACAAATCCAGGTTTTCTCACCCTCCACCCCCCCACACAAACTCACTCTCCTGCTGGTGATAGCCCATCCAAAGTGACAACTCTCTACACAATGTGCATGATAATCAAGTTGGGCCATTTCCTGCACAAATCCAGGTTCTCTCACCCCCCTCCCAAAAACCACACACACAAACTCACTATCCTGTGTGTGTGTGTGTGGTTATTGGGAGGGGGGTGAGGGGGTGAGAGAACCTGGATTTGTGCAGGAAATGGCCCAACTTGATTATCATGCACATTGTGTAGAGAGTTGTCACTTTGGATGGGCTATCACCAGCAGGAGAGTGAGTTTGTGTGGGGGGGTGGAGGGTGAGAAAACCTGGATTTGTGTTGGAAATGGCCCAACTTGATGATCACTTTAGATAAGCTATTACCAGCAGGACAGTGGGGTGGGAGGAGGTATTGTTTCATATTCTCTGTGTGTATATAAAGTCTGCTGCACTTTCCACGGTATGCATCCGATGAAGTGAGCTGTAGCTCACGAAAGCTCATGCTCAAATAAATTGGTTAGTCTCTAAGGTGCCACAAGTACTCCTTTTCTTTTTGCGAATACAGACTAACACGGCTGTTACTCTGAAAGTTTTTTAGCTTATTAGTTATAGAAATAACTGAAACAAATGAAAGAACATTCCTGTGCAGTTATATTCTGTGAAAATGGCACTTCCTTACTCCGTAGTCCTAACACATGTTTATTCAGAGTTCTAGCTACATACTCTACTCATTAAATTAATGTTTTGCCACATTTTACTCTTGTTAAATCTGCACAGCCAATGCAACTCTGTGAAAGGGAGCTTGATTTTATTCTGCTTCATGCATCAGCAAGAGAGATGTCAGCTAAATTTTCAGAGTAGACTTTTTATAGTTGATGATACATGAGCCAGAAAATACACAGCTCTCTGTTTCTGATCTCATGTTGAATTTGCAACGCTGGCAGTTAGGAAAAATAACGGGCTTTTTAGTTTACATTAAGTAGCATTGATCTGGAAGTTCAATAAAGACAATAAATAGAAAGTCTACAGTGTCACTTTTCAGAGTAGTTGCACACTTTTGTGGAATGCGCAAAAAAGATAGGTTTTATAATTAAACTGACAGTACTTTTCTTTTTACTATTTTTATTTATAACTATTCTAGACAACATTGTTTTCTTATTTTATATTTTAATGCAGATTTTTCTCCAAAAGATCCTACTGGTTTCCTTTTCTTAGCTTGTATTATGGAAGTGGGAAATAACTACAGTGCTTTCTCTTTTTCTCTTTTTGGCTCTGTACAAGGGTGACTGTAATAAGAAAGGAACAAATGTGAACTGGATGGCTTTAGAATTTCAGACATAACTGGACTTTTCTGTTTGTCTAAAGTTGTCATACCCATATCAATAACACCCAATAAATACAGCGATTTTTTTTATTTGTAATTCCATTTCATGCTATCAATAAAGTACACTACAAGATAAAGCCCACCAAGAGATTACTACACTTCGTGACTGCTCAAGGCCACTTAGCTGGTGATCATAATCTTTATGATGGCTGTCATACCTTATCTGAGGAATGACAGGTTGTGCCGGTGGTAAGATACTCACAGGCTTCACATAATTATCCTTGTTCTCTCAACCCCCTAGCCAACCGCTTGTACTCAGCCCCTGGTGGGTGGAAGAGAGAAAGTGCCACGTGTTAATAAACGACAAACCCCCTCACCAGGACAAATGAGTTCTGAATGGAGGCCAAATTCTGTCATTTTCAGCAGAATGGATGGTGGCCAGGAAATGGACCCTCAAAGACAGAGGTGTTATGTGGAGGAAATGGGAACCATTAACAGCTCCAGCAGTGATGTTGAATGTGTCTGGTGGAAGGGTAGGGAAAGATTACTTAACATTCCATGAAAAAGTTCAATTCAGTAAATGTGGTTCTCTTCTGAAAAGTGGCTATGTAAAAAATGCCACCTTCTAAACTCAGTAGATCTGCTCCACGTGTGTGTTCAAAGTTGCATCTTGCTTACTGAATGAAGAAAAATAACTTGTGCGGCTTTTTAATGCTGTTTCACTCTCCTGAACCAACAGAGCTAAGAGCGAGTGAGCTGGATTCTATTCCTTCTTGTGCATCATCAAAAGATTGTTTACTTGTTCCAGTGAGCTAGAACTGTGCAATTGAGAGGCTGCACTGGTGTAACTGAGGGCATAAATGAAAGAATGTGGGTACCGCAGGTATAAATGAGGGCTTAATTTTCCCTGTGAAATTGTTTGTTCTTCTGAACTGAACACCTTTGCTATGGAAATCGAGAGACCATAAACGATGAACCCCAGGACACCCATCACTTTTCTGAGTAGAAGTCCACATTAAAAATTAGAGGATTGAGCAGGATGCAGCCTGCTAACATTCAAACTGGGCTCCGTGTCACTCCAGGAAACTCCAGAAAGTCTGACTTGTGATCGGTGTGATAATTTTATTGAAAATGCTTTAGGAACAAAACTATGCTTATTATAATATTCTGTACTTTTTACTCAGTTTGCTTTTTTAAAGCAAACAATTACAGATCATAAGCTGAATCTATTAGCTGTACAAAAGCGATACTTATTACGGCTGTAAATGAATACTGCAGGGAACACACTCAATCATTTTGAGTCTGTCTCTTAGCAAGAGACATAGGAATAAAAATGCAGGGCATTCCTGGATTCCCTTTATAAGGATAAAAGTCACCCATTTCAGAAAGCAGGAGGCGGAAAGAAAAATGGACGTAAGGAGATTGTTGCCATTGGCATATAGATTAATTTATGGCATAAGAGCACAAGCAATACTTGGGGGGGGGAAACTAGAACCAGGATAGTACCAACAATACATATTATGCTATACCAGCTAGCTAATATGTCATAGCAACTAGAACTGTACTTATTCATTCTTTATTACAACTCAGCATCTCCAGCCAGAACAGAGCCTGGTTAACGTCTATGTTCTTTGCCCCATATACAGTATAATTATCTCTCCAAGGCAGTTTGTCCCTACCCCTTGTGTTGATTGGCAGGGAAAGAAGAATGATTATAGTCATCCTCCTGCATGAGGTCCAGGGGTAATCGCAGTGTCAGTACATCTCTGCTGAGACTGCCAAATAGGGAAGGTGGTGGTGCTGGTGGTTTTTGTGACGTGAACAGTGGTCCAGTAGGAACTTGTCTCACATAAACCAAAAAACCTGTGAGAGAGAATTGTGAAGAGCAGGTGGCTGCCATTTTGACTGATGAGGTTTCATGATTAATCTGTTGCTCCTCTGCACTTCTTGAAACAAGATGATATTTTTATTTCCAAAGTTAAGACTCAGTTTTATGTCCAGTTAAGCCTCCATTCCTCCACCAACTCAGAACTGTGCCTTAAAGACACAGCCAAGTCCCTCTTCTTTCTCCCTCTACTTTCTCCTGGGTGCACAAGCAACTTCTGTCTGTCTTGGTTTTGTTTTTTCCTCTCTACCTCCCCCCTCTCCCACAAGCCTATAATACATGAAATCAAGGGTAGATTCATCTAGCATCATATTGCTTTTGCTCCTGCACTATACACTTAACACTTAAGAGCACAGGCTATCAGCATTAAAGGACAGCATGAGGAAGGAACATGAGCAAAGAAAGACTCATGCAGATACCATTCGTGGTCTGAAGCCATCACAGGTGGGAGGTGGTTTTCTGGCAGAATAGACAGTCTGCTCATTACCAGAGAACCATGGAGTAGGGAAAGCAGTTTGGGAGCATATCATATATGCTTGAGACATGTTTTTGTCCTGGTGCCACTTAGAAGAGCAGCCCAGGTCAGTAGTTACACTAAGATCAATACAATATGTCAACAAATGGTGTTTGCTTTGGGTATCATAGCATTTACGAGTAATGCTAATTATCAGTGCCCATAAAACTAAAGAATGGTAAATGATTATGCGCGCTACAGAGAGAGTAAACTTTAATTTTTGAAGTAAAGAAAAGAGAATTTAACTGCCGTAAAAGGAAAGCTACTATTTGATGAATGATGTATTGGGGCAAATTCCTTTACATCTGTTCACCCTCATTAAAGCAATACTAATAGTTAGCTCTTACGTAGCACTCCTCATCTGCAGATCTCAAAGTGCTTTACAAAGGTGGGTAGTGGTATTATCCCCTTATGTCAAATGGGGAAACTGAGGAACAAGTCTTAAGTGACTTGCCCAAGGTAACACAGTGATTTAATGCCAGGCCCAAGAATAGAACCCAGGCCTCCTGCCCCTTTCCCACACCACTTTGCAGTTATCATAAATGTCTGGAGAATCTCTTAGAACTCTTAGAGGAAAATGTAAATCTACCTTTCAGTACCTTAAACCATCCCCTCAGAAAGACAGAATACATAAATGTCTTTCAGCTTAATTTATAAATATACAGTAACTGCTCACTTAACGTCCTCCCGCTTAATGTTGTTTCAAAGTTACATCACTGCTCCATTAGGAAACATGCTCATTTAAAGTTGTACAATGCTCCCTTATAACGTCGTTTGGCTGCCTGCTTTGTCCACTGCACGTAGGATTCTGTGGAAGAGCAGCGACTTTACAAGGGAGCATTGCACAAGTTCCTCTTCTCCGCCTCCTCCCCCTCCCTCCCAGCGCTTCCCTCATCACCAAACATCTGTTTGGCAGCAGGGAAATGCTGGGAGGGTGGGGGAGGAGCAGGAAAGTGCCGCATCTCTGCTCCTCCCCCACCCTCCCAGCACTGTTGTTGGAACTAATTAGTGTTCCCTTTGCATGTTATACATGACATTATACAAATAATGTACCTTTTTTGGTAGAATTCTATTGTGCCATGCAATTTATTACCAGTTCAAATTGGAAATATCCATATCTTTTAAGAAGGAAGTCAGGTGGCCATTAGGTGCAGGGAGAAGTGGCATCATATGACGTCCACTGCAATGTTATTATTTGTAGATTATGGATTTATCATGTCAGAATCGGACCCTAAATAGGCACCCCTTTGCCAAAGTACAGTTCTCAGGAGGTGATATGATACCATCCACAGGTACTCACCGGCTGTAAACACCAAAGTCAAGATCATGCCGTTTCAGCATAGATCTTCATTAGGGACATGTACTCCCCAGCATAGCTGATAACAGGAAGGGACAGAGCCGTGATTCTACCTAATTCCCCCTCTCCCTGCTACATCTGGGGTGCCAAGTGCCTCTGGGGAAGTAATTCTGGAGGAGTCTCTGAGCTCTGGAACTGAAATTCTGCTCAGAATTTATGGCATGCCAGTGTCAGAACAAGGGGAGGCCTTAGTTCCTCCTCTCCTACTGTACACCTGTGCCAGAGCTACTCACAATCCAGCCCCAAGGAGGGAGAACAAAAACAGGCTGCAGGGATTAAAAATGTAAGTGAGATGATGTGGTGAAATTAAGAGAAATATCATTTTAACCTAAATAGCACACAAAATTTCTAAGAGAAGGAGTGGAATTGATCCCTAACTTTCTGTGCAGTCCGTGGGTAGAATTTTAACAAGTGGAAGTGCTGGGAGGGAGGGAGAGGAGCAGGGAAGCGCCGCTTCTCCGCTCCTCCCCTTCCCTCCCAGAAAGTCCCAGGAAGTGGGAGGAGCGGGGATGCAGCGTGCTCCGGGGAGGAGGTGGAGTGGGGGTGGGAAGAGGCAGGCCTGGAGCATCCCCCAGCAAAGTCAGCGCCTGTTCTTCTGGGGGGAAGCTGCTGCTGCTACTGCACAAGGTGCTTCCTAGTATCCTTGCTTGTCTCATTGTCTTCAGCAGGCTGTGCCGATGTGAGGTAAGCCAGGGGCATGTCCCAACCACAGTACTGTACAGTATATAATGCCTTTTGTCTGCCCAAAAAAAATTTCCTTGGAACCTAACCCCCCGCATTTACATTAAAACGTATGGGAAAATTGGATTCGTTTAACATCGTTGCACTTAAAGTTGCATTTTTCAGGAACATAACTACAAGATTAAGTGAGGAGTTACTGTAATTTATAAAGTATATTACATGTGATATAATTTCAATAGAGCATGCTCAGCAGCCACATTTACCAGTAAGCAAAAGGAAATCTAAAACGGACTAAATCAAATCAACAGCACAGCAAAAAGTGACAGCTATGCGTATTTTATTCTCAGCCAATATTTGTAATGGGCGCTCATAGGGCAGTATTAATATGCATATATTTTTGGGCTCTGCTCATGCATTAATATGATCACATTATTTCTTCTTTCAGCTCAATGGACTAAAGTCAATATTAGTTGCTTCAGAAAAATTGTGCAATCTTTTTCTGGGCTTCCTAGGAAAGCATTGGCTATGTCAGGCTCATTTCTCATACATGTAATGCCACAGCCTATCCAAACTCTTAGAGTAAGATCAATATGCTATTAAAAATAGTATAGCTTACCTGAAACTTTTTCAAAAACAACATCTATAAAGTCTGTTTTATTCCGAAATTTGTAAACTTGTCTACCTGCTCATGAATTTCTAAATGTACTTTTTGGTGAAGGATGGCTGCAGCTTGATGATAACATACAAAAGAAACCTATACTCAACTACAAATCCAGCCAATGAAATGATCCACTTATACAATGACCTTACTGAAGTCAATGAGAGTTTTGCTATTGACCTCTGCGGGGCCTAGATTTCACCCATAGTCTCTTAAATCTTTCCTTTATTCTGGACTTTACTGGGCGATATGTTACTTTATGTAATTTGTGTGGTTTTAACAAATAAGGGTCACATTTTTCTTTTAGGGCCTGACCCAACTCCCATGGAAGTCAATGAAAAGACACTGATGTACCGCCACAGGAGTTGGATCAGACCCTTTATTTGGTGTAAATCAGCATTTAATCCACTGAAGTAAACTGAAAAGGAGTACTTGTGGCACCTTAGAGACTAACCAATTTATTTGAGCATGAGCTTTCGTGAGCTACAGCTCACTTCATCGGATGCATACCGTGGAAACTGCAGCAGACTTTATATATACACAGAGAATATGAAACAATACCTCCTCCCACCCCACTGTCCTGCTGGTAATAGCTGATCTAAAGTGATCATCAGGTGGGCCATTTCCAGCACAAATCCAGGTTTTCTCACCCTCCACCCCCACAAATTCACTCTCCTGCTGGTGATAGCCCATCCAAAGTGACAACTCTTTACACAATGTGCATGATAATCAAGTTGGGCTATTTCCTGCACAAATCCAGGTTTTCTCACATCCCCCCACCCCCATACACACACAAACTCACTCTCCTGCTGGTAATAGCTCATCCAAACTGACCACTCTCCAAGTTTAAATCCAAGTTAAACCAGAACATCTGGGGGGGGGGGGTAGGAAAAAACAAGAGGAAACAGGCTACCTTGCATAATGACTTAGCCACTCCCAGTCTCTATTTAAGCCTAAATTAATAGTATCCAATTTGCAAATGAATTCCAATTCAGCAGTTTCTCGCTGGAGCCTGGATTTGAAGTTTTTTTGTTTTAAGATAGCGACCTTCATGTCTGTGATTGCGTGACCAGAGATATTGAAGTGTTCTCCGACTGGTTTATGAATGTTATAATTCTTGACATCTGATTTGTGTCCATTTATTCTTTTACGTAGAGACTGTCCAGTTTGACCAATGTACATGGCAGAGGGGCATTGCTGGCACATGATGGCATATATCACATTGGTGGATGTGCAGGTGAACGAGCCTCTGATAGTGTCGGTGATCTTCCTGATAACACCATCCTGGCCACTATGGATGTAGAAGCCCTCTACACCAACATTCCACACAAAGATGGACTACAAGCCGTCAAGAACACTATCCCCGATAATGTCACGGCTAACCTGGTGGCTGAACTTTGTGACTTTGTCCTTACCCATAACTATTTCATATTTGGGGACAATGTATACCTTCAGATCAGCGGCACTGCTATGGGTACCTGCATGGCCCCACAGTATGCCAACATTTTTATGGCTGATTTAGAACAACGCTTCCTCAGCTCTCGTCCCCTAAAGCCCCTACTCTACTTGCGCTATATTGATGACATCTTCATCATCTGGACCCATGGAAAAGAAGCCCTTGAGGAATTCCACCATGATTTCAACAATTTCCATCCCACCACCAACCTCAGCCTGGTCCAGTCCACACAAGAGATCCACTTCCTGGACACTACAGTGCTAATAAACAATGGTCACATAAACACCACCCTATACCGGAAACCTACTGACCGCTATTCCTACCTGCATGCCTCCAGCTTTCACCCTGACCACACCACACGATCCATCGTCTACAGCCAAGCTCTGCGATACAACCGCATTTGCTCCAACCCCTCAGACAGAGACAAACACCTACAAGATCTCTGTCAAGCTTTCTTACAACTACAATACCCACCTGCAGAAGTAAAGAAACAGATTGATAGAGCCAGAAGAGTTCCCAGAAGTTACCTACTACAGGACAGGCCTAACAAAGAAAATAACAGAACGCCACTAGCCGTCACCTTCAGCCCCCAACTAAAACCCCTCCAACTCATTATTAAGGATCTACAACCTATCCTAAAGGATGACCCAACACTCTCAAAAATCTTGGGAGACAGGCCAGTCCTTGCCTACAGACAGCCCCGCAACCTGAAGCAAATACTCACCAACAACCACACACCACACAACAGAACCACTAACACAGGAACTTATCCTTGCAACAAAGCCCGTTGCCAATTGTGCCCACATATCTATTCAGGGGACACCATCACAGGGCCTAATAACATCAGCCACACTCTCAGAGGCTCGTTCACCTGCATATCCACCAATGTGATATATGCCATCATGTGCCAGCAATGCCCCTCTGCCATGTACATTGGTCAAACTGGACAGTCTCTACGTAAAAGAATAAATGGACACAAATCAGATGTCAAGAATTATAACATTCATAAACCAGTCGGAGAACACTTCAATCTCTCTGGTCACGCAATCACCGACATGAAGGTCACTATCTTAAAACAAAAAAACTTCAAATCCAGACTCCAGCGAGAAACTGCTGAATTGGAATTCATTTGCAAATTGGATACTATTAATTTAGGCTTAAATAGAGACTGGGAGTGGCTAAGTCATTATGCAAGGTAGCCTGTTTCCTCTTGTTTTTTCCTACCCCACACCCCCCCAGATGTTCTGGTTTAACTTGGATTTAAACTTGGAGAGTGGTCAGTTTGGATGAGCTATTACCAGCAGGAGAGTGAGTTTGTGTGTGTATGGGGGTGGGGGGGATGTGAAAAAACCTGGATTTGTGCAGGAAATAGCCCAACTTGATTATCATGCACATTGTGTAAAGAGTTGTCACTTTGGATGGGCTATCACCAGCAGGAGAGTGAATTTGTGTGGGGGGGTGGAGGGTGAGAAAACCTGGATTTGTGCTGGAAATGGCCCACCTGATGATCACTTTAGATCAGCTATTACCAGCAGGACAGTGGGGTGGGAGGAGGTATTGGTTCATATTCTCTGTGTATATATAAAGTCTGCTGCAGTTTCCACAATATGCATCTGAGGAAGTGAGCTGTAGCTCACGAAAGCTTATGCTCAAATAAATTGGTTAGTCTCTAAGGTGCCACAAGTACTCCTTTTCTTTTTGCGAATACAGACTAACACGGCTGTTACTCTGAAGTAAACTGAGTTACTCAGGATTTACTTCATTGTAACTGAGAGTAGAAATTGGACGTAAGCATGAAATAAAACAAACTCTTGGGTCTGAAGCCTGCTAATCTTATTCATGCAAGTAGCCCAATTGAAATCAGCGGGACTACTTGTATGAGTATGGCAAATGGATTTTAGAGCCTGATCCGTAGAGGTGCTGAGCATTTGAAGCCAGTGGAAGTAGTGAGTGCTTGATACCACTCAGGATTCAGTTCTGGCCCTCCGAAAATGTCAGGATTCTAAGATATTGCAAAGCAGATGTGCTACGCTCTGGGATTTGAAAAAGAAACAAACAAAAAAACCCGACAATTTATCTTACAATACCCTGTGTTCCAGCTTCCCAAATTTAGGCTGAATATCACTACTGTAGAAAGTTTGAACAATGGATTGCTCTGGGATTTTGTAGTACTCTGTTGGAAAGCAGCCTGTCATGTTACTCATGCACTTTTTACCTTGCTTGAATAAGCAAACAGATAATCATTCTTATATTGGTGTGTAACCAGCACCAAGTTAAACTCTCATCAAATCCTGAAAATGAAAGCCTACTGACTAAAACAATACCATTCTGCTTCCACAGAGTATTGTGAACTCAGAGAAACGACCGTCCCCATGACAAAAGCATAACAAAATGGCTATGTTTCAACTTTATTTAAAAAGCAACAACATTATTCTTGTTTTAAACTATGCATTTAAATCTTACAAAAATATTAATTTTGAGTTGTCACAGGACTTCAGTCTCAGATAAGGACCAAAAACATAGCTTTTTTTTTTTTTAAAGCCTGCAAAGCATAATAATAATGGTAATAGAAATGTGCTCTGCCTTTTATAAACCTCTCTTAAAGCATGATATATTCCTCAGGAGTGTTTATAACCCTTGCAGCAGTGTTCTGATGTATGAGAACCAATGAAGTGTACAAAGCATAAAGATGGAAAAGCAATGTTGATTTTTAAACATTTCTGGTGTTAATGAGACCTGATCCAAAGCCCCTTCAAATCAATGGGAATCTTTTCATTGACTTAATTGGGCTTTGAAGCAGACCCCAAAAGGATTAGCAGTAACTCAGGTAATTACATTTGTTTTTTTAGAAATATGATTTTCAGCTTGAAATGTCCCTGCAAGCGAAACATTTTAATAAAATAGCACTTTGTTGAATGCAAATATCCTTAAGATGACCATGGAAAATGTAAAGATTGTTTTAATTCAAGCATAGGACATTTGTAAATACATGTTTTTCATTCTTATATACTTAAAAATGAATTATCCTTGTTCTCACAATAGTGTAGCTCTAAGATATCTACTCTCCCATCAGTGTGGGTAGATGTGTGCTCACAAGACCAACCCAATTCCATAAATAGCCTTTCAACTTGCTTACACCTCAGTTGAAACAGACCTTTAAGAGTTTAAACATTGTTTCTGAAAATGTTTTGCTCCCTGTTTAATATTTAAATCTTTAAAGATAAAGTACTTGCAGTATGCTGTAATGAATGGCTCTTGCAGCAATTTTAGTACATATGATAATTATGCATACAAAAGCTGTATTAAAAACATTATAAAGATTGCAAAGTCAATCACTCAAAAGGCATGACATGCCAGAATTAAGGTTGCAAGTACACTCTTAATTCAGCCCCCTTGTGTGTTTTCATTATCATAGTCTTTAATTACATAATCACATACTGTTTTTTTTCCCCAAGACCTTTGCCTCATTCTGGGCACAGAATGGATGGTGCTCACTTAATAAATGGCTATTTTGTATTTTGTTTTCTCGTAGTTGCTCAATGTGTGGCCCCAGGCCTTACTTGCTACACATTATTCATGTCTGCTCTGAAAACTGAATTTTTAATTTCTTCATGGGCTTTCCACTGTGATTTTCACTATAGTATCTGAATGCTTCACAAACATTTAATTAATTTATTTTTAAATACCCCTGTGAAATGAGGCGGTGGTATTATCCCCATTGTACAGACAGGGAGCCGAGGCACAAAGAGATTAAGGTCAAAAGTGTTCACTAATTTTGGGTATCCAATTTGAAACATCTAGGATCTGATATTTTTCAGAGTATTTAGCATTATATAGCACTTCATATGTTCAAAGCAAAATTCCCATTGATTTCAGTTGTATCTGAGAGAGCGCAGCACTTCTGGAAATCAGAGCCCAGAGTCTCAAGTTGGGCAACCATCAGATAAGGAGCATGCAACTAGTGACCACCTGTGAAAAGTCTGGTTGAAGTCACTTGCCTAGCACCATACAGGAATTCTGTGGCAGAGGCAGGGATAGAATCCAGTTCTTCACGGGAGCATTCAACTGCCTTAGCAGGAGACTGTCCTTTCTCTTTCTGCAATCCCCTCCCTCATTCACTACCCACCTTCCATCTTCTGCAACAAATGAAGCCGAGGTCCTACAGACAACAGCCTTCATTAGACAACCCTGATGATTCATCCTCAGAGCAGGTCCATCATATGCACTGAATGAGATAGCGCTCGTTTGGAAAAAACAGTATGTGATCATGTAATTAAAGACTGTTGTCATAATGCAAATGCACAAGGGTACATCCAGACTTTACCCCTTGGGCCCCATCCCCTCCAACTTGTCCTTCCCCAGTCTTTTCCTCATCCCTGTCTCCTTTTCCCAGTCCCATTCTTGTCACCTAGCCACTCCCTGTCTCTACTCCTTAGGCTTCTCATCTCAGTGCCAATACCCTTGCCCAGACAATCTAGTACCCTCTCACACAGCTCCTCATCCGATCAGTCTCTTGTCCTCCTCTGCCCAAATTCCTTGTCCCTCCGTTTTACAGGGGGAGAAATTGAGACACAGGATGATTAAGGACCAAATCCTAAAAGCAAGCAAGGGGCCAGGCTCTGCTCTGGAGTTCTTCACAGCCTGAATGAGGAAGGGTTAGGCTCCTAACCTCCTGCCATAGAGTGGTGCTGTGCCACAAACACTATGAAGTCTCAGAAGCACAACAATCTCTGTAGAGGGTCTGTTCCCCCTCCAGGAAAGAGGGTGGCTGGTGGATCTGAGTAATCTACTGCCCTCACCCCCAGTAATTTTTCCAACCCCCACCATGTGTTAGGGTGGAGGGAAGCCAACAGAACTGAACTCTGCAGCGTGCAGTGGGCCACCCTCCTTGCACAAGTCTTCTGATCCTGCCCCACTGGTGCCAGTTCTGCTAGATCAGGGTCTGCTGTGTAGGAGGAGGCTGTACTCTACGTTATTCGCCTAAGGTCACCCAGGAAGTTTGTGGCATTAGTAGGTGCAGAACCCAGAATTCCTGGCTCCTCATCCTGTCCCTTAATTACAAGATCACTTTCTTTTCTTCATGGAAGGGAACTATTCTTATACTTAAAGAGTGAAATAGAATTGTAAGCAGTCATTTTGTCTGGAACAGGGTTCATAAATTTTGACTGATTGAATGTGACATGTTGAACTTTTATTGTTACCAAGAGATTGAGCACTTTACAATAAATTCTAAGTGACAAAACTCTTTAGCCTTACAACCCTATTAAGAAAACAAAGTGCTTTTTGTAATAGCATATGATCGACTGAGTTGGAATTAAACTAAGATACAAACATTGGCTTTTGCTGTTGTATAAAAGAGAGCCACATCATATGTGGACTATTTACTGTAAATTAAAATATCAACAAAATCAGTGATAATCAGATACAAAGGTGACTCCTCTATAGACACTAGATATTGGGAGGGGCAGAGGGAAGGGAAGGGATACTGTAAATCTTCACCATGGCCCCAATCCTCCAAACTCTTACATGCGTTTAACTTTAATTCTATGAGTAGTCCCCTTGAGATCAATGAATAATTGAAATCAATGGGACTACTCATGGTAGAAAAGTTAAGCACACTGGAAATCTTTGCTGGATTAAGGCCTAAGAGAGTGTACACTCTAGGCTCTGTGCTGTTTTGCTGTGGCAATTCAGCATGTCACTTTGTAGGATTGGGCTCTGGGTGACATTTGTATTGCCAGTTACCAATGAAAGTTCAAGATACTCAGCATCTTGCAAGACAGGGGTCCCTACTGCAAGACAGCAGAGACCTGATGAAACTCCCAGTGAAGTCAGAAGGAACTAGGTTGGGCTTCAGACAAGGCAAAATGCTGCTCATACATCATTGCACAAGACTTATGGATTCAAATCATGGATATGAACATTCTATTAACTTAAAAGGAACTGCATTGCTTAGTCTGTCTTCACTATGCTTTCTTGTTGTATTATTGCTGGTTTCCCCGCTTTTTTCCTACATATGGAGCATTAGTGTTCATAGTTATGCTTGGCCCATTTTTGTACAGAATGAATGTTTTTTCTGCATATCTGATTTCAATTAAATTGTACTCTAAAATGAACCAAACCTTCATTTGTAAAATGTTTACAATAAAACTGTGGAACTGTTCTTTAAATAAATTGGGATTGGTCCTGCTCTGGGCAGGGGGTTGGACTAGATGACTTCCAGAGGTCCCTTCCAACTCTGATATTCTATGATTCTATGACATTCTTCCCAAATTCATTTGAATTTAAATAGAATTATTTGGATTGCCAGTTTTCTGGGCTTTCTCTTTCAAAAACCCAGTCTATGAAACAGCATTGGAAGTAATACCTCCTCCCCTACCCTGCTCAGGGTTAAGAGTAAATGTCACAATCTATCCCTAAGGGTGTGTCTACCCTGCAGGATTCTTTTGGCAGTGTGTAGTGCACATACACGCATAGCTCTCATAGTACAAGTATAAACAGCAGCATAGACAGTGAAACATGGATTAAGCCAGTCAAAACACACCTGAAGGATGTGGGTATAAACCCAGAGTACGTACCTAGACGTCCTCTACTGGGCCAAGCCATGCCTTCCCAGCACCACTGCTATTTTTAGCTGTGTAGTGTCCCGTTACCTCTCATTACTGGTCCCCTTCTCCTTTGCAGGGAAAGACTCCAACAGTGGACGGAGTGGGGGTGGGGTGGAAGGGTGGGAAAAGGCTGACAGATCTCAACAGCTGGAGCCTTTCTCCTATGCAGGGGAAGACTCCAGCAACTCCCCTCTGCTGGAGCCATTCCCTGCTATAAGGAAAGGCTCCAGCAGCAGTGAAAGTCTCTGCCAGCTCCCGCACTGCTGAAGCCCTTCCTCTGGAAGGGAGTAAGCAGCAGGGAAAGGCTCAGCCTTGTTTCAGCTTCTCCCCACTGCCAGGGCCTTTCACTGCCACGTGTAGCTACACACCACAGATGCAGTGTGCTTTTGGCTGCAGCATGTAGCTATACATACACTACATGCCACCGAAAGTGGTTTGTAGTGTAGACTTAGCCTAAAATAAATATAAAGATACGGGGAAGGTATTAGATCATGAGATAGTCACATATAAAATATAGGAAGAGAAAAACATTACAGAGTAATAGATCTCTTCCCCTATGGAAAAGTCCTACAGAATGTAATGGGGATTAAACCAATAGGGTTCTGTTGAAATTACTGTACAAACCTATGCGATTTGATAGAGAATTAAGGACTTGGACCATTTGATTTTCAATCGGTTGATTTCTGTTAAATCCTGTAGTAGAGGAAACGTCTGTTTTTGCATCTTAGAATGGAATGTATTCAGCTAGTAAGTGTTCTTTAAAATCTGCACCAGTCCTTTTCAGCTTACTCACAGGAGCAGTCCTTACAGGAATGAGGTCTGCAGGATCAGACCCCTGTAGAAGTAATACATACTTTATTATATTAACATTACAGCACATTTTCACCCAACGTTGGGTTAATTGTTTTTTCATTTTTTCTCCCAGATTGTGGTTTAAATGTTCACAAGCAGTGTTCCAAAATGGTCCCAAATGACTGCAAGCCAGATCTGAAGCATGTCAAAAAAGTGTACAGCTGTGACCTTACGACGCTAGTAAAAGCACACATCACTAAAAGGCCAATGGTAGTAGACATGTGTATTAGAGAAATTGAATCTAGAGGTAAGACATCATTAATGGACTTTGGTTGCTTTAATGATAATCCCTTTAGATTGATCTGGGTCATTTGGGTTTTCGCTGAATTTATGTTTGCTCAAAACAGTTTCAAACAGGGTATTTTATGACTGCCAATTATTCTACACAGTTCATATCATACTTGGTGTTATTTGTTGGTTCACAAATATCTGATTTTTTTAAAAGCTCTACTGAAATTACTTAGTCTTATAAGGACTCCTCTAATTAATGCACAAGAAATGGACAGATGTAATGCATGTTTTATAATGCACAGCATACAGTACTGTTTTGACATAGCTTCATGCTTGCTAAATTCCAGTCTTGGATGATCTCCTATCGCATTGATGTACATGTGCATCTTCCGCCTCCTATACTTCCCATGGTATTTTAATCAGAAAGATTAACACAGTAAAAACTAGAGTAGCCAATATTTACATATTTCATCTTCATAGTTCTCCCAGCCCACATTTAATATTCTTTACTAGAATATATGGTTTGCTTCTAAAATATTTACTGTACATCTAATATGCTAATCTCAATTAGCTGATTAAAAAAATTAGCTTGTAATTGGGCTAATCTGTTTTTTCACCTCTTGGAATCATTATCATAAACATGACTACATAAAATGATTGGGAGCTGAGCCTAAGAATGCAGTTGATGCAAGGGTCAGGGTTAAAAGGATGGGGGTGAAATTGTATTCCAAATGAAAAACCTGGTAAAGCTTTTGAAACCTAACTAACCTTGTTGCCTCATTACCTTAAATGAAGAACCTGGGCAGGGACAAGCCAGTTTTAAGGGAGATGCAAAGTTAATACTAATTTTAATCAAGTGAAAATGTTCTCTCCTAACAGGTCTTAATTCTGAAGGACTATACAGAGTTTCAGGCTTTAGTGACCTAATTGAAGATGTCAAAATGGCATTTGACAGAGGTATCTGCTTTTGTATCTACTGCAACTTTTATGCCAGCACATTTGAAGGGTTCTGTTCAGCCCTAGGGGTGCCTCAGCACAGGCTCCATCTGCCTGTTGGGCTCTGCAGATGCGGAGGCTGGTCATTATGCTGAGTGGAGGGGTACCCCACCTGGACAAACACACAAATCGCATTTTGGCCTGGGTTGCCAAAAGCTGCCCTTTTCCCTTCGGCAGAGTTTGTCTCTCCACAGCCTGACTATGACAGTTTGGCTCTTGGCAATGATGTCATTGGGATAGGAAAGTAGTGAACATTCTCAGTTATTGTCCTGATTTACGAGTGAACCCCCAGGCTCCTCTCTCGGTGGGATCATGAGTCAGCTGGAGAAGAACCTTAAAGGAGCAGTGCAACTCGAAGCCCTCTCCCTGAATGATAACTCCAAAATAATAAGGAACTCATGGGCTAAACATCCTTCCTCTTCCACCAAAGGCAATGAGAGAAATAAGGAGTTCCCACCCTCAATACCCCACAGTAGCAATCAGGGGTGGGGAGATGTGTTCCCTCCCCATATGTTTTTTTACTGAGCCAAAAATTCCATCCCTCTTTGCCTCTCAAGGCTACTGGGGCTACACAAAGAGAGTTCAAATAACACCTGCCTTCTGTGTGGTCCTAGCTGGGCTTGAGGTGCTGGACAAATTCAGGCCCTGGCCTAGTGCCCATTGAACTCAAGAATAAATAGCACCACTGCTCTGAGAGGGTGAGCACATGCCTGTCCTAGCGACTAAGTACTAAAAACATTTTCCTTTTTGCAAACATTCCTCATTTCCCATTCAGCGCTGACAAATGTGTTTTTGGCAAAGTGATATGTTCAAATATAGTTGATCTGCAACACATTTTTACAACACAGACAGTCACCATTAAAACAGTCACATGGGTTTCTGCATAACATTTTTTTGTTAATCTTAGATGAAAAAAGGACTTGTCTCTGTACAAAAGGCTTTAGGCTTTATCCTGAAACAGTGAAATTCACAGTCAAAGAACAGGTTTTATTGGTTAGTTTACATACTCCAGAATCTGTGGCTGTGCTGATCTTAATAATTGCTAAACAGCCTAGATTTTTCCACTGAATATTAGTCTAGATCTATTTATATTTGTAAAACATTAATGTCAGCTGCTTTCTATACACAGATGGGGAAAAAGCAGATATTTCTGTGAATATGTATGAAGATATCAATATTATCACTGGTGCACTTAAATTGTACTTCAGGGATTTGCCAATTCCACTTATCACATACGATGCCTACCCAAAATTTATAGATTCTGCAAGTAAGTATAAAATAACATTTTTCCTGTTTTTCTTTGTCCCTTTTTCTCTCTCTGTTTTGTTTTTTAACGTGTTATTAATTAAGTACTGCTTAAGCTCTTCACATGAGTGCTATAAATTGAGATGAAAGCAGAACTGAGTATGTGCCATAGATTATAAGAATGTTGTACTAAGTGATCTTTGTTTCAGTTTCTCCTCCATTTTTCTCAAATGTTTCCTTTTCACTACGCATACTGGAAAGATATGTTCTCATAGTACATATGAAGAACCACAGTTACTGTGCAGGATGAGTAACCCCTTTTCCTGTCACCAAGTGTTGAATGATCCTATTTATCTGACAATGTCATAATTCAAAGTACCCTTCATTTTATTTTACTGTGAATGATGTAATTTATGAGAGTGATTGGTAATGAGATAAAGGACCCCTAGGGATGAAATCTCAGACCCATTGAAGTCAATGGCAAAACTTGAGTAGACTTGAGTAGGCCCAGAATTTCACCTCTAGGTCACTTGTGCAAAACTAGTCCAAGTCAGTAGTAATTACTATCTTGACAACTTTTTCAGTACCTATGAGGAATGTCTTGGTGGACTCAGTCCAGTTCCTAGTGGACAGGAATTCACGTCACAACTCATCACAGCTCTTCTCCTCTAACACTGTTCTTGACAGTGCATTGGGGAGGCCATGGAAACTGTCACAACAGAGTCATTCCAGAAGAGACCTCCCAGAAAAAGGATTAAAATTGATTAAAGCTAAACCAAAGCTCATTGACATAATCGGGAGATAAACAGGCAGATTTAGTCATGAGGATTCCTTTCCGACCTGTCACTCCCCAAACCTACCGTGTGTCTACTTCTCTGCTTGAAGTCTGGCATTGTCTGCACTGATATTTAAATGTTTCTGTTTCAGAAACCATGGATCCTGATGAACAGTTGGAAACACTTCATGAAGCATTGAAACTACTGCCACCTGCACACTGTGAAACCTTAAGGTATCTCATGGCACATTTAAAGAGGTATGTTGTTTATTTTAAAAGACATTAGATGAATTCCTCTGAAACAAAGGCCAATCCGCAGTCTCTACATAAGTCTGTGTAAGCCCCACAAGATGTATTTGGGACCTTGTACGGGTTTCTATAAAGCAAATTCTGAGTTGTTTTTATAAATTTAACACAGCACTACAGTCTCTCCAGTGTCATTTGTTATAGCAGAATGAACAAACAAACTTAAATATGTCTTAAAAGAATAGAGTATTAGAATACACTAAAACAGACACACAAACATTATGCTTTCTCCCACTTTTCTGCACTCTCCATAGGCCTTAAGGACTAGACCAATAAAAAAACCACAATTTTGATGCAAATAATAATAATAATAATAATAATAATAGTAATAATATACCTAACTAATGTTTATTCTACTTTTAGGTACTGCAAATATCTACAAGGCAAAAAACTATTCCCCTTCTGTAGTCAAAGTATATACAAAACCACAGAGTAAAAAATGGAATTGGCATATTAGCTACTCTGCCCATTTTGTTTGTGACATGTACCTATTGTCAGCATGTACCTATTGTCATGAGTAATCATTTCTTGCCTTATAAATAGCTTCATTTTAAGCCTTTTTAGTGAAAACACAGTTCCACTGTAGGATTTGTTGAGTCTGCTGAGTATGTCTAGCAAAATGCAACCCCAGGGCTGCTGCATGTTCTGGACCAGATATGTCAGTGTCCACTTATTTCAGTGGAACTTCAAATGAATGTATTAGTTCAGACTTAGGAATGGAAGCCCAGCAGCAAAGTAGTTAAGCAAATTTTAGTACTTGTAATGCAGCTAGCTCATTGGCTTTTTGCAAAATTCAGCTAATTAGCCGTTGCTCCTTTATTTGGAGTCATAAACTAGGAAGCAGAGTTTTGGAAATACCAGAATAATATGTCAAAAAAAAGAGGACATCAAATTCTGACAACTATTGTATATGCCTGAAGGGATTTTATTCATCACAGGAGATTAGATAGTGCAGAATTTACATGTTTTTATAACCCACAAACTTCCTACAAATGGATATTTAGTCATTTACAAGAATCCTTATGGAGATTTGTTTCATGGTAAAGCAGTAGTGTATATTAAGTCCTTTGTTTAGTCTGTGAACAAACTCATTTATAAATCTGAATTTGTTTTATTGAGAAAGGCAATTAACTGCCATAAACCAAAGCAGAAGTTTAGTGTCTCTAGACAGCATTTTGTTTACTATTATTATGCCAGTAAACAGAATTTGCGGAGACATTTATTCAGTGTCTCTGTACTTCTTAACTATATACTGTCTGCGAATACTCTATATATTCTGCTCTGTGTGCATATGTGGTAAATTACATGCTGCGGTCCACCAAAAGATAATATATTAGCAGATGGTGCGCTTTGGAACAGGCACTGGTGGAACCTACGTTCCAGATAACCAGCAATAGGAAGGTGCTACAAGTGGTGGCAAAGCTGCACTAGCAGTTTATAACCCCACTCTGTTAGGACCCAAGAGCTGCCTGATGCAGCTAAGGAGGGGTGGAGTAAGCCTGCCAAAGCCCTGACTTAGCACCTTTGTTAGATGGCCTCTACAAATGAGGCTCCACTGCGGCCCTGATGGATTTTAAAGCAGCCCCAGGGTGAGTCCCTGTTCAGGTGCTCCTGCTCTTGTCTGTGCCAGGGATGTAATTTGCATGGCTTGTGCCTGTGGGAGATTCCGTATAGTCCAGTTGACCACTTTATGTCATGGTTAGTTTGCAGTGTATACATCAAATGAATTCAGATAATAAAATGCATGAGAGAGAAACAGTTTGAGCCTGGTGAGTCCAATCAGGTTTCCCCTATCCTGTAAGTGGGAACACTACACTTGTGGTGAGTTTTAAATTGGTAATCTTATTACAATCCTGTAAAGAGGATCTTTAAACTAAGTTTTCCCTCCCTGCCTAAATGGCCCTCAACACATTTATAAATGGCAAAAGTAGCATTACTGTGCACCCATGTTCTGATTTGTAGCAACATACCACACACACATACCCTAAACCCAGATTATGCCTGCTAGAAGCACCAATAGTCTGTGCAGGAAGGAAGAATGGTGGATCAGAAAACATACAACTAACTACACCACACAGTGCATATACTCACCTAATCCCTAGATACTCCCCAGAACACCTCTGTGTGGTTCCTGTTGCACAGGGCCTGTGAAGAAGTCTCTCCACAGGTTTTTGGGAAAGGCAAAGAATGCACTTTTTGCTCCTCCCTTCTGCCCAGGGGTTTTCAGACACATGTCTATGTGCACCGTGTCAGCAACCAATATTTGGTATGAGATGCCTTGTGTTTAATATTGTCCTCCTTTACAGGGTAACCCTTCATGAAAAGGAGAATCTCATGAATGCAGAGAATCTTGGCATTGTTTTTGGACCAACCCTTATGCGAGCACCAGAACTAGATGCAATGGCTGCACTGAATGATATCCGTTACCAGAGACTTGTGGTGGAGATGCTCATAAAAAATGAAGACATTTTATTTTGAATGTTTTGTTTTGTTCTTTCTAAAAAAGGAAACAACAATATTCTGTGGAGGAAGGAATATTTTAATGTAATTTAACTGGCTCTTGTTGCTGAATTCCATATTTGCTAGAGCTTTTGATGTATACAGGATAAAAATGAAGGAACTCTGTGTCGCTTCTGTAGTGCCATTCAGCTGATGTTGAAAAAAGGTTAACACATTTTCCAGTACTAGTAATCCTGGGTGTTTATCATGTTTAAAACAAAAATCTAAAGCTCTGTTGCATGATTGGCTCCCTGTTCTCCCTGCTTTGGTGAAGAACTTTCTGCAAAAGAAACAAGAGAACTGGTGCAGCATCTTTTATAAGCATCTTCATTCTGGATAGTTTGTGATTGTAATTTAGCATGTTTCTCAGTGTAAACCTATTGTGAATTTGCTTTTATGTTCTACGTAATTGGTTTCTGATACTAAAAAAGAATGATTTCTGTGAAATGGGACTTCTGCCTATATGCTGATATTTCCTATCATTCTTTTCCCACTTTCTTGGGTGATTTCTTCCTGGTTTCTCTCAGTTCTTTTATCATGTAGTAATTTGTTTTTAACAGAAACAAAATGTGTACTTTGTCACTTTAAGTAATTCTTCATGCCTTTTATCATGGTTGCAGTAAAATCTGCAAGACTGTACAATGTTTCCCTTATTGTTATTTCAATTGTAATTTTGTATTTTTATCGGGCATGCATATATTAATTTATTAAATTTTGCTATTAGAAATCTCACATTGTGCTGTGTTTTTTTAATTAATTAAAATATTTTCAATGCCTTTGTTTTCATATTTATATTCACAAAATAAAATCTCAACTCATTTCTGGTTGAGCTATTTGAATTATGTGTGGCATTTTGGCACTCAGAATATATTGAATGACCTTTGACTGAAAAGAGACAATTTATAGTTCTGTTATTTTTTTGGCAGGACATTCCCAATCTAAATAGCTTGGAGTCTGACACTTGTTAAGGTTCCCATCAAATTCTCATGATTATTTTATTAGCAACATTCTTTAATCAGCATCCAGAACATTTTTCAAGAGCTCATCAGCACCTCTTAAACAACAAAAACAAAAACTAATGAAGTACTGCAAAGCCTCCAGTACTATTAATAACTAACTTTCTATGAATTTTTTCAAAAAATTTAGTTATTTGCCTGTATACAGGCCGGCATTGCAATTTACAGTTACACAAATAAAGGTGGCCAGAATAGGTGAATCCACTACTTATTTACAGATATACCAAACTATATTTGCTTCAGGCTTAAATTATTCAACATTGACCCCGACACTTCTGTCCTTCCTTCACACACACACACACACCCCGCTCTCCCCATCTCCTCCATATGAAGGGGAAGTGACCAAAAATTATCTCGGACAGAGCAATGCATACAAATTGCTTCTTATCAACCTTTCAGCAGTCCCAGTGATATAGTCACTTCGTGTATTCGCATTTTATTCTCTAGAAATGCTCCTGAGTGTGACAAAGCAATATTATTCCATCCAACGGTGTAGAGTCTGACTGCATATCTCTAAGCAAGTTAACACCAAAAGTCATACCATTAAGTTTTAGTAAACTAGCAAGCACTATTTTCTCAGCTTTCACAATTTCTATAAGACTGGTACTCCAATGAATTTTGTTTGGCATTGTTGGAATTTTCTGTACTGTTGTACTCACAGCCCTTAAAACAAATAAACAAACCAAATTTTTTCATGTTAAGGTTTCTGACTCACTCTTGTCACCAAGAATGGCAGACCAGATTTGTCCACGTGCAATATGACTATACCAGGTCTTTACCTCCTAAAATATATTGGACCTGATTCTCCATTGCCTTGCACATGTGTAATCATTTACACAAGTGCAAAGTGACTGCACACTGCATGTAAAATGTTACCATTCTGATTTGCATTTATGGAGCAAGCGAAGCAAGGTCTGATGCTCAACTCAGTGGCATTTCTCAGGCTGTAAAAAGATAACTTGGGAACACTGCAATCAATCAATTTCAAAATTGCAGGGAATGTTCTAGGCATCAGCGGGCACAATACTATTTATTTTGGTACAAATCAGAACAGCAGAAAAGCCTGATTCACAGGAAAAGCAGGAGGCCCAAACTGCCTGGTGCTGCAGACAGAGCAATCTCTCTGTTGCCCCATGCTGCTGCCTCCATGTATCGGGGCAGCAGCTTAATCTGCTGCCTAGAGACATTCCCTGTAGCCTGGAATCCAACAAAAAAAGAAGAAATAAAAAGGAGAGCTCTTTACCTGGAATGTTTATAGCGGGAAGAGGGGGACGTGGGGAAAGGGGAATGAGTGACTCAGTGGGGTAAGGGGGGGTAGAAGGTTGGGAACTAAAGGGTTGGGCAGTGGTGGTGGAAGAAGCAGGGACCAGGGGGCGTGGAGGAGGAAGAAGGAACTCACACAGGACTGGGGGGGTCTAAGTGATCATGATGGGGGAAGTAGGGAATCAATGGGGAACGTGTGGGGGAAAGTGGACTGTGGGGGGTAGGGTGTGATGAGGGAAGCAGGGACCGAGGGAGTGTGGTTGCGGGGGACTCCATTTTGCCAACTCATGGGATTTTTTTCTCTTGTGACAGACGTTTGTCAGTCAGGGCTGGAGCCAGTCTGGCAACGACACAAGAAGCTCCAGTTAGCTAGCAGATGTGAGCCTTCGGATTGACTGCCCACCCTCCTTGCCCGCCTCCTAGGACAAAGCAACCAATCACGGCTGCTGCAGGAAGCTCCCATCCCCTCAACAACCTGAAGCCATTCTCACAACAGGTGCAGGGGGACAGAAAGAGGCCAGCAGCCCAGGGCAGCTCCGTTCTCCCGTCCCCACCCCCATGAGCAATAGAGGGGCCAGGTCTTCTCCTCCCCCCTCCCTCACTGCACCCGCAGCCAGGGAAGGGACAGAAGGGGTTAAAAACCCCTGGAGCTGCCTCCCTAGGCTGGTGTGGGGAGAGGAGGCCCCACTGCAGCCCTCCAGGCCTGGGTGTGTGTTAAGAACCCAGCAGAAGCAGAGGTGAGGCTGGGGGACTGAACGGATGGCAGCAGGTGGGCTGGGCAGATGCAGCAGGTTGATGAGGGGACGGGAGGTGGGGGTACAGGATTAATTGCTGAGCAGAGAACAGGCAGATGTGGAGATGAGAACTCCTGCGGTGGGGGCCAAAATCACCTTACCCAATGAATTTGGGATTGCCCCCACACACATATGGGATGTCAAAAGACAGACCAAACGACACAGTATAGTCTTTTTTAGGCCCATCATGATTTTGGGGGGTTTGGTCATGATTTGTGTTGTCTTGAAGTTGGCAATACTGGAAACTAGA
This sequence comes from Lepidochelys olivacea, assembly GCF_965140295.1. Lineage (NCBI taxonomy): Eukaryota > Metazoa > Chordata > Testudines > Cheloniidae > Lepidochelys > Lepidochelys olivacea. Next base: position 42,739,272 of record NC_140421.1, on the reverse strand, counting down.
TGGGCAGAGGTGGGGGGCAGGGATCCAGAGTGGGGAAATGGAAATGGGGAGGAAGAAAGTGGGCCCCATGGAGTGATGGAGCTGGAGGGGGGTGGAAAGGAGGGCACACAGAGACCCTGCCATGAAGGCGAAGGTGGGAAGTGGGGGGCACCCTGAGGCCCTGGCCCTGAAGGAAAGATCATGGTGAAGGCTGGTTTGGGGGAAAATTGAAATGGTGGTGCACACACTGCCCATGGTTGCAGGGAGACCCTGAAATAGAGGGGGATGGGAGGGTTCCATATAGGGAGCCTGTTGGTAGCAGCTGGAGAATGCCAGGGGCCCCTGGGGCATGCAACTCACTTGGCCTACTGAGCTACACAGCAGATTTTACACTGACTTGCACAGCTGTAAGTGAATACAAGCAGTACAGGCAAACCTGTCACAGCTGAAAGGTCTCTGCTTGCTCCTCATCTTGGATTGGGTGGAGGGCTGTGGTTGAGTTACTTGTTCCTGCAGCTGACTGCTCTGGGAAAGGGTGGGGCTGGGCTGCTGGACCATAGCTGGGTGCTTAAGGTGGCTGCTCATGGCCCTTGCTCCCAGGAAACTTGGGACTATAGCTGTTACTCCAGGGGCCAGGGCATGGCATGAGGACTAGAGCACCACATAGTAGGACCCCAGCCTTGGCTCCAAGCTTTGGGGTAAACTAGGAGACTAAGCTCTAGGCTTTCTGCCGTCTTTGTCTCCTGAGTCTCTTGAACAAGTATGTGCAGTTCACCAAGAGTGGGGCCTTCTCTTGTCCCTGGGTCTGCAGTAATTACCCGTTCCCTGATTTTAGTTCCTGGATGGGGTTGAGCAACAATCCCTGGATCACAAAGAACCATGTAGCAATGTGCTGGCCCGCTGCTGCTCCGGTATTCCTTTCTTAGGAAGGACTTGAGCACTGCTAATGCTCCCGACCCGCCAAGCCTCTGCGCCGTGGTGGTAAAGTGTGACCACTTCCCGCCCCTGCCTACATCAATGGTTCAGTCTCTTCTGTGCTGTGGCAGCCGGGCCGTGGCAAAGGAATGAGCGAGCAGCCACCTCTTCCCAGAGGCTTCAGGAAGTGGGGACTGGCCTAGTGTGGTGGCTCACTTCCTGCTCAGCGGAGTGTGCTGCTGGGTTAGAGCTGGTTGGGCCCAGCACCAGCAGGATGTGGCGTTCTGGAAGCACCGGGCTCCAACTCCTCTCCCAGGCAATCAAGTACACAGCTTGCGTTGCTGGCCAGACAGGACCTTATCCACTGGCGCCCCCAGACCGGCAGAGTAGTGGGAGGGGGAGAACCAGCAGACGGCATCCCAGCAGAGGCTGGTTGGCTCCTGTTTGGGGCATGCCAGGTGCAGAACAGGCTGCTGCACTCAGAGCTATTGCTGTGCCAGCTGCCCAAGACAGGCAGTGTGGATCCTGGGATGCCCAAGGCCAGGACCTGGGTCTTCTGCTGCCTGCTGGGCACCTGCTGGTGCAAAGAGCTTCCTGAGCATATGTGTCCTGGTGGTGGTGTGATTTGCCTAACTGATCCTGGTGTGCCAATACCAGTGGGACCTGCTGCTCTGGACTGAGAGCCTGGCCGGGATGCTGCTCTTCACCATGAGTTTCATCATGGTCGCCTTCCCTTATGGCTCAGGCTACTGGTGTGCAATAAAAAGTATGCACCTTTCCGGCACTTTTTTGGGAAGCCAGAACAGCTGTCCAGTACTTTTATTTTTAGGACTGGAGCTCTGCGGATAACATTGCTAAAGTTAAGATAAAAGGCTCAAAGATATGCCTGTGCTCATCTTATCTGTCCTAGCACTCGCTGCTGGGTTCATACGGCGCTGCAGTAACAGCCTCAGGCGCCCTTTTGCGTGTTCATACACGGCTGCTCTAATGGCCCCGTATCCCCTCTGCTGCTTTTGGAATACACTGCATTGCTCTAACAGCTCCATACGCCCTCTGCTGGATGTATACTGTGCTACTCTAATGGTCCCATGTGCTTTCTCCCCTGTGTAAATGACCTAATACACTATCCGCTGTTATACCACACTGGTCTAACAGCGCCTCACCATCTTCTGAATATTCCAGTTCTCAGGTCTTTGGTGCATTGCCCTCCCAGTGTTGTACTCCTAAATAATCTTTAGGTCCATGATCTTTTTTTTTAATAATGTTTGCCAACTTTTATGAGTCCTTGCGTTGTTTGAACTGCTATGCTTGTAGATACGTTATCTCAGATTCTTCCCTGCCTCTGGATTGCTTTTCACCATGCTGCCAATGCATAATGCCCTCAAAGCCAGCACAGACAGCCATGAGAGCAGTGCCCCTTTGTAGGGACATCCTCCAGTGTTCTAGAGCTGGTATAGAGAGTCACGTACGACCAGTTCTCAGCAGCCGGCATAATGTGGCCAGATAAGGGGTCATCTCTGGGACTTCCCTGTGCCCTGGCAATCCTGTTGTAATGACACTTTGGGTATGTTGACACTGCATGTGAAGGTGTGACTGTAGCACGGATCAGTATACCCAGGCGAGCTTTAATCGAGCCAACACAGGTAGTATACATGGTACAGGCTAGCAACTGGGACCCTGGTTCCACAACAGACTGTACTTGAGTGGCTAGCCTGGGCTGAAGCCCATGCCACTATATCTACATCATTACTATCTGACAGGTTTCAGAGTAGCAGCCGTGTTAGTCTGTATTCGCAAAAAGAAAAGGAGTACTTGTGGCACCTTAGAGACTAACAAATTTATTTGAGCATAAGCTTTCGTGAAGTGAGCTGTAGCTCACTAAAGCTTATGCTCAAATAAATTGGTTAGTCTCTAAGGTGCCACAAGTACTCCTTTTCTTCTTGCGAATACAGACTAACACGGCTGCTACTCTGAAACCTGTCATTATGCAAGGCACCGAATTTAGCCGTATGGAGTGAAAATCTATCAACTTCATGAAAAAACTCCTAAAGATACAGACAGACATCATCTTCCTTTCCAAATGCAAACAGATGGACATCGTACCAAAAGGACTGAAGGTAAAAAATCCATTACAATCTACATACCACACAGACTATGCTGACAGCTTGTGCCACACGCTCTCAAAGAAATTGTGGAACCACCTGATCAACATCCTCTACAGCAAACAGGGAAAGATTAAGCATGAGCTCTCTAAACTGGATACTCTCATAAAAAAACCAACCTTCCACACAAACTTCCTTGTGGCTGGACTTTACAAAAACTAGATAAGCCATTTACAACACACACTTTGCTTCTCTACAAAAGAAAAAGGACACTAAACTACTACATGCCACAAGGGGCCATAACAGTGGTTCCCTTAACCCATCCAGCAATATTGTTAATCTATCCAACTATACTCTTCGCCCAGCAGAAGAATCTGTCCTATCTTGGGGCCTCGCCTTCTGCCCCTCCACCCCCACAAACATGATACAGTTCTGTGGTGACCTAGAATCCTATTTTCGATGTCTCTGACTCAAGGAATATTTCCAACACACCTCTGAACAACATACTAATCCACAGAGACCTTCCTACCAAGACTACAAAAAGAAGGATTCTGGGTGGACTCCTCCTGAAGGTCGAAACCACAGACTGGACTTCTACATAGAGTGCTTCCGCCAACGTGCACGGCCTGAAAAGACTGAATGCATCCGATGAAGTGAGCTGTAGCTCACGAAAGCTTATGCTCAAATAAATGTGTTAGTCTCTAAGGTGCCACAAGTACTCCGTATCATTACTATCGTAACTCACATTAGCTAAATTAAAGCTAGTGCACACATGCCTACCCATGCTACAATCACACTTTTATGTGCAGTGTAGATATACCCTTTGCATCCTTTGGCAGAGTAGATTTTAGTGGATTGTCCAAAGAACACACAGTGAAAGAACTTTTGTTCTGAATTCCTGTCTGTGCAAAATCCATCTGTTCAAAGCGTATTGCAGGAACTGCATGCTAAACAGGAGTAATGTGGATAATTTTATCTGCCTTTGTCTATCCATGCTTTCTCCAATATGAAGTACACCACTTATCCGGTCCAAGTGTGCGAACAGATTGGTGCTGTTGACAATAATGATTGTATGCCTCACTTTTCGTATCAGCCTTTAGAAGCACTGGCACATCTAGAGCAACATTGCCAGTTGCTCAGAAGAAAACTGGATTGGCCCCAAAATAAGTTGGAGAAAACAAACCCAAAATCTCAGACATTGGTTGGACTCTCAATAGCCAACAGCCAATGAGCAAGGGGGGTTTCATGTTAGCTGCTATTGAACTTGCCCTGGGCACATTCCTGTTCGTTGCTGGTGCTGGAAACACCATCCCTCCTTGCATTGATAGGAATTATCTAGACTGGGAAGTGTTCAGTCTTTAGAAACTGATGCATATTCCCTCAAAAAGCCACATGCAGCTGTAAAATTAGCCCAGCATATCACAGTATGTAGCTCCTCCTAAGGGCCCACAACCAACTTTAGAAAGCCACTCATAGTCATGGGCAGCCTTGGGATGACTGGCCCAGGAAGAGAAAGAAGTTAAACTGCCATCAGCTTCTAAGAGGGGAGCAGGGTTCGGCGTGCTACTTAATTTCCTTTGTGTATGCATCCCTCTTTAGAGCTAGCTAATGAGTAATTAAGATTTTCTCTGCAACTAGTATACATATGGACTTCTAGTCCATGTATCTGTTTCTCTCCTGTAATAAACACACTCTATTTTCCCTCAGTCTCCAAACGTGACTCTAGATAGACGAAAATACACACCAAATATTGATGATAAAACCTCTGAATATGTTAAGCAACAAATAATCTCAGGACTGTGGAGTCTGCATAATTAAGACTGTCAGAATGTTTCTGATAAACATGTAGTTACCCGGACACCAGAGTGGAAAGCACATTCTGGAATGTTCAGTCATCTACAGTGAAATATGTGAATTTAGTCTATTTAATTTTACATGCTTCATCCATTAATGTGAAATGATTTTCCTCTTTTAAATAATAAAGCTAATTAAAATCATTTCAGTAAAGTGATTATTTTTCATTAAGTTTTGTCACAATGTATTAAATGTACATTAGGTGGTTACTGACTTGCTTTTCAGTGCTTGAAATATACTTGTAGCATTTCATTTACAAAGCTGTACCTTACCTTCAGCTGGTTGGGCCCTAATTTGCGTTAGTAATAGGGAAAGGAGCTTTGAGGGACTAGCACAACTGTTAAAATATTTGATTGACTTTTAATCCCTAGTGACCTGTGTTTGGATTTCAAACCCTACAAGTAAAGTGATTGTCCACATCCGAAAACCACTACATTAAGGTGACATAATTCAGCATGACTGACTGTGCCTGCCTAAGAGAAGTACAAGCCTGGAAAAATGTATGGGACTGCAGGTCAGGTTTTGAAAGACGTGGGCTTCATGAGGGATTGCTGAAAGATCTGAGTTTAAAAAAGAAGCCAGTTCTGGAGATGGGAAAAGCGAAACCAAGAAAGACTGCTCAGTCCAATTTGTGGGGAAAATATAAGGGAAAAGAAGCCGAATAAGTTCATTGTAACCAAAGGGGTGTGTAGGATTAGTACTAAGGGAAAGTAAGTCCATTAATAGGGGCAGAGAAAGAGGATGAAATTAATGACTCAAAAATAGCTAAGACACTGAATGTCTTTTTGAAATCTGTCTCTAACAGGGAAAAATAAAGATAAAATATCAGAAAAGTTTGGGGAGGAATTGGGTGCATAATTAGTAGTGATAGCATGAAATGGAAAAAAAGGGACATTTTAAGTTATCAGAATAAACTTCTTGGCTATAAGGTGTAATAAACTACAAAATAATCTCTCAAAGGAAATAGTGACAGCATTGTTGCTTGAGCCATTTAGATCTAAATTGGACCAAATACTGGAATAGGTACAGTGAGCGATGTGCCTGAATTTGCAGGCAGATAGCCTGGATGAGCTAATACTCTGTTCCATTTAGGTTCTTGTGCCACATGTGTGAGTATCTTTCCTTCGTTTTATCATCTAGTGACTCTGTATGTTGGCAGCATTAATGGTATCAATAATACTAGTAAATATGTATATTCTGGTATGAAGTTAGTCAGTACTGTTTAGATCTATAGATACCGATATACCCCGATCACTAGCGTTTCTCAGTACCACCTATATATCCTCACAACACCACTGTGTTGGGGATATTATCCCCATTTTATAGATGGGAGAACTGAGGCACAAGAAAATTGTTGCTTCCCAAGGTCTAGTAGGAAACCTATGACAGAGCTGGGACGTCAACCTAGATATCTTGTATCCTAATCCAGTGCTTTCACCGCAAGACAATCATTCCTCTATCAGTTTATTTGAATGATGAGTATATCTGCTATCTGGGAAGGTAGAGACAGACTCTTCTAAAGCCACTGTGGTTCTTCTGCGTCAGCTGTTAAACAGTGCTGGAGAGGAATGCAATCAAACCCCTCCTCGCTAGAGATTAAGAAAATTGCTTCAGTATCACACCACTTCTTCACCTGCGGATCAAAAGAGTCATGATTTTTGTTGTCTTGAAGTTGTGGTGGTTGTGCTATCAAACCAAGCTAGCGGCAGTCATATTAAGTGCTAATGTGCATTGTTGAAAACTGGAGGCTGCAACAACCAGATAGTTCAGTAAGAGAGAAAAAAGACAACCACCCTTCTGAGACAATAAAGTGAACTTCTGCTTACCCCTGCAATTCATTGGTAGGAGGGAACCCTATTATTTACATTTGAGTGGTATACCAATTTTTTTTCTTTTTAAAACGGCAGAGGACCAAGTAAAAGCTCCTAAAAGGCATATATTCTCTGGAGTGCTGACCTAGTTTTTGCACGCTGATGAACATTCTGAAATGTTTTTGTTACAGATATATTGTAACAACAAAAATCATCTAGTGAGCCTTGCAATATTTGGGTTTTTTAAGTCATGCAAAATTACTGCTTAGCAACTGCACATCAGACCTGGAAAGCTTATGTAATACAAGAGAATGAGGGTAGGAAATATGTTGCGGATTACAATGATTGCTAAGCAAACAGGTATGAAGAGGAGTTCATTATGCTTAGGTAATATGCTATAGTTGCAGGAATGTAACAACTACCACCACAAAAAGGAAAATTTGTGTATGACCAGACTAACAGTAAGCTTCTTACGGTGCTTTCTGTTGTAATGACAGAAAACCTCCAAGTGATCTTCATTGTACGCACACTGAATGCTCCAGGGTTTGTTTATTTAATTTTTAATCAAACTCAAGTCTTTAAAGTATGCTTATTGGGGTTTAGATGATGTAAAATTAGTGCTTCATACTCACCTGATCTGCACCTTGTGGGGCAAATCCTGACTTGTCTTCCATGGCCACAGCAGCAGAATGAGGGCAGGATTTGGGAGGTTCATAAAGGAGGTCTGTACCCCTGTGCACCATGGATCCTAGCTATGCGCACATTAAGATCTCTAGTCACTCTTCTGTAAATACTGGAGATCTTTGTAACAGCAGGAGCTGAGCTTGTTTTGATATGCACCGCTCTTACACATAGCATACCTGGATATGTTTCTTTGCATTATGTAAGATTCTAATTACTAAATCTGATTCACTTTGGTTTATGATTAAAGTTAAAACTAGAACAAGATTTTAACTGTTAAGCAGTTAACACTGCTGCTCAGTAAGCACAAATCAAGTCTCAGTTTGCTTCCGATCACAGAAGAACTCAAATTAGACTGCTCTCCAGAGTTCTTATAAAGTCTGCTTTATTTCCTACCTATGGCATCTCAACCCCTCCCTTGTTTTATGTGGACAACATTGACATAGACCCCATACTGTAACTCACTCTTCTTGATACAAGTATTCTGACAAGAGATCCATAAACTGCTCCAATCAATATTACTGATTCTACTTTTACAGAACTGAATCTCCTAATTTGTTTCTCTCAGGAGAGATACCAGTACACTGCTCAAGGAATTTAAGGACTCTGTTTAATTTCTCTATCCTTTTGTATTACTCACGTGTATTTTGTCTCAAAGATAGATTCAACTCCCTCTCATATTCTCTAGATCACTGTGTTAGTCAGGTCTTTATTTTCGGAATACCGGTATATCTACTTTATCTCCATGGATTGAAGCAAATGGTTTTCAAGCTTTTGGGATCCTTTGATTCATGCTTTCCCTGAGGCTACTGGGGATTGTTTTTGAAAAATACACTTGGCAGCCAAGAAGGATTTACTTTTTAACTATTAAGTGAGCTCTTTTTTTTCCCCTCCTTATGGTTTCTGGGATTTTGATTTTGAGTTTTTGTTGTGTGTGTATCTGAGGTTTTATAATTTAGTAAAAGTGCCAGTTACCCAAATAGGATTGTCCAAGGCCATTTTGGTTATCCAGATTGTAAGAGTATTCGTTACCATAATGCACTATCATGAAGCTCACTTTAAGGATCCCTTCACTAAACCCGAAAGAATATAGCAAAGTATTAACACATTCATACATTGTTGGTTGTTGCTTTTCTGCTGTGTCTGTTCTGTAAAGAAGGGCTTTCATCATTTTTGTGCACCTGCCCCCTTCCCTGTTTAACTACTTTGGCTACAGACTTATCTGCCAACATTATTATATGAGCTATACTGTGCAATATAATTCATGTAATGTAGATTCTTCTTCAAGTGATGGTCCCTATTTGGTATTCCACATGTGGATGTGCATGTGCGCCAAGCACCTGAGTCTGGAAGTGTTTCTTAGCAGTGTCCATTGTCCCGCATGTGTGTAGTGCGTCCCTCATGCTCGCAGACGAGAGTATAATGGGCAGTGCGGATCGCCACCTCTCCAGTTCCCTCTTACCGCTGCTTCGCCTGAGTCAGAACCCTTGTTTCTGTGTGCTCTTAGTTTTTACTAAGGCTACGTCTACACTACAGACCTTACAGCAGCACAGCTGTAAGTCTCCTATGTAGCCGCTCTATGTCGATGAGAGAGAGCTCTGCCGTCAGCACAGTTAAGCCAGCCCCAACAAGCAGTAGTAGCTATGTCATCAGGAGCGCGTCTCCCACTGACATAGTATGGTCCACACTGGCACTTTTGTTGGTGAAACTTATGTCGCTCGGGGGGTGTTGTTTTCACACAGACAAAAGTTTTACCAACGAAAGTTCTAGTGTAGACGTAGCCTAAGAGAGTGACTACTGTTCACTTGCTCTAGATAGTTGTATATAGTTATAGATAGTAGTTTTAGAGTAGATAGTTGAGTTAGCAAAGTTCTTTCCTCATTTGAGGACTACTCCCCCCCACCCACATGGGGACTATGCCCCAGATTCTGGGATTTAAAAACTGTGTCTCCTGCCCGTGCTTGTTCTCCAAGCAGTGACTAGCAGCAGAGGCGCCTTCATTGCCTCGGTGAGGCTCGCATCACAGCTCACTGTTCCATTTGCAAGTCCTTCCCGCCCCAAACCTGGGAAGCTTGGGAGCTCTGCCTCCATACTTTTTTAATGGAGGAAGCTATGCGACCGTGTGCACAGTTGGATCTGGGACCATCGGACCCCCCCCTGTACAGCAGCCATCACTGGCAGTCACCACAGTTGCTTCCTCTTTGCCAGATGAGGTGCTTATTTCCCTCTCGCACTCTCTGCCCGATGACCACCGTCAATACCAGGACTTGCTCCAGTGGACTGGGGACTCCTCTGGAGGAGGTTCAGGCCCAGCACAATACGCTCCTAGACATTCTCCAAGCTCAAGGGCCCTCCAGGGTGGCACTGCCTATTAACAAGGCCGTTCTCCAACCAGCGTGGGCAGTGTGGCACTCCCCTGCCTCCTGTGCCCCCACACCTAACCGGGCGGAGAGGAGGTATTTTGTACCTGATAAGGGGGTGGATTTTATTTTTTCTCCTCCAGCTCCTCCTCCAGCTCTCTTGTCATCCAAGCAGCTGCAGAGCAGCCACACCAGCACTCGCAGAAGTCGGCCCCTCTGGACAGGACAGCGAAGCATATGACCCTGTCAGGGAGGAAAGTATATTCCTTGGCAGCCCTACAGTTCCTTCCAAATCGTGAACTGTCAGACTCTGCTAGCTCAGTATGATTTTAATAACTACACTAGACTAGCAGCGTTCAGGGACAAGCTGTCGCCGGACCAACAACAGCAGTTTCAGGCACCGGTAGATGAGGGGTGCCTGGTCACCAAGGTGGGCCTCCAGGCGGCTGTGGATACAGCTGACATGTCTTCGCTCGCGCGTGCACAACGGGGTCGTCATGCGCTGGGACTCATGGCTCCAGTCATCCAGCTTCCCCAGGGAAGTCCAAAATATGATAGAGGACCTCCCCTTTGATGAGGTCCTCTGGCAAGACGGACAAATCCCTTCACTTGTTGAAGGACTTGAGACACATTATAGTCCCTCAGAATATATACCTCCGCCCTGCAATGCAGATAAGAGAGGTAGCCGTTCTATCTGCACCCACACAGTCCCTACCCAGCCTACTACCAACACCAGCAGGAGGCTCCATGAAGATGGCACCGCTGTCAATGACCTCACTTCCCTGCATCTGCCACAACCATCTCCTCGACCCTTTTCCAGAAGCAGCCAAACCTCCCCCAATGCCACCCACACCGCCCCATATTGTCTTTGGGGACCGTCTTTCCCCAGTCGCCCACAACTGGGGCAAGATCTCCATGAACAGTTGGGTACTAGAGATCATCCACCATGGATACTCCATAGAATTTCTGTCATTCCTGCCACATCAGCCCCCTTTTCCCCCCACCCAGGTCCCCCTTGGGGACTCTTTCCATCAACACATTCTCCAACAAGAAGCAGACACTGTCCTCCTCAAGGGGGACAAAGACCATGTCCCACATCACTACATGGGATGAGGCTTCTACTCCCCATACTCCCTCATCCTGAAGAAAGAGGGAGGGCATTGCCTCATTCTTGATCTTTGTGTGCTGAACATCAGAAAGTCCAAAATTCTGTATGGTGACGCTGGCATCAATTATCCCATCCCTCCAGCGGGGAGCCTGGTTTGTGACTCGACATGAAGGATGCCTACTTCCACATGTTTCAGAGTAGCAGCCGTGTTAGTCTGTATTCGCAAAAAGAAAAGGAGGACTTGTGGCACCTTAGAGACTAACCAATTTATTAGAGCATAAGCTTTCGTGAGCTACAGCTCACTTCCACATGGACATTCACCCAGCCCACGGCAAGTTTCTCTGTTTTTGGGTAGGACACCAACACTACCACAGAGATTGCTGCTGAGTCTTTTAGGTACCCCTAACACTCCTCTGATTCAATGCAGCAAACTCAGTGAGGATCAACAAACAAAGAATTAAAGTCAACCCATGAACCTAGTGCAAGACCATCATAAAACATACATTAAAGAATAATGTTTCAAACAGGCTGCATTTTCTAAGTGAGATAAGCTATAGTTTTCAAATCCCTTCACCCCTCCTGCAGAGCTGTAGGAAGTAGTGCTCTTCCGGCAGCATGAAGCGTTGCTATTCCTTACATGGCAGCTGCATGTTGTATTTTGGGGGAAAGACATTGTTTTCAACGTTGTTACAATAAACATTATCATGGTAACAGAAAGTTTGCAGGTATGGGGTTTAGATCGCGAAAAACTGGTTTGCAGAAGCTGTAGAGGTGCTTTTTAAAGTCAGCTCTTTTCAAAGAACTCTACTTTGATACAAAGTCCACCTCTAAAGGAGGCCATGTCAGCAAACTCAAATATCACTTGGCATGTGAATGAGTAATCCACTCCCTTGATAATAGGGAGCGGGAAAAATCACCTACTTCTGCCAACCAGTTTAAAGAGCTGTTGATCAGCTTTAAATTGCATCCTGACCTTGGCTAGACATTAGTGGGTCTTCCATAGGTCTTCATTGGGAAAAGAGGTGTGGAGAACTCAGGGCCTGATTCTGATCTCCTTTATCGCGGTCACTGGAGTTACACAAAGGTCACTGACATCATCTGTAATGTAAATGACTCACTGGAGAAGCTGGGAACATAACTGCTCATGTGGGAGGCTTGGGGTGGTTTATTAGATGTTCCATTCTTATGTGTGAGTGTTTTTATCAGCAGCCTGTATTTTCCTTAGCTTAGGGGTCTTAATCTCTTTGCTCTGCTCTGTGACCTGGTGGGAGGAAAAAAAACCTGTTGTTTTAACCAAGGTGTGTTTTCCATCTTTAGGGGACAACCTGTCCACTAAAATGATTGTTTAAAATTGATGATGGTGGCACTGGTATGAAATGGAAGAAATAGCCACCCTGCACTTTGTGAGGACAGCTGACATCTACAGCCATGTCTCTCATTGTTGCAAATAATTCCAATAGGGAGCCTATCTCAAATCTTTATCCCAAAGGTTGCTCTTGCTCTAGAGTCATAGACTCTTTTCAGTATGATGAATTAAGTGGTAAATACATTGAGGGGGGAAATACTTTGCTTCTTTCATCAACAAATGCCACTTTACAAATGCATAAAGCTACTTGTTATGGGTATGTTTATTATACTGTAACTGGGGTCCAAAAGAGGCCACTCATGTGGGGTCTTTATGCTGTTGGATGTTTAAATGCACATTTAAAATGCAAGTATTATCTTCAAATATCTGCTTACAGTTAGCTGAAACCTCTTGCAAATATTCCATCTTCTCTCTCCACTCTTTTCATGTACACAATTGTCCCCTTTGCATAATCTTTTACAAGCAACCATCACTGCCCATGATGATTTCTAGCATTTTTACTATAATTTTATTACAAAATAAAATCTAACCAAATTTTAAAAAAATAACTTATTGCAACAATCTCCTTAGTGGTTAATCTTATGTGAAACCCTCTCAGGATTACTATGTTACGGTTTGATTAACTGTAGGATTTGACCTCTCTCATAGTTGTCTCATGATATAAGGGCTTGTCTACACACAAACTTGCATTGGTTTAGTTAAACCAGGGCAGCCCCTTGTGTGGGTACACTTATATCAATTTAAATCTAATTGATATAGATTCAACTTCCTCTGTTAACATACCAGTGTAAGCTGATTTAAATCAGTGAGGGTGTCCACACACAAAGTTCCGCAATGTAATTAAATTGGTTTAAAATCACTCTGGTTGAAGCAGTTCCACTTTGTGTGTTCCACAGGACCTAAATGGATGTGCTCTTGTGCTTTTACCATCCCTTCAAAAATCCCCAAAATAGCAAAGGATGGGAGAGAATGTTCTCTACACCACTCTGTAGTGATCTTCTCTGGTAGATGTCCTACCCAGCGCTGCTGGGATCCAAATAGGGTAACCAGATGTCCTGATTTTATTGGGACCGTCCCGATATTAGGGGCTTTGTCTTCTGTAGGACCTTATTGCCCCCATCCCGATTTTTCGCCCTGGATATGTGATCCAAAGGGAGCTGCAGCCATCCCTCCTCATTAAAAGGAGGGACATCACAATGTGATGGAAGTTTTGTGGAGAAAAAGGAAAGAGGGATCCTTCAAGATATTCCCTAAAAAGGTTCTTCATGTCCAATAACTGGCCAGATTACATTGTAATAATTTTTCCTAAATGGAGAATTAATTCCAAAAGATTTTAACACATTCAGACAAATTATCATAATAATAGAAAATAGAGATAGTAAAGACCTTTTAGATCACTGAGTCCACTGTTCTGGAAAAGCAGGGTATATAGAAGCCCCTGAGAGAAGAGGTGTTATATATTAAATTCCTGTGTGTTAATTTTCACTGAAACACTCCATATCTGCCAGGAAGATGAGACAAATATCTGAAAAAATGCATTAGTCATTTTAAAACGATAAAAAGCCTCTGCTCTTTGTTTTGATGCTGACTTATCTTTCACTTATATTGCCTTATTGGCCTGTGATGGGGCATCTGCCTCACACTGGCCCATAAGGGGTTAATAGAACCCTAGGGAAGTTGTGTAGGAGGCAGCCAATTAGAGAGGGGCTGTGAGGACCATCCAATCAAGGCAGGGCTGGTCCATATAAGAAGAGCTGCAGGGCAGAGCAGTTTCAGTTGCTCACAGGAGCTTAAGGAGGGAGAACTGGCTGCCTTGCAGGTAGAAGAAAGCTAGCACCTTTGACAGAGTGATGGGCAGGATCAGGGGAGTAAGAGTGAGCTCCTGGCTGACTGCTAAGACTGGCATGCTGAGGCCCTGAGATAAGGGCGGAGAAGGTGTGGGGGCTGCAGGGAAGTGGCCAGGGAAATAGACTGTGAGGTTGGAGGGGACGCAGCATGTGGCTACCATCTACGGGGTCCCTGGGCCAAGACCCAGAGTAGTGGGTGGTCCCAGGTTCCCCCCACTCACCACTGAGGAAGTGGCCAGACAATGGGCTGAGGGAAGTGGCTGGACAGCAGACTGCAGTTCCCCCGGAAGTCAGGAGTGCAGAGTGTGGCACAGCCGGAGAACTGTGTCCTGAAGAAGACGGCATGATCCTTGGAACGACACAGGTCCAGGAGCAGAAGTGACGATGGCAAGACATCACCAGAAGAAGGCACACTGGCTAATAGAGCTAATCCCCAGAACAGCCAGCAGGAGGTGCTGCAGTAGTGAGTCGCATCTCATCAAATGACTATATTATGGCTATATCTACTAATCTATTCCCAATAACTGTCTTCAACTGAGGGAATTTAGCTGTGAGAACATGTGTGTAAGGTAGATTTAAGGTTGCTGCAACACCACAGAGCCGCCTTCTTCCCATGCCAAAACCCAGGTATTAGAAAACGGGGCAATAAATGTTAATGTTACAAGAAAACACAAGCCACAAACTCATAAAAATAAGGAAAATCACCACTAGGGTGTGCTTCACGCACAACACAACCACCAAGTCTTGCCTCCAGTGCTTCATTTGTACCAGGGCTTGCCAGGTTCTGAGCTCGGGAACCTCTAGGTTTGGCAGTCCGCAGCCCCAGTATCTCTGGGCTTGCTGTGTCAGTTATGAAAGTAAAAAATATTGCTTAAGCCTCAGCACCTCTCTCATTACAAATTAAGCACTGCTTTCCTCTGCATTCATAGTGATCGTTATGGGGACCGGGAGCATCACAGTACCTTATCCCCATCTGCAAAGTGCACTTCTAAAACTGTTTTTTAATTCCATAATAAGGAGCTTTTGGGCCTGTCTTTGAGTTTTTATTAGTTATGGATCAGCAGCAATTTGTTCGATGTTATATAAGAAGCCATGATCTTTGCTGCAAGGATCTTACAATCTGGTTAAACCACAAAACAAACAGTTCAGAATGCGCTGGGTGATCGTACTCTACTACCATTAAAAAGTCCATATTTACCACTCGTTACCAGCAGAATGTTGAGCCCATATTGGTAAAGTTCCTGAAATAAGCAGGAAAAACACATGCTTTGGTGTGAAGCCAGGCACTAATGAATTGTGTGCTGAGAAATTCAAATATAGTTTGTCACATGGAGAGATGAAATCAGTTCCTGGGACTGTAAAATACATTTACAGTATTTCCTGTTCTGACCAGAGAGAAATACTGTGGTATCTCAGATAGCACAGTGAGGTGAATGTTGACTTTTAAATGGCAAAGGTTGTAGCCTTAGGTGAGGTGAGGTTCAGACCAGGGGTGGCAGAGCCTTCCCAAAAGTGTGGGGGGGGGACCCAGGGGCCCCTGCTCCCTCCCCCTCCATGGCCCTGCTCCACACCTTCTGCCCCAGGCCCATCCCTGGCCAAGCCAGAAGTCAGACCGGTCTGGAAGCCGTGGACCCTCCAGCTGCCTGGGATGGGGGGCTGAGAGCAGCCCCCAGCCTGTATCCCTGCCCCGTGCCCTTCTCCTGGCACGGGGATGGGGCCTCAGAGCTGCAGCCTGGCCATGGAAAGAGCTGCGTGGCCAGATAGCTGTGGGGACTCGGGGCACAGACCTTCCACCTGCTCTGGGTGGGGGGCCCAGTGGCGGTGACATGGGCCGGGGGCTGCTCTTTGTCTCCCAACCCTGGACAGGTGGAGGGTCTGTGGCACAGCGCCCCATGCTGCCCAGGCTCCCCATCTGGGGTCCAGCTTCCAGCCTGGCCAGGGGAGCAGGACCTCAGGGGGGAGGAGGAGGGGTGGGGAGGTCTGTGGTGAAAAGTGGACAGGTCCAGGCCCATCCACTTTCAAAAAATGGGAGTGCCTTGGCCCACCTCGTTCCAGTGCCCTTGGTTCAGACACTTTGCAGAGGTCATTGTTAGATCATTTCATTCAATAAGCAAGGACTTAAAGAGAAGACCTACCGTGTGTGAAGAAAAAGATGGAGCTAGTTCTAACCCTAAGTGCCATCTTGTATATTTTCAAAATATATTTTTAAAAGCTGAAATAACCTAATCTCTGCAAATGAATCCAGTAGTAAAAGAGCCAGTACTGTATAGCTAGCTGTTCTGGGGATCTATCAGAGTTACAAAAGCATTTCCAAGGTTATGTATGTTTATTTTGGTTGCCCAGTGCTCTCTTAGTCCAGATGTGATGCACAGTGATTTAACAAGTCTATCTTTTACTTTGATGAGAGCATTTCACTGGAGGCAGACAACCTCCCGATGTATGTTTGAGTTTTCAAATCCATAGCTCAGATTATTTGTGGAATAAGTCATGTAGCGCTTGACATGCCAGTGAGTTAAGACCTGTTATTGGTTTTGGTAGCCATGATGTTGAAAAAGGGGTTGTAGTTAGGGCTGTCAATTAATGGCAGTTAACTCACATGATAAACTCAAAAAAATTAATCGCGATTAAAAAAAATTAATTGTAATTAAGCGCAGTTTTATTCACACTGTTAAACAAGAGACTAACAATTGAAATTTATTAAATATTTTGCATGTTTTTCTACATTTTCTTATATAGTATTCTGTGTTGCAATTGAAATTAAAGTGTATATTTTTATTACAAATATTTGCACTGTAAAAATGATGAACAAAAGAAATAGTATTTTTCAATTCACCTCATACAAGTACTGTAGTGCAATCTCTTTGTCATGAAAGTGCAATTTACAAATGTAGATTTTTTTTGTTACATAGCTGCGCTCAAAAACAAAACAAAGTAAAACTTCAGAGCCTACAAGTCCACTCAATCCTACTTCTTCTTCAGCCAATCGCAAAGCAAACAAGTTTGTTTACATTTACAGAAGATAATCCTGCCCTCTTCTTATTTACAATGTCACCAGAAAATGAGAACAGGCATTTGCATGGCACTTTTGTAGCCGGCATTGCAAGGTATTTACATGCCAGATATGCTAAACATTCTTATGTCCCTTCATGTTTTGGCCACCATTCCAGAGGACATGTTTCCATGCTGATAACGCTTGTTAAAAAAATAATGCGTTAATTAAATTTGTGACTGAACTCCTTGGGGGAGAATTGTATGTCCTCTGCTCTGTTTTACCTGCATTCTGCCATATATTTGATGACCTCGCACATGTTGTTCATTTTAAGAACACTTTCACTGCAGATTTGACAAAACAAAAAGAAGATACAAATGTGAGATTTCCAAAGATAACTACAGCACTCAACCCAAGGTTTAAAAATCTGAAGCGCCTTCCAAAATCTGAGGGGGATGAGGTGCGGAGCATGCTTTCAAAAGTCTTAAAAGAGCAACACTCCAATGCGGAAACTACAGAACTCAAACAGTGGCAATAGAACCTACATGGCCAGATTTCAAGCTTTAACCACTTAGCCCATGCTGTGTGGGAAATTTAATTTTCTATGGCCATACTTTTGTGCCTTGCAAATCTCATCCATCTATGTAAAGAGGAACATATTGCCTGCCTGTTATACAAACAGCTCAAAACAAGCTGCTCTAGCAATTCTACTGATGCTGAAAGGGCCTGGGCAGTGGATCTAGCCAAAACCAATGGGGAAATGTTTAGATACACACTAGGCCTGCACCAGGTCACCATAGTGGCCAAAGTATCCTTAAAATCCCAGAGCAGTTTGGATGCCTTTTACAATGAATTAGCCAGGACTGTGTGATCCAACATGGTGCACTTGTCTGTTAGAATGGGCGTCTATTGGGCAGCCCTCCCATGAGTGCAGTGCTGAATGATTTCTGATTTCAAATATGGAGTTTCATGAATGCCAGCTAGGATTGGATTTACCTTTCTCAGTCATAATAGTGAGTCATAAATGCTCTACCTGGTACATGTCTTACCACAGAAAAATCAATAGCCGTCTGTATCAAGCTAGCAGCTGAAACAATGGACTCTGTTTTCATGGATTGACCTGCTGGGAAGGTATTAAGTGTGTTTTACTAACTCTCTGATGCAGGTGGCTCATTAGTCTGTACAGATATAAGGGAGATGGGCCTAGCTACCTTGAGAGAGAAGACTGGATCCAACAGTGCAAAGCAGGCTACCTGAGGATTCCCTCAATGCAGGAGAATTTCCAAGAAGGAAAAGCCCTGTTGTAGCTAGCTGTAATCCCTTTTCACTCTTCAAAGTAGGAAGCATGGCCGGGGAAACAGCTGGAGTACTGCCATGCCAGAATTCTCCCTTGGGAACTGGAGGTAGGTGCAAGCGAGAGCAACCCTTACAAACTGGGGTTTTGACAACTTTCCCCCCCAACCCAACTAGGGTCTAACCCTGGGTGCAATTCAGCTAGCACCAGAGTTAAACCCTAGTCCTGAAATAGGAACCCTAGAAGCAGCCGAGTCTAAGAAGATGGCTTGAGATGAATTTGGTATCTCATTGTTAATTTCTTTATTAATAATCAAAACTCCAGAAAGGGGGCAGACTTTTGATTCTACATAGTTTTACACAAGAGGGCTGAGCCATGTCTGATATGAAAACTCCAACTTTTGAATTTCCTGATGTTGGCTAATTGAATTAGCCCATAATATTGCACTAAAATAGGCATTTGCGTGAATTAATGCAGTCACCCCCAAATATTTTTGTCTGCGTCCCCCCTTATCTGGTCCGTAGTCCCCCAGGAACCACGCTCTAGAGCTGGGGCTGGGAACAGGGCCGCAGTCAGGAGCGGAGCCAGCGCTGCAGCTGGGGCCTCCGCTAAGAACAGGGCCAGGAGCTGGGGGCCGCGGCCAGAAGCTGGCCCAGAGCTGTGGCTGGGGCAGGCGGTGAGGCCAAAGTGGAGCTGGGGGCAGAGCAGGGCTGGGTGGCACTCCCTCCCCACCCCCCATGGGGACTGGTCCGGGCCCTAGTGGGCCCACTGGAATGTTCCTTTGCAGCCCCCTAGGGGTCCCACCCCACAGTTTAGGGACCACTGAATTAATGTTTAGTCCTTGTGCTGTTCTTAAAAATACATTGGAAGGAATGTGAAAAGTGCATTCCGATGGGATCTCAAGGTTGTTAATTCTTTGACTGCGTCTCCTGTTGAAAATCTGTATTTCCTCTGTTTTGGTTTTCCTGGTGATTGTTTGTGATAGTTATCTCTTAAATACCATTGATGTGCCCACTGCATCTTTTCTAACCATCTGTTGCCACCTGCTGGTGATATTATTGAGTTGCCAGACTAGAGTGTGATGGTTTCCAGCAGAAAAGGTATGCCATACTGTATATAACTAGGGGCAATCTGGTATCAAACACATGGCAAATGTACAAATTACTTTTCAAACAATCTGCCTTCTGTTATCAGAGAGCGCCATAATCTACTGTCACCAACAATGCCATTTTTCGCATATCAAACTGAATTAAACACTGTTAAGGTGTTCTTGGTTTACAATTATATATGAAGTAAACAAGCTTCTATTATTTATTTCTCAGCTCTTATCCCCCTTCATTCTCGTGACGGTATAGCCAGTTACACTGGCTTAATGCTTTTATACACAAACACATGCACTGAATACCCACCCCCACCCCCCGTCTCTTAAATGATGGATTGCACTGCAGATCCATGTGAATTAAATAGCCTGAGTTAAACCATGTAATAGAAGTGGTTTGGAGACAAAGAAACCTACCCGCCCCTTTTCCCTGCCCTGTTTGAAATTATCTTTATTCCTTTTTTTATTTCATTTCTGGTTCTCATGTCAACAAGTGACATAGATGAAGCTGCCATTTCGCCTCGTCTTTCTGTACCATTTCTTCTCCTCCATCTCCCACTATAGTTCAGGAAGTGACTACCTGCAATGTGCGTATGAATTTTTAATGTTTTCTAAGTCAAAGTCCGTGTTCTCCAGCATTCCACCAGAAACATTTAATAATCAGGCTGAAACCAGTTTAACTTGTAAACTGATTGTTTACATTATGCTGGCGCCCTTCTGCAGTGAAGATTTACCTTCAATACCATCAGTTCATTGTGGGGGTTTTGAACTCAGGCCTGCTATTATTCACAAATTCAGATAAAAATGTAAAATCCTAAATTCAGACAATATTGAGTTAAAATTCTTCTTTATAGCCTGCCTGGATGGGAGCCATCACTCCATTCTATTCACTTGCGTGGTTAAAGCACCCTAGGCCATGGCTCCATCTGAGATTGGGGAGGCAGTGCTGAGGGACCAATGTCTCAGAGACCAAAAGGCTGAGGTTAGGTGGAAATAAGTCAGAGCAGGATTTAGCTGTCTTCTATTAGCAAATGATTTTTGTAAAGCATCTTGAGGCTTTGAAGCTGAAAACAGTTTTCTTAGCAAACTATGGAAACCAGGTGTTGTATTGCATCTCTGTAAATCCAGATAAATTCCCACCACTGCTCTTTTCACTCCTGTCTGTTTAGTTTCACCAAGACAATAACTAGTCATACTACATTGTTAACAACAAACAACTTTCATTTCTCTCAGTGCATATTTAAAATTCAGAGTTCAGCTGGCCTGAGCTTCTGGAGGGGAATTTTTTGAATCCAGACACTCTGCCAGCTAAACTCCACCCCCCTTCCATTCAGGCTGTGGGTCCCTATAGGTCTTTTTTGAGAAAACTACTCTTGCAACATCCTTCAGATGTGGACCTCTGACTTTCAACCAGTAAGTTATAGCTAGCTATCCCACGTACAGCAGTTTGCTCCAGAAATAAGGACTCTGTTTTGAGGTCTACACAGCTGCATGAAAAGTAAGCCATGCTGAGCGCACAAATTTTCTGCACCACTTACACATTCCATGTCTGGCTGATTCCAAACAGAACACAATAGTATAGCTAGGCTTTTTGGAATGGTTGAACCTTATGTTATCCCAGACCTATAATAGGCATAAGACAATGGTAATTTTTTGACTGCCTCTGTTTGGGACTGAACCTGCCATTCCTAGCTTGGATATGCAAGGAATGCTGGGACAGACAAAATGTGCATCTCTGAAGCTGCGTGGTTAAGATTCCAGTGATATCATCATGAATTTGTATCTTTGTGCAGTGTTACGCTGGGGGTTGGGTGAAACTTGGCTGAAGCTGGTGGGTATAATGGCCACCTTTCATTTGGAAGAAGCAGTTAATAATCATAGAGGCATAGAGTTTAAGACCAAAAGGGACCACAAGATCATCAGGTTTGACTTCCTGTATGTCACAGTCCACCATTACCATCCAGTACCTACACATTAAATCCAACAATGGAAATGAGACCAAAGGAAATGAGACCCATAAGAGACTAGACTACTATGTGCCACAGGCAGATTATAGAAGGAACTGGGTGTCTGAGGGCCCTGCAATGGCAGGGAAATGATTAAGTGAGATATTCACAAATAATCCTGGTAAGAGACCCACATCCACACACTGCCAATCTGAGCTGGGGGAAATTCCTTCCTGAACCAACATATGGCAATGAGTTAGGTACCCTGAGCATGTGAACCAGAGCAGCCAGCCAAGCACCTGAGTGAGAATACTCGGTGCCACCTCAGAGCCCTGGCCTGCCCTGCCCTGTGTCCCATCTCCAGTCATGACCACCCCTGATGCTTCAGAGGAGAGAGGTAAAAAAACCCCTTCCATTGAGGAAAAAATCCGCAGTTAAGCTTCTTTTGGAGTAAGAGAGCTAAAACAATAGGAGCCACCAGCCAAAACACAGGCCGAACACAAGGCCAGTCAGCACCTGAGCTATGTGGGCAGAGGGCTTTCACTGAGGCTGAATGCAAACACACACAGCTGGGTATTGTTTTGGTGGAGCTCTGTGTGAGATCAGATGCAGTGAGAAACACCACAGAAACAAGCAGGAAGGCAAAAGTAAGCACCAGAGATGTGCTTGTAGCCTGGGAGAAAGCTAAGTGAGAGAACTTTTTGGTAGAATGCTGGCTGGAAAAAGAATCTTGAAATACTGAGCAAGGAAACTGTCTCCTGTTGTTTGATTCCTACTTTGTACAAAATCCTGTGTCCTTGAACATTCTTTGTAAATAGGATTGCATCAAAGAATATCTGACTCCAGCACCAATTTCTCCTCCTCGCTGAAACTGACAAGACCCCAAATTCAGCTAACCACTCAGGTCAAAAAAGATTATGTGCAGCTGAGGGTTTTTTTAGGTTGGGAGTATTCTAGTTAATCCTTACTTGGACGCTAAGTTACTTTACAAACAATCTTCCTTTTACCATGGAATGTGTTATGCTTAGAAAAAAATATCCCACTGTAAACCAGAGAAGATGTTTGACTGGGCAAATATAGCATGTTGCTGTTCCTGCACTCTCAGCTGTCATTCCCATAAGCAGGTGGTGTAAAACAATAGCTCAGCAGTCACATTTTCCAAGCTGTGTATCAGGAAGCAGCAGAACCCTCCTCAGTGCGAGACTGTGAAGACTTTGAGGTCCCCGCTAGTCTGTGTGTCTAGCAGAGACAAAAGGCCACACAATGAAGTTCCACTACACACCCCTCCTCTTCTTTTGCTCAGGTAAGCTCATTTCAACAGTTGGTTCATTTTTGGTTTGGTTCATTGCTTAATGTGTGGCCCACTGCTCCTTGTGTATAACGTGAACTGTGTTAATAAAGCTTTATGAACTTGCAAGGATGACATACAAAATTAATAAAATACTGGCTTCTAAGTGCAATGATATCAGTTTATTCACATTTGAAGACTGAACAAGTGGAGAAATATTCAGATGATTTAATCACAGTATGCACTGGGTTCAAAAGGCGAGCTGCTTTCTCCCCTCTACATTTGCTGCTTTTTTTCTGCCATGTGCCATGTTTTAGCACAGAACAAAAAAGACTTTGAAATCTTTGGGGATTTTTAGCAAATATGGCTTGAAATGCAATATACTTAACAAACATTTTCATTTATTTGTGGGGAATACTGATAAGGATACTGAATTGATTGGCAGCTGCATGTGTTGTGCTGGGACCTATTAATAATTCCAATTGAACTGTCCCCTAAGAGATTAAGTATTTTGTAATCTTAAATATTTTTCACCAAATTAAAAAAATTGCTATATTCCTACCAAGACCTATTAGAATAGAACTGTAGGAAGGATTTTGTTAATTGGATTAATAGAAACCAGTGTAACTGTTGACCTAAATATGACTCTGTGATCATAACATACCGTCTGAAACATGACACCCAATACTGCCCTTCCTGTCAGTGGAAACAGGAGCTGTTTGTCTGCAGCAGAATGTGATGTAAACTTCCATGTTTTGCCATCCAAGCATCTTAATAGCAAGAGTTGTGTCATTTCAGTAAATCTGATCCATTTGGAGAAAAGAATTTCATACAGTACAAAGCAGCTGAGACCCAGGAGCAGATTACAGCTGGATCCTCAGATTCCCAGCTCAACTATCTTAAAGGACCTGAGAGTAAATCAATTAGAAACCGAGCAAAATCCTGGCCCCACTTTAGTCAATGGCAACACTCCAATGGACTTAAATGAGCCAAGATTTTGCCCTAAGAACCTGTTCAAGAGTCTGAGCTCAGAAAAAGGATTTTCAGAAGTGCTAACCTCTGACCTAAATCTGCTCCCATCACAGTCCATTCCTGTTGCTGGATGAAAAGATCACTGGGAGCAAAACAGGCGGCTCTGCAGAGCCAGCTTCGCCTTCTATGCTGCTACCTTTGATACTGAGTACAAGGAAACATGTTGTGCCCTTGTAACACTGCATTAGCCAGGCTGCAGTATGGTCCCTTGTAGGTAGTGGAATTTAATTTAACGCTTTCTCAATCACATGACACACCCCACCTATTTTCACAAGTAGTTTTATTATGTGTACTCTGCCAGTGTGAAGAGAATGAACTGACTTGTAAAAATACGTTGTTATTGAAAATGTCAAGTTGATAGCAGCTTCTAGATGTAGCAAAGGGCTTTAGCATTGTATGTTATCCCTCTCCTAACTTGTGAGGATTTGGGTTTCCACATTATGCAAAATCTGCAAGGGCCATTTTTACATACCAACTGTTCGCTTTCACTATGACCTGAAGCAGATGTACACAACCACTTTCTAAAGAAAAGATGAAAGTATGTAGGAATAAGACTGCAAGATGACCGATCCCTTGTGGCTCTCTCAAAAATGAAATGGGAACTCATCATGAGGGTATGCGATTGATCAAAATAATTTCTAAAGCAGATTTTTTTCTGTATATGTCTGCTCACTGAAAGCATGAGTGAGCAAGATATGGGAAGAGGAAATGGAATCAACATTAAATAAAGATAAAGTGTTAGGTCTATCTTGTCTGAAGTCACACGAGCCTTTTAATTAAGAGGGAAAGCCTGTTTCCTTTTCCATGTGGATTTGAAATGACTGTCTTGCATGCTGTTGCACTTGAAATTCAGATATAAAACAAGATGAAGCTGGATCAGTCAACAGATGTACACAGGGAGCAGATTGCAGGAACATAGCGTTAATGTCTTCTTAACCACACAGCCATGCTGAGAATCACTCCCAACAATTCCCAGCATTCAAAGCTTAGCATAAGCTTACATAAATAAAAAACAACCAACAAGCCACAAGGTGGCACTTTTAGCTAAACATACTAACATTATTTGTGCATATTCTTTAAACCTCCCGTGTTATGGGCAAGGACAAGAATGTGGATCCAAGAAAAAAGATGCAAGAAATGCCTGGCAATGAGTCTTCAGTTTGCCTAACTATCCAAAAATGCAGGGTGAGATAGGTTTTAGGAGTTTCATGAAGCCTGATTCCAACTTTGATGGTGGGAGTTCTTGATGTTTGTTGGTCTCCTGGATGGAACTGTATGTGTTTTGAATGATACTTACTCTTGCAAGCAAATATTACTCAGAATCAGAATTGGTTATCATCCCTGATGACTATGAAACAGCCTAAGACATGGTCTACAAATAAAAAGAAGCAATGAAATAGTAAATAAGCTTTGTTATGGTTAGAGTCCCTCACTAAACTGGCACAAGACTTTGTATCAGTAATATTTGCAGGATGTCCTTACCAAGATTGCAATATACTCTATCACTGTCTTACGGATGACATATTTGCTGTTCTGTAGCTGGTCTGATCCTGTGCTCTGAACATGAAACTCGTCTAGTTGAAGATTTATTCAAGAACTACAACAAAGTAGTGCGCCCAGTGGAAGATCATCGTGAGGCTGTTGTAGTCACAGTTGGGCTGCAGCTTATTCAGCTTATTAATGTGGTACAGTATGAATGATGATGTTTAACTGTGTTTATTTATATGAGCTCATCAAACGTTTCTTCTGAATAAGCTTTTTCCCTAAACTTTCTGTTTGTTTTTTGAAGGATGAAGTAAATCAGATTGTAACAACCAATGTACGCCTGAAACAGGTAACCTCTGAATCTCATTATTCTTGCTATTCCAAAGCAAACCAATGCCCTGGACCTAATCAGGAATGTGCTACTCTCCAGACATAAATATTACACGTACAACATTTTCTGTTATGGTTTCCTGAAGCAGCTTAGGCAGATGGCAGAACTGATTGATGATTTCTTTATACAGTCCTGGAACCTTGAAGTTCCATTGAACAACATGGAGCTCCTGAAAAAAGACACTTTGCATTTGACAAGATGTCCTTCTCTGATATTGTTTCAAACAGCAGATTTGTGTTACAGTTATTTTAGATTATTGAGGTAATCATCATGTATTGTTTGAACATATATAAGAAAGCAGCATTGGTAGAAGGACACATACAGTACTTTTGTGCCTATCTACATGTATCAATGGTATGACAGTCAGTAGATCTTGGAAATATTTTATTTAGTTCCAGCAATACCAATAACAGATTTCCACTAGCTAAAATTCTTCTTATAGCAATGGACGGATGTCAACCTAAAATGGAATCCAGAAGAATATGGTGGGCTGAAAAAAATTCGTATCCCATCTGAGATAATCTGGCATCCCGATCTTGTTCTTTATAACAAGTAAGTAGTGCTAATGGTACAAAAACTCTGCATAGAGCCTCATATAACAAAAAAATACAGAATCTGAAGTAGAGGAAGGGGACCAATGATCAGCCTGGTGTTTTTTCAATACCTATTTGAACACTTCATATGTGTCTGAATGGCTAGCCGAGCGTCACTTGGATTAGTAAATGGAAAAGATCGGGAGAGAGAACGTCTAAAACAGGGTCTGAGAGAGTTATAGTAAATCCAGTGCAGGACAGAAAACCTGTCCATCTTTTGAACATCAAGACCAAATTCTTGGCACGCACGCCTCCTCATAACCTAATGACAGGGGAGTTACACCCTGATATTTCAGATCTGAATTTGACCCATAGGTTTTATATTCAATGAGCCAAATTCTCCACGCAGTTACTTCAGAGCAACCCCTTTACCCAGTATATACCCTTTCCAAGTTTCCTTCAGATAGATACTGTATTATATGTATGTCAGTTATGCTATCCATGTCACTGTTAATTTCCTCTTCCTTTTGCAGTGCAGATGGTGAGTTTGCTATTGATCAATTCACCAAAGTTCTTTTAGAACATACAGGCAAGATCATCTGGACACCACCAGCAATTTTTAAAAGTTACTGTGAAATTATAGTCACACACTTTCCATTTGACCAGCAGAACTGCAGTATGAAGTTGGGCACTTGGACGTATGATGGTACAGTGGTTATCATAAATCCGGTATGAATCAACTTTTTAAACTAGTAGACATTGAATATTTTAACCTGAATTCTTTTTTCACACACCTTTTTTCTTTCTTTTTTTTTAAAGTCTCAGGTTTAAATGTTAATTGTAAACTGCTCTGATTGAAAAATAAACAGGTACTAAATTACTGAAATTATTAATTACTGATGCCAAAATATAGAGTGTACTACCAGCAGTATTCAGCACTACCGGTCTTCTAGAGCTATTCTGCACACATTTAGTGCATAAACTTCATTGTCAACAGCATGGCTAAAACTCAGAGAGCCAACTCCTCAAATTGACACAGTTCCATTGACTTCAGTACAGCTATGGCAACTCTTTGTTAGCTGTAGTAGTATTAAGGCTTAGTATTAGGATACAGCCACTAGATTGTGATTACACATGTATCAGGATCTCACTCCTGGAACAAAGAGTTCCCTCAATCATATACATTGTTTGTCTCTCTTTCTCCCTCTCTCTCATTTTCTACGATTTATTGGTCAGTAGCTCTAATATTGAAATATACTATTTATACTGTCAGGAGAGTGATCGCCCAGATATGAGCAACTTTATGGAGAGCGGCGAGTGGGTGATGAAAGATTACCGGAGCTGGAAGCACTTCGTTTACTATGCCTGTTGCCCTGACACCCCATATCTGGATATTACCTACCACTTCCTTATGCAGCGCTTGCCTCTCTACTTCATTGTCAATGTCATCATTCCCTGTCTGCTCTTCTCGTTTTTAACTGGGTTAGTGTTTTATCTGCCCACTGATTCAGGTATGTGCATTTATTACATTACTGTAATAAACTCCTGATTCCTCAAAGGAAAGAGCAATAACTAACAATTAAGTCAATGGGACCTGTCAGGATCAGCCCCTAAAGTGATGGACGCTATAAACCTAGCTGAGAAACAGTTTAAACTCTAAAACTGCTATTATATAGGCCTGACCCAGCTCCCTTGGAAATCAGTGGTAAATCATTCATTCAGTTTCACTGGGAGCAAGGTTCAGCTGATTGGTTTTGTGCCTTTGAAATTAATGTATTGAATATGTTAATAAACAATCAAAGGGTGACACTGGAAACCCTGATATAGCATGTTTGGTTAGGGGATTGTTTTAGCCATTAGCTTCTGTGATGGCATGAATAAATATATTAAGCAGCCCTGGGCTCTTTCTGTGCTCTCTAATCTGAGAAAAGCACCTATTCACTGCAACCATTTCCTGGTGCTTAATTTGTTTTTAATCCATGCCAGAATTTTGTCCCTTATCCTTGGTTGTTTTTTTCCTTCAATTTCCTTTTATGTAAGGTCTTATCCGGAGCTTTTTTTAAAAAAATGCTTGCCACTGGACTGAACAGAACAAAATGAATGTTCATTGTGCTTTGTGGTTCAGTTTTGTCATCCTGAGTTCTAAATAGGGTTGCCAACCCTCCAGGATTGTCCTGGAGTGTCTAGTAATTAAAGATTAATCTTTAATTAAAGATTATGTCATGTGATGAAACTTCCAGGAATACGTCCAACCAAATAGGCAACCTTAGTCCTAAAGGAAGTCTCAAATACCGACTGAGCTCTAAGGCCGTGTGCTCTCTTGTCCATTCAATCAGCCCCCGGTAAGGCTGCCATTTATCCAGAGCAAAAAACAAAGCCACCCAATGGAGCTGAGGAAATCAACCCAAAGGCGCAAGCCCTGATTAGAGGCTGAGTTTACTCACTTAACTCCTGCAGCACATACTCATGCTCATAGCAAGTGAGTTGTCAGTACCTTCAGCCTGTCCCCAGTCCCAGTTTTGTCCCGGAAAACTCCAACTTGATGCTGGGGGCTTGATCCTAATTTGATCCCTCCACAGTGGCAGAAGAACATGAATGACCAGCCAGGTTTGCTGCTTCTTGTGATGCAGGGAGATATAAAAGTAGTCCTGATGTATAGGTATACATTCAAGTATCCAAAATGTACCAACAACCAATCATCCATGAAATCACACTCTATTTCTCTCCCTGATTAACACCCTCTGCACTGTACCACATTAATGGCAGTGTTGTTGTTTTGTTCTGTGTGGCAGGTGAGAAGATGACTCTGAGCATTTCTGTTTTGCTGTCTTTGACTGTGTTCCTTCTGGTCATTGTGGAGCTGATTCCTTCTACTTCAAGTGCAGTGCCCTTGATAGGCAAATACATGTTATTTACCATGGTGTTTGTCATAGCATCAATCATCATTACCGTCATTGTAATCAACACCCACCATCGCTCCCCAAGTACCCATATTATGCCACAGTGGGTGAGGAAGGTGAGAAGGATTATTTGTGAATTTCTCTGCTTGAGCAGCGCCTTAAATATTTCACTCTGAGGTTTATGTGTTAAAAATCTCAAGATGTTGGGAGGAATTTCCTAATCCAGATAAATCTCAGGGCTCCCTGGCTGGGCTGCAGAATCACTCCTTTAAGTAGCAAAATTGCCTGTTGTTGGGTAGACTATCAGAGGGAAAAGCCAACACCTGGAGGCAGATGAGGCAAAACAAAGTGGCAGCTGTGGACAGAGAAGGAATTAGGTAGGTTGCTTATATAGCTGTTTATGGGAACTGACAGATTATCAGGCTGCATGACTCCTGGCCCAGCAAGTGGCCAACTCCATCAGCCAGCTGCCTGCTCGGGTGTTCATTGTGGATCCACAGAGTGGAGCTCAACTGGGGCTCCCATGACAACTCCTCATCCCATTCCCTACTCTTCTATGAACCAGCATTATTCCACAGCTGTTGGGAAGGGAGGGAAATCTTCCTCTCCAACTTAAATGATGGCCACCAGACCTTACCAAGACTCATGGCAAAGTTGTGGGTATGTCTCCACCAGGGGAACCCAGACCATCTGTGGCCACTCCTGCTAGTCTTTCCATTACCCAGCTTGCATGAACTGGCATTAAACTATGTAGGCCAGACCTAC
The DNA here is from genome assembly GCF_965140295.1 of Lepidochelys olivacea. Lineage (NCBI taxonomy): Eukaryota > Metazoa > Chordata > Testudines > Cheloniidae > Lepidochelys > Lepidochelys olivacea. Next base: position 42,709,527 of record NC_140421.1, on the reverse strand, counting down.
CACATACAGACCTATATCTTTAAAATTGCTCCTGTGTTGCAGTAGAAATTCTTTTTTTTTTTAATGGAACTTTAAAAAATATTATTTTATCAAATCCCTGCAAGGCAGAAAATCCCCTGCAGAAAGTGAGGAATTTTAAAAGGCCATGTCTGTACATGCTGTGTGATCAGGAAGAAAAACCTCCACTGATTTAAAGAAGGTAGTGAAAATCTGTGTTTATGTAAGTGAAACAGGATAGCCAACAAGAAGAAGGGACAAGCAAAAGCAGGCCAAAAGGATTTCTCTGCAACAATTCTAGACAGTGTGGGCCAGATCCTCATTTGGTGTGTATCAGCATAGCTCCATTAAAGTCAGTCAAGTTACGCCAGTTTATGCCAGTTGAAGTTCTGGTCCTGGGTGTTATACTCTGGTTATGGTTGGATCCTGTTAAATCAGTATACATTTTATATAGCAGCAAGAAATTGTTTCTTGAAAATGTGTGAGAGGCGTGTGTATGATTCAGTAAGCTCCAGGGCCTCAGATTTATACAGGACAAGTAAAGTGTGACTAAGGCTTGGGCTGTGACATACTTTCAAACAGGGAATTTCTGGCAAATCCAGGAGAGGAGATTATTTGGTAGTTAAGAATGTTGTGCCTGCTTTTGTTTGTTGTAATGCCACATCAGTGAGACAATCTCCCTAAACTAATACAATTTCTTTTTTCAGGTCTTTATTGACACAATCCCAAATGTTATGTTTTTTTCAACAATGAAACGACCATCCAGGGATAAACAAGAGAGAAGGATTTTTACAGAAGACATTGATATTTCGGAAATCTCTGGAAAACCATGTCCTGCTGCCGTCAACTTCCACTCCCCACTTACCAAAAACCCAGATGTGAAAAGTGCCATAGAGGGAATCAAATACATTGCTGAAACCATGAAATCAGACCAAGAATCCAGTAATGTAAGGCATTTTTTATGTGTGATTCATCCTTCGCTTTTAAAATAAGACACTTTATTTTCTGGGAATAATAAATCTTTCCATTTCTCACAAGTACACCCCAAACATAGTTTCTGCTGTATCAAAGAGCCCTGTTATTCCCTGATGCAATCTGTAAAGAATGATAAATAAAAGTTACAGATGACAATTGAGTCTTTGAAAAAAATTATGCACTAAGATTTTCCAAGTGTAGTACATGAACTCAGAGAGGAGTGAGTACGGATAATTAGAATGGTTTCAAGGAAATTAACAATATTCCCAAACAGATTCCTAATGTATTTCATGCAGGACATTTTCCTAATATAATAGGCAGTTTGCAGTACACTCAAAGCTGGGAAATAAACCTTAACAAAACTCCATGCTAACAAGAAACATTTTGATTTCACCACCTCAGATCTTACATGTGATATGCAAATGTTAATTCCAATTTTGGTAAGCTTTGATTTTGTGGACTCAGTGCTCCAAATAATTCCTATAGGGGGGCACATAATAAGCATCTTTTAGAACCAACTGGCCTTTTCTACTGTACCACCGAAATGAAGGCTTAGACAGCATTTCCCAGGAAAAGCTAGCTTTGCCCCTCTTCTGTAGAAAGTTAAGTATAACTTAGTGCTAAAACCCTTATTTATAACGCCTGGTTATATACTTCTGTCCTGAGTCGTTTCTAATATTTGGAGGTTAACTTTAATACTAATACAGCACTTATCATTTTGAAGGATCCCAGAGACTTCTCAATTATATACAAAAAGCACCACTGAGATGCAGATGTTTCTGGATGGGTGGCGGCAGCAGCTTGAGCTTGGGGCTTGTTGATGAGAGAATTATTTTGGGCACCCCCAATTTAACTAATTCATTTTGAGCCACAATATGAAAAAAAAAGCACAAAATTCTCACCTGAATGTTCGACTGCAACGGAAATGCTGGCTCAGCTGAGATAGTTAGAGGTTCAGTCAAATACTCCAGTTTGCATCTGAGTTCATTTTGTGGGTGAAAACTGCACCTGAAAAAAGGGAGGCCCGACCTCAGCTCTTTTGAAGATTTGCACCTCATTTGTAAAAAAGGCTCTTTGAGTCATTGCCAGCCTTTTGAAGTGGAGCTCAGCTGTCTGTGTGGTCTGTGCATCATTTCTAACATTTACAAAAGGTTTCCAAGGCAAATTGCAAAACCAAGCCAGGGGTTGTAGCCATTCTGGTGAAATGTAGCACTTATGAAGTACTTGAAAATAGTAAGTGATTATCACAGTCCCACTGGGAACTAGGTAAATCTAATAGTCAGTTTTACAGATGGGGAAACTCAGACAGAAAGGTTGGAAAAGCCTTAGGTTACAGAGAGTCATTGTCATAGGCAGTATTAGACTGTATGATTCCTATGTGCCCACTCCCATGCTTGGCACACTACTCTGTGCTCACTCACACTGCTTGTCTCCCCACAGAAGTTGCTTAGCAAAAGCCCCAGCTCTGAGCAAGTAGCTTGGAGGTTCTTGTACTGACAAAGCCAGCTTGGGCACCATTGTCCCCCACAACTCTGAACTGAGTTTGGCTCCCCACAAAAATCCAGGGGCCTATAGAAAAGGGTGTTGTGTCCCAAAGGTTGCTGGGTGGACAAAATGGGGACCATGAATAACCTAAAACCTTTAGGAAAAATGGTGACTGGTTTTGAACAGTCACAATTGGCATACACTTTTAAGGCTCATTTTGCAGTCTAAAGGGTATTGAGGTTGATTTTCAAAAGAGCCTGAGGGATTTAGGAGCACGTGTTCCATTAAAAGCCAATTGGAAGGCGCTTTGAAAATCTTCTTTATTTAAATTAAAACCCAGGCTAGCTTTGATATTTATAAGTCCCCACAATCAGGAGTAAGCCTGTGGCCAAATGTTTGCAGTGCTCTGAAATGCCCACTTTGGCAGCTGTCCGCACACGGCAGAGTGGTGTGTGGGAAGGGGGTGGGTGTTCAAGAGTCTTGGCTGAAAACACCACGGCAAATCTCTGCTCTTACAAAATGAGCAATATGATCTTTTAACCACTGTAGATCACACAGGACCTCTGTTCTTAAGGCCGCTGTTGAAAGGAAGGTTGAATCATCCCTTAATTTGAATTTGTGAGTCCGGCTAGCATAGGCATCGCAGACCACTAACTTGTCACTTCAAAGAAAGTGAATATTTTTCCATAATAATATTAGAAGCCAGAGAAAAGCTTTCCTTTGCACAAGACAGTAATTGCCCACACTTCCATATCCTGCCTTGTAAGGAATATAGCTCTCGGGAGGTTCTAACTGTCTCCTCTTTCTTTCATGTCCAGGCTGCAGAAGAATGGAAGTTTGTTGCAATGGTAATTGACCATCTTCTCCTTGGTATCTTCATGCTGGTTTGCATTATTGGAACATTGGCCGTGTTTGCTGGTCGTCTTATTGAATTAAATCAAGAAGGATGAACATTAAATCTAAAATGTGTACTATCCCTGGCCAGGGTTAGCACATCTTTATTCACTTCGTAGGCTTTTATTGAATACATTTCATTGTTCTACCTGTTGTGTTCTTCCCAGCTGTCTGAAGGTTGCACAGCTAAGAATCACTTCCCATGGGGAACAAATAAAGGAAAAATTAAAATGATTTTTCCACACTTGGCATTTCTGAGCCACTTCCTGGTGATGTCTCTTTTGTCAAAAGAAAAAGATCTGTGCCACTGACAATGTGAAAATGCTATGGAAATGGCTGTAAACCAGGTTCTGACCCTTTTTAATAATCTTAAAAAACATTAATGTATAAATAGAATGTTTAACTTTGAAACATATTAAGGGCCAGATTGTGCCCCAGCTGCAGCCCATGTCAATAAAGTCTAACTGATTATAGGATTCTTCACTTCATGTTTTATCTGTGCTTTAGATCATTATCTAAACTTAGCTTTCAAGCTGGTTTTAAATCTCTGATATGTGGTTTCTGTATTGGCCATGTCACAAATGACCCTTCCATTAGCAAGAGAGGTGCCACCAGCAGAGGGCTCTAAAATTCCATTCTTAAGTGTGACTTTCAACTACAGGTGACTGTGTGAAAAGTGCTTCTGCCCCTGGAAACTCTGCTTGGCTCAGCAAGAAGGGGGCAACTTTCTTTTCAGGTGTTGTTGGTGGAATCCAGCTCAGTACAGGTGATCCGCACAAGACCTCCTTGCTGCCAAGTCCTCAAGGAGCCACGTGCAGGAAGTTTCACAGGTAGAGCAACTGTGCAGAGGTAATGTGCACCCAGTGTTCACAGAGCAGGTCTCTGTGCCTGTCCCAAATAGCCTGCACAAAAGGAAGCTGTTGGAAGCACACCAGGAGCCAGGTCAGTGTTTAAAGTGGTGATTCTAAACCACTTTAAACTAAACCACCAGGGCGTGGCCACTTTTGGCTGAAATAATGGGTGTGGAGAGGCTGCTCACGGGCTGGTGTCAAGGATTCCTTCCCTTGCCCCACCATAGAGTTTCCTGAGAAACTAGGTGTAGTAAGATCTATTCCTTGGTCCCAGATCTCCTGTCCCCCTGCATGCTCACTCCCCCCTTCCAACCTCAGCCTTCTTTCTAAGAGTGTATCTCTACTTCGAGCTGCGGGTGTGATTCCCAGCTCGAGGCGACATACCCGCACTAGCTCTGATTGACTGAATACATTAAAAATACTGGGTGGCTGGGGCAGTGCGAGAGAAGTATGTACCCGTCCAAGGCAACAGGCATGTACTCAAGGCTAACCCCTCCTGCCATATGCACTGCTACGGCTATGTGCTGGTTTTAGCACACTATCTCGATCAGAGCTAGTGTAAATTTCCTCCATCTGGAAATCACCCCCACCCCCAGCTATAAGTGTCAATGTACTCCAAGATGTAGTCATGCTGAGGAGGTAACTTATGTGCTTGTAGCCCCTTTGTGTCTGTGATTTCTCCAATTAATTCTTGGCCTGTAGATTGTTCCCCATATTCAAAATTCCAGCTGTGTTGACACACCCATGGGTAACATGGAATTGTTTCTGTTCCTTTACTGTATGAGAGCCATTCTTAGAAGCAGATTGTGGATACTTATATTTCTGAAATCAACATTTGCTCTCAATGAACATGCTCTAATGTTGGCCTAAAATGTTGTGCCATTCCTGCCTTTAATATGTTAACTGGCATATTCTCTGAAACTAACACAAAAGGAGTGTGCACACAGGGGAAGGAAATCCAGTTTCTTTTTGGATCAGGTAGTCACAGCATGTGTTTTGATGTTTCCACACAGCTGTGTTGCCAAAATAAGAACAATACTTCACTGTGGAGAATGGGAGCAGGTTAGCCCATGGCACTAGGCTACAGAACCTCTCAGCTTTAGGTCGCTGGTTGAAATCTAGATCAATTGTGTAGTGACTTATTCATTAGCATATGGTGGCTGTTGTTTGGCCTGTGTACAGGCCCAGCTTTGTAATTTTGGGGGGTGAGCATGATCCTGGGAGGGGAATCAGGCCATGATTTTGCTTCCCCTTGTAGTCCTGGTGCTAAATAAGGAGATAGGGCCAGCTGGTAAATTGCCGAGCTACAGCAGGATGTCAAGGTGCTATGCAGCCTCCTTTTTCTCCTTGTGCTTAACCCCAGCATTGTATTTTTGTGAAATGTTATTCTCCCTTAAATATGTTTTCTAAGGGAAAAATACTCAAGCAGGCCATTTACAAAGTTAACGTTAAAGAAGCAAGACGTGTGTGATGTACTACTAAAATCACCAATGCTGTCATTATTAGTTCATTTGCTCAAGGCTTGTGATATGGGAAAACCCTTGGACCGAATTATCATTCTACCCCTGTTCCTACTAGGTCAGGAATAAGGCAAATTGGCATGGGAACTTGCTTTGCCACTATACTGATCGTACTTGGTCTCTGGATAGACAGAGGACTCGTGCTTCTCACTGAAGCGAGCTTGAGAACACTGGAGACTAAGTCACATTAGACTGCTCAGTATCTCTATATACAGCCTGAAGATGTTTCTTTGTAAAATGTATCTCGGAGGAGACTTTAATATAATATTAAGTGACAAAATGGTGAAATAAAAATACACCATTTTGAATAACAATAATAAACCAGAGCAAACGTGCTACTACTCAGATAAGTTAGACAGCAGCTCCATCCTGTGGTAAGACTGAGTACTGTTGCTTTAGTGAATGTGAGCCATTTCCGAAATATTTCCTATTGTAGGGATTTTTTTACTCAACGTTGAACTGATGTCGGCAACAAGCATCTGTTCACTAGTTTTGGTGATACACTATTAGGCTTGAAATTCTCCCTCTGCAGCCTATTTCTCCTGAATAATGAATAGAAATGAAGGGGAAAGGACTGATATTAATTACTATTCATTCAAGACAGCGGCCAGGCAGGTAGTATTGCTATCTTAATGGTGCTGAAGAATTTGCTGCAACTTTAACAAAACAACTCTGAATGTTCTATTGCTCTGCAAGAGTTATATTGTGTGTTTGCACGGTATAGACATTTGCAATATACTGTGGACTAAATTCCTCCCTGCTTTAATATGTAAATCTCTGCCAAACAAGAGGTGGTGGAAGCTCAACCCGAAGGGGGAGGGCGAGGTTTGGGTATGGGGATCTGAGCGGAGGAGGGTGCTGCGCAGAGGGAGCTCAGGTTCTGGCAGTGACAGGGGGCGGGGAGAGAAAGGGGTAAACACTCACCTTGACCTTGGAGGTGCACAGCCAGCCTAGGAAGCAGCACACTCAGGCACCTGCCGCAGAATGATGTCCACACTCCCTGTCCCAGAGCAACCGCCCATCTAGCTTCCCATGCTGGCTGCTGCTTTTATACAACTGGCAGAGGCTTCTGCCCTGGAGGGGAAACAGGCCTCCCCCATACCCAAAATGACTCAGCTCAGCCTAGCTGTCCCTTCCAAGCCCAACCCAGCTGCACCCCCACCTCCAGGGACTACCTCTCCCTGTCAGTGAGCAGCCTGGGCCAGAGGAGGAGCAGGACCCACGCTGCCCTGTCTTGTGCCCTCCCAAGTACAGAGGAAATATTGCATCACCCCCCACAATGTTTCCCTCACTAGCCCCCACTCAGTTCTGCTGCCCCAGTGCCAAACTGTATGCTCAGTGTTTTCTGGCTGACTGTTGTTTTGGTGAGCTACGGCCCCAAAACACAACTAAATAAGCTTGCTGTCTGGACTAGAGTCCTGCTATTTGCAATACTCCACCAAGAGTTTTCACTACCTGCTCTTCCCTATTGAAATTATTTGAGAAGGAAGGGAAACTCCCAAGTCACATCTTGTCATTCTCCCACTCCGTGGTACCATTGAGTCTCTTAGCCCTATAAACCACCCCTGAGAGTTAAGTATCAAGGTGAGGTAGGTCTCTGGTGGCATGGTAATAGGGCTAGCTGTACTTCTGACCTCTCTGTGGTCACTGAGTATGTCTTCACAGGTCTCAGGCAAAGTACACAGGGTACTGTAGTCGAACAGCCAGTCTATCTAGTCCAGTGCTTATCCAGCAGGTCTGACTAGATTGGGTACCTGCAGCATTCTTCCCTTTGAGAGCTTGTGACCAGCAGTGAAAACAGTGACCAGACAGCCTTCTTAAAACATTGTTTGTTCTTAGCAGTAGGAACAAAGCATTAAACCTAAAAAAAAAGGAGGATTTTAATATAGCAAAAGGTCTACACATCTATCTGACCTTGAATCAAGCCATCCTCTTGATGGGGACCCCAGCATGTCTAACTTCTCCCAGACTCTCCCACAGCAGGCTGTAGGTTCTCAGTCTCAAAAGGCTGGCTCTTGCTTTGAGGGAGTGTGTGTCTCTTGAGTCTTTTGACCCCTTCACAGACACCGATTTATTCCTGGGGGAAACCTGTCTGGCAAACCAGCAGGAGGTTGCACCAGAGCATCAAAACAAATAGCTCTTGCATTGTCTCATGAATGTGTGCTGAGAAATATACATCAGGGTTCACCTTCCCCTTCCTGGGTGCATTTCCTGACAATCCTGTAACTGAATTACCACAATATATGCATGCAGCAGACATCACAAAAACCCCACACAATATTCATAAATTATGACAAGCAGTGCCAAATCATCACAGCTGGTATTAGTGATTCCACATCCTCCCTTGGTGGCTTGTACCACTGCCCACGGGTTTGCTTCTGTTGGCAGACGCAGGGCACAGAGCTCAGTTTATAGTCACAGACTAACCCAGAGTAGGGTGTGGCAATTCAAAGCTGCCACAGCCAGGTAGCCCTGTCTCAGAAGCAAGCAGTGCCAGCCATTGGTTACGCGCCTGTTGAGGGATCTATTCTTTTTCCATTTTAGATTAAATACGTTCTTCTAACTCTAACCAAAGAAGGGGGCACCCCAATTCTCTTAAGATGCGCCTTGCTAGGAATGAGTTATACTTTGTTCCCCCAAAAGTCCCTAGAGGATATTGAGGCTATAGGAAAGTGTCCAGTTTGTACACCCAAAGAGGCAGTGATGGGCTCTGAGCTAGTCTCCCTGGTACAAAGGGGCCATCTCCACCATGGTCTGAGGAAGTAGACTCCTCATCAGCCTCTGAGGTTGGATGATATGTATCCTGACCTGAGCATGCCCAGCAGCCCAGCGGGGTGCCTGCCCATTGCCTCCCACTGCTAAAAGGTGGAGAGAAGATATTATGTCCCTTCACAGGGATTTGAGCACTTCTATAACCATGCTCCTCCAGGCTCCCTGGTAGTTGCTGCTGCTAATGAAAAAAAGAGACAGGACACCAGGCCTCTACCCCCCCCCAAAAAAGCAAAAAAAAACAGACTTATTCAGCAGGAAGGCTTATTCCACAGGGAGTTTACAGCTTGTGATCATGAACCAGCTGACTCTGCTGGGTTGATAGGATTTATGTCTGTGGGATAATATCCTGAAGTTCAAAGCCAAGCGCCCTGATCAGGCAAAGAAGGAGTTCACTGCTATGGTAGATGAGAGCAAATTTGTTGCCAAAACAGCACTGCAAGCGAGCTTGGATGTGGTGGACTTTATGGGCTCAAGCTCTGGCTTCTGCCATCACTGTGCAGTGTTCATCTTGGCTGCAGTTGTCAGGTCTTCCCTGGGAGGCAACAAATGATTCAAGACCTCTCATTTGAAGGCCCCTGGTTCTTTCCCAATAAGACAAATGAGACCCTTCATAGTGTTAAGGTTTCCAGGGCGACCATCTTAGGATTTATACATCAGCTGCAAAAGAAAATCATTCTACCCACAACAGTCCCAGCTGTTTCAGCCCTTCTTGCTGCATACCTTGGACTTATCTAAAAAGAGGAGCAGAAGTTACAAGACTGTCGTCCTCCTCTCCTACAGCTGTCAGTTCTTCTAGGCAAACTAGTTCCTTCAAACTATCATTTTTGACCTGTTGGTTGAGAGCAGTTTACCACTCACCAAAGTACCATCTTTCCCCACGCCAATTTTTGCCAACTGCCTAGCCCGCTTCCTGAGTGCTTGGACCTCCATCACCATGGATCTGTGGGTCTTAAGCACAGTGGAGCTGGGACATACCCTTCAACTTACTTCTATCCCCCCATTGCCCCATCCCTCTACAGAGACCCCTCTCTTGGGAGAGTAATACTTCAGGAGCTCTAGGCTCTTCTCCTCCTGGGGGTCATAGAGGATGTTCCCATGTCATTCAGAGGGAAGGGATTTTATTCCCATTACTTCCTAATCCTAGTCCTGAATACAAAGGGGAAGTAGTGGCATGAGGCGCTCATGCTGCCCCAACGGGTACTGCTGAGAGGAAACTCTCCAACAACTGAGCACAAGGTGCACACACCCTACAGTGCAACACATCTCAAACAACAGGTAAAGAAAAATCGGTAACTGTTTTATCTGACTCTCCAGACTAACAAGAGTGCCGATCTTCTGAGTAAGAAGGTGCCATTTGCACAGTGAGGAGTACTGTAAGTTAACTGACCTGCACTTTTCATTTTCATCCTCTTGCTTATTAAACTGTTATTGTTCCCTTTAATCCTTTGCTTGTAGTACTCCTTCATGTGCTTTTGACGTTACTCTTCCATATTGTCAAGGCTGAATCCCCACTCTGTCACTCCAAGTACAGAAGGTGAGGGCCTGCAAGGATTCTAAAAATTAATACTGGCCACTCCAGGCTTGTATTAAACTCCTAAGATTACAGCTTTTCTCTGACCTTGGCTTGGTAAACACTGCCACCACCCAAATGCAAAAAAAAACCAAAAAACCCTTTGAACCTAGGAAGGAGCACTTGGGAATTCCTTCCTGGGGGGTACCCTCAAGCCCTTTCACCCCCCTCTCTCCTCCAGGGAAGAGCTGAGAAAGAAAACAAAGGAAATTAGCTGTTGCCGCCAGCTAGTCAAACAGCATGTGAACAAATCTGTTAGGACACCAAAAATCCAATCCTGTTCTTAAAAAAGGTAAATTTTATTAAAAATAAAAAGAAAGAAAATACATCTGGAACTTAGGTTTTTGCTAGATTTTAAAAGAGCAATTCCAAAAATCAAGCACCCAAAATAGCTTTCTTGGGGGTTCAGCTTAAAGGTTACAAGAAAACAAAAGCATCTGGGGTGAGCACCGAGGAATCCACGAGCCAATAAAGAATAAAAGAAATAACCCTAATCGTGTCTTTCTAGACATTCCCTAATTTTACTTACATATCTGAGGCTTCAGATAAGTAGGTTCGAGGTCTGAATTGATAATCTATAATTATACCTGGTTTAAAGCTGCTTACTGCATTGCTGCTTCACCCCTGCAGCCCAGAGAACAACAGACAAAGGGAAAGTTTCTTTCCCAATTTTAAAAAGTTCTACCTTCCTATTGGCTCTTTTGGTCAGATGCCCACTTTTTTTTTTTCTTCTCTACCTGGGGGACTTTTTAACCCTTTACAGGTAAAGCAAGTAAAGAACAGCTACCAAAAGGAGTTTTACAGCCAACTGGCTGGCTGGGTGTCCATCAAAGGGAGCTATCCCCCCACTTTATTTATCACACATCCTTAATTCAGCATCCCCTTGTCACTTTTCTAGTCTACCTTATTTTTGGTATGATTCTTTTTCTACTTTCAAAGGCTCTTTTAACCATATTGGCCACTAACTCTTTCCCCTATGCACTTAGATTACTTTCTAATGGTGCTTTCTTGGATATTTTGCCCCCAGAAATTTCCAGCCATCCTGAATGTGTCTTCTTCTTCAGCAATTATTCTGTCCAAGGGACCTGACCCATTAACTTGAGGGGTTTTTTAAAGTCTACATCTTAAAAAGGCCATTAAAGAGTTCCAGAGGATCATTTCCAGTGCTGCTTGTGCCTGGAAGCAGCAATCAGAATGGGCTGCTGCTCTTAATATTCACAGTGCAAATAAGCTAAATTTGACGGCCTTATTTAACTTCCTCAGCCAGTTGTACCTCAGCCATGTGACATGCAGCTGAGTTGAAGTGGATATGGCAGAATGAGCAGGGAAACAACAGCAGCCTACTCTAAAAGCCTGCTTATGAGCTCAGATATGCCAAAGGTTGGAAATATTTCCTTCTGAGCACTCACCCGGGACCAGTGATTGGAAAAGCTTACTGGTCCTGAAAGCATTCGTCCAGGTCCTGCCAAAGTGGTTCTGGCTCTGTCAGGTCATGAGCTATTAAACATTAGACATTAAAAGACAGGTGTCACTTGATAATCTGAACACAGTGCAATACATTGGTTTTGAATATTAGTGTCTTAAACATTCTCAGCATTCCCCCAAAGCTTAAGATTCTATTTGTTCCTTTGCTGTGGTTGCCTGAGAGGCAATCTGAGTCTCATGATGTTGCTGAGTAAGCAGTTTCTGTTTCCACATTTAAAAGGAGCCACAGAGACGTACTGAAATTAAATGGAGAAAATACTGGATTTAAGGATGGGGGTGGGGAGTGGAGGGAGATAATGGGACTTTAAGAGGGACGTATGTGGTGCATAAGCATTGAGCTGGTTCTCTGCCTGGCGGGGAATTTCACCACTAAAGAATTTGTTTTCAGATGTGGTGATCTTTACAATATCAGACTTCACAGCTGTCGTTGGTCTCTCGCATTAGCACTGCTTTTGATATTGGTCCAGAATTTAAGATAGCAAGACCCAGGTCTGAGTAATTTTTGATCACCAGATAGCCACACATGTATCATCAACACATAGATTTGTGTAGGAATCTGAGCAGTGCTCAGTAACTCACTGCGATCCTGACACCCTAAATATATGCTTTGAGACAGCTAGCCATCCTCCACATTTGTGCCTGGTGTTACAACCCTGGAGGAGTTCCCCATGGTGGACACTCACCAGGTTGCTGTACTTGGATTCATTCACTGGACCCATGTGCTCTTAGGCAGTTGGGGATGGATAGAGTCTAGGAACAGTTTCTGGCTCTGGGCCTCTAGGGATGCAGATATTCTGGCTAGCACTCCCTTTCTGAGAGATAAGGACTCCACAGTCCAACTATCCAGACTCCAAAACTAGAACCAGCTCTTCCAAGCCTTCCCACCAAACCTGTGGACCCTCTGGGTTACTTTGCTTTCACTGCCAGTCCCAAAGAGAGAAAGGAACACAACAGATTTTGCAAAGGAATTTCTAAACCAATCACACTTTACTCCTAGACAAAGCACAGGAGATATGCAGATCTATGGCAAAATAACAAACACCTGCACACAAAACCCTGCAATGTCTTCACTACTTCTACAGCCCTTTGGGTTTTGGTCTGTACATTCAAGAGTCCCGGACCACCACCACCACCACCTCCTCCTCCTCCTCCTCCTCCTCCTCCTGCTGCTGCTGCTGCTCGCCTTACAGTTCTAGTCTTCTCTCAAAACAGCCAGGGAGAGAGCCTTTTTTTAATACATTTTCAGTCCCCCTCACACCACTCCAGATGACTTGCCTCAGTAGCATCAAGTCTCTCATTAGCTGCTCCATTTCTTGGTTACAAGTCTATCTGGGAGAACTGGTTCCTTTGAGCAGCAGCAAGCTTATTGTCCTAGGGTGCCTTAATTTGAATGGGAGACCCTCCAGGTTAATGACACTTGATTGCTCTGCATTGTGAGTCATCTGCTAAGTCCTCCTGGAATCCTAGTCTAAGATGGAGGTAAAAAGGCAACACTGAAGGCACAGAGCAGCATACACTCAAAAGGGCATTCACAAAACAAAATGAAGTTTGTAGTTTGATATAGACATGGACAGACATAATCTGTCACATGTCATGTGACTAAACAGAGAGGATCTTAGTCTTACACCCATTATTCATGTAGCCTCCTTTCCTGTCCCCCTTTCATAGGTATGGAGGGCGTTACATGCATCAGAATCAGTGCAGATCTGCTGATGGTAGGGGGAGGTTTTGTGGAGCCCACTTAGAGCAGGCACACCATAGAGCCCGGCTTTGTGGGTGAGGCTATATTCATAGGTACATGCAGTGTGTCTGAGGGGTGGGCATATGGTGAAACTGGGACAGGCTAATGAAATTTGCGACTGTTTGGATTGACCAGACACTGACCATGCAGAGAAGTGCACAAGGGCTGTCTATGTAGGCTACTCAAGCCTTGTGAACCTGGGATAGTGGCTTCAGAGCTGCATAAGAGGGTGAATTCTTTCCCATTCCCTCTCCCTGTGGATTCACATTTCCTCCAGCCCAAGTACTTAGGCTGGGTGCTGGGAACAAGATTTTCACCAGAGTCTCAAATGAGTTGATCTGAAAAAAAGTATCTTGATGTAATTTACTCCATACACATTGTGGAATAAACATCTCATGAGTTCCCTCACATGGACAGTCCATAGGGAACAATTTACCTACATCAGTTTTAAACTGCTTTGAGCTAACTCAGTGACCCAAATGCAAAATCTGGTACTCAGGAGCCTCATGTGGATTTGTGACCCTCTTTAGCGGTCCTTGTGTTTGTGAACCCCGAATGGCTGTAAACACGTATCTGCTTTTTTCACTTGTGAGCTTTGTAATATGGATAATGTTCTTCATGTGTGAATTAATCCAACTATAAATGGGGAAAATAGACTTTTCTCTGTTTAAACGTTGCAGAGCACTATGTGTGTAATGATACAACAGCATAGAAATGGCTTATAAACGTGTTTGAGGGCTTTGCAACATTATATAGCAATACTATTCCACTAAGTGAGGTGATACTGCTTTGGTTTGATAGGAATGCAGCATGCCACATGATAGTGCAGCCCTCAATACTGTCTTGGGGTAACTACTAATCTCTTGGTGAAAGCATGAGCGTAAGACATAACTGGTTTGTTCAGGAACCAGAATACCCAATCTTTGGTCTCATAGTTCTATGAACTTTTGGGCATACATAGTCCTGAGGAATCCAGAATGTATTCAGATTTCTTATTTCCCTGTATGTCTTTCGGCAGAAGCCATGGCTATGCCTTTTTGATGAGGTGTCCACCCCACACAAGGCCTAAAGAGGTTTAGGTGGCTAGATGGGGCAATTAACTGCCCAGGCTGCACCTGGAGGAGGACCCAGGGAGTAGGAATTAATTAGCGAGGAGGCTCAGCTGGTCAGGAACAGGAGTGGCCTGTATGAAGCCCAGGAGCTGAGAGCAGAAAGGGGGCTACAGGGAATTAGTTTGCAGATATTCCCTGGGTGAAGGGAAGTGTATTTGGGACTCTAGAGGGTTGTCTGCATCTACAATTTCTTCCAGGGGGAGGGAATTTGGGCTGGCAAAGCTAGGCAGGGAAAGGGCAGTTCTCCTACCAGACACTGGGAAAGCAGCACAGACCAGGCAGTGGAGAGCAGACTGCCTGGGACAGTTTGCCCTGAAAGACTTTGATAGCCTGTAAGAGGAGGACCATAGTGACCTGGCCAGAGGGCTAAGTCATGAAGAGGAAGCTGTAGCTCCTGGAGCAAGAGGGGCTGCAGGGTGAGAGAGGTTCATGGGTAGAGAGACTGCCAGAGAAGGGCACAGCACCTGGAAGGAGCTAACCTGCAGAGTGGCCAGGAGGAGGTGTCACAAGTGGTGAGTGGACCTGTGATAGTCTCATATAATACCATTTGCAGTTGCTGAGGTGGCCAGGGTTTGTACAGGGATCAAATGAGACAGGTCAGTTAAAAAAAGGAAGTCTACAGCTTGTTGTACATGTAATGTGCATAAATGGAAAATAATTCTCAGAACAAAGGTATATTGGAACAATCATAGAAGATTAGGGTTGGAAGAGACCTCAGGAGGCCATCTAGTCCACCCCCCCCCCCTGCTCAAAGTAGGACCAACCCCAACTAAATCATCCCAGCCAGGGCTTTGTCAAGCTGGATCTTAAAAACCTCTAAGGATGAAGATTCCACCACCTTCCGAGGTAACCCATTCCAGTGCTTCATCACTCTCCTAGTGAAATAATTTTTCCTAATATCCAACCTAGACCTCCCCCACTGCAACTTAAGCCCATTGCTCCTTGTTCGGTCATCTGCCACCAGTGATAACAGCCTAGCTCCATCCTCTTTGGAACCCCCCCTTCAGGTAGTTGAAGGCTGCTATCAAATCCCCTCTCACTCTTTTCTTCTGCAGACTAAATAAGCCCAGTTCCCTCAGCCTCTCCTCATAAGTCATGTGCCCAAGCCCATTAATCATTTTTGTTGCCCTCTGCTGAACTCTCTTCAATTTGTCCACATCCCTTCTGTAGTGGGGAGACCAAAACTAGACTCAATACTTCAGATATGGCCTCACCAGTGCCAAATAGAAGGGAATAAATCACTTCCTAGATCTGCTGGCAATGCTCCTACTAATGCAGCCCAGTATGTCATTAGCCTTCTTGGCAACAAGGGCACACTATTGACTCCTATCCAGCTTCTCATCCACTGTAATCCCCAGGTCTATTTCTGCAGAACTGCTACTTAGCCAGTCGGTCTCCAGCCTGTAGCAGTGCATGGGATTCTTCCGTCTTAAGTGCAGGACACTGCACTTGTCCTTGTTGAACTACATCAGATTTCTTTTGGCCCAATCCTCTAATTTGTCTAGGTCACTCTAGACCCTATCCCTCACGGACGCTGACTTCCCCTCTGCCCTGTGGGTGCTCATTGCCCAGCCCCTGTAGCACCCTCGCCCTGCCCCAATTCCACCCCCTTCCCCCAAGTCCTCGCCCTTGCCCCGCCTCTTTACTGCCACTTCCCCTGAGCGAGCCGCATCCCCACTCCTCCTGCTTCCTCCTAAATGCCGCCAAACAGCTGTTAGGCACCAGGCGGGAAGTGCTGGAAGGGGGAGTAGCAGGGACTTGGTTCCTCCCGGGGAGGAGGAGGTGAGAATGGGGTGGGGGGAGCTTGGCTGCCAGTGGGCGTGGAGCACCCACTAATTTTTCCCCATGGGTGCTCCAGCCCTGCAGCACCCACAGAGTCGGTGCCTATGCTATCCCTACCCTCCAGCATATCTGCCTCTCCCCCCCAGCTTAGTGTCCTCTGCAAATTTGCTGAAGGTGCAATCCATCCTATCATCCAGATCATTAACGAAGATGTTGAACAAAACCGACCCTGGGGCACTCTGCTTGATACCAGCTGCCAACTAGACATCGAGCCATTGATTACTACCTGTTGAGCCTGACAATCTAGCCAGCTTTTCTATCCACCTTATAGCCCATTCATCCAATCCATACTTTAACTTGCTGGCAAGAATACGGTGTCAAAACTTTGCTAAAGTCAAGATCTATCATATCCACCACTTTCCCCATATCCACAGAGCCAGTTATCTCATTATAGAAGGCAATCAGGTTTGTCAGGCATGACCTGCCCTTGGTGAATCCATGTTGACTGTTCCTGATCACCTTCCTCTCCACCATGATTTTTCCAGGGACTGAGGTGAGGCTGACCGGTCTGTAGTTTCCCAGATTCTCCTTCTTCTCTTTTTTAAAGATGGGCACTACATTAGCCTTTTTCCAATCGTCTTGGACCTCCCACAATCGCCATGAGTTTTCAAAGATAATGGCCCATGGCTCTGCTATCACATCAGCCAACTCCCTCAGCACCCTGGGATGCATTAGATCTGGCTTCATGGACTTGTGCATGGCCAGCTTTTCTAAATAGTCTTTAACCTGTTCTTTCACCACTGAGGGCTGCTCATCTCATCCCCATACTGCGCTGCCCAGTGCAGCAGTCTGGGAGCTGACCTTGTCTGTGAAGACCGAGGCAAAAAAAGCATTGAGTTCTTCAGCTTTTTCCACATCCTCTGTCACTAGGTTGCCTCCCCCATTCAGTAAGGGTCCCACATTTTCCCTGACCACCCTCTTGTTGCTGTAGAAACCCTTCTTGTTACCCTTCACACCCCTTGCTAGCTGCAACTCCAATTGTGCTTTGGCCTTCCTGATTACACCCCTCAGCGCTGGCTCTAGGCACCAGCAAAACAAGCAGGTGCTTGGGGTGGCACAGTCCTAGGGGCGGCATTCCGGCGCCGGCCCTGCCGCCCCTAGAAATGTGCCCCCGCCGCCCCAGCTCGCCTCCACTCCGCTTCTGCCCCCTCCCTCCCAGGCTTGCCATGCACAAAACAGCTGTTTGGCGCAGCAAGCCTGGGAGGGAGGGGGAGAAGCCGGTGTGCTTGGGGGAGGCGGCGGTGGTGGAGCGGAGGTGAGCTGGGGTGGGGAGCTGTTCCTCTGCCCCCCCTGCCCCCCGTTACTTTCTGCACTTCCCCTGCTCACCTCCACTCCACCTGCTTCCCTGAACACGCTGCCTCTCCCTCGCCTGAGAGGGAGGGGGGAGAAGCAGAGCGGCGGCGTGTTCAGGGAAGCAGGTGGAGGGGAGGTGAGCTAGGGCGGGGGATTGCATGGTGGGGAGCCACAGGAAGCAAAGGGCGGGGGGAATGTGGCATGCCCGGGGAGGAGGTGGGGCTGGGGATTTGGGGAAGGGTTTGGGAAGGGGCGGAGTTGGGGTGGAGCCGGGGGCGGGGAGGGCACAAAAAAAAGCGGGGGTGGCCAAAAATTTTTTTGCTTGGGGCAGCAAAAATCCTAGAGCCGGCCCTGACACCCCTGCATGCTTGAGCAATATGTTTATACTCCTCCCTAGTCATCTGTCCGAGTTTCCACTTCTTGTAAGCTTCCTTTCTGTGTTTAAGCTCACCAAAGATTCCTCTGTTAAGCCAAGCTGCCATTTTTGCTATTCTTTCTACATATCGGGACGGCTTGTTCCTGCACCGTCAATAAGGCTTCTTTAAAATACAGCCAGCTCTGTATTGGGCTCAGAGGGACAGTAGCGCACAAAGGAGAGTCCTTCTCACCCTTCTACCCACAACAGCTAAAAAGTGGTGCCCTGGATAAACCCTGCTAAGCTACTACGTCACCAGCACTTTTGTTTTGAGAACTATTTTATTCAGGTACTCAGCACTGGGCTATGAGGCATTATTAACAGAAGTTTCCTTTCTAGAAAACTGGAGGAAGCCTAGGTTAAAGGAAGAAGAATCTGTTGCTTGCCTGCCAAAGCAATTTCTATATGAACAAGTTAATTGAGGTAAGACGACAAATCCTGCTCAGAGGCCTCATGTGGAGAGGGGTAATTGACCTCCCCACATATCTCCTTCCCACTGTTTAATTATGTTTGTTTTTTCTGCTGCCTGCCTCTCTGCCTGCAGCATCATGTCTCCAGAGCTGCACTACTCTCCCCTGCTGCCTGATCTCAAAGCTATCCGAGGCAGGCAAGGCCTGGGGTTGAAAGACCATTCTGTTGGGAGGGCTGGAACTATCTTTCAACCCTGATTCAGATATGCTGCTATTCTACCTGGAAGGTCAGGGCAATGCTAAACTGACTGAGATAGCATGTAGCACTTTCACTTTGCCAGTGGAACTAATGGCCACATAATAGCACTGAGGCCAAGAACCCAGCAGGATTCACCAAGTGATCATCCTGTCTGGATAAGAAGTACTTCCTGAGTTCAAGGGGGGAATCTAAAAAAATAACAGAGATTTGGAAGGGATGTAAGCCCTCCTGCTTCAGGCCATAACCTCCCTCTAACAATTGGGGGTTAGGAATAAACTTTCTCTGGGAGCAGGCTACCCTGTAACCACTTACTGGGGAGTTTTTTGTACCTGCCTCTGAAGTATCTGGTGCCACTCCTGGAGACAATTGGTCTGATCTAGTCTGACCATTCCTATGCATTTATGATGGCAGGAAATAAGTTGGCTTGTTCTTGTGACCTGGTTATAACTGGCTTTCTCCTCTTGATTCTCATACTCTGTTTGACTCCCATGCATGGTGTTACTGGGGTGGAGTAGTGAGTGTTGCTGGAAGAGTGTGCTGAATGCTACTCTTCACCTTATAAGCTTTTTCATTCTTTTTTATCTGCCTGCCCACTCTCTAGTTACTTCTAAGATATACCAGTTTTTCCCAAACTTTTCTCCCCCTATCGCTACCCAAATCCCCTATTTACCTGTGAAAGGACACTTTATAAACAAAGGTTTCAGAGTAGCAGCCGTGTTAGTCTGTATCCACAAAAAGAAAAGGAGTACTTGTGGCACCTTAGAGACTAACAAATTTATTTGAGCATAAGCTTTTGTGCTCAAATAAACTTGTTAGTCTCTAAGGTGCCACAAGTACTCCTTTTCTTTTTATAAACAAAGAGGATATATTAGATGATGTACAGTGCCTCAAAATGGGCCTGTATCCCTCTTAACTTCTGAGAATTAAATATATGGCTAAAGGTTTTTATATGCCTCAGAAAATGCCTTAATTATACAATGTGTCGCTATAAATTCTATGGGATTTTAATATAACCCCTGGAGTTTGTGAATGCTGACCCCTGTCATAGGACAAGGATAATCACTTTTGAATGCTGACTGGATCATGTGATGGCGGGGGTCATGAAGAAAGTTCACTTTTATATTGGCATCTCTGTGTGTGTGACCTTTATTTAACAAGATCCTTTAGAAAATGCCTACCCTCCTGTTTGCATCCCTGGTCTATGTGAGTGCACACTCTGAGATGTGCTATGCATGTAATGCCTTTCCTTCAAACTTCTGTCCCTGATCCATTGTAGGGCACGAGAGGTGTAGTACAGCCTACACCAGCAGCTGTGCAACCGCCTGTGTTCATACACACTCCATAAGAGAACTCATCTGAGGGGTGTTGTTTGGCTGTGTGCCTGTTCCCCCTGTGTGATGCCCCAGCCCTGCACAGACAGCTGGCATGGCAGACCTTGAGCGAACTACCAATGTCTTAGTCTTTCTTCCTACTACATTCCCCTGCTTTTTGTCTTTTTAGGGAGAGGATGTTTACCCTTTGTCCTGGAAAAGTATAATGCATCGACTGAAGATGGATACTCTTCCAAAAATGATTAACTACCTGCTTTTTTCCCTTGGCCTATAGCAAGGGCACCCTCTTTCATCTGATTTCTTCTTTGTCCAGTTTGTAGACAGTCTTTGGAATGAGAACAGCCGCTCCTCGGCAAGCAGGTTAAGAGTGAGGGGCAGGATGTGTGAACCCCGTCTATTTATTATCTATATGGGGGATAGCTGTGATGGTGCATGGGTTGCCCGGGGGCTGAGAGTCACCTGGATACCCCCTGCCTCCCTTGAGAGAGAATTGCTTGCGTTTAACTGGGTGTCACCTCTGGCCACCACCAGCCCGTTAAGAGCCCAGGGGGGAGAGATTGGGTAACTACCAGATCTTACAGGCCGCCAGTTTAAAAAAATCAAATCTATTAATAAAACACTGTTCAACTGATAGGCGGGTCAGGCAAAGTGAAATTCAGCGTTTCATTTTAATGGCGGGGAAATGTGGATTTTATGGGGGTTTTTGTGGGAGAAGTTTGTTGTTAATCACAGAAAACAGGCGCGCCTTGCTGATGATACTGAAGGATGGAGGGGAGGAAATACAGCTCCCGCTGTTTAGAGTCCAAAACACAGAACACTTCCTTTTTAGAAAGTTAAGGGGCAGCCGTTTTAAGACCGTAACATTTCTTCAGCGGAGCCGAGGCTCGAACCCCCGTTGCTCGCTCCTCCTGCGGGTCTGGTCCCCAGCTCCTGCCCTTGCAACAACGGGGCTGGGCTTCCCGGGCAGCGGAGCTTGCGAGGAGCCGCTCCGTGCCAAGGGCAGGCGGTGGGCATCGGCCCTGCCGGCGCGTCACTCGGCTAATGGGCATGTGCAGACACGTCGCACATGCTCATTCGGACCAGCTCCGGAGTCGGGACATGTGCAGAAGCAAAGAGGGCTCCCTGGGCAGGTTCTGCTCTGGCTGCTCCGGGGGCTTTTCCTGCGGCTGCCCAGCCGCTCACGGGCTCTATAAATAGTTTCCCGCCCCAAAATGCTCCGGCCGCTACAGCGGCTGGCTAAGAGGCGGGCGCTGCCTCCCTCGCCCGGGGCGTAGGGAGCCCGGAGGGATCCAGGCGGAGTGCGGTAAGGGGGACGCGGGGGCGGGAGCGTTGTCTCTGGGTGGGGCTGGCAGCGCGGGGCGCCTCGCTCCTTGCCCGGGGGGTAAATACAGGGCAGCAGCTGGAGCGCGGCGCTGCCGAGTTGCCCGAGGCGGCGGAGGGCTCGGGTGCGGGTCGGAGCGGGAGCAGGGGAAGCTGCCGGCTGGGTTCGGGGCTTGTTTACTGCAGCGGAGTCCTGGGGGTGCTCGGGGTGCTCAGAGCCGCGCTAATGAGCCCCGTCCCTCACCCGCCGCCCACCCCCGCGCGGATCGCCGCAGAGCCTTGCGCCGCTTGCCCCTGGCTCCCGTCCCCGGGCCAGGAGCTGCCTCCCGCCCCGTGCCTGCCCCCAGGCACCGGGGACCCGCCTCGCTCCCAGCCCCCAGGCCGGCCGGGGCGGGCAGCCTGCTGGCTCTGGCCCGGAGGCGCAGCCTTTCGGGAAGCGCTTGAGCTGGGCTGCTCGTCCAAAGTTTGCGCGCCGGGGGAAAGGTCCCTGCCTGCCTGTCACAGCACCACGCCGCCGAGCCGTGTCTGGCGGAGCCGCGGAAGGAGGCGGGCTGGCCTGGCCAGGCTGCGAGTCGGGGACTTCCTTGTGAAAGGAGCGAGCGAGCGAAACGGCGCCTGTCTTACTGCGATGACACTGAAGCTGAATTCTTGCCTATTTCTGTTTTCCAGACCTGTCTGTCTAACCCTTGGATAAGCTCCCTGCATTCTGAAGCAGCTCCCGTTCTTCCCGGCCGTCTCCATAGACTGTGTGCCCTTTTATTGCCACCCTTTTCTGATTTTCCTTTCCTTGTGCTCTACCTTCTGGACTGCTGCCGTTGGGGTATTTTTGGAGGGGCGGCTGGATGGAGCATGGTTGGACTGTCTATTCCAGGGGTAGGCAACTTATGGCACACGTGCCAAAGGCGGCGGGAGAGCTGATTTTTCAGTGGCACTCACGCTGCCCAGGTTCTGGCCACCATTCCTGGGGGCTCTGCATTTTAATTTAATTTTAAATGAAGCTTTTTAAACATTTTAAAAACCTTATTTACTTTACATACAACAATAGTTTAGTTCTATATTAAAGACTTATAGAAAGAGACCTTCTAAAAACGTTAAAATATATTACGGGCACGTGAAACTTTAAATTAGAGTGAATAAATGAAGATTCGACACACCGCTTGTGAAAGGTTGCCGACCTCTGGTCTATTTTGTTAGTAAGCTGTGGGGCCAAATGCTGCCCTTCCTTAAACGCCATAATTCTGCCCTACCCTAAGTAGATGTGTTCCAGCTAACATCAAAATGCCTGTTCCTGCCCCTGTAAGTCCCATGCAGCCAGATCAAACTGGAGGAATTGGGGGAGGCCGGGACACATTAAGCTCCTTCCGTTTGTGACACCAAACTAAGATGCTGTCTCTGTAGATTGTGCAGATCTAAGAAAAAAAGAGGGATGCCCATCTTATGAAGTGCTTTGATCAGTAGTTAAATGGTATATGCTGGTATTTTAAATTGTCTAATTAGGCTTCAGAGTTAATACCCCATGGAGATTGATGGAGCAATTCACCTTTCTGAGCTATTTTTTCAGGCTTGCTTGCTTTATTTATTTGTAGACTCAAGCAGAAATCACTAAATCAGTTTACGTTCTCTTCAGAATCTGAAGTGTGTTGTGTGTTTTGTCTTTTGTTTCTGCATTTGTCATTTGTGTACAACCAATTGAGCCAAGGTTGGAGCAGAATTTGGCCCTGTGACTTTGGGTAAGAGAGGTTCAGATTTCCAAAGCATGAAACTTCTTGTTATCCCTTTTTTTAATTTTTAAATGTTGCTTGAGAAGGGGGAATACATTTGGCTAGAGCCAGGCATACAGGAGTGATGTGCAAGATTCTCCCATGATGCTCTGCCAACTTGCCTCTCTCCTGACCTCCTGCCCCCCCTTGCCATATCTTTCCTCGGCAGAGTCTGAAGGTTTTGGAGATCAGACATTCACCAGGGAGCCAAAGTGACCATCAGACTCCTTTCAGGTGTTGCCTAGATAGGTGATTTTTGTGTGTGTTTTTTTTTTTTTTTCATCTTCTCTAGAAATGGAAGGCTATTGCTGAGCTGAGGCAAACAACAGCCTGCAGGCCTAAGGGTCAGAGGAAAGCTACACAGGAAAAATAACTTTTTTTTTTTTTTTTACAGAAAACCCTCCAGCAGAAGCCTGGTAGGTATGTGCTTTCCTTGTAGGATGGTTAGCTATTTTTGACAGTCTCTGTGGTTATTCTTCTTCCATTCTTTCTGTCTCCAGCTGCTGCTGTTTTTTTTTATCCTGCCAGTACTTTGGGTATATCTATAGTACAGTGGTACTGATGCAGCTACACTGCTATAGTCCTGTAGTGTAGACACTTCCTACAGGAAGGAAAGGGGTTGGTCTGTCACTGTAGTAAATCCACCCCCTCGAGAGGTGGTAGCTAGGTTGACAGAAGAACTATTCCATCTACCTAGCAGTGCCTATACCGGGGCTAAGGTTAGCTTAACTACATCTCTCAGGGGTGTGAATTTTTCACATCCCTCAGCATGTAGACAGATCAACCTACATTTTAGATGTAAGCCAGGCTTTTGTCTCTTCCCCACTTCTCTCTGCTGCTGCTTTTCTGCTCCATGTTATCTTCTTCCCATGGAGTTCATTGGGATATTGGCCCTTAATGTGTGTCTGTCTCTTGCATAGGTCCTTGAGTTACAACTTAAATCACTATGTTGTCCAGTCTCTCTTCCAAAATCAGTAAAAACGAATGTACTAGGAATATTATGTGACACACACTAAAGCAACCTGTTTGGCTGTCTTCTCTTCAGAGTGGAAACTCTCTGGGGCAGGGTCTGTATGAAACATAGAATAGTTAGTTTAGCACAGTGAGGGGCCTCATTCTTGGATTCAGTTGGCAACTAACCACAACCATAATAAATGGTCATACCTCAGTTATTCCTTTTCAGATGCACACACTCTGTATAGCTAACTTGAAACTAAAGGTGGCGAGAACCAACAGTTCTGCAGCTTTTTGTTGTTTGTTTTGCAAATCTTTTCGTAATGCTCTGGATACAGCGTAACATTTTCGTTCAGTATTTACCATCCCATCTGCCTTGAAATGGGAATTACAAGCACTTAAGTTATCTTGGTGCACTCCAGTATTTCTTTAATAACTTGAATGTCCTCTACTGAAATGTAACTTTCTACAGTAACACACCACTCATTGAATGGCAGCAGATATCCTTATGTCTCCTGTAGGAATGAAACTCCAAGGGACTATTCTTCCTTTTTCACCCCTAAAGTACTCACACCAGGATCCCATAGCTGCATCTGGATTCTGGACTCTAGCCCTCTTACTTACACAGTTGCTTCTGCGCTTAGTGTAGACCCAAAGAAAATCTGAACTGTATTGGAAGCAAGCCATTACCTCTGGCAGATTGTGCTCTTCCATTCCCCCCAGCCCCTGCAGCCTCACGTAAGACAAAAATAAGACCCTAAATGTAAGATACCAGAGGGGCTAATGACAGGTGGGTGCTATCCTAGCCTCTTTGTGAAGGCTGCTCATTAAAAGACGGTGTAGTAGGACTGCCGGCAAGACTGAATCTCCATGAGACGAAACTTAAAAGGGAAATGACCTGGCTGAGTCACTCCCATGTTTGCCCAGGTGCTCTGACCGACCTCACCGAGGTCAGCTAAAAGAACACCCTGGAGTACAGCGACAATGGCTACCAGTCATACTGCACTGTCTGCTGCCAAAAGGCAATGAGCTGCTGCTGTGTAGCAATGCAGTACCACGTCTGCCAGCACCCAGGAGACATGCGGTGATGGTGAGCTGAGCGGGCTCCATGCTTGCTGTGGTATGGCGTCTGCACAGGTAACCCAGGAAAAAAGGCATGAAACGATTTCCTGCCGTTGCTTTCATGGAGGGAGGAAGGAAAGGGGGAGCCTGAGGATATGTACCCAGAACCACCTGCAAAAATGTTTTTGCCCCATCAGGCATTGGGATTTCTACCTAGAATTCCAATGGGCAGCGGAGACTGCGGGAACTGTGGGATAGCTACCCACAGTGCTACGCTCCGGAAGTCGATGGTTGCCTCAGTACTGTGGATGCACTCCGCCAACTAAATGCACTTAGAGCATTTGTGTGGGGACACACACAATCAACTGTATAAAAACACTTTCTACAAAACTGACTTCTATAAATTCGACCTAATTTCGTAGTGTAGACAGCCTCAGCCTGCAACATCCCTTCTTTATTGTCCCTTACCATTATCTCACTGAAATTCTTACATCTACCACGTTGTTTCTCTGTTTGTAAAAATTGCCATGCTTTCTTGGAAGCAGAAAAGACTGTACCTTTTGGCTGGTGGTATAGTAGCAACACAGAAACAATAATCCATAAGTCTCCCCAAGGAACAGAGCTCTTCCTTAAAGGCACATACACTATCTCCAGTTACATCATAGTGGTGCCCTTGCATTACAACTCAAAAATCACTTCAGTCTTGACTAAATTGAATATCTGGACCTTTGAGTTACTGTTTGGAAACAATGAGAAAAGATATTGCGCCTCCCCCCCCCCCCAAAAAAAAGGGGGGGTGGGGGGAGAAAACTTGTCTAAAGAATTTGTGAAATGGGCAACACATGTATCCAAAGCCTAACAATGAGCTGCTGTGAAATGGTGTAAAACTTCCATTCTGATTAAAAGTGGGTGTTCTCACTGATTTCTCTTCTTCTTCTTGATAACTTGACACCTCAGGACTAATTTAGACACTTTCTCCTTTGTGACTTCATTCCTGCATGTGGTGTAGTTTTAACTTTTTAAGCACTGGATCTGGTGTAATATGTATTTGTGTCTTGGTTCACAACTGCTCAATAAGTCTCCGTACGTTTGAGAGAAATTTCAAATAAGCATTGCTGTTATAAGTTGCAAACAAGTCTCCTATTTTGGGTAGGATAGCTTTTATACTTGGCAATATTAAAGGGAAAATACTAGAACTGGCTTTAAATAATAGGTCTTGAAGATATACATCGTATTGCATCAAGCGCATATCAAAGTGTTCACATTCTTCTATTTGATGTTTCTTCTTTCAAAGAGGATCATGAATCATCTGTCAGTTAATCAGCCATGCAAGTTGCTAACTTATACTAGTTATCAAATAGCCCAGGGAAATGCATTATAAAAAACCTAATTTAACGAAGTTGTCTAGGACGCTGCTTTGTAGGGCACATATTGTTGAACAAAAATAATGAAATATTGATGGATTTTTGCAGTAGCCATTCCTCTTGCAATATCAGTTTGATGCTCTGAGCTGTAACATTGACACTGTGTAGATTAAGGCTGAACATGAGATACAGTTTGGCCACTAGCATGCGGCATGATAGATACAGCATACGAAATCTGCAGAACTATTTCAAGAAAGCAGCAATAAATATATTTTTTTTTCTGTGTGGAATTATTAGCAAAGTACTGGATAGTTCTTGCATGTTTTCTACATCTAGATACTTTTTTTCCAAGAAAACATACAATGAAATCAGTGTCTGGACCACAGTACTCCAGTGTTAGGGGTTGGATAATTAAATAATAGAGATGGTCTCCGCAGCATTTAAAGCTAGAAGAATAAAAACCGACTGCTGTTGAGTCTTAAGATTTGAACCTTTAAAGGATGCTACAGAGCATTCGACATGGGGGTTTTGCAAGATGAGGAGACTAAAGACCCATGCCTATAACAGAATGACATACAAAGGCCTGAAAGAGCTGCTCTCTCCAGGCCCAATCCAACTGCCATGGAAGGCTGCCTGCCACTGACTTGGAGGGTGTCAAAATTATATCTGGTAATATCGACCTCCTCTCTTGTGGGTGCAGGTTAAACCAAATTTGAGAGAGTAATGAAGTTGAGAGTAGTAGAAAGTTTGCCTAGCTCTAGTAGGAGATAAATTGGAAACACATCAAATAGCTTGACCTGCCTGTTTTATAAAGTGGATTATTAACACTGTGTCAAGTTATGATGCCTGTCTAGGATGTATTTCAGCATTTGGTTCTAATTACAGATAACTAAAATTTGGATTTAAAACTCCTAATTTTGTAGCTAAATTACCTTCCTGAGATAAACTCAAAGATTCCTTTGGCTTATTAAGATGTTTATACAAGACTTGCCTTCTTGAATCTTTCCATAGCGTGTATACACTATCCTGCTCCTCTTAGGGCTTGTGTCCTTTGAAGACTACCCACCCTCCACACCATTATTACATCGTTTTATTTTTGTTTAGTGCAAACTTTAACATGCATCTAACCATAGAGAAAATACAGGATGTTCTCTGTACTGTGGAAAAGAAAAGAGGCTAAACAAATAGCCAATTGCATACTAGACCTAGGTGCCTTTCTTAGCATTTTTTCTTCTGGCTTCAAATGTCTTGTTGCACATGCCACTATACGTACATTTTCTGAAGGGGTGGGGCGGGGGTCTCTCTCCTTTCAAATATTTTTGATTAATTTAATGGTGATTAAAGGTGTGAGATTGAGATCACCCTGGAATGCGAAGTACTCTGACAGCTGTATAGGTACAATGTAGGAGCAGCAGAGCTGACTTCTCCACTAATATTCTTCAGCCTTGACCTGGAGGGGAGAACTTCTAGTCTTGAGAGGGGAGTAAAACTTATGTGCCCATTCAATCTTTGGCCTCTCTTTGCTGAGACTGCTATTAGGGACCTAGCTGCCATGTGGAAAGGTGGCCACTAGGAACTGGACTGGTGGTAGACACTGTACAGATTCCTAGAAAGACCATCCCTACCTCCAAATAGTTTAGACTCCTAAACAGAGAAGCCTTCCAAAGAGATTGGGGGGGGGGGAGGGAATACAGAAGCACCGAGAGGTGAGGTGATTTTCCTAAGGTAATACAGCAAGTTTTGTGACAAAACTGGGAATGCAACCTAGATCTCTCGACTCCCAGGCTAGTGGATTATTCACTAAACTACACTGCTTCTCAACATAAGGCTATCGCCTCCCACTGCTCAACTTTATAAATCAGTGAACAGCAGGGGTTAGTCCACTTTATTGATCTTATATTGGTTACTCATCTGTCATGCTCTATTATTATGTTTTAATGTTTTTAAAAGTCATCCACAGAATCAGTTTAAAACTTGCATTTTAAAAAATAAAATCTCAAGAAGTCTTTTTTTAATGTAAAAATTGTTTAGAAGTAAACAGAGCAGCATATGCAAGGGAGCCTTTTGGGAATTAAGCCTGCAGAGTTAACTGTGTCTCTGTTTCGAATTCCAAATGCTCTGAACAAGGGCCCATTCAGCTCTTTGGTTATAAGTTATGCTGAATTGTATCAAGAAGAGAGAAAGTGAATCATAGAGAGAAGCTTCAACTTAGTGTTTAATTCTGTTGCTTTTATTTCAGTAGCTCATTTTTTGGGTGATGAGGCAGGATTCTACTTTCTTTCCTGTTTCATTGGCAAAATTATTTGCCTAGAACGTAACTTGTGCAGGTCATCTGCTAATTGCTAGCATCTGTGAAACTCTACTAGGTTATATAAGCATAGCTAAAAAGTCAGTAAAACCTTGCATCGTTCAGATTTGTCCATTTTATACTCCATAATAAGAGCTTGACTTTGTGATTAACTCGCAACGGATAGCAAAATCTTAAGAGGGCAGAGGTATGAACTGAAAGCTGTGAAATCCTTTAAGTCACAGAAATGATATAATAATGTGTCATTTTATTGTCAATACAAGTGTTATAAAGATCAGACAAAGTATTGTGGTGCTATATTGTAAGGAGAGTTGTGTGTCAAGAGTTACTCTAGCAGCTGAGTCTGCCAGATAAATAAAGCTGAATTGTCCCTTAGCCAGACTGCAATGTTAGTGATAAACCAAAAGGCTTGTGCTCTAAAATGTATCGCAGATTAGACACTCTCAGTGACAGAGCAAGCTGAACTATTCAATCTTTTCTAAAAGATGAGCCCTCAAATGGGACACATGTACAGTAGAAATAGTTGACTAGAGAAATATCCCTCCATGTGAGAGATCGTCCAGGGCTCACTGATCCAAGTTGGTTAAAGTCCCAATGTTTATAATGCTCAATATGTCTGAGACTTCTGTTTACCAACATCAGCCACTAATTACTGATACCTAAGGGAACAGTACTTGTATCCGATGAAGTGGGTTTTAGCCCACGAAAGGTTACGCCCAAATAAAGTCTTTAAGGTGCCACTGGACTCCTTGTTGTTTTTGTGGGTATAGACTAACACGGCTACCCCCTGATACTAAGGGAACACAGTCAACTTGAAATCTAATGAGTCAAAATTTTAGTTGTAGATCATGTCCTCTCAGTCTCCCTGCTGACTTGTGTTATACAATCACATTTTCCAGCTTTGTGGTGTTTCCCCTTTGCTGGCTAACAGACCCTCACAGACAGAGGAGACCATGGAAATGACTGCATACAAAGTGCAGTCAAATGTGCAAAACAACCAGAAAAATATTTTGTTTTTTGTAACAGTTCTCTTAAGTGTTTAATTGTAGCAATTGAAGGGGAAAGGGATTTCAAAGAAATGTGACTTCAGTTGGGTGTCCATTTTTAAACCAAAGGTCCTGCACTAATAGATTAGAACTGTGTGCTCTGGCTTCACACTCGGACTACTAAAAGGAAAGGAGGACTTGTGGCACCTTAGAGACTAACCAATTTATTTGAGCATGAGCTTTCGGGTATTTTTTCATGCTTTGTGTGTATAAAAAGATCTTCTACACTTTCCACAGTATGCATCTGATGAAGTGAGCTGTAGCTCACGAAAGCTTATGCTCAAATAAATTGGTTAGTCTCTAAGGTGCCACAATTACTCCTTTTCTTTTTGCGAATACAGACTAACACGGCCATTACTCTGAAACTCAGACTACTAAATCTTTAAGCCCTATAAAGCCAGCAGATCCAGCCACCTGAGATTTTCCCTGCCTAGGAGAATCCCCTGGGTAGCACAGAGCCTTTGTAGTGGCTCCTACACTACTGCCCTCTATTCATTGATGAAGGGTGTCCCGCTTGGGGCAAGGGGCCATGGCTGGGACATTCCTAGACCCTGGCAATCCCCAGCTCCTAGAATGGCCTTCTAGAGCCATGGAAGATGGATGTAAATTACAGCAGCTTTTTGCCCCCCTTCTGGTCTTGTACTGAGTGAAATGTGCGTGAGCTGAAGATCTGAGCCAGGGCCTTGGCATCCATAACCTGTTTTCAGCTGAATTCAAGATGATACTTTTTCAGCTCCCATTAGCGCAGAGAACAGTTCATTCAAATCAATAGATGTGTGGCTTCTGATGAGAACTTCCCATGAGTGCAGGAAGATCCTTCCTTTTTGTAGGTAACCCAACCTGAAATCTAGCAGGTTTCATATCTGGTGTCTGCTTTCTTTAATACTTGAGAGAGGTGGGAGAAGAGAATGACCCTCTCTCCTCCTTTTGCTTAAAAAAAAGACTCAACCCCCAAAAGCTAGTAGTAGTCTGTTGTGAAAATGTATTTTCTGACCAAATTTACTGGACTGATCAGCATTTGATCTGTATGGACAAGGTCAACAATTAAATATTTAGCTCTTGTCTCTTTCAAATCACTTTACAAACATTAACTAATCCTCCCAACTTGAGCACTGTGACCACTATCATTTTGGCATCCTGATAGCCACATTGCACAAGCAACATTAATGCTGGTATTTCCTTACTTTTCTGAGTGCTTGACTTTGTGACCTGAATGTTCTTCTAATGTAGTTGTTTGGATCTAATTTCCTACAGTGTTTGCCTTTTAAAAAAAAGAGAGAACCTGAAAAACATCATGTGGAACATTCTGATTCACCTTTAGATCCACCAACTTCTGCCACTTGAGTTAACAGGGTAACTGATAACAATAGTAGGTTATCATCCTCTTTATGGGTAGCCACTAGAGGGAGACAATACAGGCTACATTTTTTTCTCAGTGGGTTTCACAGAGAGTTGCTGACAGCAGATGAATGGTGGGACTCGGGAATCCTGAGCTCTATTCATGCTTCTGAGAGGGGAGTATATCTAGTGATTTATTGTCCCACTTCACCCTCCCCGACTCCGCTCCATGTCCCCCTTTCTCCCAGTCCACCTCCTCACCCTTCTCCATTCTAGCTGCCTCCTCCTGTTCCACACTGCTTGGGTACCATCCAAGGGGGAGCTTTGAGGCATGGGAGAGACAGTCTTCCTTCTCTCAGTCCCTGTGTGTGACACCATAGTGACCCATGGCAATTGCAGGGGAAAGTGTCTCAGTCCCTGCAGTCCTGGGCTGGAGTATGTTCAATGCAGACTGAATCTTCAGCTACCAAACTCTATCAAGTCTCTCCTGAGCATAATTTGGGCTGATTTGCACAGGGACAGCAAAAGCACATCCCTGACATTAGGGTGGCTTCTCCCTGCCAAATTTCAAGCCGTTGTTCCAAAGCATGGAAGCGCGAGAATCTCTCAGTGAAATGATAGTAAGAGTATTTTAACGTGGGCGAAACAATGTATTTTTTTCAGAACTAGGTCAAGAAAATGGCTGAACCACTTTGGATGAACTATTCCTTTTTAAAAAAATCGTCCTGAGGCAGTCACCCAGCATGGAAAATTTCAACACAAATAATAGTTTGGCCCAGTTATAAGCAACTGAAAACAGGGTCTTATAATGGGAAGCGTCAGGCAACCTTAACCATGGGCATCGCTACCTGTACTACCTATTACAAAACCTTTAAAATGACCTCGAACCACAGAGCGGGGAAAATAGCTAGTCTATAACTCCATGTTCTTATTGCTGTTACACTCATGCTCCTTCTGTTTCTTACACTCACTTGTTACAATCTAATTTAAGACTAGATACAACCTCTGTGGGACAGAGGCTGTGTTTGTACAATAGGGCTCTGATCAAGAAGCACCGGAAGCTCCCTAAAATCGGGGGTCCACCAGTGCCTGGACTGTGGACCTGCACCCCACTCTGCCCCTTCTCCCCCGAGGCCCCACCTGCACTCATCACACCCCATACCGTTTGTTTCCCCTCAGGCCCTGCTCGCTTCTCTCTGCCCTACGCCCCCCCGATTGCACACCCTTAAGGCAAGGGGGAAGTCCGTCCCCCCCACTTCTTCTGACACCCCTGCTCTGATCCTAATTGTGAGCTATGGCAATTCAAATAGTAACACCCTAGTGAGGTAGGTTATAAAAGTATTCCTGTTCTGATCTTACACATAGTGAAATCAAGGGAGAGGTGAGGGGAAGCACCCCAAGGCCTCAGAGAGTGTGCACATCAGAACCTGGTCTAGAAGTCTGTAGCTTCTAATACTTGCTCAGAACACCTAAGACCCTTACTGTTTGGCCTCAGAGTGTTAATATATTTGCTAAAACAACATGCAGCTGTGCCAAACAATTGCTCAAATTGTATCTAACACCATAAAGCTACAAAGGAAAACAGACCGCTCCCAGCATTTTGCTTCTCTAAGAAGAAGCCACAAACCACATTGCAATGGCCACCCTGAGGACCCTGCTTCTGTGTTCTCAAATCAAAGCTCGGTGTTTGTTCTAAACAGGTGACTCTGGGTAGGGTGGAAAATAAAGGAGTTATTTTTGTTTTATAGCAAAACTCATTTTAGAAGTTCTTTGGATGGGCTGGGCTGGCATTCTAGTGGCATCACAACATATTATCTTGTGGAGAGTCAAGTTCTGAGTCATTTTTCATTTGGGGGAGCATGTCAGGTCTCCAGGAGCAGCATGGATGCTCTCTGAAGTGAGCGGATTTAGCCCTCCTTTGCTAAAAGTGGGACTGTAACTCAAGTGAAGAAAATGAAGGGGCTCTTTGAGGTTTCAAGAAGGGTTTGGAGGAACCCCTAAAAGAGGTAATTTGATTGAAACGGTGAGTGTAATTTTTTTAATTTTCTCTCTTTCGAATTCCCCAGTATGGTGCACTTCAAAGTGAAGAATATAAGGCCACATGCTTCCTTGTACCCCCGAGACACCTAAAGTAGATAAAATGGGGTCAGAGCAATAACTAGAAGTGTCCTGGTTAATAGGTAGAGCCCACCTACCACTCCCAATCAGAACCCTGCATAGTCAGGCCCTCTGAGATTTGGCATGGTCTCTCTTTCGTTAGCATGTCCTGAATGTGAGTGTCTGTATATTCTGACTAAAGTGAAGAGGAAGACAAACTACCCCACTGTTATGGGGAACTAGAATGTGAAGTGTTCCATGACTGACAAACAGCACAAGATGACTGGAAAAGTTCCTTTTTTATTTATCTAAAATGAGAAATTGCATGGTAGAACATCTGCGCTCTCACAAGTGCATTGCAGGGTAAAAAGCTGTTGATGCATGTCCGTGTGAAGGCATGTTAGAGCCCAGACTATAATATTGTAGGCAATTCACAATATCTTGATGATAAATTCTCCTCTTAGGAGAGGCAATGGTGATTTGAATTGCTTACAGTTGGATTGGTGCAAGACAACGCCATTCTTAAACTGAAACGACTTGGTTTTTGGCTAAGATCTCCCTTCAGTGCTGATTCCCAGAAGTTTGTGTTGCTAAGGGATTCTGTATGGCATAATGCCAGCTATAAAATTAGAGGAATTTTGTTGTTGAAAGCATAGTTGTACAGGGGGTACTATTTGCTTTGGGAGCATCAGACACAAATAGGCAGTCAAGAATCTTCAAAACTAGTATTCGCAATGGCAATTGATTTTAAAAATACTTCTACATGGGACTTTTGCTTAATTGGGAGAATAACTTTGGACAATTACTAAACGCATCAAAGAGTTAATGTAAATCTAAGTTATTAACATATCAGAAGTAAGCTTGGCAGAATTCAGTTTTATTTCTTTTCTGTGGATTCAGCTGTTAATATTGATGATTTTTATCAATTCTAATAATTTTTTTCAGTTTTCCAGCCAGGGCTGCCTACTACTCTCTGTAGCGCCAGGGGCACTGGATCTTTGCAAGCTCAAAGTATGGGGAAGGCTGTGGTCCTGGTGGGGTAGAGCAGAGACCCCTGGCCAGGACTGGAAGGAGGACAAACTGCTGGACATGGGGGAGGCCATTCTTCTGCTGAATGGTTCCTGCCAGGGGACAGCTTGTGAGTGAGTGGGGCCATGGCAGCAGTACTGCAAAGGGCTCCCTGCGTGGCCCCAGAGCCGGGATACTGTATCCTTGTGGGCGTGGGCTACACTCAAGGACTGCTATGAATGGATATTGTTTTCACATATTTCTGTATGTCCGGTGAAATCAAAATTGACTGATGATTGCCAACTTAAATTGAATGTGCCAAGCCTATATGTAACCCGGTAGCTATAAACATACTGTCTAACAGCTGGTTTAGCACAGTCCTCTGCTGGTAATAACAGGGAAATGGATGAAGTAACATTCTAATCTCCTGTAGCACGTGGTAATGCTTGGAGGCATGCCCACAATACTGACAGCATACCTGCCAGTCAGTCCAAAGAGCACCGTACCTATGCCTCTTATGCCTTAAGGAATCTGACCCTTAGAAAACTCAAACAATGAGGGAGAGAGGGTTGGCATAGAAAGAACCTCCATAAAAACTGTGAGTCTTGCACCTCAGTGCCTTTCCCACTCCCGGGGCACCCTACCTTGTAAAGGAGAGGGGATGTTTAGCACTATCCCTTGGCTGATACTCTATTCTCTATGCTCTAGGTTTACAAGTATAGTACAGCCCTGAGGGAAGTAATCTTAGTTAAGATGAGTTTTGGAAATTGGATTATAGTATATTTTTACTCTATAAGTAATAACCTAACAGAAATCTTCAGACAGCCTACTTTCAAAATATACAGTGATAAGGGTCCTCACTGCCCCAAGATAACATTGTTCGAGCATATATCCATCTGCTCAAGCACAAATTCAATATTTCCTTTCTCCACTGAGGACCTAACCGTCTACTGTTTATTTTTTCATCTTTGAATAATCAGATGCTTACTGTCTTTTACACTTAGCTGCATTATTCCACGGAACTCCTGCTGACTTGACATTGGTGCCAGATTGCTTGAAGCCAGAACACCAGATGAGTGCCTTATATTTCACTCTTAGGCTGCATTTTAAGGGGCTCCTCCTGCTTGCCAAATTCAGTATGGAGCCCAGTCTATCCAACCCACTACAGCCCCTGTCTAGTGTTGGTAACTCTTTCCTTCTATTTATGTAATGGATAAAATTCCACACACTTCTCTGTTAAGATAGAGAGGTGGTCCCCTAAAACTTTTTCAGGTTTAATTCACTAAAAAATTGGTTGAAGGGGGGGGATTTGGAGCCAAGCACTGATAATGGGCAGTGAGCCTTTTGCTTCTAGATTAGCAGTTTGAATCTCAGCCAGGTTAATTGTAACTGAACATCATTGCCATATAATGTCTTTTGGATGGTCTACGTGAAATGAAACACAAGGTGGGTGAGCTCATATCTCTTGTTGGACCAACTTCTGTTTTGGTGAGAGAATGAGTGAGTTGTCTCACATCTATTTCCAGTGGGACAGGTGCCCGCGTCAGAAGAGATGCTAGCTAGCTTTCATGTTGAAAGGCATGAGGTGGTCAACGACTGAATCCGCATAAGTCTAAACTGCTCCCTCAGCCAAAGCAAACGTCCATTTCAGGACAGGGCATGTGCACACTGGGCATGGTGATCTGAGGAAATTTACATGCATGCAGCCAGTGCTACATCCCTAGGGCTTAAGTGGGATTTCAGTGATGCATAGGCCTTGAGCCTGCCCTCTGTATGTGCCCTCTCTGAATAAAATGGATCACATCAGTCTCCAAGGCTAATTAATAGCAATCATTTTTTAAAAGCTAGTGGAAACCGACTGTGATCTTGCATTCCTCACTCAGCCAAAGCTTCTATTCATGTGAAATTGCTAGCAGTTTTACATAAGAAAGGAGCAGAGGATGCTATCCGTAACTCATCAGAGGTGCAAGTCACTATTTTGTTAGCAGACGGTCACACTGAGATACACACGCTGCAATCTGAGGTGCGATATGAAGCTCAGGTAGACATATCCACAGCTATTAGGAGAGATACACAGGTGTGGGTTTTCGCGCAGGCTGTACAAGCATGCCAGGGACCCTGGGTACCTACTCACATTTTGTCGAAGCCTGCACTGCCGCATATACACTACAATTTTTAGCCATGCTAGTTTGGGTGTGTCTACAGTGTAGATGTCCTCTCTGGTTCCGACTGGTGATAGCACAAGTGGGAATTTGTGTGTGTGTGTGACTCACCCCGGGTCCAAATTCAGGCGGGGTTCAGATAGAAACAAATTCATATGGCAGTGTCCTTCTCTTCCTCGACCACTGTTGTCATCTTCTTTCTTCTCTTGAGGGGCACTCCAACCCTGTGAACCAGGTTGCAACACCCGGAGTGGGCAGCTAGGCCCATCCCAGTGGCAGAGAAGCTGCTGCTGTGGGGTAAGCTTGCTCTCCACTTTTCCCTTTGCCCCAGGCCTGAGACCCACCTAGAACCTTCTTGTGCCCCACTAGAGGGTCACAGTCCTTTTTTTTTTTTTTTTTTTTTGGGAAACACTGCGCTAGATGATCAGTAATATCCCTTCTGGCCTTAAAATCTTTGCCTCTGTGAAAGTTACATTAGCGCACAAATTCTAAGGGCATGTATGGGGGAGAATGTATATAACTTTGTTAATACATATTTTTAAAGTAAAAAAACTGGACTAAAATGAATATAAAATATTTTGTAATTCAAGAATTTGGAAAAGAGAACTATGTTAATCTGTTCTAGCTGAATGGTGGGTCTCATCTAAGGTCAATGGGAGTTCTGATTTTGTAAAGAATGCTGCATCCAAGTATGCAAGCTACAGAAACTCTTGAGATCACATCATATGGTTTCTGGTATGAATAATCTTTAGAACTCATGATGTCTGCTAATAAGGAATTGCTGCTGCTGTACTAAACTTCTTCCTTTTACCATCACCACAATCTAAAGGCAATGTAGCAGAAGGATAAGTAGCTAGCAAATATGCCACTAGCAACCCAATATTCTAGAAAAATGTTGGAGGGATTCCACTCTAATGCTTCCCAGAAGGTGAGTGTGGCACAAATTCTGATTTCACTTCCAAGGGTTTTATACTAGTCTGTACAATGAAGTCAATGTAGTTAGACCCCTGATTTGCATTGGAATAAAGGAGAGAAGTGTATGGCCCTATATTTGTCTGTAGTAAAAGTGGCCAATTTTTGGGTGGGGGGGGAAATGACTAAAAATAACCAGAACTATTTTTTTTTTAAATGCTGCTGGGTCACTAACTCCCAGTCTTTTGGATCATATCTTAGGGCATGGCTACACTGGAAGCAGCAGCGCTTTGAAGTGCGAGTGTGGTTGCGCACGAGCACTGGGAGAGAGGTCTCCCAGCGCTCCTGGTAATCCACCTCCATGAGGGCATTAGCTCTAAGTGCTGGGAGCCTGGCTCCCAGCACTCGGAGCCTGTTTACACTAGCGCTTTAAAGCACTCTGACTTGCTGCACTCAGGGGGGTGATTTTTCACCCCCCCTGAGCCAGCAAGTTAGAGCGCTATAACATGTAAGTGTAGCCAAGCACTAACTCTCTATTCAGGTGTGGAGTACTGTCTATAGAAATGCTGCAGACTCAGAAATCAAATACTATGTGGATATGAACAGCCACCAATTCAGCTAATCATAATAGAAGTCCTTTGTCTGTCTGAGAATCATAGAATATCAGGGTTGGAAGGGACCCCAGAAGGTCATCTAGTCCAACCCCCTGCTCGAAGCAGGACCAATTCCCAGTTAAATCATCCCAGCCAGGGCTTTGTCAAGCCTGACCTTAAAAACCTCTAAGGAAGGAGATTCTACCACCTCCCTAGGTAACGCATTCCAGTGTTTCACCACCCTCTTAGTGAAAAAGTTTTTCCTAATATCCAATCTAAACCTCCCCCACTGCAACTTGAGACCATTACTCCTCGTTCTGTCATCTGCTACCATTGAGAACAGTCTAGAGCCATCCTCTTTGGAACCCCCTTTCAGGTAGTTGAAAGCAGCTATCAAATCCCCCCTCATTCTTCTCTTCTGCAGGCTAAACAATCCCAGCTCCCTCAGCCTCTCCTCATAAGTCATGTGTTCCAGACCCCTAATCATTTTTGTTGCCCTTCGCTGGACTCTCTCCAATTTATCCACATCCTTCTTGTAGTGTGGGGCCCAAAACTGGACACAGTACTCCAGATGAGGCCTCACCAATGTCGAATAGAGGGGGACGATCACGTCCCTCGATATGCTCGCTATGCCCCTACTTATACATCCCAAAATGCCATTGGCCTTCTTGGCAACAAGGGCACACTGCTGACTCATATCCAGCTTCTCGTCCACTGTCACCCCTAGGTCCTTTTCCGCAGAACTGCTGCCGAGCCATTCGGTCCCTAGTCTGTAGCTGTGCATTGGGTTCTTCCATCCTAAGTGCAGGACCCTGCACTTATCCTTATTGAACCTCATCAGATTTCTTTTGGCCCAATCCTCCAATTTGTCTAGGTCCTTCTGTATCCTATCCCTCCCCTCCAGCGTATCTACCACTCCTCCCAGTTTAGTATCATCCGCAAATTTGCTGAGAGTGCAATCCACACCATCCTCCAGATCATTTACGAAGATATTGAACAAAACCGGCCCCAGGACCGACCCTTGGGGCACTCCACTTGATACCGGCTGCCAACTAGACATGGAGCCATTGATCACAACCTGTTGAGCCCGACAATCTAGCCAGCTTTCTACCCACCTTATAGTGTATTCATCCAGCCCATACTTCCTTAACTTGCTGACAAGAATACTGTGGGAGACCATGTCAAAAGCTTTGCTAAAGTCAAGAAACAATACATCCACTGCTTTCCCTTCATCCACAGAACCAGTAATCTCATCATAAAAGGCAATTAGATTAGTCAGGCATGACCTTCCCTTGGTGAATCCATGCTGGCTGTTCCTGATCACTTTCCTCTCATGCAAGTGCTTCAGGATTGATTCTTTGAGGACCTGCTCCATGATTTTTCCAATTCTAATTCTTGATTTCTAATTCTTGAGATTAGACTAAAATTCTGAGTTATCTAATCCAACATAGGATTTCCACAGCTATCTAGATCTTTTGGCAGCAGTAGGTAATGTGATTACTGGATCATAATAACAAAAAAATGTACAGAACTTCTTCAGGAGTTTACTGATATTCATGATATTTCCTTTTTTTTCGAGCCAAACAAGTAGCATTTCCAGAGCACTATTTGTCAGTTTAGCAACTATTACTCACTTAAAGTATGTGGGAAAGCTTACAAGCTTCTCGATCTCTTCATGGTACCAAGCAAAGATTTAGCCATATGACTGGGCGTCCTGTAGCTAAAACAGTGGGCGGAAACTTGAAAACGTAGTCTCCTCTTTGCATATGCCTCTTAGCTGTTATAACTTTAGGTGCAAACCTCTAAAGAGCTTGACGTTTACGTTGGAAAAGCATTCAAAATTTGCTTATCTGAACCTTTTATGAGCTCTCCATATTAGGTTTTGATGCAAGACTCCTGGTTTCACAGAAATGGCATGAGAACAATGTCTTTTGTTTTTGTGATGTTTCAGTTCTTCCAAATGATATCAGCAGAGATGAGTGAAAACTTTCTTTCTAAAGGAAGTTACCTGAAAATTTTTGGCCCTCAAAGGTTCAGTTCAGGTTCTTTTTGACTCGGTTCACTCATCGTTCTACCATGTAAGGAATGGGAAAATGTGCTTATATTTGATATTTGTGAAGGAGCCTCTTGGGCATCCATTAAATATTTAAATCTCACTACAAACCATTGATGCCAACAGGACACCTAGCCCTATATCACACATGCTCTAGTTCACCCCAATACCAAACTCCCACTGTTTACTAATCTACAGCCCCCATCTGTGCTGATAATGAACAAGAGGAAATGGAAACAGCAGGGATTATAAACTATTGAAGTCCCAATTTCCATGCCTGAACATAACTCTCTCAGCATATATTGCCTATCATATGCCTGCTTTGAAGTTTGAACACCTCTCTATTAGTGTCCCAATTCTTGTGATATTGGAAGATTACTGTTGAATATTAAAACACAAAAACGTTAAGAGAACCTGTCCTTAAAATATCTGTGTATATGTTGGCCTTTGAGTGTTAAAGCAAAGCAGTATGTTAAGTTGTTAAGGTTGCTATTGAATTAAGAATGGAAGTAGGAGGTTATTTAGCCCCAATATGAAAATGCTGTCCTTTTAAGAACCTCCTCACAGGATCATTGTAAATATTTTTATATGGAAAAATGCTTTATTTTAAAAATGAAATAGCTTTTAAGATAGATCGACAAATGGCTTTGCAAGCATTTTAAACAATTTTCTGTCAGTAATTCTGACTTCAATCCCAAATTGCTTCAGACAAGAGGATGAAATGAATCGTGGAAATAAGATATAACACTACTTACTATATTCTGAAGTTCCTCAGAAATATCTATGCACATATCTCTATATTGTTCTTTACTTAACTGTTAGCAGTTCCACATACTGTAGTGTTCCTGCATTCATTTATATCTTGCTTGTTAAAGTTCAGGACCAGTTATGGCTGTGATTGGAACATTAGAAATAGAAAATATTTCTCACAATATTTCACTAATCAGTGTGTATCCAGACTGTCATATTAGTTAAGTATATGTGAATTTCCACATAACAAATATGCCTGGTCCAGTTCTCTGAGGCGGGCACTAGATCTGGCATATTTACCACAAGTAAACTCTGGGGCTAAGTATTCCCCTTTTGTGCATATTGCATTGTCCAATATACTTGCAAGTGTTTTCGTAAACTAGTGGTGCACTTGTTTTCAAGTCAGAAACCTCAAACACTCTATGATTTTTCATTCCACACTCTCAACCCATCTGGGACAACAAACACTGGTATAACTTGTCACTATGGCCACGGGTATTAGCATCTTACAGTAGCATATCTGCTTGTGTTTATAATGGATGGTACACAGTACTGGTACCTATGCTAATAAGCTGCACGGTGACCTTTGGCTCAAAGGTTCAATCAGCCTCTTAAGTGTGCTGGTGTGGCAGAGCATCATAATATGACATTGCTACCACGGTTCTCATTGGTGTGTATCACAGTCCTCTGTGCTACATCCACGATTCACTCCTAATAGGGGTAGTCTCTTTTTCAATTGTAAGCTACTGTAGTATCAGTGAGGGAAATATCAGGACCAACTGTAAAAATCTGTCCTTTCCTGTAACTTACTGTCTTGTTACTGCATATACCACCCCTTCTTTGGTTATATGGGTGCGCACCAGGAGGAACTTAGTTATGTCCTGCCCTCAAAAGAGGAAGGGATGACTTTGTTTCACAGTGTACATAGGACACACCGCATTAGTTATAAATGATTAGCTCACCTCATAATGTGTTGGGTAACCATAGGGAATCCACTGCGAGGGACAGCAGTACTCCCAGATCTGCCAGAGTACAGCTTCCACATTGCTGGCGTGGAGGGACAATATGATGAGAGAGGAGAAACAAATAGTTTGTCTGTAGCAGATGGGCCTAATGGCCTTCAGATGCATGTTTCCTTCCATATTTTGGAGATGTGAGGATGGACCTGACAGACAACAGGATAGATCCTTAGGCTACAGTGGTGGCTCAAAGCACCCAGAAACCAGCAGATCCAGCTAGATGGGAAGTGTAGTAAATTCCCCTGATGGCACAGGAGTGGCATAGCTAGAGCTCCATCACCACCTCAGAACAGGGAGAGTAATGCTGGAGTGCTGCTGCACGCCGATCTGTGGCTGTGGCATGGCTCCTTGGGAACAACTGTGGCCAGGCATAATTGTAAAGCAGCTCTGAGGTTGCTGTAAGTCAGGGGAGGACAAACTTTTTGGCCTGAGGGACACACTGGGGTTCCAAAACTGTATGGAGGGCTGGGTAGGGAAGGCTGTGCCTCCCCAAGCAGCCTGGCCCCCGCCCCCTGTCTGCCCCCTCAGAACCTCCCATCCATCCAACCCCCACTGTTCCCTGCCCCCTGACTGCCCCGACTCCTATCCACACCCCCACCCCCTGACAGGCCCCCTGGGAATCCCATGCCCATCCAACCCCCCATCCCCTGACCGCCCCCGTCCCCTGACTGCCCCCTGGGACCTCCTGCCCCTTATCCAACCCCCCCGTTCTCTGCCCCCTTACTATGCCGCTCAGAGCAGCATGTCTGGCAGCCGTGCCACCCAGCCAGAACCAGCCACACCCCCATGCTGCCGGGCAGGAGCTCGCAGCCCCACTGCCCAGAGCGCTGGCGGCAGGGCATGCTGAGGCTGCGGGGAAGGGGGAATAGCGGGGGCGGGGCCAGGGGCTAGCCTCCCCGAGCGGGAGCTCAAGGGCCAGGCAGGACGGTCCCATGGGCCGGATGTGACCCGCGGGCCATCGTTTGCCCACCTCCGCTCTAAGTTATGCTGAGGACAACCTGTTACCCAGAAGATGGGAGTACAGAGCTACGTATGCGGTCCCCTCTCCTACACCTGCCAGCTGCACCAAGCAGAGCTCTGGCACAACTGAGGATCGAGCTTTCTATCTCTAACGAGCAGTTCCCATGTTAAATGTGCCACTATAAATGGAGCCCTTTTTCATGTGATTAAAAAAAAAATCACCACTTGTCAGCAGTGACTGTTACTCTTGAAAAACTTCTAAAGGATCGGTTTAAGCTGAAGATGAGTACAATGGAGCAGTGTGTTGTGAACAAACATACAGCAAGTTCATGAACTTTTCAATTTCCCCTTACTCCTCTAGTGCTGAAGCATACAGAGCAGAATGTCTCTGCATGCTCACAGAGAAAGATTATTTTAAACGAAGGCATTTCATAGTGTGCTAAATCATCTTCCAATATAAGTAATACTGGGCCCTTTATTTGGGCCCAAATTTTCGATTGTGGGTGTAGCAAGGGCGTCTGCATGCGCATAGTACAACCACAGGAACTTGCAGGTGCATGCACAAACAGGCACTCGTGGACCCAAAATGGGAATCTCATGCGCAAGTACCCATTTTGCAGGCAGGTGCCTATTTTCCAGTCACACTTACACACACATTTTTGTGGGTGTAGTTGTGCCCTCTTCTTGAAAAATATAATTCTCTCCGCTTTCATGGAGGATTGTTTACATAACATCCAGGGGCCACATTTTTTTAAGTTTTGAATTGGCATTGCTTTCCCAGTTAGAATGGATCTGTTTCTTTCTGAACTCCTCCTTTTATACCACAACAACTGATACCAGTTTTGGGCAATTTTCCTAGTGATAAGATCACAGGGTTAGGAGGCAGATCTGTTTCCCAGTCACTCACTTTACGACATGAGGCAAGTTGTCTGTACATAATTTTTGCCATCAGTAAAATGGGTTTAATACTTGCCCATTTGAGGTAAAGTGTTTTGAAGTCTTCAGATGAAAGGCTTATTATGTAAGTATGTGGACATAGCACCCACCTCATGAGGACAGACCGTACAAAAGGAACTAGAAATGGCTTTTTGTGGAACTGGGGAGGGGTCGATCATCTCTTTTAGATGAATGATTCCTTCCACGTTTCAGAGCTCTTTGGGCAGCCAGAATATATCTATTAAGAAATTACACTGCATTGTTGCCCCTTTTAGCCT
The DNA here is from genome assembly GCF_965140295.1 of Lepidochelys olivacea. Lineage (NCBI taxonomy): Eukaryota > Metazoa > Chordata > Testudines > Cheloniidae > Lepidochelys > Lepidochelys olivacea. The sequence continues at coordinate 42,665,655 of NC_140421.1, read as the reverse complement.
GAGCAGTTAGCCAATATTTGGGACCTTGTCAGATTGCATCAATTTCTCCTGCTAACAGAAACAATGAGTCAGCTATTTCAGTTCTTGTTAATTTAGCCTCCCCCCCCCCCCAAAAAAATGCAAAAAGTGTGGTTTCCCTGAACATAGTAGAAACAAACAGGAAGCAGTTTCCTCATCCAGAAATCCAAGTCTGCCTTCTCTGCAAGTATTGTGCCCAAGCTCACGCTCTGGACTTCCTCCTAGGCCATGCTCCCATTGCTTCTCTCTCTGTTTGCACACTTTTTCTCCTTGCTTTCTGGTGTCTTTCGCATACATAGATACATGCAGCTGCAGAGCAGTGCCCTAGCCCCTGTATTTGCAGTGAGGCTCTAGGGAAACCCCTTAGTCCACATGGCTTAGTTTCTACTCAGGCCTTGCCATGCTGGAACTTGCCTTCAGTGGTGGCTTCTGTTGTTTCCGTTGTCACAAAAAAAAAAGACACATTTAATTATTCCTTTAGTTAAGCCTAAATGAAGGATGCTTAGGATACCTATCTTTTCTTACCAGGTCTGTGATTGATGGCCACTCTTAACACCTTCCAGCATAACAATATTTTGTTTCTCCTCTTTCCATGCCTTCTCTGCTCCTTTTGTGATGGCAGTTTTTGATACTCTTTCTCTCAAAAACATCTGTCTCTCCTTCCATGGTGCCACTTAGGACTGAAATGCTCTTTCAAATCCAATTCTTAGGTCTCTATCTTGACTTCAAATCACGACTGAAAACACACTTCAAAAACACTAACTACTGAGTAACCATGTAATCATATCCAGGACTTTCACCATCCTCCCCGTACCCGTTGTATGTTCTATCCCAGCTTGTTTGTCAAGTCCATCGTTAGATGGAGTTACTTTGGATGTAGACTGCTGTAAATGAGAGGAGAGTTTGGCTCTATATTTTCAAAGCACTTTATAAGCATTAAATAATTACTCCTACAGCAGCCCTTTGAAATAAGTAAATTATGTTGATGGAATGATGTGTGTGTCTTAGTCTGTACTGAAGACAATTATTTTCCCAAAAAACAAATTTCTACTACATACTGCCTCTATGCAAAATGAATACTTCAAGCCTAAATACTACCACTCTGAAAAGCCTATGAGCAGATATATTCAGATGGAAATTTCCCATACCCATGTGCTATTGCATTAGTGCAAATCTACCTAATTACTGCCTGATGAGGCCATTCATGCTTCCTTTAAGAAAAAAAAGCCAGCTAATGATATTGTAACAGCACCATAATATTCTAAGTGCAGCATTAATATAAATGAGCAGCATACAGTGATCCATTCAGTCCTTTGGAAGCAGCCCCCAAAAGAAATGTACTGGGTGTCTTTCTGGCTATGCAGAAATGTATGAACTGTTCATCTTGACATTGTGGTTACAGTATGTTTGTAGTTCTTCATATGCTTCTGCCAAGTAACTGAGGCAAGTTTAACAAGGTGCGGTGAGGAAGTGTGATGTCACATGCAGCTCTTACAGGAAACAAGCTAGAAGATATTTAGGGGAACTTCAGAATTTGGTGATTTCCAACGGATTAAACAACAGGTTAGTCTTTCTGAAATGGCTGTTTCTACCCGCTCTAAAGATGTGTAATATGCATTTTTAAAGGTCCCTTTTAACAGTTGATTAGGAGGGCTTTAGCAGAAAACTTATGTTAGTAGCTGTTTGTAAGCATGACCTATTACAGGAACAAACATGGAGACTATTATGAGCATGAAAAAGTAGCATTTAGCATGGCTTGCTGTATTGGGATGGTGCAGACTTGAATTGTTTAAAAAAATATGAACTTATTAAATTAGATTTACACTGTGGAAATACTCCTACTATCTGTTTTTGTTTGTTTGTTTGTTTTGTCGTGGAGGGGTCTTTTTAGATTCTTTATATTGAACAAAGGAATCGATTTTATAAAACGAAAGTTCAGGTGCTAATAAATACAGTAAAGTACTTTTCAAAAGGTAGATACAAATTGTCAGCTAGTGTAAGAAATTTTGATATTAAATGGAGAAAATCTACAATTCCTTTTCTTTTAACATACATAAATTCTTGTTTAGTCACTTAGTGCAGGATTCTTATTTTTCCTTCTCTCCATTCTGCTCTTTTCCCACACCCACCCTAGATTTCCTATGGAGATTCTTTCTCAATCTTTCCTCTACTTTGAGTTTCCCGTGCTTGGAAATCTGTAAGTGTCTAAAATGAAACTGAACCAATATCTTTCATGTTCCACCTGGAATACACAGGCAAATAAGTAGACAGAATGAGATCTTCTTCTTTCTAAATTTTAAATCCAGACTAAATTTTTCTTTTAAGCGGTCAAAAGATATGTAAAATTTTAAACATTACTAGAGCATTGTATTTTAAAAAACCAAAAGGTTTTTGAAAGTCAGAAAACTCAGCATGAAAGTTAAAAATAAAAGAAACCTCTGAAAGGTAGGAAATAGAATGTTGTACTAGTACTTCTAAAAAATCTAAGCAGAGATCCTGAAATCAAGATAGAGACATATTCTTAATTGAGTTATTGCATTCTTACCCAAAAAAAAAAAAAAAAAGAGGAGTCCTTGTGGCACCTTAGAGACTAACAAATTTATTTGGGCATAAGCTTTCGGGTTTTAGCCATGAGTATAAAATCATTCAGCAGCATGTCAAGGACCATGCTGTCCCTTGCCAGGCTGTTCCTCCTACTTGCCCCTGGATAGTAACACAAGATCCTCCTACAATGGCTGTTCCTGTGCTACTGCTCCTCTCCTCATCCTAGCAGCACATGAAAGCTCCTTGCATTGGTCCTACATGGAGCTTTGAAACTCTGCAAGGCAGAAGCTCCTGCAGAAGTCCAGCTTCTGTCAATCCTTACTTGAGTAACTCTCAAGGTCTGCAGAGTTTATAAACCCAGGAGGCTGCAAGCAAAAGCTGTCCGATTCAGGTCTGAGAAGTTTTGTACGCTTTGTTAAAAAGGCTCTTAGCCCTAGCTGAGTTTCCCTGATCCTGCAGAACTCAAGTTTTGCAAGCTCCCAAACTCATTAAGAATCTCTGCTCCAGTGGAGTATATAGTCTTTACCAGGACACTGTGGACTCTCTAAAACCCAGGTACTTCTCAGAGGTTCACCAATAAAATTAAAATGAGCACCCCTCTTCTTGCAAAAAATAAATAAAGGCATTACTCCTCATTGAGGATGGAAGAATAATCTGAATGATGAAATTTCTTTGAATTATAACATACTCCAAAAAGATAGGAAACCTCTCTTTTAAAAAATAAAACTCTTTGATTAGTTTTCAAATGCCTTGTCATGTTACTGACTAGACTTTCAAAAATCACCACTTCTGACAGGGGACTAAACAAGAGACATTGACGGCAGATTGGTGTAGCAAGAGGACAGGTAAAAATTGGGCATATAATGTAAACTTAGTCACAGTATAAACTATAAAGAAGTAACCATCTCTCCATGATAGCTAATGCGTGAGTTTCATGGGATTGCCGTATAGCTAATTGTTCCGATATTACATTGTGAGGGGAAATAGTAAACAAAAGTAAAGTATAAGAATGGCCATAATGGGTCAGACCAAAGGTCCATCTAGCCCAGGATTCTGTCTTCTGACAGTGGCCAGTGCCAGGTGCCCCAAAGGGAATGAACAGGTAATCATCAAGTGACCCATCCCCTATTGTCCATTCCCAGCTTCTGGCAAACAGAGGCTAGGGACACCATCCAATTTTCCATTTTCAGACTGTGTTATTTTAGTTAAAATCCCAGCTCCTGGAATCATATATATACTGAGAATTTCAGCTTTCAGTGGAAGAAGGAAAAAAAAAGTAAGATTCTACCCATCATGGTCACAGAGAAAAGATAGACACATGAAGCCTAAAGGCTCAAAATCAAAAGGCAAATAAAAGACCCAGAAAGCTGGTGTGTAAGTCAATCTCTCACTTTTTGAATGCATGGACTTGGCAATACTGGAAAATGTTAAAATAAAAATGTTAAAATAAAACTTTCAGTCCATAGGAACAGTGACATTTGCATGGTGTGTGTTCTGTTAGTCAGAGATCGTATGCTTGTCTCCATCAGCTGGGACTCTTATTTCTGTGCAGTTCTTCGTAGTGGGCACATCAGTGGCTGGCAGCTTTTTTGTTAAATATGATACAAATGTGATTAAATCATGAGGTCTTCCCAACCGTCCCCATCGTCCGTCCGTGTCCCTGTCCCCCCCACCGCTGCTGCCATGCTCCTTTTGTGCTCAGTGTGAGGCTTAGGTTTTGTCTACATGGAGAGCTGCACCAGTTTAACTCAAGGTGTGACTCTAAAATGATTTAGTTAAAACAGTGCAAACCCTGGTTGGACATTATTTCAGTTTAATAGTGGTTTAGCATAAATCAATTAGGAATTAATGTAAACTAAATCAAAATATGCTACTCTTAATCCAAAATAAGTGTGATCCACACTGGAGTTTGCAGCTGGTATTTAAATCAGTTTAAAAATGAATTTTGTTAAGCGACTGCAACTTTCTCATGTAGTCAAGGCCTAAGTTTCATTCTGCCACCAAGAGTGAAGGCAAATGACCAGAACAATTAGAAGAAGTACAAAAGAAGGGGAGCTAGGAGAATCAAAAATCAGAAAGCAAACAATGGGGTCAGGAAACTTTTTCTATAAAACAGGCTACTGTGTCAGTCTCTTATATAGAAAAGGGGAAAGAATATTAATTTTTCAGACAAATTAAAAAGGAGGGCTGCAAAAAGAGAATAGAATATAAAATGGATCTCGAGGGAGAGAGAAACTAAAACAAAATATAAAAATAGAACCAGATGGGGACAAATTCTGTGCTCAGATAAATATGCATCTTCCACTGAAGTTGATGAAGGGGGGCCAGGGGTATTCTTACATCTGTCTAAGGGTATTATTTGATCCTTAGCTTGTAAAGTAGAGAATTTGATTTGTTTGTGTTTCTATCTATGTTCTGGTTGAATTCTGCAGGGAAGAAAGCACACAACTCTGTAAGTTTGTGGTAGTTTAGAAGTGACCTGCAAATAATAATTAGGGCTGTCAAGTGATTAAAAAAATTAATCATGTGATTAATCGCACTATTAATAATAGAATACCATTTATTTAAATATTTTGGATGTTTTGTACATTTTCAAATATCCTGATTTCAATTACAACACAGAATACAAAGTGTACAGTGCTCACTTTTTATTTATATTTGATTACAAGTATTTGCACTGTAAAAAAAACAAAAGAAATAGTATTTTTCAATTCACCTAATACAAGTACTATAGTGCAATTTCTTTGTCATGAAAGTTTAACTTACAAATGTAGAATTATGTACAAAAATCTGTTTTATTTTTTAATGCAATGTGAAATTTTAGAGCCTGCAAGTCCACTCAGTACTATTTCTTGTTCAGCTAATCGCTAAGACAAACAAATTTGTTTACATTTTCAGGAGATAATGCTGCCCGCTTCTTGTTTACAATGTCACCTGAAAGTGAGAACACGTGTTCTCATGGCACTGTTATAGCCAGCGTTGCAAGATCTTTATGTGCCAGATGCGCTAAAGATTCATGTGTTCCTGATGCTTCAACCACCATTCCAGAGGACATTCTTCCATACTAATGATGGATTCTGCTCGATAACAAAGTAGTGCGGACTGACGTATGTTCATTTTCATTATCTGAGACAGAAGCCACCAGCAGAAGGTTAATTTTCTTGTTTGGTGGTTCAGGTTCTGTAGTTTCTGCATAGGGGTGTTGCTCTTTTAAGACTTCTGAAAACATGCTCCACATCTCATCCCTCTCAGATTTTGGAAGGCACTTCAGATTCTTAAACCTTGGGTCGAGTGCTATAGCTATTTTTGGAAATCTCACATTGGTACCTTCTTTGCATTTTGTCAAATCTGCTGTGAAAGTGTTCTTAAAACGACATGTCCTGGCTCATCATCCAAGACTGCTATAACATGAAATATATGGCAGAATGTGGGTAAAACAGAGCAGGAGACATACAATTTCCTCTGGAATGGTGGCCGAAGCAAGAAGGGGCATACAAACTTTTAGCATATCTGGCATGTAAATACCTTGCAATGCCGGCTAGAAAAGTGCCATGTGAATGCCTGTTCTCACTTTCTGGTGACATTGTAAATAAGAAGAGGGCAGCATTATCTCCTGTAAATGTAAACAAACTTGTTTGTTTTAGCGATTGGCTGAACAAGAAGTAGAACTGAGTGGACTTTGTTTTGTTTTTAGTGCAGTTATGTAACAAAAAAATCTACATTTTGTAAGTTGCACTTTCACGACAAAGAGATTGCACTACAGTACTTGTATGAGGTGAATTGAAAAATACTATTTCTTTTCTTTATCATTTTTACAGTGCAAATACTTGTAATAAAAAATGTACACCTTGATTTCAATTACAACACAGAATACAGTATATATGAAAATGTAGAAAAACATACAAAATATTTAACAAATTTAAATTGGTATTCTATTGTTTAACAATACAATTAAAACTGATTAATGGTGAATAATTTTTTAAATCGTGATTACTTTTTTTTAATTGTATGAGTTAACTGCGATTAATCGACAATCGTAATAATAAAGTTTAAGAAATTCCAGATTTAGAAATGTGCTGAATTTTCCCCACAAAAAGGAGTAATAGGAGTGTTTAGCACAGGGGTGGACAAACTTTCTGGCCTGAGAGCCACATCGGGGTTCCAAAACTGTGTGGAGGGCTGGTGTAGTGTATTAAATTGCTCCCCGTAGGAATATGCTACTTACGGTGTACTACTTATGGCTCTCGCAGCCTTGCTGCCCCGCAGGAGCATGCAGCCCCACTGCCCAGAGTGCTGGCAGCATGGTGAGCTGAGGTGCCGCGGGCTAGCTTCCCTAGCCGAGAGCTCAAGGACCAAGCAGGACAGTCCCGTGGGCCGTAGTTTGCCCACCTTTGGTTTAGCACAACACTTATTCACTCACCAATTCCTGCTGTGTCTGAATCCAGCTTGCATTGTGCTGGTGACTTCACACCTGTCACAGAACAAACTGCTATGGCTTGAAGCTGACCCATCCTACAGGGTCTGATGAGTGAACAAAAATGCATAGCATTGTAACTAATATGTATCTGAACCTAATAGGCTAGAGTCCGAGATTAGAGCAAGCTTCCAATGTGCATTTCACTTGATTAGTATAGTTCACCCAGGGACATCAGATGGAGCAGGAGTTAGTCTGGATGTTTGACATAAAAATATAGGTAAGTTTTATAAGTTGTTAACCTGCTGAATGATCCCCTTATCCTACCCGGAGGGGCATTCACTACGCTATTCCAGAGTCACTGGATTTTTAAAAAGACAATTTTCAGATCTTTTTTTAAAGCCGTTTCATTGCCTATAGCAATGTGCCCCATCTGCTGAGTTGGCCAACAGTATCTTTTGCCTGTTGTGGTATTTGCAGTACTTCCCTCACATGCCTTGGTCCCCTCCCCTTGTTTGAATTCAAGTTCTGCAAATCATTTCTGTAAGCGGCTGTTCAGGGTGGCTGGAGGGCGTGGGGGTTGGTTTCAGCTTTTGCAGGCATTTTTCTATAGTATTAAACTTCAGAAAAGCCTGTTTATTATTAACCTATTCACTGAGTCTTGGTTCCTTCAGGGGGGCAACTGCAGAAGCACCATTCAGTCTCCTCAGAACATAACCACCCGCACATGCTTGTTGTGTCCGATTCTGCTTTCACTTATGTTGGTTTTTACACTGGTGTAAGTCCACTGACAGACTTACATTCATGTGGGACTAAAATCAAGCTCTTGCCTTATTAGAGTCAAGTATTGCCTCTGAGTGCGCACACAGCATCTTTGTGCCTTCACCAATTTGCCCAAAGAAAAGGGGGAGCATCCCCTTGGCACAACTGCCAGAGTTTCCTGTACAAATTCTCACTGCCCTGAGCAAATGCATTTCCTCCCTGGTGGCAAAAATAGATGCATGTATAAGTTCAGGGGCTTCTGATAATTTGGCCCTCTGTAGATACCAGTTCCATGCTTTTGTCCTGTTAAACCACTCGACTTTGGCAATGTCAACATTCTCTTTAACACAGAGCCCCTGGTATGTGTGGGAGGCTTGGGATCTGTGGCGTGGGGGTACATAGAGCCTGAGGTGGTGGGGAGAGTTGCAGCGAGTCCTTGAAAGATAGAGGGGTTAGGTAGGGTGGCATAGAGGGAGCTTGTGGGCGAGAGTAGAGGGGTGCAAGGTGACAGTAAGTTCAGATACAGAAATAACAAAGTGTGTGTGACCTACTAGTCATTACTTTTTAGAAGGTTCCTTATTGCACCAAAAAAAAAAAATTGGAAGGATTTTCCTGGGGAAGAATTAATGGCGATGTTGGCGGGTTGTTTGAAATCCTTCTGATGTGGCAGTTTTCTTTCCTGGTGCCACAGGAATTATTTAAATTCTGGCTGTTCCAAGGTTAAATGTATCAGATCCTGAGCCAGACCCACAAGCAAATTGGCATGCACAGTATGTTTTTCCAAAGTTAACTGCGTCTTAGAGCTGTAAGATTGTATCAGCAGCAGATCAGGAGCTCACAGAAGGGCTTGCTTTGACCAAGCATCATGAATTTCTACTTGTCCTAACTCCTGAATTTGTATAAACAATTATTTTGCAAGTTTGCATATTTGGATCCATAACTATAGCTGTACTATGAAGCTACATCTTAAGATTGGACTGGGCTTTTTTACCAAAGAAAAACCACCTTCTCCAGTTAATGCTTCTGTGGTAGAAGGCTTGATGGAGGTGCAGTTTAATGGACTATGATATGCAGGAGGTCAGAGGACTAGATGATCGAATTGTGCCGTGTCTATAAACTCTCTACAGATTCACAGCTGGTTGGCTAACTTAGCTTGATGTAAAGGTGATGCATTCTTTCCATGGGTCTTTACCAATAAATACAACAATCAGTAAGTGTCTGTTTTCAAATTCATTTTGAGTAGGTGCTAGTGGGAGCTTGGCATTATTCCAGGGATCCACAAATATGGACAAAAGTGAAATTTTATGTATTTCTTCCTTTTGTGCCATCAGTGGCAGAATTCACCCTTTTGCTGAAAAAGTGGCAGGGATTTAGTAGGATTCCCTGTTGAGCCACGCTGCTATCAAAAGGGTGCCATCCCCCCCCTCTAGTGCTGCATCTTTCCTTGATTTGGGATGCCTTCATAGTTTCCAAGATCAGAAGGTACCACTGTGATCACCTAGTCTGACCACCTGTGTAGCGCAGGCCAGAGAACATCCCCAAAATAATTCCTAGAGCAGATCTTTTAGAAAAACATCCAATGGCAAAGACTTAAGATTTTGTCAGTGATTGGGATTTTTATTCTCCATGGTCATGTTGCATGCCTGTGTTTATAAGACCCATCAAACACAGGCCTTTAGCAGACTTTCTGCTTTACCTTGGCAGGAAAGTCACTGTCTCAAGGGCAGAGATGATGAACAAGTTCTTGGAAAGAGCTAGAAAAGAGAGCACATCTGTAAGTTTGTATGGCTGCAGCTATTTATTATGAAATACCAGGTCAATACTGTCAATATGTCCAAACTCGTGCGTTCAGGAAACTGAATGTTTTTATAAGAACACTTGCATTTCTCCCGAATTAGTGGCGATGTGTGCTGTAACGGAAAGTTTAGTGCTGTATGAGGGAGGAGTAACACTGATGCATTGTCTTACACTGGTCCTATTCCAACTTCACAGTGTATGGCTAATTTCAGAGTCTCTGTATTGACAGCTTACTTTGACATTGCTCCAGCTACTAATGAAAGCTGATGGATTTATTTTTAAAGTGTGGGGAAACAGCAAACTTTATATTACTAGAAAGGCAATGAGAACTTTCAAATGTATGGTACAATAGTATATTCAATGCTAAAACATTTCAGAAAGTGTAACTGACATGTTATTGCTAGGTTCCTCCTGAAGATTTGACTCTCCTAGTTTGAAGTCATCAGATGCATTGGGTTTGTTGTGTTATGCATTGTGACAGAGTATGGAGGTACTATCCATCACCAGCACCCAAAGGGTTAACTCTAGGTCTCTGCTATACACAGATGTTCATAGCAAGGTAACAAAGCAGGCCTAGAAATTGCAAGCCAGAGGCAGCAGTTAATTCTATGCCCTGAGCCAGGACCCAGACACTAAGAACTAATATTTACACTGAATTTCTGGCTGTGTAAAACCAGTTTGTTTTGTTGTAAATAGAGCTTCCTAAAGAATAACAAGTTAATGAGGAACATAGGTGGCATGAAGTGCTGTGGTGTAAGTGGATGGAATCTTTTTCACCTTCCACTGGCTTTGTCCATTGTGGTCCTTTTCCCCTCTATAATTTCTCACCATTGCTGCTCTAAACCGGATTAGATGAACAGCACCTTGCCTACATTACACTAATGAAGCTACACTAGTGGTAGCAATAGCAGGAAATCTGAAGGTGAAAGAAAAGCTAATGTAGACACAGCCTGTGAGTCACTCTGGTTGATTAAAAGCACCTTGACGAATTCAATAATTGCGAAGTCCAAATCTTGCAAGGTCTTTCTGTCTCTTGCAAGATCACCATCCTGGGCTGCAGTGTTAGGGTAACATTTGCTCTCTTGAGAATAATGCTTTCATGACTGAACAAAGGACCACAAAAGCCCCCTGCTAGTTATAGAGTTGACCTAGACACAAAGCTAGAGATGGGTCTGGGGTTCCTCCATCCCACTTGAAGGTTTGGGGGCTCAGGTTTGAGGTGGTTCTTCATTTCTATACCTGTATCTAATTCAGAGATTTGAGGAACTGGGCTTCAGTCCACATATTCTAAACTCCATTTCCAAACCCATTTAAATTAAACCCAATTTATCTTTGTCCATGCTGTCCAGTCAATCATGGTTTAACCAGAGTTAATCTGCACAGGTTTTAAACTATACATTTTAAACGTGCTGAGCAAATCTGGGACCCAACACCGTGCTGCTGCTTGCCATTCCCGTTATAAAGAGGAAACTGAAGGGAAGACTAGCTGCCATTCCTTGAGTTCCTCCAATTTAGGGACTACAACACAAAACATGCCACAGTCAATCTGTAAATCACTTTCTCTTGTTGCGAGGGGATATTTCTTTATGCTGTTGAACTTCAATGTGTTAGTAATGATTGAGATGTTAAACACTGGTCACGAAATTCAATTGTTTCCCTCACTATTTGTAACACCTCTTCCTTGAGCATAGTAAGTACTTTGCACAGGTACTGAAATGTGCATTTAAGAGTATATAATGTATTACAGTGTGTATATAGAAAAGGAGTACTTGTGGCACCTTAGAGACTAACCAATTTATTTGAGCATGAGCTTTCGTGAGCTACAGCTCACTTCATCGGATGTGTGTATATATAGGTATATATAATGTACTACAGTGTGTATATATAGGTGAGTTTGCATGTGGCTTCATGTGTGCTGGGGTTCTGTCTCCTTCAAAATGTGCAAAATTATAAATAGATGATTGGAGGAGGCCCCAGGAGACAAGGGCTCAGTGTGCCTGGTGGCCGGAAATGCCACCGAAAGTGTCAGAGACCTTAAATTAGGGGACTCAAACTCAAGTTACCTTAGGGCCAGTCCTCAAATCCTCCCAGCGGGCCAATAATGTCACTGAAGATTAGAAAAGAAAAGATTTGATTAGATTCAGAAAAGAAAACGTTTATATTGTATTTTTTATTTCAAATTTCTTAGAAATAATAAAACTGCCATACAACTTTATACAATTCGTCACCTGCCAGAGAGTTTTCAGTGTTTGCCAGACACCTGGCATCGCTTCAGTTCTGTCGGTTTGTTGATGTTTGGCCTCCGTGACTGAGCAGTTGAAACCTTCAGGATTGCAGCAAGGTGGGCATCAGATAGTTTAACTGGCTTGCTGTCTGGAGCAGAGTGTATTGTGCTTATGTGTAGTAGACGGAGCTCCCTCTCCATTGTACAACCACTGCCGATGAATTTCACTGATCTTGAACAATTATTTTTAAACCTAATTTCTCATCTGGAAGTTTTACTGAGCTTCTCTTTGGGCTCTGAGAACACACTTGAGATACTTTAGCTCAAAGGAGGACTTCCTTCAGCTATTCTGAATGCCTGAGAACATGTGAATTCATGTGTGCTGCGATTCTGTGTCCTTCAGAGTGTGCAAAATTACAGAGTAAATCTGTAATGAAAGTGCCTCCTCAACCATGCAGAAATTAGTAGTGCTCAGGAGCACTAAATGAATTTTCATATATTCCACTTTATTTCTCACTCAGCTTGTGAAATTGACTGATTTAGTGAACCTTTCAGAGTGTCTACGCTGCAGCTGGGAGTGAGTCTCCTAGCCTGGGTAATAAATTTGTTAGTCTCTAAGGTGTCACGAGTACTCCTTTTCTTTTAGCCTGGGTATACAGACTTGTGCTAGCAGGGCTCAAGCTAGCATGCTAAAAATAGCAATGCGGATGTTCCAGCTCAGACAGAAGCGTGGGCTGTGAAGTCCACCTGACCTCTTAGGCTTAGGAGCCAAAGCTGGAATGACCACATCACTACTTTTAATGTACTAGCTCTAGGGTTACCATTTGTCCATATTTTCCTAGACATGTCCGGCTTTTTAGTTCTTAAATCACTGTCTGGGAGGAATTTTTAGATATCTAAAACGTCTGGGATTTTGCCACATCGGTCGGGGATGCCTTTTGTCCCAATATCTGGGACCGCTCACCTCACCGCGCGCACCAAAGTCCTGGGGCAGCTCCTGGTGCCGACCTCCAGCAGGAGCATGCAGTGTGGGTGGCCCCTAGGCACAGAGGTGGAGGGGGGTCTCCGTGTGCTGCACCGGCTCCCTCCTGCCCAGTCAGAGCTGGGGGGGTGGAGCTTGCAGGCACCAGTAGAGAGCCCTCCCCCACCCCCCACCCCCCACCCCCCGACCCGACCCTAGGAGGAACCAGAGGGACCTGCCGGATGCTTCCCAGGAGCCGCCCCAGGTAAGCATCACTGGGACTCCCCACCTCGCCCTCTGGCAGGTCCCTCTGGCTCTTAGGGTCAGGGCGGAGGGCTCTTTGCACGCTGCCGGCGCCTGCAAGCCCCGCTCCGCAGCTCTGGCACGGAGCTTGTGCTTGTGGCGGGTGCAGCACGTGGAGATTCCTCGGCTGCCCTGATCCTAGGAGGCAGAGGGACCTGTGGCAGCATGGCTGAGTAGGCGACTGGGGTGGGGTGAAGAGGCAAGTGGTGAGCCAGCAGTGGGTGGAGGGGGGAGAGTAGGTGAGCGAGGGGGGGCCAGTGGCTGGCGGGCGGGCGGGCAAGGAGGCAAGTGGCGGACGGGGAGGGTGAAGAGGCGAGCGGTGAGGGAGCCAGCAGCGGGTGGGGTCCAATGGGGCAGGGAGGGGGTGGAGTTGGGGCAGGGCTGGGGGGCATGAGCAAATACCCCCCCCATGGAGTGTCCTCTTTTTTGAATATTCCAATAGGGTAACCCTAGCTAGCTCAAACCCTGTTAGCACAAGTTTATTGGCCTAGGCTACGATGCTCGCCCCAGCTGCAGTATAAACATATCCTTATAGTTGGGTCCTGCATTTCTGAGAAACCACCTCTTTCCATGTTTTAGACCAGCAGCTGAGATCATGTGGGATGCTCAAGCTGATAAACCCAAAATTTACACACTTGGTGAGCCTTGATGCTGGATCTTGTTTCCTCCTTTGGTCTGGCAGAATTGTGTGTTGACCATCCCCTCCCAGCATGTTGTAGGGCTATCAATTCATGGAGGTCTATAATTCATCATTCTTTGCAGCTTCCAACAATCCTCATTCACTAGTCAAATACTTAGTTTTCTGCAGCTTGCATAAAACATTTCTGAAATGAACCGTGCTATGAACTGGAGCCGTAAAGGTGCACTTCTGTAACCTCAGCATGGGAAAGTCTCTCTTGACGTTCTTGCTGTGCCTTAAGTAGTATATTTGATGCCCCAACATGTGGGCCCCCTGCTTGCCTATGCTCATGTGTTTGTCAATGGCACCCAACTCATCTAATTTAAAACTGGCTGACCACCTTATATCTGCTGTGAAAAGGTTCAGATGGGCAGGCTGACTGATGCTGCAAGTGTTCTGGGTTCTGTAATAAATCCCTCTGCTGGGCCAGCAATGCTGTATTATGTGACAGAAGAGAACCGTACTGAAGCTCTCTCCAAGACAAACCTTTGAAAGCAGTGCCTTAAAACTATGAGTTTGTTTAAATTTAGGTGCCCAAGTTCAAAAAATTTGGTGTGGATCTATAGGTGAATGTGCTAAATGTTTCTGGAAGAAAATGATGGAGTTCTGTAGATTTCAGACACACACACACACAGCAGGAATAGAATACGGTTCCTCTCCATACGCAGAATGGGGGCTTTAATCTGGCAAATCGAGTTGACAGTGTGACTTAACTTCCACCTAACGTTAGCACTGCTATGAACTGAAGAGGAATTACTTGTTTAATGAAAAATTTAAAAGTACCGCATAAAACTGATGGAAAACAGAGACTCTACTTGGTTATCTGCTGCAGCAATAAGGGGAGGAACATCTTTCTGGTGTGTCTTTTTATTTCATAAATGCAGTGTTTAGAAACCTACTTTAATTATGGGACTTCTAAAGGGACAGTAAAATTGTTAGATTAAATGGGGGTGGCTTAATAGGCTGTCCAAATTTGTGGTGTTTATGCAGCTGCATTAATTGTCAACTTAAAGTGAGCATTTCTGTAACTATGTGCGAATTTCATTGGCCAAATGCCAAGTTCAGCCATCCCATTAACGTGCCCACATTTTAAAAACTGGGCTCTGTATTTTAATCTTCTCTCATCTCTCTTGGGGCCAAATTCAGTAAATACAGTGCTCCGCCCACTTACATTTTTGAGCAAGACCCAGAAAATACATAATTATGGGCTTGCCCAGCCTTGCCAAGTTGAAGTTTTGTTGAATCTGAACTTCCATGAGTGAAATAAAATATATTTTGATCATATTTACACTATTAAAAGCTAAGTGGAAATTAAGCCAGTGAAGAACAAAGTATATTTGCATTAATGAGACTTTACTGTATGAATCAATTTATAAAACATTTATGAAAAATGTGTTTAAAAAGTTCACCTCTCTTTTCCAAGTGCCTTATGATGTGATATTTCTTTTTTTCCAAAGAGCAGCCCTGGAAATACTACATACAAGACTGAATGTTTTCTATTACTCAGGGTTATTTTCCAGAATGGCCTGGAAGGAAATATTGGGTGATGGGAACAGCAAACGAGCATTGATGGCTAAACTACCTGCATAAGGATAAAATATCAAATGCAAGTACTGAAGGCTAAACCAGAGGTTTGGGGTCCTCTGCGGGGCCGCGAACAGGTTTCAGGGGGGCCGCCAAGCAAGGCCAGCATTAGACTCACTAGGGCCCCGGGCACAAAGCTGAAGTCCCAGCGCATGAGGCTGAAGTCCAGGGCCCTGAGCCCTGCCACCCAGGGCTGAAGCCAAAGCCTAAGCAATGTAGCTTTGTGGGGGCACCTGCAGCATGGGGCCCCAGGCAGTTGCCCTGTTTGCTACCCCCTAATGCGAGCCCTGGCTTTTATATGCAGAAAACCAGTTATTGTTGCACAGATGGGCCGTGGAGTTTTTATAGCATGTTGTGAGAGGGGCTCAGAAAGAAAACTGTTGAGAGCCCCTAAGCTGTAGTGTCCTTATTCAGTGCATTAGAGGTGAATCCGTGGACTTCCAGCTGCTATTCCATCAGATAGGCTGGAATAGCAGTCACTTGGAGGTATTTTGGAGGCAAATACAGACTAACACGGCTGTTACTCTGAAACTTACCCTTCTGAGTCTCCTGTGTAGGAATTTCTGGATAGAGCCACTGGATCTATGTAATCACAAATCCAGTGGTCCCATCCCTAATCTGTTCCAATGGCTTGTGGCTGGTGTGGCACACCCTTCACAGTGCACAGGGTATGGAGGAACCCCCATTCAGCCATTCCACCTGCAATACTGCATGCTTTTACAGGGATACCACTGGGGCTTCTGCAGGCCCCCACAAAGCTGTTCATTTTACCTGACGTGCATTGTCTGCAGAACAACATGTAGACATGGAGGGCACACCCATGCTTCCTGGGTTTATCGACTGGGGCCTAGATCCACAAAGGGACTTAGCCATTGTGATGCTGAGCTTTGCAGAGCCTAACTTTCAGGTGCCTAGAAAATCATGGAACAACACTGTGATTGACAATGCCGGAGTTAGATGCTCAGGCTCCTGTACAATGAATGGGGGGAGAGAGGCACTTTAGACTGTGATCCACAAAACCAGCATGCTAGCTGGGGAGCCACCTAAGCTAATCAATGGGAGAGGGGGCATGAGCTGAGTTGAGCCCTGTCCCCACTCAGAGATAGATGCCTGAACTGGGGCTGCAGGAAGGTGCCTATCTCTGCTTGCAGTCCTTGAACGGTGGAAAGCTAGGTGTTCATGCACTAGGCTATAGAGTCATTCTAACTCTCTCTGGCCCAGTTAATATTTAATTATCTAAATGAGGGAGAGATTTAGGGATACACACATTAGAATAGCCCAGTGGTCAAGGCACTCACCTGAGACATGGCAGATCCCTGTTCAAATCTCTCCTTCCCTTCAGAAGGATGGGGGAGTTGAACCAATGGCCTCCCACATCCTAGCTGAGTACCTTATCCTCTAGACTAAAGCAGCTTATCTGGCTCCTCTGTCCATTTGTGTGAACTCACCTGAGGGGGCCCAATCCAGTAGGCATCCTCTGAGCACACATGCCAGAGTGGACCCTGTGACTGACAGTGCAGGGAGTGAACCAGTGAGCCTGCACTCTGATCACTTAGATGTTAATCAGTTCCCCTTGAGAAAACTGACAAGGGTAATTAGACAATCTGGATGGATGGAATAAGGAGCCAATTACCTCCTCCACCCCAGGTTGATAAAGAGGCAGGAGGGAAGTGCCGAGAGGGGAGCAAGAGGGGAACAGGGCTAGTTGAGCTTAGTAACATGAAGGCTCAAGGGAGGGAGAACTCTGTTTCTCTCAGGTCCTGGGGAAGGGCCAGAAGGTGCTGCTGGCGCTGTAAATAGACTATGGCACAGGGATTGTTGTGGAAATGATGGAGGGAACTTAAAAGAAAAAGGACAGGGTGAAGGCACAACTCCTGGAGTTCATGCAGTTTCCACGGGGAAGAAAGCGGGAGAGCCACACCCTGTGACCAGGGTTGGCTCCAGGCACCAGCTTTCGAAGGAGGTGCTTGGGGCGGCAGTTCATGTCCCACGGCGGCAATTTGACAGCAGCTCTGCCGATCTTCCCACTACTGTGGCTTTCGACAGCGGCAGCAATTCAGCAGTGACTGCTTGGGGCAGCAAAATTGGTAGAGCAGCCCCTGCCTGTGACACGCCCACACATGCAACCGAGCTGGCCAAACACTTATCTCCCTTGGTTTGTGAATCACTGTGGAGCTTAGGAAGGAGACAGGCATTCAGTCATAGAGGGACACAGAGTGTGCGTGCTCAAGGGCAGAAACATAGGCACCAAAGAGATGTCACTGCAAAAATATAGGCACTGAGCACCTTTAGGCACCTACAGGGTAAGATGGCAGCCGAGTGGGAATTTTGTGGATCACAGTGGTGCCTAAAAACAGGACTTGGCCACCTAAGTATGTTTGTGGATTGCACCCTATATAATTACTCCATATAAAATATTGCCACTCTGGAATAGTCTTTCTCCTCCAGAATCCTACCTCTGACAGTGGCAAGTGCCAGATATTCAGAACAAGGCATAAAAACCTATAATGCATTCAGCTGTTCAGTGTTATACCTGGGGGAGAGAATTTCTCCTGACCCCAGCTAATAATCTACTTGTCCCCTGAAGTTTAAACTGATAGCCCTTGTAATTTTATTATAGCTTCTGTAACTGAAGACTTTGGACCAGATCCTCAGGTAATGTAAATCTGTGTAAGTCCATTGACTTCGATGGAGCTATGCCAATTCAAATCAGCTGAGGATCTGGTCTTCTATTTTTATTTATTAAGCTGTTTGCCAGATGTTTATTAAGACAATGAGATAATATAGGTAATGAAATACATGGGATAAAAGCTACATTTTAATAGTGAAAAGCTGTTTGGACTTTTTTAAGTAAATTGGATGTATGTAATATGGATTTTTGACCAATATTTAAAAACACCAGTTGTGATGCTAGACCTATTTAAATTGGAGTTAGCTGAACCATTTGTTTGGCTTGAGCCACCTACTGATATTTTGGAACTGTATTTTTGTTTGATGGATTTTTTTTTTAACAGCATCATCGGCATATTGCTTCCTTCATGCATTTCTCTGAAAAAGCTTACAGCAGAAGTTCCTGCTGGACAAATGTCAGGCAAGCCAGCTGATGGTGAAAGAACATAGCTGGTAAACTCTTGATTTTTTTTTCTTTTCGTGGCTTAAAATTATATCTCATTTGCTGATATTGCTATGGAATTAGGTGACGAAGCAAATTAAATTTTAGTAGAGTTCAGAGTCCAGTTTTTAAAACCAACCCCTTCAAACAAAAACAAAAAATCTAGGTCAGGATATTTAGAGTTGAGATTAAACCCTTGCATTTGAGTCACCCTGTGGGGTTGTTCAGGATGTTTGCTTGTTTGTTTGGGGTTTTTTTAGTATTGCAGTTCACATTGTATGTGTGATCACACCTCCAACCGTAGTACCGAAGAACCGCAGGGTCAGCTGTGGACAGTTTGAGGCTTAATTCTGCTCTAGTTGATTAAAGCAGATCCTCAATTTATTTTAGATGCCTTTTGCATGGGAACTTCCTCTTTTTTCCCTCTCTCTTTAATTTTAGGTTTAAAACCGCTTCTGAAAATTTGTTTAATTTGTTGGACGTTCTAAAATATTTACTGAAACTGTAGTGGCATCTCCAAATTTAAAAATGTGCTGTAAAATTAAAGGTAAAATCCAGATGAGGCTAAACTTTAGAGGGCAGAGACTTAGTTCAACCAGGCAAAAATGTGTAAGCACAGTTACTTTAACTGCTCATGCACAGGGATATATTGTCTCTCGTCTCTGTGCACATACAGTTATTCAATCTACATGCACATGTGCACAAGCATCTATGACATACAGACCTCTGACTCCTTCTATAAAAATAAATGTGGGCCAGAGAATTACCCAAGGGCATACTTTATTTTTAGAGGCTCTTTTGGAAGGAGGGCACTTGATAAAATGCCATTTAAAAACAAACAAACAAACAAAAAAAGCTTTCAGCATGCAAACATTAATAGTGTAATTTGGACTAATTTGCACTTCAATAGGTAAAGCTTTATTTTTAACTGAAATTTTGCATTGTTTATAAACTTGTATTTGGTTTCTATCAGTTATTTATATTTAGTAGTTTTTGCCTTTTGAAGTCTGTGGATATCTGGGAGCATGAGAAATGCAGGCATATGCCCAAAACATGTCTTCGCTTAGTATGACATCAGTTCACAAGCCCAAATCATCACTACTTGTGTGCAGGAGCACAGAGGAAAAGTCACAGGAAGTTCTTCATCTGGCCCCAGCCCTTCCATGCAACTGGCAGCACGTGTTGCAGGTTGCTCTCCCCAACCCCAAGAGGCAAGGTGCCAGCTGTGCTGAACGGGACAGAGGTTATATTTGAGCAGATTGTGAGTGTGGCCCCCAACCATCACCTTTCCTCCCCAGCAAGACAACCAGCACTGAGGGAGCACAAGACATACCTTTACTAATAAGGAGTAGTAGTGGATGCTGGTTAGTATATTCCCCTAATTTAGTATAGTGTTTGTGCATGCAGATGTATAGCTTGATGCCTTATCAACAATCTGTGTGCACAATCACAATTTAGTGACTCAACACAGTTATCTTTGCGCACCTGATCCCAAACATTTTGAGCCCCAGCTTCAATATCCTAAACATGCCATGAGCCTGAGCAAACTGCCACTAAAGTCAATGGGAGTCTATCCATTGCCTCTGAGAGTTGGATTAGACCCTACATCACTGCTTTCAGGGAGTTATGGGTGCTTACCACTTTGCAGGATCAGGCCCTATGTATATCTCTGTACTTTAGAACATGAAATACAATTTTAGCTATCTACATATCAATTCATTGTCTCCCCATACTCCAGAAAATTGACTGATATGGACTTCCACATCACAGACTTGTAAAGTACTTGGATTATAATGTTCTGGTACCATGGCAATCTTACTTAGTTGGAATTTTCCACATACACAACTCTCCTGGATTTCCACGATGGAATTCTTGGTTGCCTCGGGCTGGTGGGGAACAACTGTTGTGGACCAATAAAATGTTACTGTGTTGGTGACAGCTATCACTCAGCACATATCTGCTCTCATACTGGTTCTTTACATGCAATTTTGTTTTGCCTTTACTTTCTTCTGAACTAATGTACTTTGTTTTATTGGATCTGTTCTGGGGTCCTGTGCGTGATTTGTTACTAAGTACATTGAAATTTTTGAGAGATTTGGAGAGGGTAAGGAATTTTTCAGCAGGATAATTAGGGTTAGTGTTACCAGAAAGAGTTCACTGGGTTCTGCTGGCTCAACAGTTATAAAAGAAATGGGTCTAATTCTCTAGGAGAAGATCTGAGAGGAGCCTTAAGAGCAATCATGCTCGGGGGCCAGTATGAGCTGAACGTTATCTTATTGTTGGGGGGAGGGGGTTTATTAGAGGATAAACATCCAGGAAGGGTGAGTTTGGACTCCATAGCATGCCTAGATTATTTGAACAGATATCTAATCTACCTCGCCCTACACATAAGAATGTAGACACATCCTACCCATTCTTGCATTTTTTTTCAAGAACAAAAGTTTTGAGTTTTATTTCCTATTGTGTTTTGTTTTTCTTTTTTTATGCTTGTCCATGAACCATCAAATACTTGTGGTTTCTATGTGTCTCAGTTCATGCTGCTGTTTGCAAGAGGAAAAGGATTAAAACATGGATTAAAATGTTGTCATGTTCAAAATTTAAGCTGTGACTCTGAAAGAAATGAACATGTCTCTCTGCAGTCTGACTGGGTCTGGAAAAACACTTACCTTGACATTGGTTTTGCATTCGCATATTTCCGAAGACTTCCCCACACACTGTTGTTAAAGATCTCTAGTAGCCTGCTTTCCTACTCCCTACTTTTGGATGCCTGTAAAAGCTCCAATGTTGTGTGAAACGGGCTACCCTGGTCAGTACTGAATTGTTCTGTTTTGTAAGGGTGAAATTCACTCCCATGCAAAGGGGCTACACAAGACCTGTGTGCCATTTAAATCACATTAAGCCCTGTTTTGAGGCCTTAAGTGTATAGATGTATAGGCCTTGTTTGGTTCTCTGCACAGGGGTGAGAGAAGGGGAGCTCTGAGTTGGGTCCCAGAAATGAAAGCAGATGCTCAGTATGAGTGTCAATCCCTCTCTTACTTCGTTGGCTCAGACTGCTTCCTTAGCCTTTCAGTGGTACTGGAATTTTACAGAGGCGGTGGCGTGTTTGGGATCAGGTCTCCAGCCAGACAATACCACCCCTCTTTGGGAACTGCCTCTGCTTTCAAATAAAGTCCAAAAGTCCCAGAATAAATGAACTTCCCCTTTCTGGAACTGTCTTCTCCCCAGAATTTCCCTGTGTCTCTTGTGTCTATGGTAACTTCCCTTTCTGTAGCTATCCAGTTCTTTACAAGGCCTTTTAAAAGGCGAAATGTCTACATCTCTTGTTCCTTCCCCAGCTTTCCCTGTAGTGCAGGTTAGTAATATTTTTTTTCCTCTCCTCTCTTTTCCAGGATAATTTGCTGTGAAAGCCTTTAATGCTCCAGTGTTCTTCCGGACTACGAGTCTGGTATGCCTTGCAGCAGGAGCGGGACAGACTAATGCTAGACCCCAGGCCTTCCTTTTAAAGGTACATAAACTTTGTTCATATGTACAAAGTTATTGAGGGTAAACTATCACTTTCCCTTTACTGAGCTGCCATGTTTTCCATGGAAGATTATTTTATTTTATATTTTGCCCCCAAACCAATTTTTTTTTTTTGGCCTGAAGGCTGAAATATTTCAATTTGGATATGCTGCCCTCATGGCAGCTGTCCCCATTCTCCTCTGTATGCCAGGCCCCCTGGCCAGACTGCATCTTCAAGGATGCACTTTTATGGTGCAGCTCTCTCACCAGGAAGGGTCACTGATGCATTGTGTGGGAGCTGGAGTTTGACCAGGGTCTCTGGTCAACAGAGGAGAGCGGGGACATGAAGCACCACAGCAGCATTTCTATAGTTGAATTTTTGCTGAACAAATCTCAGTTTCCCATGGAAAATTGAGATGAAAATGAATCTTTTTTTCCCACGTGCATGGACGTTATCCATGGTGAGGAAAGCCCGTTTTCTGACCCACTCTAGTTCTGAGTTGTGTTTTAATTGTGATGTTGTAACTCTGAGGCTTGCTCTGCCTGAAGGTAGCGACATTATCAAAGTTGTGGCTCATATTACCCGCTTTCCTCTAACACAGCACTTTTTGTGTTCCTTTCCTCTGTCATTAGCAAAAACCGTTGGGGATTTTAACAGTCCCAAATCAGTGCTACTTTGGAAATTAGGCTCCTTTTCACAGAATAAGGAAAGTCTTGAGAGGGACAATCAACGGTTTTGACTGGTGACTTCATTTTTTTCCCCTCTTAAGTGCCATATTATTTTCTACAGTTTGTTGTTTGTTCCTTCCTCTTTCTCTGTTTGGAAATTAATCATACAGGAAATGATTAACCACAGCTAGCTCTCTGTCTGCCTGTCTCTGACTTAATGTGTCATATTAAGAGAGAGGCCTGAAAGTGAGTTAAAATGGATGGCTAGATGCACACAACATGCTTTTGTACAGACTTACAATCCAGTTGTTCACTTTGGCCATCCCACACAACTAGTCATCCGTTTAGTTTTAGTAGAATAAGATGTTTGTTAAAAATAACTTAGAACTACAAAGTTAGAATCTGAAATTGCCAAAGTTTGGGGATCCAGGGTCTCAGCGGGCCCATTTCTACTTAATTCCCTTGCAGCTTTCCTTTGTAGAGTGTGATGTCTATAAGAGAAGTCTTACTTCTACCTTTAGATTTTTAAATGAGATTTTTGTTGTTGTTATGACATGCTGCATATCATGACTGTTTTTTATTCTATTGTTGGAAATGATATGATGGCTGTCTAACCAATAGCTGGTGGACTTAATTAGCACAACAGTCAGGCACATTTAATTACTCCTGGGGGAATTCTGCAACTTGGCGCATGTGCGGAATTTATGTCCCCCGCAAATTTCTTTGCTTCCCCGCAGAAAAAATTGACTTTCTGACAGAGAAGCAAAGGGAAGCCACAAGGGTGGTCATGCAACTCTTCTCAGCAGTATGTTTCAGGTTCCCAGGGCAGCCAGCAGAGAGGTAAATCACTGTGGGGCAGGGGGCGGGACTGGTGAAGAGAAGACCCGGCTGATGGCTCCTACCCTCTGCCTGTCTCCGCTGCTATTCACAGCTGGGCTAGAAAGGAGGGGACTTCCTCTTCCCCTGCATGGCACCTGGGGCCTGTTCAGACCCATGCCAAGATTTCTCCCCCTGCTGCAGGAAGCTCTGTAAACCCCCCCCACACACACACACACACACTCTCCGTTGCAGGGAGAGGTATCCCTGTACAGGGAGCTGCTCCCCCATACACCCACACCCCATGCATCCAGACCCCTCATACTCAGACCCTCCCGCCAAGCTTCACCCCCTTCCACATGCAGGAAACCGCCCCCCCCATGAGCCCCACTTCCCCTGCACCCTGGACTACCCCACCAAGCCCCAACCAGCTGCACCTGGATCCCCACCCCATGCTCCCAGCATCTAGACCCCGCTGAGCCCCAACCACCATCGTCTGGACCCACTTGAAGAGTCCCATTACTGTTGCACCCAGAACCTCCAACAAGCTCCTGTGCATCCAGATCTCCCTGCACCCAGACCCGCACTGAGTTGCCCGTACCCAGATTGCCCCATAAAGAACCCTCTCAACCCACACCTGGATCCCCCCATGTTAAGCCCCTCCACACTTGGATCCTGTCTGTGACGGGTTTGGTCAGAGAGACACCCCCCACCCCCCTTGGGACTCTTACCTGACATACTGGAATTACCTCTGAGCCCGTTTTCCACTGCCAGCTTGGGACTCCAGAACCCTGCCTCGTTGAGCCAGACATGCTAGCCTGCTGCAACACAGACCCAGGTTTGGTCTACGCCCCCAAAACTGCAGACTTTAACCAAAAACTGCGCAGCAAGTCACCTATCTCCAGCACCCAGACACCCAGCTCCCAATGGGATTCAAACCCCAAATAAATCCATTTTACTCTCTATAAATACAGTGTAAACTCATAAATTGTCCACCCTCTATAACACTGATAGAGAGATATGCACAGCTGTTTGCTCCCCCAGGTATGAATCACTTTGGGTTAATTAATAAACAAAAAGTGATTTTATTAAGTATAAAAAGTAGGATTTATGTGGTTTTAAGTAATAACAGACAGAACAAAGTAAGTTACCAAGGAAAATAGAACAAAACACGCAAGTCTAAGCCTAATTCAGTAAGAAACTGAATAGAGGTAAATCTCACCTTCGGAGATGTTCCAATAAGCTTCTTTCACAGACTAGACTCCTTCTTAGTATGGGCCTGATCCTTTCCCCTGGTACGGTTCTTGTTAGTTCCAGCTCAGGTGGTAACTAGGGGATTTCTCATAACTGGCAGCCCCCTTTGTTCTGCTCCACCCCCTTTTATATCTTTGGCACATGGCGGGAATAATTTCTCTCTCTGGGTTCCCACCCTTCCTTCTGAATGGAAAAGCACCAGGTTTAAGATGGATTCCAGTTCAAGTGATACGGTCACGTGTCCTGTGAGATCCCAAACCTCCATTCTTTCTGGCCTGAGTCACAGGAAGGCTTACAAGTAAACAGAGCCTTTTACAACCAATTGTTCTAGTTAATGGGAGCCATCAAGATCCTAAGCCACCATTAATGGCTCACACTTTGCATAATTACAATAGGACCTCAGAGTAATACTTCATATTTCTAGTTTTAGATACAAGAATGATACATTCATACAAATAGGATGAACACATTCAGTAGATTATAAGCTTTGTAGTGATACCTTACAAGAGACCTTTTGCATAAAGCATATTCCAGTTACATTATATTCACACTCATTAGCATATTTCCATAAAATATATGGAGTGCAATGTCACACTGCCTTGCTGGGCCTACCTGCCCACACAGAGGAGCAGGGCCCTGGGGTGTTTCTGGGACAGGCCAGGTCCTTGCGCTGTGTTGGCGTTGGGTGCAGCCTCACTGCTGAGTCTGTGTCGGGTGGGGGGAGGAGGGGGCTGCACAGTAATCTCCCACCTCTGTGTAGCCAGTGGCATGTGCTCCCCAATGCCATGCTAGAGCCTCCACATTTACTTGACAAACAAAATTTTCAGAATTTTTGTAAAGGATTTTGGTGCAGAATTTTAAAATTTTTGGTGCAGAATGCCCTTGGGAGTAACATTTGGTAATTTGCAAAATAACTTAAATTAAGATCACAGCCTCCCTGCACTGGTCCTTAGTGTGCAAGATATGTGAGTTTTAGTGCAGTTTTTAGTTGTTATCACCACCTAGTGACTGGAATAAATGCCTTGAAAGAGGATGAAAACATATAATGCTGCGTTCTAATCCTCCTCTAGGTGACTTTGTAGCGTAGATGCTTTTGGATTTGAGAGTTTTTAGTTTTAGTCTCAGCAGAGGCAGATTCCTCAAACCAATCTGTGATGGAATCCCTGGGATGGTCTGTCTGATATTAGTAACACTAACCTGATGGATTATAAACCTCAACAGGTTTGGAGGGTTTTTTTGTTTTTCTTTGCTTTAAGAAAGGGAAGAGTTGGAGAAGCCCAAAGAAAATGGAGAAAGTCTATCAATATTCTAAGGTATATTTAAAAGGCATAGTTATACTGTGGTAGCTTCTTATCATTCCAGTCCTTGATGAAAGGTGCCAGCAACATTTTCAGCAATCCTAGAGACAGCACTCGGGTATTTCTGTTATTACTTTGCACATGGCCCATGATTTTGATTGTGGAGTCATCATAATGTATTGGATTTGTCTGTGAGGTTGCCTCACAACTGTTGCCCTGTCAGCTATGGAAAATTCTTCTTTTAGCACAGATACAGACCTTTTTTTGGAGCTTAAGGACCGGGTTTCTAGTCTTGGATGAGATGTGTGTATTAGGTTCCTGTTATTGTATCTCTTGTCTACAGCACAGGATTCACATTACAGTGTGTGCTCAGATACTGGCCCTTTTAATTTTTATATATAAAATAGCGGTAATATACAGTACTTTCCCGAAATAAAATGCAAAGAAATTAACCTTGGATTGCAAAGATCTATGGTCCTAAAGTGTCAAAGCCAGAGACCCTCATCCTTTTGATTTGTAATGTGGTGCTTTGTCTCACTGTTCATTAGTGTTACAAGCACCTTCACTGTTTGCAACTACAGTAGGTACATTTATTATTGCACCAACAGAAGTTAACATAAGAAGGGCCATGCTGGGTCAGACCAATGGTCTGTCTAGTCCAGTATCCTGTTTTCTACCAGTGGCCGTTGCCAGATGCTTCAGAGAGAATGAACAAAGGAGGGCAATTTATCAAGTGATCCATCCTCTATCACCCAGTTCCAGCTTCTGGCAGTCAGAGGTTTAGGGACACCCAGAACATAGGGTTGCATTCCTGACCATCTTGGCTAATAGCCATTGATGGACCTATCCTTCATGAATTTATCTAATTCTTGTTTGAACACACTTATGCTTTTGGCATTCACAACATTCCCTGGCAATCCACAGGTTGATTGTGCGTTGTGAAGATGTACTTTCTTTTGTTTGTTTTAAACCCGCAGCCTATTAATTTAATTGGGTGGTCCCGGGTTCTTGTGTTAAGTGAAGGAGTAAATAAGACTTCCTTATTCGCTTTCTCCACACCTTTCATGATTTTATAGACCTGTATCATATGTACATCCCCCTTAGTCATCTCTTTTTCTAAGCTGAACAGCCTTGATCTTTTTAGTCTTTCCTCATTTGGAAGCCATTCCATACCCTTGATCATTTTTGTTGCCTTTCTCAGAGCTTTTTCCAGTTCCAGTATATCCTGGACAAAGTATTCAACATGTAGGCGCACCATGGATTTATGTATTGGCATTATGATATTTTCTGTCATATTATCTATCCCTTTCCTAATGGTTCCTGACGTTGTTGGGGTTTTTTGACAGCTGCTGCACGTTGAGAACTATCCACAAGGACTCCAATATCTCTTTCTTAAGTGGTAACAGCTGATTTAGACCCCATCATTTTGTATGTATAGTGGATCTGCTGTTTTCCAATTTGCATTACTTTGCATTTATCAACATTGAGTTTCATCTTCAATTTTTTTGCCCAATCTCACAGTTTTGAGATCCCTTTAACTTTTTGTAGTCTGCTTTGGTCATAACTATCTTGAGTAATTTTGTATTATCTGTAAACTTTGCCACCTTACTGTTTATCCCTTTTTCCAGATCATTTATGAATATGTTGAACAGCATTGGTCCCAGTACAGTCTTGGGGAACCCCTCTATTCTCTCCACTGTGGGAGAAAATGACCATTTATTCCTACCCTTTGTATCCTATTTTTTTTAACCAGTTACTGATCCATAAGAGGACCTTCCCTCTTATCACATGACTGCTTAGATTCCTTGAGATTCCTTGAGTGACCTTGTCAAAGGCTTTCTGAAAATCCAAGTACATCTTATCGACTGCATCACACTAATCCACATGCTTACCATCACCCTCAAATAATTGTAATAGAATGGTGAGGCATGACCTCCATTTACAAAAGTCATGTTGACTCTTCTGCAATATCATGTTTATATATGTGTCTGATCATTTTGTTCTTTACTATGGTTTCAACCAGTTTGCCTGGTATTGAAGTTAGGCTTACTGGGCTGTAATTGCCAAGATCACCCCTGGAGCCTTATTTGAAAATTGGCATTATATTAGCTACACTCCAGGACAGGATTACTGGACTAGATGGACCTTTGGTCTAACCCTGTATGGCCGTTCTTATGTTCTCAGTAGGATTTTACTTCTGATTTTTAAAAGATGTCTTTTTGTCTCTATCTATCTCTTTTCCTCTTTTATTTAGCCATGGTGACACTTTATTGGTCCTCTTGCTGTTTTTGTTTTGTTTGGGGTGTACATATAGTTTGAACCTCTTTTATGGTGGTTTAAATTAGTTTCCATGCAGCTTGCAGGCATTTCACTCTTGGGACTGTTCCTTTTAATTTCCATTTAATTAGCCACTTCCTTTTTTGTGTAGTTCCCCTTTTTGAAGTTAAATGCTACTGTGGCGTGTTTTTTTGGTATTTTTCCCTCCCTACAAGGATGTTGCATTTAATTAATTACGGTCATCGCTTTTACTCAGCAGTTCAGCTATATTCATCTCTCAGACCAGACCCTGTGTTGCCACTTAGGACTAAATTAAGAATTGCCTCTCTGCATGTGGGTCCCAGGACTAGCGTCTCCAAGCAGTCATTAGTGATGTCTCTAAAGTTTATCTCTGCATCCCATCCTGAGGTGACATGTGCCCAGTCAATATGGGGATATTTGAAATCCCCCATTATTATTGGGTTTTCTGTCCTTTGTGACCTCTCTAATCTCCCTGAGCATTTCACGAGCACTATCACGTCATGGTCAGGTGATTGGTAGTATATTCCTACTGCTATACTCTTATTATTCAAGCATGGAATTTCTATACACAAAGATTCTACGGTACAGTTTGATTCATTTAAGATTTTTATTATATTTGACTCTAAGCTTTCTTTCACATACAGTGTGCTCCCCCACCAGTATGACCTACTCTGTCATTCCTATGTATTTTGTACCATCGTATTACCATGTCCCATTGATCACCATTGTTCCACCAAGTTTCTATGATACCTATCTTATCAATATCCTCATTTAATACCAGGCACTCAAACTCACCCATCTTAGTATTTAAACTTCTTACATTTGCGAACAAGCACTTATAAAATTTGACAGTATTTAGTTGTTTGCCTTTGTTGTATGATTGAATGAGACTCGTTTGTTTGATAGTTTCTCTTCAGCTCCTACCTGTACTTTGTCAACTTCTATCCTCTTCACTATACTAGTATATAAAGTTTTCCTTTTAATAAATTGTCCCCTATTGGATGTGTCTGTCCAAACTATGCACCTGTTGGCCTCCCCCAGCCCTTCGTTTAAAACTGCTATATGACCTTTTTAATTTTACATGCCACCAATCTGGTTCCATTTTGGTTTAGGTAGAACCCATCTTTCCACTATAGGCTCCTCCTGTCCCAAAAGGTTCCCTGTTCCTAATAAACCTAAATCCTTCCTTTTGAACACCGTCTCATTCACGCATTGAGACCCAGCAGTTCTGCCTGTGTAACTGGCTCTGCACAGGGAACTGGAAGCCTGTTGGAGAATGCTACCATGGAGGTCCTGGACTTCAATCTCTTACCTAGCAGCCTAAATTTGGTCTTCAACGCACCTTTCCCTGTGTCATTGATACACACATGTGCCACAACCACCAGCTCCCGCCCGGTTCTGCCTGTCCACCTGTCTAGACGTCTTGAGAGCTCTGCCACCTCCACACCTGGCAGGCAATTCACCATGTGGTTCTCCTGGTCATCACAAACCCAACTATCTGTCTTTCTAATAATTGAATCCCCCATTACAGTTACCTGTGTCTTCCTGCTAACTTGGTTTCCTTCCCCTACCCCAGAGGTATCCTCAGTTCAAGAGGATACCATGACATCATCTGGAAGGAGGGTCCCAACTATGGGATCATTTCCTCTCTGTTCCAGCTTGATGTTCTCACTGATTTTATCCTTTCCCTTTTACCACTGATGTTCACTGATTTTATCTTTGAGCTGCCTAGATGCATGCATTTTATATGTAGTGTCATTAATTTGCAATGACTTACCCAAACTGCCTTCGTTAGCTTTTTGCCATAGCATTTACATGAAGACAACAAATTATTTCCCATTTAACTCAGTTGAAGGAGTTAAGATTTTCTTATAAGTGAATAGCATGACTATTCCCTCCCGCCCCTCTTGGTATGATGACATAGTAATTGTGCAGGCAACTGCAGCTATGAAAAGACTGTATTAAGAAACAGGATGGTTATGGTTTGCTGTCAGAACTAATTTTCCTGTTGACTTTTTTTTTTTTAAACAGGAAATTGAAGAACAAAGCTGCATATGTCTTAATTAGCTCTTCTGTTAAATTTCAAATTTTAAATATTGAATTTTAGTATAAGAAGATTGGGAATGGATAGTATTTTGTTCACAATTTTATTTGATGATCATAAGAGTTGGAAATATGCAAAACTCTGAAAAGAAATGCCCAGAACTGACTGGGATAGTGTCAATTAACGCCTACTTCTGTCTGGAAATATTTCACCTGCTAATATTAGAGGTAACTCCTACAACTACAAAGATCAAAGAGCATTTCTATCAGTTTGGTTTGACAGCGCTGCGTGTAGACTCAGTAAGTTAGTCAGCTTCTCCTTTCATTTGCATTTGTGTCTCACAGAGCAACAGGAGAGAAACTTTTTTTAAAGGAAAATATTAACCTACAAACATTAGGAGAAAGACTCCAAGGCAAAAGTAGTGCCTGAAACCATTTTGAACTCCATTTTCTCCCCCAGTTAGTTAGATTTCAAGATGTGGTGTGTTCTCCCCCTTTCTTCTCCCTGTTGAAGACTTTAGGCAGTATTGATTATGGTCCCATTTCAGGAAATTACTTACACACATCAATGGGACTGAAGCACATCTTTAAAGTTAAGCGCATTCCGAAGTGCTTTCTTGAACTGCAGCCTATGTAAATTCCTTCTCTCCTCTCCTCTCCTCTCCTTTCCTCTGTGTAGCATGGATTTTGTTTTAAGTGTATTTGGAATGCTTTTTATGACTTTACAAATAACTAGGAAAATAAGTTGTTTTTCCTCTTTGAAACACACTAGCATCTTAAGATCTCTATTTCTCTAATAGAAATCTCTATTTCTAAGCAAGATTTTTTCCTAACACACCTAAACCTTCTTGTCATTTCTGAGATATTACAGAATTGCAAAGTGGTGACTCGAATCCAGACTAACAGCTCAGATAATTAAATTTCCCTTTTCTAGCATTAATCTGATTTTAATCCATGTATGCTATCTAGCATGAGGTAGAGCTGAAGTGAGTAGAATGTGTTTTATGCAAGTCTTGTTTTGAGACTTCAAAAATAAGTGTGGAAAAAATAAGCTTTGTGTATTCCTCTGAATAACTACTGTGGGTAATATTGCTGTCAGCACGGAAGCCTGGAGGGTAACTTTTATGCCCACTCCCATGACTTTTTACCTGTTCTGCATAGGTATGTTTTGAGTGACCGACAGTGGCACCTTCTTCTAATGCCTGTTTATTTGAACAGGCAAAAGAAAAATATATGGGAAAAGGAGGCATCTTAAATAACAAACTAGCTTCCTGTTCCAGAAACCACTTCCTTTTAAATGTGTGCTTGTTACCTCCACTTACCTATGGCAGTGAGGCAGGCAAGTGTATAATGTTCCCATCTGTGGTGATCTCTTCTTTCCTGCTGCTGCAGCTTCTGGCCCAGGAATTTGGTCTTTCCTTCATTCAGCAGCAGTCAGCATGTTGACCCCATCCTGCTTCCCCCTCCTTGTCTAGTACTCAATGGCTAGGCTTCTCCGGAAAGGAGCAGCTGATTATAGAGGTAGCACTTTCTTTGCACTACCAATTCCCTTCGTCTTCCCACTCCACCCTCTGCACCATAGGACTTGCTGGCAGTCTGTGGGACCTTCAGCCCTAGTTGGCGAATCATTGATCTTAAGGATACCTCTAAGCTAATGCTTCTGAATGCAGCTGTGAAAAAACAAATAGAAAAGTTCTAGCACTTCTGTTCCAAAATGCCATCTGTCAACACTGGACTTGCACAGAACCTTTTTTTTTTGCTTCTTAAAGTCTGACCTACACTTTCGCCTTAATGAGATCTGCAAAAAACCCAAGGTTGAACGTTTTACTTCCATCTCTTCGAATTATCCAAGCATGAGATTTCAGATCACGGGAATGATGGGAAATCTGTAGTGTGTTTTCCTCAGAAGCTGAAACACTCGGGGGTAGATCTACACGTACGGTGGCGTGTTGAGTACAGACACTGCACATCCAACTAGCAAGGGTACAAATATCAGCATAAATGGTGAGGCGCAGCTAAGGCGAGTAGACGGCCCTCCACACTGGGGCCCCCATGTGTGTACCTCATACAACCCAAGCAGTGCCACCTACCTCTGCCCTGCCATTTTTAGCAGTGCAGTGTCCTGCTGCCTGCCTGCTGCGAGAGCCTATCTTCACTGCAGTGAAAGGCTCTGGCAGGAGGGAGGAAGCTTCTGGAGCCTTTCGCTGCAGCATGTAGCTACACATGTAATGCCTATACTCCGCACACCACCATAAGTGTAGACATAGCCTAGGAGAGGCTGCAGAGGGGTAGTCTATTCTCTCTCAGTTGGGCAATTTTGTGCAATTCTCTTCCCCCCTCCGTGTTTATTCATGAAAGTGTCATTTGTGCCTGTCGCTGATAACTTGCTGTCACAGTATTTGGTAGGAAATCTTGCTCTCTTCCACACCCACTCAGTCTGTTCCTATACCAAGCTGAGATTTTTCTTTTTAAAGTACGTTGTACTGTGAGGTCTGGGTTTCTGCTACAATAATACTTTGCATTAATATGGTGCTTTTCATCCTTGCAGATCCCCAAATGCTTTGGGCTAAACTGCCCCTTACCCGGCCATGTGCGGAAGTAAGGCACCTTCAGCATGGCCAGGTAAGGGCAGCACTGACTGCAGCTCCAGTGGAGTGAGGGAGAGAGTGGGCTGCTTGCCTGATGCTCCCTCGGTGAGGAAGCAGGTGGGCAGTGAGAGGAGCCGTGGCTGGGCATACTACTGGCCCGCCAGAGTAGCTGGCTAGGCACACCGCAGGGAGTAAGGTGCTCCCAAAGAGAAATTAAGTAACATACTTTCCCTCCCCCATACCAGTCACGTAGGGTAAATAGGGAGCAGAGAAGAGGCACAACTATTTCCTGGCGAAGCTAAACGTTTCCTTAAGTCAGGGATGGGCATGAGCATGAGCCTAGTGTTTCACTGTAGCCCTTGATAAAATACAAGTTGTAGATGTAGCAGTACTTGCAAGCTCCATCGTTTAAATGGCTCTTAGGGGACTGCATCCTTTTTTAAGTATGAATTTAAAAGTTCTAATAGCCATGGGTGTTTTTTCAAAGTGATGCTTGGAGATTTAGCTGTGTGACAATCCCTGAGACTTATCCTGCAGTGCTTGCTCAGGAGAAAATCTCATGGGATTCCATGGGAACTTTGCCTGAGCATTATTTATTATTGCACGTTCTAAAATGCCTGCCACCAGAGCGAGTAGTGCAGAATAAGGGCCATCAACAGGAAATGCACAACTGAATCCTCACACACTGCATATACATTGTGGTGGTATTGCCCAGTAATAAGACATCTTTACCTGATCTCACCTGGAATTATCATAGCTGCAAGCCACTGAAATCTTGTGTGAACCCCCAGTTTATGTATGTCACTACTGCTAATACTTGTAGCTGTTTCTTGTCAAAGTTTAAAATATGAAATATTCTCCTAACACTGATTTATGCTCAGAAAATGTAGCTGCTAAATCTGTTAGCTAAGCAGGTGGTTCGGCAGTCAGGATAAAGTGTGAATACAAAGATTATAGATTGGTTACTTTACTGTATCTCATTGTTGTTGACAGGTTTCATAGCAATATCGGGAAAAGTTCCACGATAGACCATGCCTGTCCCTCCCCCTCCAGCTCCTCCACCTCCCCCAACTCTTGCACTGGTAAGTTTCAACTTAGAAGTAGTCACATGAAATATAAATGTAAAATATTTGTTGTTACAGTGCACCATGTGGGTCCTATTTAAAGGGGCAAATTCTGGACCTTTGTGCACAGTCATGTATCTCGGACTCGGGTGAGGGATTCCCTCAGTGGTTGGAGAATGTACGCTTTGCAGGAATACAATCAGTGCTGCTACTCCTTCCCCCTGACTGACTGCATTACTGTCCGCACCTGCTCTGCATCCCCTTGCTCCCTCCATACAGGTCGGTTAGTCTAATATACGGTTTCTCAACCTGGGGATCATGGCCATGTTTCAGGAGGTTGTGACCACCTTCTCTATCATTACAGCTACATGGGAGGAGGTTCGTGAGACTTTTTCTCTGTTGTAACATGAGGCCATCCTATGGAGAAGGCTGAGAACCATTAGGCTAATGGATTGTCCTATTCGATGAACCAGTGGCTTTGATCCATCCCTGCCCCACTTCCCCTTTATGCTGCCGCTGAAAGCTATGCCACACAAAGGGTGCAGAGGCGTTCTGCTGTCCCCACTTCCTGGGAAACGTCCATGTTACTGAGCTGGCAAATCAGGAAACCATTTCAATGATCATTAAATGATCTCAAAACAAATTAGGTTTTGGGATCTTTTCTCAGCTGCGGTTTTGCAACGAAATGGATCAAAGAAGGGGAGAAACCTAATGCAACAAATTGAGTCTGAATGAGTAACATGTGTTTTCCGTCAATCATGAGAGGCTTTAGAAACGTCTGGAAAGTTGGAACTCTTATTTTGTATACCAATACAAAACATTTCTTCTCTTTTTCTAAACTTGTCATTACCCTTTCTGAATGCTGAGGTAATGCAAAAGTTACACTCTGAAAAGACAAAGCAGATGCAACTGAGGTTGGGAATCTTAAAACCTTGACTGGAAATCAGAAAGGCCTGTGATTTTTGAAGTGGAGGATCAACATTTTCCAGATAGATTTTAATGAAGAGAAAACAGTAGCCAAATGCTTAATTTCCATCCGTGGCATCCAGTGTTTGGATATGATGTACTTCAGTATGATTTTTTTTTTTCAAAAACTTCAATTTTTCTGTGCAAGTCCGTGGTGTGTATGGTTTGCTCTTGTTCATTCTCCAAAATAGCAACCTTTTTATTTTCTTCCATCTTTTCAATTATATTTTTAAATTGAGATTTCTAAAAAAGACAGATCTATCTTGGCTTCATATGTATCAAACATGGACTCTGAATGCTGGGTGGAAGAGAGGACTGTTTCAAATTAGACCAGTAGTGTGGCAATGGATCTTGAGTGCTGAAACAGAAGTAGATTTTTGGGGACCAGAATCTTTGTTTGCAAGGATAACTGCTTTTAGTGCCACGTTTGCAAGAAGGAGACTGTGACACGAAACTCATTTTGACTGCTTTGGGGTTAAAAACAGAGGTATCCATTTCTCCCCTTACTTCAGCAGGTTGCTGCAGTTTTATTCATATCTTTATTTATTGTTTCATTTTGCAGGCAAATACCGAAAAGCCTTCCTTAAACAGGTCTGAACAAGCAGGGCGAAATGCTCTCTTATCTGATATTAGCAAAGGAAAAAAGCTAAAGAAGGCTGTTACTAATGATAGAAGTGCCCCTATCCTAGATAGTAAGTACAATTCTGTTTATTTTAATGTATTTAATGAATGATGAGTTAATATGCAAAATTAGAGTAGTTTTTATAATCAAGAGGTGAAGAGATGCAGGGTGGTCAAGCAAAATAAATTATTGTAAAATGGTCAAATAATTTGCTATATTAATTCATGTATTAAATCACTTGAGATATCCATTACTGTTTATAAAGTGTGTATATTAATTTGTGTGCTAACTCTGGTAAGTCTATAGCAAAATGTAATTGGCACAACTAAGTGTAGTGGTGGGGAATGGGGGAAAAAAGTGTCTTCCTTTCGAGTTTCGCAGTACATGCTTATTTTAAAGGCAGACTGCAGTGATTTTTTTAAGTACTTCTTTAGATGGCTATAGAAAAATATTCTTAATTTCAAAGCCGTATCTAAAAATATCTTCACCCACCACTGATATGAAATGGTCGGCTGTTTTAATAATTACAAAAGGAACCGCATCTTGATGTCAGGACAGGATGATGAGAGCTGCTGGTATACAGATAAATGCAGATAACTGGCTCTGTGGATGAAGGGAAAGCAGTGGACGTGTTGTTCCTTGACTTTAGCAAAGCTTTTGACGCAGTCTCCCACAATATTCTTGCCAGCAAGTTAACGAAGTATGGGCTAGATGAATGGACTATAAGGTGGATAGAAAGCTGGCTAGATTGTCGGGCTCAACAGGTAGTGATCAATGGCTCCATGTCTAGTTGGCAGCCGGTATCAAGTGGAGTGCCCCAAGGGTCGGTCTTCGGGCTGGTTTTGTTCAGTATCTTCATAAATGATCTGGAGAATGGTGTGGATTGCACCCTCAGCAAGTTTGCAGATGACACTAAACTGGGAGGAGAGGTAGATATGCTGGAGGGTAGAGATAGGATACAGAGGGACCTAGACAAATTGGAGGATTGGGCCAAAAGAAATCTGATGAGGTTCAACAAGGACAAGTGCAGAGTCCTGCACTTAGGACGGAAGAATCCAATGCACCGCTACAGACTAGGGACCGAATGGCTCGGCAGCAGTTCTGCAGAAAAGGACCTAGGGGTTACAGTGGAAGAGAAGCTGGATATGAGTCAACAGTGTGCCCTTGTTGCCAAGAAGGCCAATGGCATTTTGGGATGTATAAGTAGGGGCACAGCGAGCAGATCGAGGGACGTGATCGTCCCCCTCTATTCGACATTAGTGAGGCCTCATCTGGAGTACAGTATCCAGTTTTGGGCCCCACACTACAAGAAGAATGTGGAAAAATTGGAAAGAGTCCAGCGGAGGGCAACAAAAATGATTAGGGGACTGGAACACGTGACTTAGGAGGAGAGGCTGAGGGAACTGGGGATGTTTAGTCTGCGGAAGAGAAGAATGAGGGGGATTTGATAGCGGCTTTCAACTACCTGAAAGGGAGTTCCAAAGAGGATGGCTCTAGTCTGTTCTCAGTGATAGCAGATGACAGAACAAGGAGTAATGGTCTCAAGTTGCAGTGGGGGAGATTTAGTTTCGATATTAGGAAAAACTTTTTCACTAGGAGGGTGGTGAAACACTGGAATGCGTTACCTAGGGAGGTGGTGGAATCTCCTTCATAGAAGTTTTTAAGGTCAGGGTTGACAAAGCCCTGGCTGGGATGATTTAATTGGGGATCGGTCCTGCTTTCAGCAGGGGGTTGGACTAGATGACCTCCTGAGGTCCCTTCCAACCCTGATATTCTATGATTCTATACACCCAGGATGGGTGGTAGAAGCAGTCTGCATTCCACAGGTACCACTGGCCCTTTGGCTCTGACTAGGTGTCTGTATTATATGGATGGAAACACTAAACCAAAGAGAAGATCCAGAAAAATATTTAATTTGCCTAAAAATATCTGGTAAAAGCATGTACTTTTCCCTGAATCTCTGATCTTCCTGTTACAATGCTTTAAAATCTAATCAGTCTGATAACATTTAATATGAAACAATTACATATTTATGTACAAGTTATCTTAAAAATATCTCCTGAATTATTTAATAATGTTCTACTTTTGATCAAGTGCATGGAAATGCTCTTTAAATCCCATTACAGTCTTTCTGTAATGCACTAAAAGTCTCTGCACAACAAGACAAAAATATGTGCAGTGTTGGGATAGTGCCCAAGTTGAGTCCTTATTTATGAATTGACCTTAGTATCTCTAAGCAAAATCTTAGCCAAACTTCCGAATCCGAACCTGGGAAGTGTCGCTCTGATGCGTGCAGTTGCATCATGCTGAGGTGACTCCTATGACTTACCTAGCTAGACATTTTTGTTCCATGCATGCAGAGGTGCTAACAGGCTACTTCACCTTGAATAAATATGTGCTAACAATATGTGTTCGCATCTGTTCCACCTTGTATTTTGTTGGGATGCTCTGAGTATCTGTCCCAAATCTGAAGAAAAGCTCTGTGTAGCTTGTTCGCTTGTCTCTCTCACCGACAGAAGTTGGTCCAATAAAAGACATTACTTCTTTCCAGTCTGGGGACAGAAATGCTGTGTGGCTCAACCTGCTAGATAGTGTTCTGATGCACTGTAGCAACTCAGTTGCATGACGGGCTACCTGTGCTGGAAGAGGTGCTCCATCCAGTTGAGCTGCTGCAGTGCATCAGAACTCCACTTGGCAGATGCAGAGGAGCCTGGAAAAGCACCATTCCTAAGGACTCTGGGAAGGTAGGAGAGAAACAGGAAAGAGGATCAAGGGAAACAAAAGCCCGTCCCTTTAGTAGGTCATGGGGCCACTGTCTGATGACAGAAGGCATTTCACAGCCAGATCAGCTGATGGGAAACACATTGACAGACACTCAATCCGGACTTCCAAGGTGGGGGTGTAGAAAAATACAGCCTCGGCTAGCCCAGCATGTTTTAACCCTGGATTTTAACGGGAAGATGACTGAAGAACACCAAAGCACTAAAAGGAATGAGATCTCATAAAAGTGAACCAGAAAAAACAAGCAAAGCAGATCTAGGGCCGTATTCAGCAGGGTGCCTAATTTTAAGCAAGTGTGTATTCCCACTGAAAGCTAGA
Source organism: Lepidochelys olivacea (assembly GCF_965140295.1). Taxonomy (NCBI): domain Eukaryota; kingdom Metazoa; phylum Chordata; order Testudines; family Cheloniidae; genus Lepidochelys; species Lepidochelys olivacea. The sequence continues at coordinate 42,627,039 of NC_140421.1, read as the reverse complement.
CACATGTTTCACTACGCTGCTGAATTGGAGCTATCATGGCAAGGCAATCAATGGGGATGAAAGGTAGATTAAATAGTAATGTTAAAGGTGATGGGATCTATTTTCTTGTTTGCATGAGTTAGTAAACTATGAAAGATTAAAGTCTTATAGCATCCGATGAAGTGAGCTATAGCTCACGAAAGCTTATGCTCAAATAAATTTGTTAGTCTCTAAGGTGCCACAAGTACTCCTAGTCTTATAGCAGGAACTCTCCAGAGGTTTACACCCTAAGCGAGTCAGAGCTGAATTTGGCCCAGTGTGCCTAACAAAGGGGAAGGGTGCAAGTGAGCATTTCTCCATAAATGCATCTTTTCTCTTTAAGAGAGAGACTACTGAATAGTGTGTCTCATTCACAGACCTGAAAACCCTTTACAAAAGATGGGAAATACCATTTTCCCCTTTTTAAAAAAATTGTGGAAACTGAGGTGCAGAGAAATGACTTGCTCAGGTTCACATGGTATCAGTGACAGAGCAGGGAACAGAACCTAGGTCTCCTGATTTCCCCATCCTGTGCCCTGCTCATTGCACCATGCTGCTCTAAAGTAGTCCCTTGCCTTTATTTAGCCCCAGGAAAATACTTTCATGTGCCATTTCAGTTACTGTGTCAATATTTGTCATGGTCAGAGTAGAGAGAAGCATTTTTATATTATGACCTGTTCCGCCTGTTAGAAAAACAAGCTAAAATCCATTCCTAGGCCTTCCCAAAACTATCTAAAAACAAATCACTGATCCCTTGAGGGGCTTTGTTCAATATGTATTTGTGGCAGCAACCCCATTGGTGACTGAGGTTTGTGCAAATTCCAAGCCTCCAGATTGGACAGACCACCACCAGGAAGGACAGGTCTTCCATCTATAACCAAGCCTATAAATCTGGGGAAGGTGGAGAAGGATTAGGGACCAACGGCGTGGGGAAAAATGGAAGCCCAACATTAAAAGTGTGGCTGAATACCACGTGGAATTCTCAACACCCCAACCTATTCTAGTCCCAACTTCTGCTTTGTGCCTACTTCATAATCCTGTGGTCCAAGACAGCTACAAGGAGAAGGAGAGGCTATGAAAAATACTGGCTATGTTTTAAAATTTCTGATTTTTGTTTCAACAGAACCCAAAGGATCTGGTGGCGGCGGCAGTGGTGGAGGAAGTGGCGGAGGAGGAGGTGGTGGCGGTGGTGGCTATGGCGGAGGTGGACCACCTGGCTTAGGAGGCCTGTTTCAGTCAGGAATGCCAAAGCTCAGATCTGCAGCAAATCGAGATACAGGTAAGGAGGATTTCCCAGATCTGTGAATTCAGTCAAGAATCTTAAAAGCTTTCTAAACGATAAATTTACAAAAACTTTCATACAAGAGTAATAAAATAATGCAAGAGTTCTTTGGCTTAGGGAATACCTCCAAACATATGTAAACAAAATACAACTAAAATATCATTAAGGGGTTAACTTTAAACTCTCACACACAGTAAACTCTGAGGAAAACCAGCATTCGCTCTTGTGCCTCAGTATTTCAGTCTCTATAGCAGGTACGGTCATCCATTGAGTAACTAGGGACAAGGAAGGGAGTTAAAAAAAACAAACACAGTTTCAGACTTAAATTTGGCTTTGTGTGTTTCATTCTTAGTGCTATGTTTTATAGGGATATTTGTGGGGGAGAAGTTAAATTCCTTCCTTCCCCCACTCCTGAAGGTATTACTGAGAAATAAAAATCTCGGGGATTGAGACCTCACCTGTGGTGTACAGTAATAAGGGCCAGATCCAGTCCCTTACTCTGTGTGTGCGCACCCTCAAAGTGTAGTATCCAGAGGATCCCAAGCTCGAACTCCCTTAAGCCCTAGAGAAACTGGCCTCCTCTTAAACTGGAGAGCCCATTTAACCCCATGGGGGCATAATTTACCTGTTAAGGTATGTGTCAAACATCCCATCTGGCTGCAATGCAAGCTGTCAGCAGCAGCATAGAATCATAGAATATCAGAGTTGGAAGGGACCTCAGGAGGTCATCTAGTCCAACCCCCTGCTCAAAGCAGGACTAATCCCCAATTTTTTCCCCAGATCCCTAAATGGCCCCCTCAAGGATAGAACTCACAACCCTGGGTTTAGCATGCATGCATTAGCTGGATATACACACTTTTTTGCGTTTCACAGGTTTTCAAAGGAGTTGCCCCATGGAACAAAGCAGATTCTTCGGCGGGCAACATTTATAAAATTGGGGATTTGCCAATTGTTGAGGAAGGTTGGGCCCTAGTGATTATTGACATGAGAGGATATAATGGCTCCACCTAAATGTGTACTTAGGATGCTGTTAATGGCCTATGCTCATTATAGATCTAACTTAATCTTTCAGCACATGTTGACACAAACACAGACTTTCAGAGGTGGTTTTATCTATGTTAGCCTGTGCTGGGAACTCTTCTTAATCCAAAGGTTCCCGGCATAATAGGCCAGTGTTTCTTCAATTGCAAAACTCCTCTTCCAGAGAAACACAAGCAAATCCATAAAAAATAGATATTGGAAGAAGGGAGAAATGGGAGAGTTTTTTTCTGGATTACTTTCAAGTCCTCTTCCTTTTGCTGAATTCTAGTGATCAAATATTGATTGAAAGTTAAGACGCTTCTGCTCACATGTTGAAAACCCTAAATCATTGTTCTTCACGGTTTTTCCAAGGAGAATTTCTTCCCTCTATGCTGTTAATGTTTGCATCAGGGAAGCCTGAAAATAAATCCTATTATATCATTAGCAATGGTCCATAATAGCTCTAGTCCAGTGGTTCTCAACCAGGAGTATGTGTACCACTGGAAGTACATCAACTCATCTAGATTTTGCCTAGTTTTACAACAGGCTACATAAAAAGCACTAGTGAAGGCAATACAAACTAAAATTTCATACAGATAATGACTTGTTTATACTGCTCTATGTACTTACATTTCAGTGTATAGTACAATATTTATATTCCAGTTGATTTATTTTATAATTATGTGGTAAAAAATGAGAAAGTAAGCAATTTTTCAGTAACAGTGTGCTGGGACACTTTTCTGATTTTTTGTCTGATTTTTGTAAGCAAGTAGCTTTTAAGTGAGGTACAACTTGAGGGTACGCAAGACAAATCAGACTCCTGAAAGGGGTACAGTCATTTGGAAAGGATGAGAGCCTCTGCTCTAGTCTATCATAAGTATCCTTTCTATGCAATCCTGCTGTGATAGAACATAATGGCTACATTGGAGCTGTTGCTACAAATGCTTTTAAATTATCTACTGAGTAGCCTTATGGGGACAAATCCAGTCACGTGGCTGGCGGGGGGCGGGGCAGCAGCCGCTCCACCCCCCGAGCAGAAATGGCACCTTTTTAACTCTTCGGCACCTTTGAAATTTTTACTCACTCGGCGGCGCTCCGGGTCTTCGGCAGCGGGTCAGGGGGAGCGGAGGTAAAAAAGGCACCACTCCCTGATACTCACCCGGCGGCGCTCCAGGTCTTCAGCAGCATTTCGGCATCTGGTCCTTCACTCGCTCCGGTCTTCAGCAGCATTGTGGTGGTCTTTCAGTGCAGAAGACCGGAGCGCGTAAAGGACCCACTGGGTGAGTACCGGGGGGGTGGTGCCTTTTTTTATCTCAGCTCCCCCTGTTTTTTCCGCCTGGCTACGCCACTGGACAAATCCTGAAGACTTCAGTCAGTCCTTACAACCAGTGCAAAACTCCCAGTGCATTCAAGTAACGACTTGAAAATTTGGCCCATTCTCACAGTGTGTTTTACCTTTTCTTGCCTATTGCCTAGCCCTTTACCCTGATGTGGATAGTATTTACTTCTCTGTTTCCAGATTCTGGAGGAAACAGACCTCCCATGCTGCCACCAGGAGGAAGAACAACATCTGCCAAGCCTTTTTCACTTCCAAGTGCCGCTGGGAGATTTCCAGGGCCTTCTTTGGGGCAAAGAAGTACCGCTCCCGAACCACAGAGAAACCGAATGCCACCTCCGAGACCTGATTTTGGTTCCAAACCAGATACAGGACCTCCTCCAGTGCCAAATACTCCAAGACCCATTCCATCAGGTTTACACAACAGAGTATCCCCTCCTGTGCCAGGAGTAAACAGGCAAACCAACGCAGGGCCTATCCCTCCATCTTTCCCAGGAAACAGAAATACAGGATTCGGAGGATCTATTCGCCAGTCGACTGCAAGTTCCTCGCCTTCTTTCTCTAACAGACCTCCCCTTCCTCCTGCGCCTGGCAAGTCAACAGATGACAAGCCGCCGCCGCCACCACCTCCAACAGGAAACAGGGCACCCACCAACCGGGAACCTTCCTTTCCACCTCCACCGCCTCAAAACAATAAACCTCCCATTCCTTCCACGCCTCGGCCATCCACTGTCTCACAGGCTCCACCCCTGCCTCCAGGCAGGCCAGGCCCACCTCCAGTTCCACCCATTTCCAGTGGAAATGATGACATGCCACGTCTTCCACAAAGGAATCTGTCTCTAGGTTCTCTTGCACCTCCCAGCTTGCCTGGGACAGGTCGATCTGTCCCTCTTCCTCCCCCTCCAAATGAGCGGCCTCCTCCTCCAGTAAGAGATCCACCTAGCAGATCAGGTATGGCAGTGTGCATTTTTTCAGCTCTCCAGACCACCCCTTGTAATGACTAAACTAATTGTTATTCGCGTGGTTTCAGTGACATAGTTGAATTTACCTCCAATACCAATTTCCTTTATGCTTTTCAGAATGTAATATGAGCTGTAGCTTTAAATTGATTGACATGCTTTGCTGCTGTTTGCCATATAAATTGAAGCTATAGACCAAAATGCCAATCAGTTTTAAAAATTGAAGCCCTCCTTTCACTGAAAGAGTGTGACTGACTGGTTTAATCAGTTACATCTTTAAAAATCGCTATTCAGACTTGAATTAACTATCATGACCTGAGTTTGATTTGCAAGTTATTTTTGCAGAAACATGGGTCATGTAGTTGCCACTTTGTGTAATACTACCTTTCTTCAGTTGGGCTGATTTCAAGCACCGTGCCACTCAAGTCATTTTTAGTAGTAGTAGTAATTATGAGGTAGTATTTACACATTCATTATTATTATCATAGTTAATAGCAACTACAAACACTATGTTTGATCATTATATTCTTTGGTGCAACAAACTTGTTTTATCTGTGAGTCCAACTAGATGAGTAATCTTTACTCCCGGGAGTAATACAATTTGTCGGTGGCAATGTTCACAAGTAAAGGTTTGCAGAAATAGGCCCTGTGCATGTTAAACATCATGTACACTTATGGTAGTATTTAAGTTATTTTAACAAGATGTATACAACAGTCGTTAGCATAACAAGTGTCATTATATTTATGAATCAACTTTGTCATTTAGCATATGCAGATTTCTAATGAGACAGAAAATAATATTGTTTCCATGGTGATATTTCATAATATACTTTGATAATATAGTAAATAGAAGGGGACCTTGTGTTTGCTTCTTAATCCATATCCTTCCAATATTTACGCTGTTTTTAGTTGGAATAATTTCTCTCATTATCTTAAAGTTACTAAAATGAATAAACTCTCACTACTGGAGCACCATTCCAGGATTGCAAGCTGTAGTAGCAAGTAAATGTAAACCACAAAGTACGTAGGATTTCTTGTGACACATTTTTGCTTTTGGATAGTGGCACAATATCTGCTGATTTATTTTTAATAAATGTATCTGTAATACATCTTTAATAGATGTAACTAGATTTCTTTGAGCTGAGGGAATACTTGTAATAAAAAAATGACTTAATCAACACAATTAAATTCTCCTAATTGCCCCACATTATGTGTAATATATTTCACGCTGGTTCTAGGCATGTTACCGCGACAGTTGCTCAAATATACCGACATTGGAAATGTTAAAATCTGTGTGTGAGGTCTGTTTCTAATTTACAGACAGATTGATGTACTGCAACCACAGCAGAGCCTGGCATGCAGCAAATATTTGTGTCAGAGAGAGAACTGATCCCACACTGCTTAACATTGCCATTACTGAGCTGAATTCTCCTTTACATGATACCACTGGCAGAATCTGGTCCTAACACCCAGCATGGTATAGGAAAGGGAGTGAAGAGTAAAGTGCCAACGTTTGCTGACAATACAAAATTATTCAGGATAGTTCAGTCCAAAGCTGTCTGTGAAGAGCTACAAAGGGATTTCACAAAACTGGATGACTGAGCAACAAAGGGGCAGATGAAACCCAATATTGATAAGTGAAAAGTAATGCACATTGGAAAAAAGTAATCTCAACTATACGTATATAATGGTAGATTCTAAATTAGCTGTTTCCATCCAAGAAAGAGATTTTGGCGTCCCCATAGATTGTCAAAAAGGCTAACAGAGTGTTAGGCGCTATTGGGAAGGAGATAGAAAATATGACAGAAAAATATTATAATACTACTATATAAAGCCATGGTGCGCCCACACCTTCAATACAGTGTCCTGTTCTGGTTGCCTTATCTCAAAAAGGATACAGTAAAACTAGAAAAGGTTCAGGGAAAGGCAACAAAGATAATCAAGGGTATGGAATGGCTTCCATATGAGGAGAGACTAAAAAGATTTGGGCTGTTCAGCTTAGAAAAGGGATGACTAAGGGGAGATACGATAGAGGCTTATAAAATCATGAATGGTGTGGAAAAAGTGAATAGAGAAGTGTGTTTTACCCTTTCCCACAATATAAATATCAGGCATCACCCGACTGAAATTAATAGTCCGTTGGTTTAAGGAAGTACTTTTTCACATAATGCTTAATTAACCTGTGAAACTCATTGCCATGGGATGTTGTGATGGCCAAATGTATAACTGGATTTGAAAAAACTAGATAAGTTCATGGAGGATAAGTCCATCAATGGCTATTAGCCAAGATGATCAGGGTGACCCTAAAGCTCTGATTGTCAGAAGCCAAGAGTGGAAGCCAGGGGTTGGTCACTCCAAAATTGCCCTGTTCAGTACACTCTCCCTGAAGCTATGGTACTGGCCACAGTTGGAGGCAGGATCCTGGGCTAGGTGGACTATTGGTCTGGCCAGGTATGGCCGCTCTTATGTTCTTTTGGTTCAGTGAGCTCTTACACCACTTCCCATCCCTTTACCTTAAAAGAAGGTGTGGCTGAAGGAAATGGGATATGGCCAGGACCCTCTGTGCTGCCCTGATGCTCCATTGTGGTTTCAGCTGTTTGTGACCATTCGCAGCCAGCATAAGTTAGAGTATCTTTAGGGCTGCATTAACATGGAAGGAAGAGACCAGCCCTGCACAGAGAATATATGAGGCAAAGGGAGTGGAAAGGTGACATTTAACCCTCCTTTCTGTATAAACATGCCCCTTGAACCTGCACTCTGTGCAGATCAGCCACACCAAGGGGAGGGTGGATCAGGAAAGAGGTGTCAAACCCTGCATTACTATTATCCCTCCCTCTGGCTGAAGGAGGCAGACAACTCTCCCCATTTCTTTTGGATCCCATCAAAGCTTGTGTCCTATCTGACACCCTTCAGAGCGATGTAAGACAATAATGCTCAGAGCTGATAGAATAGCGGTAGGTTTTATGGTACAATAGATTACTGATTTGTTTCTGTCTTGATTCAGGACCCCTTCCACCTCCTCCTCCTGTAAACAGAAATGGCAGCATTTCACGGGCATTGCCTGCTACTCCACAGCTGCCTTCCAGGGCAGGATTAGAAAACCAGAGAGGTGGACCAAGGCCTCCACTTCCTCCTGACAGACCTGGTTCCGGAGCTCCTCCACCACCACCTCCTGCACCATCATCAGCAATCAGAAATGGCTTCCAGGACTCATCATTTGAAGGTGAGCTGTGTTTTCAGACATACTCAGCATATTACTCTCTCCTCACTCAGAAGCTTTGCTTAAGTAAAGCTATCGGTGTTTGGCCCCACAAACGTTAAATGAGATACTTCACAGATGCTTTGGTTCTGATTCTGAGCTCTCCCTAGTTTTGCACCGGAGTTATTCCTGACTGTCCCAGGTGTAACTTGGGTCTAAAAAGGCCTGCCATATGGAGTTATCTAAATATTTTAATGCAGAAAACAGAAGTGCAAAGTTAACAGGACTGACATGAACATACTAGCATGCCAGTGGGACTTTAGCAAGCACTGGACCTCAGAAATAACCATTCAAAGGTAACCTAAAAAGAGGAAATGTGTGTGTGCCATTCTTTGCTGCTTTATGCTGTATAAAGAAGGCCTGAAGGATTTTTTTTTCCAGTGTTAAAAATTCAGGTCTCCTCTGCCCTGAAACCCTTGGGATGATTGAAGTAGTGGAATTATGACATCACAGGAAACAAAGTAAAAGTGGTAGAGAAGGAAACTCTCTACCCAAAGTCAAACTGCTTAAAACTTTGAGTTTTTCCATTTTGGCCACGAAACAGTGGGGATAAAGGATATATATGTGCATTAAAGATGAATCAGTCCTTTCCTTTCAATTAAGGCATGAGCTGACAATATACATTTGAGTCTCCCAACAAAATCAGGAAAGACCAGACTTGACATTCCTGATATTTCTAAGATAAAAAGCAAGCAGAAAATAAAACTATAAAGTAATCCTTCTGAGCTTTCTTGATGCATCATAAGAGACCAAACTGAATGCAACCATTTTTTTTCTGTGCAAATCGCCTTTACGAGACAGAACCTACATAGTTCCTGTACAAGCAGAACTCTAATTGAAATCAGGGTGCGTCTTGCTTGCCTCAGGAATGCAAATCTGGGCCCCAAAATAATCAATCCTGTGGTCAGTTGTTGGTGAAGTTCACTCAGGTCGTAGCTGGATGACATTATACAAAAACCTACATTACAAGAGTGTTACGGTTGCAAAGTGCTGGAAATGACAAAAAACGAAGTTGACTGTGTGCCCTTATTCTACCCCTTGAACATCTGCATTCAGATACAGGACAGTGTAATATGAGCATGGGCTATTTTTTCCAGGATTTTGATTTGCTATTAATATGTCACTGGAATCTGACCCCTCTTTTGTTGTACAGGGAAACGTGGGTCTCTAGTGGTTGAAGAAATACTGATACCTTTAGCTTTATCGTCACACTTTTTACAAAAGATGCACATTTCTCCTTGATTATGCATTTTCTCACAGGTCTGCTAATTTTTCTTTTTTCTTTGAACATTGAATTTTATTGGATGCTGTAGTGGTTCTAGTTGTTTGGATGCTTTGTACATCAATGAGGTCTAAATACCTGTAATGCAAATTCAGCACCCTGAATCCTACTACGCATTTCTATCGTAGGAGGTAAAATTAATTTAATATAGAATATGTAGGGACAAATTTATTTTATGCCTAAGTGGGTGCAATATTGATGTCACCAGCAGGTGACCTAGAATCGGGAAACCACCTAGACTGAGATCCTCCCACCAGCTTCAGGCCCTTTACACTGCGTTCAAGGGCCAGAGTGATGTAAAGAGACTCTCTAAAAGCTTCATAGCTGACTATGGGAGGATCCCCCCAGCACAGGCACTGTGAAAAGACAGTCATAAGGCTGCCCTTCAAGGACTACCCCTTACAAGCCATAGCATGGGGGTCATGCCCGGGTTGGACAAAGGGCAGAAGGGGCCCCAGCACACAGCACTGCAGAGATTCAAGGCAGCGCTATGACCTGTAGGGCAGCCCAGGGGTAAATACCATAATTTAGCTTAGGCAGCCTTTGGAGGCCTATCTATGCCAAGGCTTGAAGCCACCGTCCCCTTGGTCGGGGCATCTAATCTCAGCCCTGAGGGCTATGTTCTTCTGCACAGAACATAAGGTGGGTGGAACATACTGAGTCTTCATACAACATTCTGAGTCACAGTATTAGGATTCCTGTGGACGTCAATGGACTCCTGTTTGGATTATTTTTCTTAGTTTGTTTTTAATGGAGCATTGTAAAACAATAAGACAAGGCAGGTGCGATGACATAAACGATCAATGAATGATTAACTGAATTCAGGCTAATTTGGGCCATCTTTTTGTTCTGTGTTTGTTTAGCATCTAGCATAGTGGGGTTCTGGTTTATGACTTGGGCTTCTAGGAGGTATTGCAATACAGAATGTGTAATAAGATCAGTACTACGCAACTCTTCTATTAAGGATTGTTACTTTTTAAATTTTCCTGTAATGGTTTATTTTTCCCCAGATGAGTGGGAAAGCAGATTTTCCTTCCATCCGATATCTGACCTGCCACCTCCAGAGCCATATGTACCAATGAACAAAAGTTACCCCAGTAAACTAGCAAGGAATGAAAGCAGAAGTAAGTTGTTTCTTTGTTGGGTTTTTATTTATTTATTTATTGCCAAATATTGTTAATTTTGAAAGATAATAGTCAGGCCTTCAGATGGCCTAGTGATGGATCTGGTGAAAGAACCTATACAGATTAGTGGAGGATAGGTATATTTATAACTGGGAACAATTTGCATCTGTATGTATCTGCTTTCCCTTAGTAGACTGAGTTTACTAATTTCTCTGCTAATTACCATTATCCCTTTTCTGTTAGCTATTGGCTATGCACACCATCCAACCTAAAAACTCATAATTCTGCCTTCAGACATGCAAAAACAACTCCCATTCGGATTGTAAAGGTGTTGAAGGGCAGAATAGGGCCTAATAGATCTACCAACATTTTTGTTGTTGTTGACTTGAAGAAATTTAATGGTTGAGTTCTCATGTATACAAATAGTGTAGGTGTTACCTGTGCAAGTCCCTCTTCTGTTGTTGAGAATAGACTCTCTAGACACGAAAATATGTAAAATGTCTGGGGAAAAAAATGGGAGAAACCAATGTCCTCTTAATAATTTAAGATTTATAAGTCTAAGGGCCTGATCTTGCACCCTGTCCATGCAGGAAACACTGAAAGATTGTTTGCAGGATCAAGTCCTATGAAACTTGTTACTTTTTTTTTAAATGGGGGGAGGGCCTGGGACTGTATACCCTTCTCAAATTTAATTTGCTTAGTTTTCGGATGAAAATTTTCTTACGGAGAAATGGTGCTTTGAGATTTTATCACACTTAAACTGTAGAACTTCAGTGTTTTTATTAAAAAGAAAAGGAGTACTTGTGGCACCTTAGAGACTAACCAATTTATTTGAGCATAAGCCTTCGTGAGCGACAGCTCACTTCATCATGAATGCATCCGATGAAGTGAGCTGTAGCTCACGAAAGCTTATGCTCAAATAAATTGGTTAGTCTCTAAGGTGCCACAAGTACTCCTTTTCTTTTTGCGAATACAGACTAACACGGCTGCTACTCTGAAACCAGTTTTTTTATTACAATTTGCATTTGTTTTAAAGTCACAGTAGGACTTAATGCCCTTGTAGAAGTGATAACTCTTATTAATGCTAACAAGAGTTATAGATGTGTCTCAAGAGGAGAAAAGAGCCTAAAGGCAGAAAAACCACATGCTTTCCAGGCATTTGTGGCATTAAATATATACTTAATAGGAATTATGCTGTACATCATTTATATTTTTTATCTTGGTAAATAAATCATCCAATAAACTACACACAACTGCTCATAAAATGGATAATACAGGTACTTAAAATGTGTAGTTCTTCACATATCGTTTCATGAGGAGCTTGGGCATGCGTTTCTGTGTAAAAGGAATATATCATGATGAACACAGCCATCTCTTTCTTCTGTTTCTAGATGGCTCTGGCCGAAGAGAAAGAGGTGTCCCACCGCTCCCGCCTATACCGAGGTGAAGTGGGTTTCCAGCCCTTCTGAGGGTGACTGCTGTTTTTAAATGTTTCTTGAATTACTTCTCATGCCCATGTCATTGGAAAGTTGCCTCTTCTGCTTTATTTCCACTTTTGGCTTGTGATTAGGGGTAATTTGAGTATCTGTTAGAGAAGTAAGGTACAGTTTATGAACCATAGTTGCTTAAAACTGTAGATTTTACTTGCTTATATAGCAGGCTGCCATGAAAGGCATTTTGGGGACCATATATAACAATATATATATTCTTACTGTGTCCCATCCTGTTCCCAGTGATCTTGGTGGGAGTTTTGCCATTGAATTCAACAAGAGCAGGCGTAAGCCCATTGACTAGTTTTGGGTGAAGTAGTTGTAACATTTCAACTACAAATTCCAATAATTTACTGCTGTCTGTCTGGAAACTAATCACATGGGGACAGCACACAGATGAGATTCCCTTGGATCTTTTTTTGCATGCTTCCACGCCCTATCCCGCTTCTGCATGCTACTGCCCAACTTTTATGTGAGTCTGCAAGTTAATAGTTCAACGCAAATTCTTTTGACCATAGTTTAGCCTGTCAGAAGCGTGTGTTTATGCTACAGATAGCCTTCCCTGAGGGTGACAACTAAATGGCATAATCTTCTGACACCCCACGAGCACTGGGCTCCAGCAGAGGCTATCTCCTGCCTTCATTCTCCAGGGGAAAGGTTGCCATGACATGAAGGAGAATCCTCAAAAGAAGAGAGAAAATTGAGAATTCAGCAGTGTAATAGTGTCCTGTATGGCCCTGATGCCTTGTTTTGTAATAGTTTTATGTTGTTAATCTCTACTTGTCCTTTCCATTTGGACATGGATCATGCTGCAGTTATCCATGCCCTCAAAATTGGATTACTGTAATGCTCTTTGTCGGACTACACCTGAAGACTACTCAAACTATGACTAGTACAAAATGCAGCAGCCCCCTTAATTATATGCTCCTTCTGTGAAGCCTGCTAACACCTATGTGCCACAGATTGCATTGGCTTCCCATTTGGTTCTGGGTATAATTCAAGATGTTTTTGACTAATGAAGCTCTGTGTGGTTTGGCTGCTCGAGAAAGTGCTTCTCCCTTGTGTTGCATGGCAATTGAGATCAACTGAGTGCTTGAGTGAATGGCCCTCACTTTTAAATAGGAGAGATCTAGTGGAAGGGCATTTTCTAGTGAAAGCCATAAACTCTGGTACTTTCTGTCCATGCTGGTTCAACAGGGGTGGAGTGTATTGACCTTCTGAGCTTGCTCTATGGCCTACCTGGGTCCAAACTTTTGTTTGAGAGGGTATCAGGAGGATCTGAAGGAAATTCCCTTATTGGGAGAAAGCAAGCCTTTTTTAGGCATTGTGGTGATTGGTGAAATTGCAGAACTGCTTTTAAATATTGTACGTAAGCAAAGAGTGTTTGTTTAGTTTATTTTATAAACTGATATAAACAAGTGGAAAAAGACATTTGGAAATCATAGGAGGACTTTGATTCTGGATTTGAGCGTGGCTGATGAATGTATCTCTGTCAGCTGGACTTCTGAAAGTTAGCTTTGAAGAATAACTATCCGTCACCTCCCCACCAATCTCTGACTCTCTCAACGTGCTCATTGGAGTCCCCAGGAAGTCCTCACTGATGGAATTGTTTCATACTGTGTTGCTCATTAAATCAGAGGAAGAAGCCATGCAGGTTAGAAATATATTGGGCTAAATGCCTCTCCCCGCCCAGCAGTGGAAAACATGATTCCTGATTCAGCTCTGCAGGTTTTGTTACGGTATGATACTTTTGAGCCCAGCACTTGAATATCTGCAGGGGGGTGGGTTGGCAGAAGAGACTCTTCAAAATGAACATTGAACCCTAGGGAAACATGTCCAGTAGGACCTTCTCCATTATGTGACTGTGCAGTGGCAGAGCCCACCCTGCCTTACAATCTGTGCAATCCTGTTGACAACAGGGTAGGATTTGAACATGATAAATACAGCTTTGCCTTTCCAGTATGTTTGTTTACAAAGTCCCGTTTGGATTTTTTTACCTATGATGGTATTTGATAAAATACATATTTTTACATTTTGATATCTCTGGGCCTAATTCTGAGATGTGTTCCACGGACCTGATCCTACACTGAAATCCACCCAGCAGCGCGCGTGCGCACATGCAGAGCTGCAGGATCAGAGCCATGTGAGCTTCTTGCACAGATTTCAGAAGAAGCTCCCCCTGTGAAATGTATCTTTGGATCAAGCCCATGTGATCAGTAAATATACTAACATCACTTGTAAGAATGGCACTTAAAAAAAAAACAAAAAACATACGGGCTATGAATATTGAAAGTCTGTATGTGGCTCACTATTGTGTGAGTCTAAAGTCCAAAGAAGATTTAAAACACCTAGTGATATTTATAGGATAAATGATTGTATTCACGCTGTTTAAACTAAAGCACTTATGGCTTTCTGAGGAATGACATCATGGACTTGAGAATACAATATTTTAATGCATCACCCTGCCAAAGTCTTAATAAAATATGAATAGTTATGGAGTGTAACAACTGAGAGCCACTCCAGATGTTATACATTTTTGTAACTTATCTGCATATAGCAAAACAGTTTTACTTTGGCTGTGTCGATGAAAATGCTGTATTTCATTCCTGTAGCTGACTGCACCATCCAAAATACTCCACAATTCGCTTCCTGAGCAGAATTTCTCTATAATAATAACCAAAGCCATAACAAATTAGCGTAAATCTAATTTTAAACTGTGATGTGGGCTTCAGTGAGGGAAGCAAAGAAATCTAATCTGTTTGGAACTGTCTGATTCTTAGCACTTTCGAGTAGAAATTTTTTCAATATGTATACGCTAAGCATCCATAAAACACCTTTGAGAAATGAAAGTATTCATTTTTCCCTCAGATAGTAATAACTGTATATCTTTTGATTGTAAAATTCACCAAATATATTCAAAAAACAGTGCATCATTTTAACATTGAGTATATCATTTTGTATACAAGTAGATATTTGCAATAAGATCAGTATTACAGTATTTATTTCACTATGCATAATGTTTAAAAAAGATACGCATGAAACAAAACTGGTTAATCCAAGGGTGCCTTACTATATTTTAACAAACTTTTGATGTCAAAATAGCAATTACTGCCTTTTTATAAACATTTTAGATGTTTTGCTTTGATGTCTAATGTAAAATACAAAACAGTGCTTATTGAGTGATAATACAATGTTTGAGCTAAGTGTTTGCATTTGTAACATGCTTGATCCACTAATTTCAAAGCGAGTGAAATGTTTGAAAAGACTGCTGGATCAGGCCTTTAATTGGGGTATGAATGGAAGTTTGCTTAATTCCAAATCAATTTCTGGTGTTAATGCATTTGGAAATTAAGCGCATTTACCCCACAGGTTTACAGTCATTGGACCAATGTATCTCTTCTGTTATACTTGTACAATCCAATTAACTTCAGTGGGGCTGTGCAAGTGTATTAGAGGACCACTGACTGACCGTGTTTAGGATTTAGTATGTTTATTTTGGTGGCATGGCATTTTAAACATGCACTCCTTAAACTATCTGTATGTCACCACCTGAGACTCAAATTGTGACAAAGATGACCACTGAAACTCATTTCTATGCAAATCAACCAGATAAATAAAATCAGAGCTTTCTGTGTGAGATGGCCATTTTTATTTATATTTTCTAGTCAGTATTTTTTGATGAAGACCACATGCTATATATCTGTTGGAGTAACTTTCTTGATGCTTTATGACTTTATTCTAGCCACTCTGTTTAGGGATAAGAATTGGACTAAAATTAGACTAGCTTCTGTTCACAGGAATAACTGTTTTACATGTCTGTGGTGAAGTTTGCATCCTATTTATGAGGAAGGTGTGGGGAACTAATTTCCACTTGGGTTTGGGTGTCTTAGTACTATAATTTTGCTATGCAAAAAAATGCAATTAGAAACTACACTTTTCTCCTTTTAGAGTCAAGAATTCTGAGTCTTATGAGCAAACTTATAATTTTAATTCAAACAAAATATTATGTAATGAGAAACCTTGACATAGTCTTTATGGCAACAGAATCTTAGAAAGAGGAAGGAAGAATTTGTGTGCATGGGATTACATAAAAAATGGACTAAATATTGCTATAACAGTTCAAAACAAGACTTATATGTGCTTTTTCAATGTCACATTGTAGTATTGCGAATGTTGATGTCTTACTGTCCAGTAGGAACAAAATCTACTCTGGCATTACATTGGGTGTATAGTTTTCCAAACTGTACTCAACCAGGAAATAATGAGAATACATTGCATGAAATAGTCATTAAAAGAAAAACTGCTAAGGAAAATGTCTCTTCAAGTGAAAAGAGAGGAGGTGAGAAAGCCCTTTAGGCTCCAAAGCATCTAAAGTGAAATCTTCTAGGTTGTTTAATTAGTGTTTAGACCTGCGCAATTGCCGACAAAGGGGAGGTTTTGCAGGTGTTCAATGGGAGCAGCTCGGGCTTATATAAGTTTTTAGTTCCCAAGCGCGTGCAATGGCTATGCAAGTCAAAGAGGAGGAAATGAAGACTATGTGTTCAGAGAAAAAGAATAATGAATCTAATCGAGTATGTTTGAAATACTGTTTAACTTGGTGCACTGATGACAGGCCTGTAATGTAAAGTAATATAAAATGTGCTAAAGGCAACACTTGACATCTGGACTTGCGAAGCCACACAAGACTGTAACAGAGGAAGGAATAGAGCTCAAAATGGTTCCTGAAGAACAAATGAAGCATTTCTCTGAAAGAAATGTGTCAAGTGCAGCTGACAGCCTGCTGTGCTGAGAGAAGATTCTGGTAAATGTGAAGTCTTTGGGAAGCTTAACCAAAATTATCCAGAGCTGAGCTTGGAGCTAAACTCGCTGGGCTTTTCATAAAATGTTAGTCATTGAGCAGAACAAAAATAACATTTATTTTGTTTGTGATTCTTTTTTTCTATTTTCTGCCCTATGTTAAATAATTTTTTTGCTTTTATTTAAGATAATGAATTGATTGTGGAGACTTACTTTAATTTAGGAACAAACCCTATCAGGTCCTTCAGGAGAGAGGAAGCTGACTACTGATCTTAAAGGGAAGCGGAAGTGTAATAATTAACCTGGACACTCGCTCAAGACTTGCAAAACTTCTTCCCAAATTGGTATATGCCACTTCCTCGCAGCACAGAGTGGGACTAAAAGGATGTCAAGCTTGGTTACAATGATTTTTATATACACTAATTTAATACTTAAATTAGCCTGTTAATTTTGGTTAATGAATGTTACAAATTTACATTGTATCTTATGATACTATACTTATAGGTAGGTATTATTTTAGGGCCAGATCCTACAGACATAGCTGAATAAAGACTTCAGGATTTAGTTCTAAGCAAGACGCACACAAATTTTAAAGTGAGGTGTAATGCCAAACAAAATTGTATACGCGAGGAAAGTGTTATGCATCAAATGTCTCCACTAAACAGGGAGAAGCAAATATTTTGCCTTTTGGAATGCAAACTATCAGGCACTTCCACATTTCCCCAAAGAAGTGTCCTTTCACTCCTCTCAATTCTGCTCTCACTCCTGGTCTTTAGACTTTTCCTATACTTTAGTCCAATTGGAGCCAGTATATAGGGTTAGCACCCCCTAGTCAATGTCTGAAAATACAAGCTGGGCTTCAAGTCTCATTCTCCCTTCAACCTCTCCTCAGAAGTAGAAGGATTATTTAACCCTAGTTAGGATAGTTCACAGCAATAACCCTAAAGCAGCCAATAAGTAGAACCACAAAAATTGGCAGGTGTCTGAATGCCTGAAACTAATTTTAACCGTGTTCTTAAAGTGACTGGATTTCAAGTTAATGGTGTCTCCTTATCACAGTTTATTATTTGTATTCCAGTAGTTCCTAGAGCTCCCAACTGAACATGGAGCTCCATTGTGCTACGTAGCGAACACCTAGTGCGAAAGAGCCCTGACCCCAAGAGCTTGCACTATAAGAAGGGAGAAGGAGAGGAAATATGATTGACAATGATGATGTCTGTGACAAATGTTCTTTTGATGATCAGATCCTTTTGTGAAAGAAGTCCATATAGTACTGCATCTCAATTTACCATCATAAAAATGCAATGGGCTCACCTAATTATTTTTTCCACAGATGGTGAAATTGATGTAATCAGTATAATGGTGCATTCTGAGATGGCCAAACTGTTAAATTCAGGGTACATGCAGAATATAGTCTTTAAAAACACCCATTTTGATGATGGGCAGTTCTCTGGGTTTTTTATTTGCAATTAGTTAAGAGTTGTGTAAGTTCAGCTTCTATAGAAAACCAGGCATAGAATAATCTTGGAAAGGAAGCCACAAAAGATAACTTTGTAAATGTTTAAAATACAGAGGGTAAATTTCATTGCATTCCCATAGGAAACTGCTGCTAATGCTCTCCTTGACTTGTATACCTTCAACAATATTTGTGTGCTAGATCAAAATCTTTTGTCTCAGTTCCTTGGTAAAAAGGTGCAAACAAGGTGCAAACTATTTATAGAAGAAATAGTTCCAGACCAAAGGACATGCTGTTAAACCCCTCCTTGGAAACTTGGAATACTTGAAGGGATTATGATTTCAAAATGGAAATCAAGTGAATAATTTAAATAAAATATTATAAAGGGAGATTGGCGAGAAGTAGAGGAGCTGGGGCCTTGTGTTCCTTAAACTACACTGTCACTGAAAGAAGCTAATTAAGATCAGATGAGTTCATGTTAATATTACAGCTCACATCCATGGTGCACACAGTCTGGTTGACTCTCATACTTTTCAACTGTAAAGTCCTTGGGTAAGAATTTTAAATAAGAGAGGCCAGAAAACTAGGTCAGCAACCATTTTCTTTATTCAGCTGCAACCAAGCATCTGCCTGCCAGCTCCTAAACTTCTTAGTCAGTGAGATGGGGCTAAAACTAAACACAGTAACAGTAACAGCAGTGCACACAGTAACACAGTCACTCCTACTAATGCTCTTCTCCCAGTACATTATCATTTACCCTCTGCCAGACCACATGGATAGTCATGACATTTGCCCCATGTCTCTGACAGCAAGGAAGTCAAATCTTCAACTTCTAATGCAGTTTATTCAGTGGATTTGGAGCCTAGAAGAAGCTTCCTCACAAATTTCGAGAAGCAAGCCTTCAGGAATGAGGTGTGGCTGTAACCTGGCTGGCTGTGAGCATAAAAAGGACAAGAAGGGGAAGCCTTAATGTGAGAACCAGTGAAAGGTTGTAATAATGGTTACCATATTAGTTGCATTCCAGTAGCACCTAGAGGCCCCAGCTGAGAGATGGGGTCCATTGTGCAATACGATGAACTAAAACATAGTCTTTTTCCCAAGGAGGATAATTTAAAGAGAGAAGACAAAGGGTGGGAGAATGATTTTTTTTTTTAATTTTAAGTTCTTCTGCAGAAGCCAACTTAACAATAAAGAATAGTAAATATTGCCTGTAATCACAGTATGTGGTGGATTGTCTAAATAATGTATACAGAGTATAAGATAACATGAGTGAGTTCTACAGAACTCAGCCTGCTGGGCTCTTATATTGTTTTGGTTTCATCATTGCCTTTTATTTTTATAACCACTTAATTTCCTTTAAATGCCCCTCTCTATCTTTACATCATTCATTTTTTTTCTTCCTCAGCTGAAACAAATAACATTTTTATTTCAGAAGTGCTGATACTAGTTCCTGTGAGTGCCTTCCTCATTTTGAATCTTAAACTATTTCTTGTTACTTTCTCCTGTATTAGTTAGTTCTGTTAGCACTCATAATGTGCTCTGCGAAAAGAATACATCATCCCTGCCCAAGTAGCCTGTAATCTAAAGCAAGACAAACAAACAGACACAGGGTTTGGGAAAGGGGTCCAACATGCACGCAACTGAATTATATTTTAAGTAGGGAGCATCGCTTTTCAGGGCTAACCTGTGCTCAAAAATAGGAACGTCTGGTATTTGATGGCAGTAGTTTTTACGAACAAATGTTTTAAGCTGTTGGGACTCCGTTTTCAAAAACAGCCTCTAATAATACAAGCGCAACTCTGTCAGTCTATGTTTTCATGCATGAAATTAGTCAAATCAAGTGTGTGTGCACGGAAATCAAATTTGTGTGCAAAGCATACCAGCTCATACATACACACATCAGGTAATTAGCTATCAAACTGATTTTCTTATGGAAATCTAAGGTTTTGTATGCATCATTCTGATTTGAAAATGTGAGCCTTTATACATACATAGCACTGTGCAAATGATAAGTTCCCCCTCCACCCCCGTTTGCACCAATATTTTGCCATTTATTGCAGAGTGCAACTTTTGATAAACACAAAAACAGTTACCATTAATCTGTCAAACATGATGCATTCCTTGTACTTTCTAATGTGTTGCAGTTTTTTTCTTTGGATAGCAGAGGGCCAAAGGCATCACATGCAATTAAAAATCGATGTGTAAGCCATTTCCTAAGAAGGGAAGGGTATGTGTGGATGAGGAAGAGGTAGCTGAAGTGTTCAGACTATGACAAGAGCTCCGTAAAAGGAAGTGGCTCTGCATGTAAGATACAGCAGCTGTGAAAGCAGTGCACACATTAGTGTCTAGTGTGCAGTCTTATTTCTACTGGGCCAGTTGTCAAAAGGTTGTGGAAAGTGTTGTTTTGTTATACTATCTATAAACCAGCACTTTATTGCTGGAGTCTTGTGAAATCTTTCTGTAGCCTTACTGAAAATAGAAGCTTTCACTTCTGCTATCTTGCAAGTTACTTGCATTACTATGAAAGCAGTGAGACAAGGAAGATGTTTTATTTGAGAATACACAAGTGCATCTATAAGATTCTAAAAAAACCGAGGAGTCCTGGTGGCACCTTAGAGACAAACAAATTTATTTGGGCATAAGCTTTCATGGGCTAGAACCCACTTCATTGGATGCATGGAGTGGAAAATACAGGAGCAGGTATAAATACATGAAAAGATGTGAGTTGCCTTACCAAGTGTGAGGTCAGTCTAATGAGACAATTTACTTAACAGCAGGATACCAAGGGAGGAAAAATAACTTTTGAAGTGGTAATGAGAGTGGCCCATTTCAGACAGTTGACAAGAAGGTGTGAGGGGGAAATTAGTATTGGGGAAATTAGGTTTAGGTTTTGTAATGACCTAGATTTTCTAGTGGCCCTGTTCTTCTTTCTGGCTGATTTCATGGAACACCTTTCCTGAGTCTGCCTGCCTGACCCCTCCCCTTTCTTCATTCAAATTCCTCCTTCAGACTCATTTTTGCTCTACTACCTCCCACAAGTGAATTATTACATATTTAAAAATAAAATAATGCCCAGGTGCCCAAATAACCACATCATTTTATTGCTGGGACCCTCATCCTGCCTGTGCATCTTGAACAAGACTGTAAATTCTTCAGGGTAGGGACCATCTCTTTTTATTTGTCCTGCAAAGTGTCCCACAAACTTGGGGAAAGGGGGCTATAAAAATAATTTTATTGATTAAAAACATTCAAAATTATTTAAAATGTCTGTAGTTGATGGAACAGGTATGGACACACAAGTACATATAACACAATATGAGAGGCCTGCGTATATAGCTCAGTGGTTTGAGCATTGGCGCGCTAAACCCAGGGTTGCGAGTTCAAGTCTTGAGGGGGCCATTTAGGGATCTAGGGCAAAAATTGGGGATTGGTCCTGCTTAGAGTAGGGGGTTTGACTAGATGACCTCCTGAGGTCCCTTCCAACTCGGATATTCTATGTGCACCTCAGGGGCGAGCAAAGTTTTTGGCCCGAGGGCCACATCTGGGTATAGAAATTGTATGGCAGGCCATGAATGCTCACAAAGTTGGGGCTGGGGTGCGGGGGGGGGGGTGGTGAGGGCTCTGGCTGGGAGTGTAGGCTCAGGGGCGGCCAGAAATGAGGAGTTCAGGGTGTGGGAGGGGGCTCCGTGCTAGGGCATGGGATTGGGGCAGGGGACCGGGTGAGGGCTCTGGCTGGGGGTGCGGATGAGGTATTTAGGGTGCAGGAAGGTGCTCTGGGCTCGGACTGAGGGGTTTGGAGGGCAGGAGGGGGTGGGAGCACGGGGAGGTGGCTCAGGAGTACAGGCTCCAGATGGTGCCTACCTCAAGCAGCTCCCGGAAGCAGCGGCATGTCCCCACTCCAGCTCCTACGTGGCGGCGCAGCCAGGTGGCTCTGCACGCTGCCCTGTCCACAGGTGCCGCCCCTGAAGCTCCCATTGGGTGCGATTCCCAGCCAATATGAGCTGCTGGGGCAGCGCTTGGAGTGGGGGCAGCATGCGGAGGAGAGCCCCCTGGCTGCCCCTATGTGCAGGAGATGGGGGGGGCATGCCACTGCTTCCAGGAGCCAAGTGGAGGGGCCCCAACCCTGCTCCCCAGCTGGAGCGCCAGAGCAGGGCAAGCCCCAGACCCCATCCTCCAGCAGGAGCTCGAGGGCTGGAGTAAAACAATTGGTGGGCCAGATGCGGCCCACAGGCAGTAGTTTGCCCACCCCTGGTATAGCTTCATGTTTAATAAGCAGGAAAAGCATATCTACCTAGACTGGATACTCTCCGCCACCTTCCTGGGAGCATACTGTGTACATGCTGCATATGAATTTCCAGTTGATGGAAATCACAAGTAGTGATAACAAGTAGTGTGCATCTGAAAATGCCCTCGGAGAGACAATTCACCAAACAGCTAATTTCAGTGTTTCAAGCAATTAAAGAGGTTTACACAGTATATTGTGCAAGTGGCATAACATAGCATGGCATATTATAGCAGTAAGTCACTAAAAAGGACATTCAAAAAAATAGTGGCCCAATTTTTGCATTAAATTATTCTGCTGTATCCATAATGTTACTCTAGATTTACACTGGTATAACTCAGCACAGAAATTGGCCCATTTTAAAAAAAAAAATCTATTCCCTCAGTCTGGTTTCACTGATAGCTTATGTCTCATTGCAATTTTTATCTTAAATATATATATTTGAGACCTTTCTCTTTCTCCATCTTTTTTATTTTTGGTAGGTGGATTCATATTTTCCCTCCAGTGGAATTAAGTTACCTTTTAAGAATCCCTTAAGTTTTAAAAAACAAAAGATAGTTTCTAAGCCCTACAATCCTGCAATTTACTGAGCCCTATTGAAATAAATTGGTGAGATACTTGCTACACTGAAGTCCTTGGCAAAATGCCCATGGACTTCAGTGGGACAAGGCTTCATGTGGCTCAGGGGTCTGCACGCCCAGCATCACTAATAGGATTGTGGGTTTTGTTCCTTAGGTACATTTCAGAATATTTCCTCTTGGTTTACAATGTGATCTGTAATTATGTTGGCTCCGTACCAATTTGGATTCCAATTTGCAAAGAAAAAAAGTGTCTACTAGCTTGTTGTCAGTAGACAACACCTTGACTTTCTGAATTTTGGCATTAAATCTCAGATTTCTGCAAAAATTGTGTTTTTTCCCCAGAATGTTCTTTACTTAAGAAAGCAAAGATGGTGTTTTCCAAAAGAGCACTAGGTGGCGCTTATGATTTGTTCACATAAACCTTTGCATTGCAATCATAAGGGACTACAACATCTATAAGGTCATAGTCAAATTATGAAATTATATAATTTATAAATTACTTTTGATCAATATTTTACTTCATGTGAGAACAAAATGTATTTTTATATTTTAAGGTATATTCCCAACTCACAAAATATTTTGTTTTTAACCTCTTTGAGCAGAACTATAGCTATGAAAATTTAAAGTTAGTGACAACAGTACCTTTCTATCTTTTGCCTGCTGGTACAGCAACTTGTAAAATGACTCACGTATAATCTAGACAGGGCCTGATTCTCCACTCAGTCACACAAGTTTTATGTCAGTGTAACTCCATCAACCAACCTAAACCTGGTGTAACAAAGTGGAGAATCAGCTCCATAATTTTGTTACAAGAACGGATTCAGAGGGAAGGCAGGTTACTATTAGCATTTTAAAATATAAATAAAAAACCCCACATCCATTATTATAGCTAAACTGATAGAAGCAGAACAGAAGTTGAGAATTTAAACACTGTTCAGAAAGAATAAAGGAAGAAGGGAGGGCTGCCATCACTGAAAATATTCAGATCTAGAAACAGATACCCATCTCTTAAGGACCTTTAAGAATAATTAAATCAGTTCTGTGATCCAAAGATCTGGCACACGTGATCCATTTGAGGTCTCTTGCAACCCAAATGTGACAGTGTGTACCCACCCACACTGGTTCAGCAAGGATAAACCACACTCTGTGGCTGAGGAGGCCTAGGTATAAAAGAGAGTAGCTCAGCTCACTCTGGACTGGCTGCTGAAGGGAGTACATGTGTTTGCAGTCTCCTGCGAAGAGCCTACCAGAGCACCAAGACACAGGAGCCAGCCGAGTCTCCAGCCGACCCGCAGCTGCACACCACCACCAACAGAGGAGAGACAACAGAAGCCTCAAAACTACCAGTCTCGGAAGAAAGGGTAGGAAGTAGCCCAGAGGAACTAGACAATGATCTGGTTATGGAATCAGAGCTATACTCTGTGTGTTTTGGAAGGACCCCGGCTGAGTCTATGCTGGATTTTCCCCCACCTACTCCCCCAGACAGGGCCCTGAGTTGGGACCTGGTGGAGTAGGGAGGGCCCGACTGCTACCCACCCCAGTGGCAGCCCACTCTACTCTGGCCATGGGGCCGTGCAGTCCCACAGAGGAGGGCAGTCTTACTGACACTGGCCACTAGGCTGTGCTCTCTTGGGAGTCAGGGCTGTGGTGTGGGCAATTAGGTTACTCGGGCTGCCAACCCCCTACTTTAATTCCCCCACAAACCAGCACTCCTCTGATGAGGGTACTTACCCCACAACATCAAATGATTCTAAAAACTTGAAGGGTTAAAATAAAATGCAAAATCATTAAATATGAGAAGCAATGGGGGAGAGGAAGGAAGAGGAACTGTGAAGCATGTGCAGAGCAGTGGAGAAGACGAAGCATGAAGGCATGTGCAAGAGCACAGGAGAAGGATGTACCAGTAGCATGTACGCAGGAGTGCAGGAACAACAAGGGACATGGTAGCATGTGTATGGAACAGAGGAACAAAAGATTTGGAATTAGGAGGGGGAGATGAAATGAACAACAAAAAGAACTGGTCTGATGGGGTTTTCTACCCGAAACAGACAACACAAAAAAAGATACAGTAATTGCAATGTAATGTTTAACTGCACGTGTACAAATTCATTAAATGAGAGACGTGCTTTCCGAAACGTTGTAAGCTGCTGTTGTTTCCATAGGGATATACTGTGCTCACAAACAGAATCATGATAAGCAGGGGAGATCGTTCGATTAAGGTCTGACCAACAGTGAAAAGGTTTCAACATACACCATTCAAAAACTCATGCATGATATGTAGGTGTCAAAAGTGGCTTTGGTTTTCCAAATGAATTAGTTTGTCACCAGCTGGCATGCTAGTCAAGTCTTGCAGATTTCTTATCAAAAAGACAGTTTATTTTATGCAACTTATCTGAGTGCAAGTTTCCTTAGCAAAGTCAGAGAGGGCTTGCAAGCAGTGTTTGACAACTGGAGTTACAACTGCTAATCTCATTCCATTTCTTTCTTTTGATAGAATCAAAATGAATTTAATTTTCTCACAATGACCATGGATAACAACTCTTAAATGAGTGCAGACGTGATGGAAGGAAATGACAGTCACAATACCAGTAACTGTCTTTATACAGTCAAGTGAATGAAAGTGGCTTCACATGGAAACTAGCCACAACTCACATTTCATTACATCATGTGGTGGTTCCTCAGCTAATTCAAAGCAAACATATACAATGTATAATAACTTCAATGTCTATATACTGTACACTGTATAAACTAATGCTACTCAAATATACAGCTATTTCTAAATCATAACATAAAACTGGAAGACAAAAACTTTTTAATTTCAAATAACAAATCCCCTAGATTAACCACTCATAAAGCAAAAAGAAAAGGAGGACTTGTGGCACCTTAGAGACTAACCAATTTATTAGAGCATAAGCTTTCGTGAGCTACAGCTCACTTCCTCAGATGCATATCGTGGAAACTGTATGTTAGAACAGTGAAGTTTAGAATTCTACTTGATAGGGCCACTATTTCTTTTGGCATTTTTTTACCCTGCAGTTTGACACGTTCACACAGTATTGAAGGGCAGTCTAGGGTTTGTACTTTGACTTGTCAGACTGATTTGTTTGCTGTGCTAGCTTTCCAGAAGCTGTCATCTCTGTGCCAATGATCACGCTGCTTTTTTCACAATATCTTTGCATCGCTTTGTCTGTCTCCCTCATAAATTTTTAGGCCAAATCCTGGTCCTACTGAAATCATTGGGAGTTTTGCTACTGACTTCACTGAGACCTCTCTGTGGATCCTTATACATTATACTCTGCAAGGGGGGTGAATTTCACCCTGTATAACTTTGTCTTTTGGTGCCTAGTGCCTTACAAGAAGAGGATGTTTCCATTTCAGTAAAGCTGTCCTTGCAGAAGCATTGCTGCCATTCTGGTTTGCAGAATTTCATAAAGATTTGTCTCTTATCATTTGACATGGAAGGTTGAAGATTATAACTATGACATTTTTCTTCTCTTTGATACGCCAGTGCTGATAAGCAGCCACCTCACAGAACCCCCTGGTGACCTCAGAGTAGTCCTGCACATAGCGTCTCACCTCAGTTTCACTTCTTGGATCCCCAAATAAACTCCACAGAGTTTTACCAGCCCTCTTTAGGGTCTGATTTATTACCTTAAAGTTCAAAAGTAAACAACCCCCACGCCCAGTACAGTCCAAACTTCCCATGTTCAGACAGAGACCTTCCTGCCTCAGCAGGCTTCTCTTGCCCCTTCCTTGCTGGAGCAATTTCTCTGCTCTCAGAGTATTCCTTTGAGAAGCCTCTATCACTCTCTCTAGTCTCACTAAAGCCCCTCCACCACCTTACTGTGGGCTCCTTCTGCTCTTCATAGGAAAGTGCTTCATTCCTCTCAGGTGCGGCTCATTCTGCAATCAGCCTTGGCTTGGCCTCAGACTCTCCAGGGCAAACAACCCGATTACATCCAGCAACATATGCCCATGTTTCAGATATAAAATAAGGTGGAAGTTATCATAGGCTGTAAACATGGACTTCAAGCTTTTGTGTGATACTGTGATGGTTCCAGATTTGATGTTCCAATCTTCCCTACAGAAAATACCAATTTGGTTCTGGTACCCAATTTAGACACCACAATGACTGGTACTATTGTAAAATGCTAGACAAGCAGATGGGTAACTTGATCAATGAGGAAGATGTTTGACAAAGGTAAGAGAAGGTAATTGAAGATGCAAATTTACTTTGTTGTGTTTGAGGTCATTGGTGTGATGCTAGGTCTTATAAGCTTATGAGTTATGTTGTTCCAGTTTAGCTGTTATGTTTTGGTTTTTTTCAGCTGAGTAGTATAACTGTCTTGGCAAAACTATAGGTGATAAACTGGATGTCATATGGCATATGTGCAATAAGAGCATTGTCATCCACATAGAGAAGTTCCTATGCAATATCTTCATTTACTTTTGGTACGTGTGTTCCATTGCCACATTCCCCCCTGCAATTGGTAGTATTTTGGTGAGATGAAGAGAAATTTCAAGAAGTCTTTCAATCTGTTCATTTTAAAGCACTTGCCAGAAGTTGTTCAATGTTTAATACAAATGCCTGGTATGACATTTCAGGTGGCATCATCAATCTGTTGCTGTACAGAAGAAACCAAAGAAACTTCATATCAAAACATATCCCTGCTACATTCCATTTGCTATTACAAAATGGATCCATGAGAATTTGGTCTACAATTACTCCAGCTTATTCTATCATGCAGTTGGAGAGTGACATGCATTAATATTTCTGGACAGGAATTTCCACAGTCAGCGTTGTAAAGTTAGCAGTGACAGCATACAGGTCCCGGTCTTGTTCACTATATTTTTCTTGTAAGCAACAAGCAGCGTGATAGTAGTGCTTCTTTTTGATTTAAAGTTACAAGCCCCAACTCTCTGCTGGCATAAACCCATTGACTTCAACAAGTTTTCACAGAACATTGGGGTTCTGTCAATAACAAAGAAGCACTTGAGTAAGTATTTTTCATGAGTAAGTAACAGAGAGAAAGGAGATTACGTAAAAGGTGCTATTCTCTTCTTTCAATTGTGTCTACAATTGCTAACAATGGTTGTATCCATAAGTCTCTAAGTGTTCCATGTTGTTCTAAAATAAATGAACAGCTGGCTGGAAATTACACTGCTACTATATTGGTAGAACTCAAGGTGTATTTCATCCTGATTCATTTGTGTGTACCATAATTACCTCTGCCTGCTCATCTCCTTCCAAAAGTAGTGATACCCCTGTCTTCCTGCAAAGGTCAATCATTGTCACATTCTACTGGGAGCTTATTTTGTGATGTTCAGTGGTGTTTAAGGCAGGGGTAGCTGCACTGCCTATTATTAAGATTGCCTGACACTACTATCAGATTCGGCAGCAGGTAGCTAAGGCTAGAGGTGGCTCCAGTCAACCTAAATCCAGCTCCACTGGTGAAACCCAGATGTGCACTATGTGATGCTGTGATGGGCTCCTCAAGCTGCCTCCTAGCAAGCCAATGGGCCAGAACAGGGAGCCAGGCCTAGGCCAGCACCAGGGGACAGGAGCAGAGCCGCCACTGCCCAGGGTGAGTGCTGGATGGGCCCATACCCCAGGCCTCCCCTCTGCACCAGGCTGGGATAGATCTGCGCACGGACCCCCCCACAAACAATATTTTCATCCTTCACCTGTGATTAGAGATCCCTGCTTTCAGCTACTTAGAACTTCAAACTTTAGATGTTTGCCTGGAGTTTTCCGTGCTGGGTGTCCGCCTCAGGCTGCAATTTTATTTTTATTTTTTAAATTTCAGCCAAAACTGTTGAGCAAGTTCTGAGAATGAGGCTAGGGGAAAACACATTGTTTTGCCAATATTAAAATGTTTTTGAAACTTTCTTTGAAAAGCTCTAGGGCCTTTGACCGCTCCAGCATTGCTCCAAACTTTTACAGGGTGCAGGTAAATATAACTCTGATGTTCTCTTATGAATGCTACGTCCTCATCACACAATGATTCAACACATTCCAGCTCTGAGTTACCAGGACTCAAAAGGGCTTCCCTGTAATAGCTGCTCCAGGCTGGGGTGGGACCAGGCACTGGAACTGACAACAAAGAGCTTGTCTCTCCTTTGCTCTTGATGACACTCTTGTCCCTACCCCCAGGCTCAGGCAGAGTGGAGGAAGCTGTCTGATTGGATGCAGAGGAGACAAAAGCCAGTCCTGGGGTGAGGAGAGGAAAAGGAGAAGATTGGGACAAGGCTTCTGGTGAGAATGGGATGAGTAGGAGGGTGCAGAGAAGAAGTGTGCCTGGGAGGTGGAGTAGGAGAGCCAGTGTGGGATGAAGGGGAGAGATAGATCAGACAAGGAGCCAGGAGGGAGGAACTCCTGACTTACAGCTAGGCAAAGGATTTGGGGCCGGAGAGGGAGACTAGGAGTGGTTGTGTAAGGAGACTGGATCTGGGATGAGAAGCCTGAGTAGTGGAGACTGGGGGACTCGGTAGGCAAAGAGAAGGGGACTGGGACAAGGAGCCAGGAGGAGAGGGGAAAAAGAGCAGGATTTGGACAAGGACAGATTGGAGGGGACGAAGTAGAGGGAGTCAAGTTTGGTGTCATGGGCAGAAATATCTGTGACCATTACAGCACACTCCCCTCCAGATCAGTTATTCCTTTGGCTCAAGTGGCAGAGGTCTGTATAGTGGATCTAAAGGTTTCAGATCTGCTGATGAACCAGGTGGGTCTCACTATGATGCTATATGATAGAATTTTGAGGAGGGGAGGGGAGTTCACTTTGCTTTTTTAAAACTTGGGATATTACCCACCCATCCACATACACAAAATTGTAAGTGAAAGAACTAGGGCTGTCCATTAATTGCAATTAACTCATGTGATTAACTCAAAAAAATTAACCGCAATTAAAAACATTAATCGCGATTAATCACACTGTTAAACAATAGAACACCAATTGAAATTATTAAATATTTTTGGAAGTTTTTCTACATTTTCAAATATATTGATTTCTGTTACAACACAGAATACAAAGTGTATAATGCTTACTTTATATTATTATTTTTATTAGAAATATTGGCACTGTAAAAAACAAAAGAAATAGCATTTTTCAGTTCACTTCATACAAGTACTATAGTGCAATCTCTTTATCATGAAAGTGTAACTTACAAATGTAGATTTTTTTTATTACAGAACTGCACTCAAAAACAAAACAATGTAAAACTTTAGAGCCTACAAGTCCACTCAGTCCTACTTCTTGTTCAGCCAATTGCAAAGACAAACAAATTTGTTTACATTTACGGAAGATACTGCTGCCTGCTTCTTAATTATAATGTCACCTGAAAGTGAGAACAGGCGTTCGCATGGCACTTTTGTAGCCAGTATTGCAAGGTATTTATGTGCCAGATCTGCTAAACATTCATATGCCTCTTCATGCTTGACCACCATTCCAGAGGACATGTTTCCATGCTGATAATGCTTATTAAAAAAAATAATGAGCTAATTAAATTTGTGACTGGACTTCTTGGGGGGAATTGAATCATAGAATATCAGGGTTGGAAGGGACCTCAGGAGGTTATCTAGTCCAACCCCCTGCTCAAAGCAGGACCAATACCCAACTAAATCATCCCAGCCAGGGCTTTGTCAAGCCTGAACTCAAAAACCTCTAAGGGAGGAGATTCCACCACCTCCCTAGGTAACCCATTCCAGTACTTCACCACACTCCTAGTGAAAAAGTTTTTCCCTAATATCCAACCTAAACCTCCCCCACTGCAACTTGATACCATTATTCCTAGTTCTGTCATATGGTACCACTGAGAACAATCTAGATCCATCCTCTTTGGAACCCCCTTTCAGGTAGTTGAAAGCAGCTATCAAATCCCCCCTCATTCTTCTCTTCTGCAGACTAAATAATTCCAGCTCCCTCAGCCTCTCCTCATAAGTCATGTGCTCCAGCCCCCTAATCATTTTTGTTGCCCTCCGCTGGACTCTTTCTAATTTTTCCACATCCTTCTTGTAGTGTGGGGCCCAAAACCGGACACAGTATCCCAGATGTGGCCTCACTGATGCCGAATAGAGGGGAACGATCACGTCCCTTGATCTGCTGGCAATGCTCCTACTTATACAGCCCAAAATGCCATTAGCTTTCTTAGCAACAAGGGCACACTGTTGACTCATATCCAGCTTCTCATCCACTGTATAGGAAGAGCCCCTGTGTGGCAATACCTCAGAGGGCAGGATGATGACCTGTTATATTATTTCTTTTCTTTCTATATGGGGTGGTATGAAGGGGTGTACCTGGCCCTTTGAGGCCCCCTGCTGGAGGCCTTGCGATGCTACCTTATCCTGTCCCAGATAAGGGGGGGTCCTCTGGGCCTACCTAGAAAGACTGCAGAGAAGCAGCCAATCAGCGTGCAGCAGATTCAAATAAAAGGAGTTGCAGGGCCTGAGCAGCTCAGTTGCTGGCTGGGAACAGATGGGCTAGGAGACAGCAAAACTCTCCAAGCAAGGAAGCCTCGGAGAGACCGTGCTCAAGCAGGGATAGGACAGAGACAACCCAAGGATTATAAGCCTAAGGTAACATGTGAAGATGGTGGGACTGAGTGGGAAGCAGCGAGGGGGAATGCAGCAGCAACTATTCAGGGAAGCAGTACATGGCCACTGGTGCAGGATCCCTGAGTTGAGACCTGGAGTAGTGGGCAGGCCTGGAGTAGTGGGCAGACCACCACCACCAGCCACCAGTGCTGGAAAGGCCGAAGCCCTGGAAAGGGGACATGGCTAATTTAAAAGCCCAAGAAAAAAGGCTAGATTTAAAAGGGCCCAGAGACAGGACTGAAGACCCCAGAGAAGGCCAACCATGTGTTGAACCTTGATACCCCAAAAGGACACTAAACTTGGGAGGTGACCTGGATGGAGAACTGGGGCAATGAGAACTGGTGAAAACAAAGAGTTTCAAGGGAGAAAGCCCTGGGGGCAGTGCTCTATAACAGTTAGCCTAGAAGGGGTTCATCCATTGTTGACTGAGTGACTTAGCCGGAGGGCTGAGCCACTTAAGATCCACCCGATGAGGTTATCAACCTACCGGGGGCACCAGGTGAAAAAGAAAACTGCAGCACCACACTCAGCTGACAGGAGGCACTCACAAGAGTGGGTTCATCGATTCCAAGGCCAGAAGGGACCATTGTGATTATCTAGTCTAACCTCCTGTGTAACACAGGCCATAGAACTTCCCAAAAATAGATCCCGGAGCAGATCTTTTTAGACAAACATCCAATCTTGATTTTAAAATTGTAAGAGATGGAGAATCCATCAAAAACTTTGGTAGATTGTTCAAATCGCTAATTACTCTCACTTTAAAACATACTTTATTTCCAGTCTTAATTTTCATACCTTCAACTTCCAGCCATTGGATTGTGTTATACCTTTTTCTGCTAGAGTGAAGAGCCCATCATCAACTATTTGTTCCCCATGTAGGTACTTACAGACTAACGTTGTCTTTATTAAGCTAAATTATTAATTTCCTTTAATCTTACTATAAGGCATGTTGGCTAAGAATTCTTTTGGTTCTTCTGTGAACCCTCTCCAATTTATTAACATCCTTCTGGAAGCGTGGATACTAGAACTGGACACACAATTCCAGCAGCCGTTGCGCCAGTACCAAATACAGAGATACAATAACTGCTCTAATCCTACTGAGTTTCCCCTGTTTATGCATCCAAGGATCACAGTAGTCCTTTTGGCCACAGCATTGTACTGAGAGCTGATGTTCAGCTGATTATCCACCACGGCCCCCAGATCTTTTTCAGAGTCACTGCTTCCCAGGATAGAGGTCCCCATCCTGTAAGTATGGCCTACGTTCTTTGTTCCTAGTGATGTATATTTACTTATAGCAGTATTAAAACATACACTGTTGGCTTTGCACAGCTTATCAAGCAATTCAGATCGCTCTATATCAGTGTGTGACGCTTTCTCAGTGTGCAGAGTGGTAAAGTCACTCTGTTACCCATTTGCCTCAGCATAAAAGGGAACTGCTGGGGCTAAACTGAGTCACAACTCTTTGTCACTCCAGTTTGCTAGTCAGCCCCACAGAGTCCTCAGGACTCCACCAGTCCTAACTTTGCCTTGCAGGTTAATCCTTGGTGCATTCAGCTCCCAGACTCTCCAGAAGCATCTCCCTGCAGCATCCAGCCCCTGTCACTGGACACCCACAGAAATGACCAAGTCTGCTGTCTCCAAAGAGACAGGATACACAGCCGCCTGTTGGCTTAGCTGAGGATTCACACTTTATTTCAACACACTGCATTGGGATGAACTTACAGTGCAAGGAAACATAAGTTTATTAATAAAGAACAGAAATTCAACTGATACTAAGCAAAGGTAACAGAGAGAGAGAAATAGTTAAAAATAAAACTAAAGGATAACATGCTTCTAAGTGACTAAAACTTAACTAACCAAAATTCTTGGCTAAAATAAGATTCTTACCTAAATCGGCCTTTCAGTGTCACCCACCCACATGTTAGGGGATCCACTGTGCAAAAATACAAAGAGCACTGGCCTCTTTGTCCCCTAAGTGATGGGTAACCAAAGGTCATTTTGCTGCCCCTTATATTCCCCAAAGTTTATTGTCTCTGACACCAGAATCAGGATGAATCCCTGGGGTTCAGACTCCAATGTCTTCCCAGGCTGATTTCACATCCTCATGTTAATTTGTTGCCCCTGTGTATCTCCAATGCAAATGAACTGCCTACTGTCTCTGGCATCACCTTGCTCAATTCCCATTAGAGACATGGGGATAACTATATTCCCTCTTGTCTGGAAGACAACTCGTTTCTCCCTTAGTTTGGTTACAGACTTAAAGCATAATATCAGTAATTCCTCATATAGTGTAATAAATACATTTTTCAATTATATTAATGGCCAGTGTGTCACCAGCTTTCATTTGGTACTCATACAACATTCTTTATAGATTGATATCATGACAGCAATGTGATAGGTGTAATGAGTTTGTCAAGCTTGATAGGAGTTGCTGAGTAGTGAAATACCAGTGGGCCTCTGTGTCACACAGTGACCATAGGATTAGATAGGTAAATAAAAGGGTTTTAGCAGCCATGGGAAGACCTTGGAAATAATGTGCTTAAAGTTAAAAAAAAAAAAATGTAACTGGAGAGAAGTTGTAAAAATGCTGAGCTCAGAATGTGGATGATAAGAAAAGAGGGGCCTCTAATTATCCCGGATGGTTCCAACTAGTTTGAACAATAAAGAAGGGTTGTGCATGTTGAGTCAGAAGTAACTTTAACATACCAATGTTACCTTGGAGCTGTACCCGGTTATACACAAGCTTCAGCTAAAGAAGTATTGGTCAGCAGCTAGGAAGAAGTATGGTAAAGATTTAAAAAATAAAATAAAAAAAGACTTGGAAAAAGGGAACCCAGTCAGCAATCTTATCTACTTCAGGCCTAAGAACAGGGTCTAGCCCTAAACTGCTAAAGTTAGTAATTGGCAATGACATAACTTTTTTGTTAAAGGGTAGAAAAGGGTGAGCTCTTAAATGGCTCATCACTAGTACCTGGCTGACCAAATTGGAGCCAGTCAGCATAGGTTTGACCACCCCTGGGTCTCATCCTTTGTAAGTATTTGATCATTACTTATAAACGTTTGTTGTTGTATAGCTGTAGTAACTGCTTATCATTTAGGCTTTTAAACATGTTTAGAGCAATTACATAAATACTTGAATTTAATGAAGGAATTTATGGTTAAATCAGTGTCTGGCAGGACCCTATATTAGTATCCACAACAATTCCAGTAGTGACCTGTCCTCTTTATTATTTACCACTCACCCAATTTTTATGTCATTCAAAAACTTTCAGTGTTTATTTTTATTATTATTATTCCAGGTCATTGATGACAATGCCTAATGTAAGACCAAGAACAGATCCCTGTTGGACCCCACTAGAAACACCCATTCAATGATGATTACATTTTGAGACCTATCAGTTAGCCAGAGTTTAAACCATTTAATGTGTGCCATGTTAATTTTATATCATTCTAGTTTTTAAATCAAATTGTTACCATGTCAAATGCTTTACAGAAGTCTATTACCTCAACACAACTATCTTTATCAATTAAACTTGTAATCTCATCTAAAAAAAGATATTAGTTTGACAGCATCTAGTTTCCACATCAAGCCCTGTATCTTGCCTAAGACCAATGTCTTACTGACAAACCTATAGTTACCCAGGTCATCTCATTTACCCTTTTTAAATATGGGCACATTACCTTTCTTCCAGTTTTCTGGAACTTCCCAAGTGTTCCAAGACACATTGAAAATCAACATTAATGGCCCAGCAAGCTCTTTTGCCAGCTCTTCTAAAGCTCTTGGATGAAAGGTATCTGGACCTACTGATTTTAAACATGCTTAAGTGTTGTAGCTGTTTTTTAATATTGTCCCAATGTAGTGGAACAGAGAGTGCTATCACATCATATGATATGACCACGGGATAGCTCAGTGGTTTGAGCATTGGCCTGCTAAACCCAGGATTGTGAGTTCAATCCTTGAGGGGGCCATTTACATATCTGGGGCAAAAATTGGGGATTGGCCCTGCTTTAAGCAGGGGGTTGGACTAGATGACCTCCTGAGGTCCCTTCCAACCCTGATATTCTATGATTCTATGTTACTATTTTCCCCCCCAAATAGAGAACATAAATATTTATTGAATACTTCTGCCTCTTCTGTGTTATTATTGATAATTCTACCATTTTCATCCAGTACTGGTACAAAACCATTGTTAGGATATTTTTTTGTCCCTAATATATTTTAAAAACTTGTATTGTCCTTATCTCTGTTGGCCACAGAGTCCTCCTTGTTTCCCTTTGCTTCCCTTATCAATTTTCTACAATTCCTAGCTTCTGTTTTATATTCATTACTATCAACTTCCCCTTTCTTCAATTTGTTTATTTTTTATAGATGCGTTCAATTCCCCTCTAAACCAGGTTCATTTTTAAACCAATATAGCAGAATTCCTTGTTTGTGGATTTTTGAACATCTAGTAAAGTGTTCTTAAACAATTCCCAATTATTCACATTTCCCTGATTAAATTCTTCCTGAGAGCTGATGTGGCTCACAATTGTTTTCACCTTTGTGAAATATGGTACTCTTAAATTTCTCTGTGTGTGTGTATACAATGTATTTTTCTGGTCTGGACTTTATTCTGTTTGCACATTATAAATATGATCAAGTCATGATGATGGACTTATTATTGCAAGATCACTTTCACTGAAGGTGCCTTCCACCTTCAAATTCTCAACTAGTTCTGCCCTATTTGTCAATTAAATCTAGAACAGCCTCTCCCCTTCTCCAGTTTCTGTAATAAAAAGTTGTCTGACGCGGGCTCCCCTGGGGCCTGATATAGCAAACACATGGGTGTGGGCATCCATTGATAGAGTTGTGTACATGTGTCAGGGGGAGGAGAAACTAACAAAGAAGCAACAGAAAGCCAAGGACAGCCAGAACAAGCTCTAGGAACCTGAGAAAAGCCTAGAGAGATTTTGGGCTAAATGCTAACCGGAAAAGCACCTGGAACTGTGAGCAAAAAAACTGTTTGCCTACTGAGTTCAGGAAAGCAGGACTTTGTAAATAAAGAGGAATGCATCAGAGAAATAGCTGACTCCAAATCAACTTTTCCACCTGATTGAAGCAACCCACTAGACCCTGAATTTTGGCTAACAGCTCAAGTAAAAAAAGGGATGACAATATTCTCTGTCCCGTAGTACTTTCTTCTACATTATTGACATCAGTGATACGGTGGTCATCTGTACAGTATTTAATTAGTATTGTACTGAGGACCGTGTGGTTATTTTTCTCAATGTGTATTCTATAATTAGTTGAGTTAAAGAACTAGTTTAATATGTTAAAGGCATGCTGCCTTGTCTACATGAGGTTGTTAACATGTGCTTAGCTAACATCTTTCAAGTCCTAGTCTAGACAAGGCGTTTCTAGGCTAGGGAGCATGGGTTTGAGTATGATCCTTAAACAATGTTCCCACTAGTGCAGCTAACTCACCCCCCCCCCCGCCACCTTTTTTGCGGGTTTTTTTGTGTTTTGTTATTCCCTTTCCACTTTTTTCCATTTGTGAGCATCTATTCTAAGTTTATTGTTCTCTCATTAGCTTCTCCTTTTTGTTGTCCTGCCTCTCCATTTTTTTATCTTCTTTCCATTTCTGTTTCTCCCCTTTTCTGTTTTGTTTTTTCTCCCCCAGGCTGGTCATGCACATAGCACTAGTCTAGAAAAAGGAACAGAATGAAATTGATGTGATCCTAGGCTGTTTCACTCTGCTGCTACTGTTGGAGATGCTCTGTGTGTGGGAGCATCAATGACACAGGCCAATACAATTATCTACTGTTGGGAACAGAGGAAAGATAGACAAGCAGTGTCCTCAAAATCAGTACTGAACCAGTCACCTAGCATGGTGCAATGGAGCACTACATTGCCGAAGGTGCTCTTCTGGGACAAACTGTACTTAATGGGAGATTTCACAGCACTTTACACAAGACTAAGGGTCCTAAGACTGGTGTCCTGTCCACTGGTTTATGTTCTACCTAAACTCTCCTATAGTTTCAAATTGAGAAATTACTTTTCACTTTCTGTTGTGTGGTGTTCCTGACTCAGAATATCTACCATGTTTCATCCTAGAAGTGGTGCATTTGTCACTATACCACTTAGTCTGTAAAGAGTTTTCAGTCCAGTCAGGAAGAAAGGTGTTTTATAAGTGCAAATAATTATTTCTTGTATGTCCTTATTCTTTATCTTTCTGTAGTTGATATTCAAAGGGTAACAATCATAAAATACTTGTTTTCATAACATTCTGTATTCTAAGTAGAAATTTGATTTCCCCCCCATTTCATTTATTCTTTTCTCCTCTCTTGATTATCTTTTTTTCTTTTTTCTTTCAGTGGTGCTTAAGACTGGAACTTCCCAGAAGAATTGTGTTCAACCTTTTTACCAACTTGTGATCTCTTAATGAACTTTAAAATATGAAAATTGAAGTTATATTACTATCAATGTTTTTACCTCCATTCTTCCCTTAATGGTGTTCCCCACAATACCCCAAAACCAGAATTGTAAGTATCAGGATAGGAGCACTTTTCTGGATCTAGGGATGTGCATCTGACTACCATGCTCAAGAAGGAACACCCAACCTAGGGTGACCAGATGTCTAGATTTTATAGGGACAGTCCTGATTTTTGGGTCTTTTTCTTATATAGGCTCCTATTACCCCCCAACCCCTGTCTCAATTTTTCACACTTGCTGTCTGGTCACCCTACCGCCACCACTCTGACAATCCCTTACGGTAGCTACTAGTGAGGTGGGAAAGATTACACGGTGCTCCTTTAAAGTTTCCTACAATCCCTTTTCCAAACATTTTTGTTCCTTCAGTGCCCCCTTCTGTTTTGGTTAAGGGCTTTTATATCTCTTTTTATATAAACCTTTTCATTATCCTTGCCCTAAGTATCCTGTTCATGTTGTTTCTCCCCCCACCCCACCCCTTCTTAAAATATAACATCCTATTTGTTCCCTTCAACTTCCCTTTGGATTTGATAGATTCAGGGGTATAAGAGCCAAGATTGACCCATTTTGGGGAGAGAATGTTTGACAAAAAATAAAGTTTCTTTTTAAGTTGTCTGTCACCTGTCCATCCTTTTTCCTCTGCAATTGTTGGTTCTCAGTCTCTTTTTTTTGTTGTTGTTTTTCTTTCCAGTTTATCTACATGCTGAAAGCTTGTATTAAGTCTTTTTCTTGTGTGTGAGATTCTTGTTTACTTAGTTGAAGGCCCCAGGTTTGGTTTGATTTTTTAATTGACTTCCTAAAGAAACTATGAAAATTCCCCTGCCTGTAAGTTCCACTGTAAGTTCCACAATACGAGGGGTTATTGGCACAGGTATGTGTGCTCCAAGTGTTCAGAACACGGAAAACACGCTGTTTTGGGCTTTGAGCTTTTGAAGGTCCTACACACAGAGACTGAAAGGGAAGGTATACAAAGAAAGCATTTTACAGTTGTCCCCCCTTCAGACAGACGGCAGTGAGATCAGAGCGGAAGCAACACATGACTTAGTTCCTTCCTGCTCAGCCACCACCAAGACTGATGGAAAATGGGTAAGTCATGACCTGATTTCTCCTTCCTTCAATAGTGGGTTAAGAAGAGGCAACTTAAAGTCTGATTCTCCTTTGCAGCAGCAAGAGAATCATGACTATTGATTCTAAATACCCAACTTAAGTTATCAAGTAAGGCATAGTTAATTATAAGGCCAGCCTTTGCAGGTTATATATTAACACAGTTTGGAAACTCAGCCTCCAACTAAATTAGTAGGCTAAACATGTTACAACAAATATAGAAAACTATCACCTCCTGACTACTCTCTCTTAATTCTATGATAATTTGCTCTTTCTGTTATTGTGGAGCATTACATGGGTAATGTTTAATTTCTAGTTTTAGTTCTAGTTTACTTAAAAAAGAAACAAAATAGCAAATTAAAAGCTTCCACCTTTATGCCCTGCTGTTAGTGTTTAAAGCTTTAGAGATGAGGCTCCTTGCATCTAAATTTTATGCACCCACTGGCCCTATCCATGGCTGTATATACACAGATTCTATAGGCATCTAGCCCCTGAGCCTTTGTGACGAGGATCTGGGGGCTTACAGAGCCAAACATTTGTGGGCCTGAGATCCGGTTCATGATGTGAAATGCTTCACCTGCTCATGCAGAACAGTGACACTATTAAGGGAGTGATACAGCAAGTTTCTCAGAGAAAGGCCCAAGCCCTACTCTTTCAGGCTCCCAAGAAGAGATTCCAAATGCTGTTGAGAACTAATCCCCAAAGATGGGAGTCTTTCTCAGCATAGGGAGAACAGGGGGCCAGATTCTACAACCCTTCTCTCCTCCCAAGGAGTGAGGCTGGGAGCAGCTCTGTTCCTACTAACAATGAAAAGCAACTCTGGCTCATTTAGGGGAGGTCATCTTTCTGCTCTGTGAGGTCACAGGGAATGGGGTGGGGGGGGGGTGAGGGCAGGTCTTGTGACCACCTTTCCCCTTCCTCGAGACAGGATTTCTGAAAGGGTGGGGGGATCTGTCATAGCCCTTGTCAGGAACAAGACTTGGGATCAGATCTATAGTCTCCTCCCCCGCCAAGGAAATGCGGGGTTAAGGTCTGAGGCCTCCCTTTCCCTCTCCAAGAGGAGTAGGGCTGCATGATAAACTCCCAGCCTGAGGAAACTTGGGGACACATCCAAAGCCCCCCGTTAGTAAGGAGATGAAGGGATAGCTCTGCAGCCCCTTCATAAGGAGAGAGGGGAATAAGTCTATAACCCCTCCCTCCAACAGGCATACGGGGGAGATAGACCCACACCCCAAGGAGCTGGAGGGGTGAGAGTGTGCCACATACCCCCATCCGAGAGAGGAGCTGGAGGCAGCTCTGTGCGCCCCCGGGTAAGGAACGGTGCTCTCCACCCCCACAAGCTACTCCCTGAGAGGGGGCGGGGTCAAGCGGCTGCATCTAGCACGGACTTGGGGCCCAAGCCCACCGAGCGCCGCCATCTTGAGGGCCGGCCTCCCCACCCCTGCCCTTCCTCGCCGCGTCAGCGACTGACTAGCTCCCTCCACGCTCCCGGCTCAGCAGCGGCGATGCGCGCCCAGCTCCCGCGGCTGGGGCTAGCGCCTGGCTGCACCCGACGCAGGGCGGGCACTTAGACTCGGGCGCCTCCTCTGTGGGGCTGGGCCCTACCGCGCGTGGGAGCTGCCGAGGGACCCAGGGCGGCAGCGCTGCGCCTAGCCTCCCGCTCCATGGGGCTGAGCTGGAGACCGGCCCCAGCCTGCGGCGGCCAAGTCCTGCGCCAGGCAGAGGCGGCGAAGGGCACCTCGGAGAGCAGAGAAGGCCTGGGGGAGCGGCCGGTGGCCGGGCACTGAGAGGGCCCCAGCACTCAGGGGCTCCGGAGCCGGCATGTGCGCTCCCGCGTTGGGGCTGTGACCGTCGCGGGGAGATCTCCTGAAATCTGTATGTTATTGGGGGCGGTACGGCGTGTGTGCCGGGGGGATGTCAGCCGGTCCCTGCTCCAGGCTGTGCCTTACGTAAGGCTGCGCTGGACACGGTGTGGATGTTTCTTCTCTCACTGCTGGTTTGCAGCGAGATCTTCTGTGCAGATGCCCGGGCTGTCTCCTCCTCGGAGGCGCTCAGCCTGCCCACGGGAAGGGGATTTTTTACTTAGCTGCCTACCGTTTGCGACACCCTAACGACTGTGACTTCAGTAGGCGCTTAGCAGGTGTGTGTGTGTGTGTAAATTTACCCTTTAATACTCACTTCAAGCTATCCAACAACACATCTTACTTACTGATAAACATGATCTCATTCCAAAACTATAGTGTTGGTTACACCGTGTTTTCAGTATGATTGTAAACACCTCTGGTACAGTTTGCCACTGACTGAAAAAATCAATTTTCATCAGTCTTAGCATTGACTTGTTTGTTTTTTTTGCACCAATTATTTTCGTACTTGTCAAACTAGACAAAGTGAAGCATCTGCTGTGTATATCTGTTATAATATATTCAAGTAGATTTAGTTTAAACACACCACCAAACTAAACAATTAGGAAACCCACCTAGCCTTCCTTTTCATCTTCCAGCTTTTCCCTCAAGTCTTCTGTTACGCAGCACA
Organism: Lepidochelys olivacea; assembly: GCF_965140295.1. NCBI lineage: Eukaryota > Metazoa > Chordata > Testudines > Cheloniidae > Lepidochelys > Lepidochelys olivacea. The sequence goes on along the minus strand of NC_140421.1, from coordinate 42,585,458 downwards.
TTGCAATTAGTTTTGTACTTGTCAGACACAGACATTTCCCAATCATGAATGTGGTTACTCATACACAGAAGGAGCATAGTAGGCACTCATAGAAAATAAATATGAAGTACTAATCATAGGGCTTTACTTTTCACTGTATGTTTAAAAGAATTTAATAAGAGTGAGTGATTAGGTCTTAGCTGATTTTACAAATGGGAAAACTGAGGCACTGAGGGGTTTTTTGTTTTAAAGGGATGTTGAATCTAAAAATCACACTTCAGTGTGTAAAATATTTTACTGACTGTAGCATCAAAGATCACATCTACAAATAAAACATAACATTACTATAACTAAAAGAGAGTAGGGGAAATATTTTTCCTTTTCAGTTTGTTTACTTTGTGCAATTGGCAACACTTCTCATATTGTTAGGGCTTTTCTACACACCGAATTTACACCCATTTAACTTACTTAGTTGGAAGCCACGCCTTTTAGTTATATCAGTGCCATTTTGTATGTAGACCAGGGCCTTCATTTCACTGCTTCTTTTGTGTAGTCAGTTTTCTTAGTTGTTGTTGTTTCTGTGGAATCTAGGCACTTTCACACAGCAAAAGTGTGGGGAAAAAATTAAAAATAGGAAATATTTTAAAACCCTAAACAGTGTGGAGGGAAACAAAGAAGAAGGGTTGGTACCTGAAACTACTTTTGGAATTGACTAGAGTTCAGACTAATGGCGTCCCTTTTCGGTGATTTCCCCAAGGTTACACCGTTACTCTTCATTTACTCTCCCAAGGCTAGAAGACCGAATGGCAGTGTACAGGAGTGGAATCTGTACCAATCACTTCTCACCACTACAGTATCTTTTAATTTAAAGCACTAAGGTGATGCAATTAACTTCCTCTTTTTGGTGGTTTTATTACTCTAGACAATTTTAAAAGCAGACAAACCCATTCAGTATGTTATTCCTCTAATGTGAGCACCTGAGATGCAGAGCTCTTTCATGGGAGATATTGCCCCTTCTGTCAAGGTTTCCACTTAAATGAGTTTGTCCAACAGAACTATAATGTGTTTATCACCAGCAGGATATTGTTATATTGCATCATGTTGTAAATGAGGTGATCTGCTTTGTGAAAGTGATCTCAGGATCCATTAACAATTTACAGAATCTCTTCAACAAAATCAGCATGTTTCTGGTAGAAAGTCCCCTCAGAATTTTGGGGAGGGTCAGTAAGAAGAATTTTTGTGGAACTCCAAACTTAATTTATCTTCCATTAAAAGTGGAGGGGAGAGTGAAGAGGGTCTTCATGCAGGAGAGGTGGAACCCAGCTGCTTGTGCTGGGGTTTACGCATAGTTGCCAGTATTTAGAAGAGTGTTCAAGAAATAGTACTCTGATCAAAGCAGGGATCTGGGAGTTCTCGAACTCCTAGCAACTGGAGAGTTTGGTTTGTGTTTTAGTGCTTTACAAATATTAATCAGTACACCCACCACTCATGTGAAGTAAGTAACTAAGTAAGTATTATTGTCTGAGTTTTACAGATAGGGTACTAAGTTAGTGTTGGAGTTGGGGTTATAGAATGCAGTAGGTCCTTATACTCTGGTGCTTTTTAGTCTACTACTAGACCAGACTTCCTCTTGTTGTTGAGCTATCCCTCCTTGAGACCAGTAGCTACAATGTTTGCCTGGCAGAGGAGCTAGCTTAGCAGCTGTCCTTAGCACAAATGGCAGCCTAGGCAGCACTGTCTCTAAAAGTCATGAATTAGTCGTTAGTCCCCCCAGAATAAATGCATCTGTGACTAACTTCTCCCTCTCCCTTCTCTGGAATAAGGGAAAAAAGTGGGAGGCCAGGTCTACACTACAAACTTTTTAGATGGTGTAGTTAACGCCAGTCGGGCTTGATTTGTGACTGACAGCTGTGCTAGGAGAAGCTCAAAGGGTAGCTGCACTTACCTACTGGTAAAACTGTGCTTTTGCACAGATAGCTTATGTCATTTGAGTGGGTATAGTGGAGGAGGGAGGTCCTAGACTAAGCTACATGAGCAAAAACGCAGTTTTGCTGGTATAAGCTGGGTCCACAGTAGGAGTGCTTTACCAGCACAATACACCCTTGTAGCTATATAGCTATGCCAGCAAGGCTTTATAAGTATAGGCCTGGCCTCAGTTCCTGATCTGTAAGATGGGGATAGTAATATTTCTCTACCTCACAAGGATGTTGTGAGGATAAATATATTCAAGATTGTGAGGCGGTCAGATCTATGTCACTAGAGGGCCATATAAGTATATTAGGCCAGGTCTACACTAGAAAAGGTTTGCTGGTGTAACTATAATGGCACCCCCCCGCCACCACCTCCCAGCTGTAGATGCAACTTATACTGGCAACAGTATCATTTATACCAATTCCCTGAGGAAAATAAGCTACACCAGCGAGAGCACTTTTATGCTGGTATAACTACATCTACATTAGGGCTTTTGCTGGCATCAAAGTTTTTTTTTTTTTTTTTTTTTGGCAGGGGCAGGAATCGCACCCTTAACCAATTGGTTTACTGTTGAAAGCGTTCTAGTGTAGATGGGGGTCTTATATAGGAAGGCACGGGACACAGGCTGCTGCTGTGGATCAGAACAAAGCCTTTGGGTGAAGGAGCCAGACACTGAGGTTATCGCTAGGAAGGCCCCAGAGTAGGCCAGGGAAAAGGCCAAGTTTTTAGTGCTCCTGAGAGCCTGGCCTCTGTAACTCTGCCTCATGTTCATTTAGGGTTTACTACCTGCAGAAGCCAAAATATACACCCTTCTCAGGTGTGGTTATGCAATTGTATCCTGCTTGGGACTGTTTGAGTGCAGAAGGAAGGGCTGAGAGTTTATTATTGCGCTGATTCTGTGCTGCAATCTATACTATGCAAAAGGGACCTAAAAACTAGCTTGGAAAAGTGCTTTCCACTAATAAATTAGTGGGAAATAGTCAAATACAGATGTTCATTGGAAAGGAAAAACTGGGAAGCAGCGATGCTGAAAGAGCCTTGGGGGTGAGAATGAGCAGTAAGTTAGACCTGAGTTTGCAATGTGATATCAGAGTGAAAAAGCCAATGTAACTTTGGGCTACAACTAGCTGTGCTATGTATTAGGGAGGTAATAATTTCTATGTGGGTCTCGTGCAACCATACCTGAGATATCTGTGTTCAGTTCTGGGTACCTTCTCATCAGAAGAATATTGAAAGCTCTGAGTGAGCAAGAAAAATAACCTGTGGGCTGGAAGAAAGTTTAAGCACTAAATGTGTATGGCTGAGCTAAACATCAGTTAAACTGAAGAGGGGACGTACTCTCTATCCAAATAGTTGAAAGGTGAAAACACTAGGGAGGAAGAGAAATTCAAGAAGTTGATACATGGAGGCCTATGTCAGCAGTCTCTTGGTGTGGTCTTTCGAGGGGCCCCAGTTTCTCCTGGCTGACTCTCCTTAGCTTGTCTTCAATCAGGTGAGTTCCTGGACCTTTACCTCTAATTAAGGCTATCAGCCTCACAGTCTGCTTCACTCTCTTGATTACTTTCCTGAAAGCAGCCTGGTGTCTGCCCTTTGCTGTCCCATGCCTTTTTGCCTCCTCTTCCATCTGTCTTGGCTACCTGGAGGCCTTGTTTCCTCTATTAGTTGCAGCTGTGGGCATCTGTCTCCATGATCGGTAGCTCTGGCAGCTGTGTGGGAGTGTGATCAAGCTGAAGAGATGGTTCTCTCCCCCCTCTGTCTATGCTCAGTGTGGGGTTTGTAGACCTGATTACAAGGGCATAACTTGGAGTAATGGGGTAAAATTTAGTTAGATCATCAGGAAAAACTAACTGATAGTGAAGTGTGTTGCATTCTCGCAAGAGAACTGCTGAATCCATGTTGTTTGGGAGATTTACAGCGTAGAGTGGACACAACATTGGAAAATGTACTGTATGGGATAAGGATGGACTGGTTGACCTAAAATAGGCTATTTTCATCCCAGTTGATCAAATGTGGTAAATGTACACAATGCTGCAAGGTGGGTAAGGTTGTCAAATATTTAGTCTGTGTCCCAAAGAACTTGCATTCTAAATGCATGTACGATATAAAATATAACAAATGTGGGCAGGGAAGGAGCTCTCTATAAGAACACTCGTATACATTGGTGCTCTGGATTAACGGTGTAATGTTTTATAATTCAATTGGGTTAGGAAAACTTTCTTTAAAAACTTCAAAGCTTTGTTTGTATCATTTAATAGGCTGACTTTTTAATGTGCAGTTAAATTGGAGAAGAGTTCCTATCACTGATACTAGTGCATATGTCACACTTGCCACAAAGTAATCAAGATGTGAAGGTTGTCTTCATGTTCTTTATGTATATAAATCTCCCCACTGTATTTTCCACTGAATGCATCCGATGAAGTGAGCTGTAGCTCACGAAAGCTTATGCTCAAATAAACTTGTTAGTCGCTAAGGTGCCACAAGTCCTCCTTTTCTTTTTTGCGAATACAGACTAACATGGCTGCTACTCTGAAACCTGTCTTTATAACCAGGGGAGAAACAAACTGTATATTGTTTTTTGTTTTTTTGTTTTTTTAAAGTAGGTAACACATTTGTGACTTTCTGTTGTCCATGTTTCCATAGCAACTGCAGAAATTAGAAAGGTCATCTCTATCTCAGTCTGAAATGGGGCACAGGAAAAAAAGCAGAATCTCTGTGGCCATGTCTACATTAGCATTTTTCTTAAAATCTCCAACTCTTAATCCAGCATCAATGCAGCATCACTATTGCTTGTAACAGTGGGAATGTTAGTGTAGACCACCAATTGGTATCTTTACCACTGTGTTGTGTACCTAAATTAAAGAATGCCTGTGTTGTGTCAATGCACATTCTGCTGCGGTTTTTCTATCGCGGCGGGACGGGGGGGGATGTTACCCTCTTTTACCCGCTCTTTTAGACGAAATTCAGAGTCCTACGGGTGATTTCAGTTGGAAGGAGAAATTGATGATGAAGGCAGGCATGTCTTTCATACAAACCTGTTTGCTTACCAAGAATGTACAAAGTCCTGTTTCCTTGAACATAGGAGGAATCAAACAACAAGAGAGTGTTTCTTTGCTCAGAGTTCCACGCCCCTTTCGGCCACCACTCAGCCCAGAATGTTCCCTCTCTGGGTTGTTGTTTTTCCCCCAGGGCCATGGTCCCAGGGTTTGCTTAGGCTATGTTCTTGGCTACTTTGGTCTCTGTTCTGGTGCTTCCATTCTGTCTCTCTCTCACACCCAGCTGCCCTTCCCCAGTTCCTGGCCAGCCTCTGTGATTATCACTCTTCAGGGAAACCCCTTGGCCAGTGTGGCCCAGGCTTACCAGGCTGATCTATTCCTTGAATGGTGGTTTCCATTGTTTTTTAGTACTAAACAAAGTTCCATTTTTCTAATGGCTCCCTCATAGGTACTTACCAGATCTGTGATCCCTGCAGCCACCAGCACCTCTCAGCATAAATATAAGACTTTGTCTTAAGTTCTTAACCAGATGAATGATGCAGAAAGTCTGGCTGGTTAGAAAGGATAATTGGCTTAGAATGGTGGTCTGATTTTTTTTTTTTTTTGCTTGGTGTGGTAGCAGTGGACATGATTTCTTCTGTGGCCACTGGAATTTATTCTTAATTAGAATAGGAATTCTCCTCTATTGTAGCATCCTCTCTTCTATTGTAGCATCTTATTGAGTATCCTTAGGCAATGGTGATGAAATACAGAGAGCTCTCTTTATTTAGTTTTAAATTAACAAGTTGGTAAGATGCCCCGTCCACTCCAAAATATCCCAGAGGTCAGGCAGAGAATAGAGCCAGTGGGAAAAGGGAGGAGGCTAGTTTCTTATTTTCTAGTCTGCTTGGCACTACTCTTCATTTTAATGCCATAAATGTACGAAAGAAAGCAGTTCACTCCAAAATATGTATTAATATATGAAACTGAAGTGTGCTTTCCCTGCTCTTGGACAGGAGGCCCAGCACTTGATAGCATTAAAAGCCACGTTACCATTAGCCAATTTTTAAAGGTTGTGGAAAACATTTTAACTATCTGAATAACTGAAAGAATATTTCCCCTCTTTTTACATTCAGAACTTGCATTCTTCTTATCAAATGATGTCATTTGTTCTTTCAAATGAACAGAACATCAAGGTGTGTGATGGGTACATACACCCACATGTTTTTCTGGTCATGCAGTCAGCAATCAGATGGTTCACAGAGGGGGCATTATGAAAGAAGCACATCAACTTAAAAATCACAATTTTGTCTGACAATGTTACTCCCCACCATTCAGAAGCAACGGTGTAACCAAATAAGATTAGACTGAATCAGATTGTTCACTCTGCATTTGACAGCATTCTCTGTTGAGTCAGTTAAACTGCTTCCTCAGCAGAATCAGTCATTTGCCCATTTGGATTGGTGTCTTATGCAGCATCATCAGAGATGGGGGGGAGGGGAATCTTTTAAAATTATATAAATATGGTTGTATAACAATAAAAATTGACTGAGGAACTTCGGAGCAGGCATGGGATCTGAAACTGCTTGTAACTCCTTGTTTGAAATAGTTTAGATTTCAGATTTGACAGGAGGGTATCATGCATGGGTAAAGCTCACGGGTTTTTTTTAAGCAGACTCCCTCCCCCATCTACATTACAACTGTAATTTAGTAATGAGACCATGTGACAGGATCTATCAGTCCTTCTCTGTTCGTTGCTGGAGGCATTAGAGCCCTGACATCCCCTGTTCAATGACCAGACCAGGCTACAAAAAAGACTTAGTCCTCCAGTGGCCTAGAATGGCTAGGAGGAGACTTTGACCAATCAGGACCCAGCATGCCAGTTAAAAAGGCTTGTCCCCTTTTTCTCAGGGCAGCGCTTCTGGATGAGAGTGGGACCGATCAGGAGCTCTGCTTGCCCAGAACCTCAGGGTCTTGCTTTCAAGCATTGCAACTAAGTGCTTGTCTTTGAGGTTCATTTATTTAAAGGTGCAGACAGCCAAATTCTGAGTTTATTTTTATTTAACTGTTTAGATACTGAAGTCAAGCTTGTGGCACAGACTACCCTCCTGCAAGCAGGTAGCCAAAACTTGTGGACTAAGCCGGGGGCGCCTGGAGTACCACCCAAACAGTCCCACCTGTGACATACCCAAATGCGGCACCTTTTTCCCCAAGCCTCGTTACAGCACCATTACAAGTTGTAATGTATATAGGACCTAACTGCATGGATTGTAACAGTGAGCTTCTTTTTTACTCTACAGCTTCTAATGGTGTTGTAATGGGATCTCCTGACTTGATTAGAGTTTTAGTATGTATGGAACTTCCCTCTTTCTGGCCCTGCTCACATTCACTTTTCATGACGTTAGGAAACAGTTTCTTAAAGAAAGCTCTTAAATATGATTTCAGCTAAAATGATGCTGCCAGTTGGTGTACATGAAACATAACTTACTTAAAAGTTTGTTTTTAAAAACAATGTTGTGTACACTGGCTATGGATATGGCCCTGCTAAGTGAAACCAGTTTTCAGACCTGGCCCAACAAGACAAATGCCTTAGCTTTACTTTTGTGATTGATTTATTTTTCATTAAATCAGAAGAGCTGAAAGTGCCTTTATTTATTTTAAATAAATGTTTAGATTCCAGAGTCTACAGTAGAAAATCCTCAAGTCATGTCACTTTCCATGCCAGCAGATTTCATTGTTTCAGCTCTTGAGTTACATTTAGATTTAATTTTCACTCGACATACATGCTAGAATTAAAGTTGAAACCCAAGTGGGTTTTAGGACCTGTACTAATTGTAAAGCTGTGCTGTTGGTGAATTGTGTGCACTTGCCACTATCCGCAGGAGAGAGAAATAGCTAAGGAGGGAAGAATGTGTATTTGGGATCCACCCAAATGATTTTACAGTTTTCTATTTTATCAGTTTTGTTTCTTTCTCTCTCCCCCTCTCAGTAGCTGCCATTATCTGGCTGGGTGATGGACAGAAGTGCTTGTGGGAGGGATTTGGAACTGCATTTTAAAATAATCAGAGAGACACACTCCCACTCAGAAGTTGAATAACACTGTTTCGTTCTTTTATTTTTACAGATCAGAACATCACATGCTCCGTTTTTAAAACGAGCAGAGAGAAAAGATGGATACTTTCTCAGACTTTATCGCAAAGAACCTCTCCTCTTCAGCCAATATGTCGCATTCCCTGCCCAGCAAGTTGGACTACCAATTCAATGTTACCAGCCGTTCTCCTTCCATGTCAATAAGCAGGCTTTTCCCAGCACTGCTACAATGCTTTGGCATCATCCTCTGTGGATATATAGCTGGAAGAGCCAACATCATCACATCAACTCAGGCCAAAGGACTGGGAAATTTTGTCTCCTGTTTTGCGCTTCCAGCTTTGCTATTCAAAAACATGGTGGTACTTAATTTTTCCAATGTGAACTGGTCCTTCCTTTGCAGCATCCTGGTTGCCAAAGCTTCTGTATTTTTCTTAGTCTGCATTTTAACATTATTGGTAGCCAGTCCTGAAAGTCGATTTGGCAAAGCAGGACTGTTCCCTATTTTTGCTACACAAAGCAATGACTTTGCACTGGGATATCCTATAGGTAAGAAACCACTTATGCTCTCTTGTTTTTGTTAACTTTATTTTTTTAACATTATTTTTCCTTGTCCTAGGCATTTACTGTATGCTGTGATTATACAGTCTTGTGTTCTTGTGCTTCTAAATTAGAACTGTTTTACATTCTGCTGAATTGAAATCTTAGGCTGTATAAAACAGTTGTCAACAAACAAACATACGTTTACTTGTACAGAGACATGTTTATGACTTCAAATGTGTTGACTGGATGGCTCTGGGAATCAGGGTGGATTTGATTTAAATCAAATTGATTGAAATTGTAATATAAATCACTAGTCAGGAAGACTCAATTTAATCATGGATTTGTACATAAAAGTGCATTCTTGTTGGTTGTTACAACCTTAATACATATTCTTCACAATTCAGAAATAGATGTAGGTTTCATTTTTAGAAGGTTCACACTATACATTTTTAAGTAATTTGTTTTGAAAACTTTTCTGATTAGTTTTACAGCTATATCAAAAAATGAATGATTGTTTGGTTATTTCATTTACCAAAGGTAATCAAAGCAGATATTTATGAGGTCATTGGGAGGCGAACTATCTCCAATTCAACAGGTTAATCATTAATATTTAGAGGATTTTCTTGCCATGCTGTATTAGGAGGAGCGCATCACCAGACAGACATTTTAAATTGTTTTATTTAACTAAAACACCGACATTATGTATTCTGGATTTTTTTCTTCAACAGCAAACATATGATATTTTAACAAAACAAGCATATGAATTTTTGAATTTAGTTAAACATTCAACTTTTTAAAATTGGGTTTGTTTTTGTTAAAATTGTTTTTAACTAAAATGGTTAAATGAAATACTTTTTATAAAAAAAACAAAAATTAAATCGACTGTGTCAGCCAGGTCAACATGAAAAACTTAAAATATAGGCTTCTGCAGCTAACTCAGTCGTCTTCACCTTCATTTTCCTGTTTGTTCGTAATCTGAAAAGAAAAACAAGCTTTCCTGCTTTTTCAGGTCCCAAATAATTTCTCAATTTGGAATGAATTAGTCCAAAGGAAGAAACTATTCTTTCTGCACCATCAGAAGAAGCTACTGCTGTTAAAAGTGAGATTATCACTTCAACAGTCTCCGAATCCAAGTGCTTAAGTGACTTCCACTAAGTCACTGGTGTGACTTTCTTTAAAACATCATCAGCAAACATATATTTCTTGAATGATTTCACCCTTAGCTCTGAACTTTATTATAGTTGGCATTATGGAGGGATGAGTGCTGGATGTCCATGTCATAGCCAACTCCTCTTCTTCAATAGTTAAGGTTTGACCCTGGTAACGAGTATTGAGAATATTTGCAAAAAAATGAGCTGGAGATAGTGCTTGTCCCATTTGTTTTTTTAATTCTTGTAATTTAACTCTGTCATTGCATAGTTCTTTTTTTAAGACCTCACTCAATTCCTTCCAAATTTCAACAGCATCAGTAATAAAACAGCTATTTTCCCTGCATTTTATTCAAGGCTACAGAAATAGGCTTCAGGGGACTTGGGGTGTGTTCAACGTTTCTCTGAAGCCCAATGGTGAGAACTTTGGCTGTGACAGGGCCATCTATTTTTTCACAATTTTGTTCACAAACTGTCATCAGATTAAGCCAGTTCTTGATAATTGTGCTGAAAATAGTCCACTACTGAGTTCCATCACACGTCTTGTGGGAGAGTTAGCTTGGTTCCTCCCACTGTTTTCAGAGCAGCTGCTGCAGAATGGTTGTTACAGAAGTATATTGCAATTTCAACAACATTAGTCTTTATTTCTGGAACACTGAAGTCTTTGGCTAGGAGGTGCATCAAATAAGCACTGCAACCTTATGGTATTAGCTTGGGACTCGCTTCTAAATTTCTTCTCATCTTGGGTACATTTGCAGCAGTGTCTGTGACCAAGCTGCGTACTAGACATTTTAATTTTTTTTCACAGTTTGTTATAGCTTTTACTGCTACGTCTTGTAAGTATTCTGTTGTGTGTGCATTTCCTGATGTATATCAGTTGTTTCTGAAGACATTCTCTTCTTCTGTTGTGTCACAAGCACATACAATAGGATCATTGTGAACATTGCTCCACCCATCAAGACTCAGGTTAACAATTTTACCTTCTAGACCTTTTGCACAGTGCTCAATTTCTCTTTCTTACAGTTTATCCAACAATTTGCCTATGACATCTGCTTTGTTGGGTGGACTGTATCCTGGTCTTAATGACTGAACCATGTTAATGAAGTGTGGGTTCTCAATCATATGGAAAGGAGTTGGTTGCATAAACAAACGGGGCAATTTTTCCATCAATTACCTCTCTTTGTAATCTGCTGGTTCTTATCACAAACTTATATATGATTGTTTCTGGATGATGGGATGGATTCTCCTAAACAAAATAAGTCAATGCAGTTATTTAATTATTATTACCATACTGCTCATTTAGTTTTTCTCATTGCATTCACTAACACTCAGTACTATTTTAAAAGGTGAAATTGTAAAAGGAAGATCTGCCTATTTCAGCTATTTATTTTTTTATCACAACTGCATCGAAAATGATAGTACCACAGAGTAACAACTATATTTTTTGCTCAAACATGAGAATTCAAGAATAGTCCAGAAGGAAGACAGGCAGTCCTTAAGAAAGAAGTATGAAATAAAAAAGTTTACCAACCTGAAGATCCTGCATGTTCAAATATGTTCCTTTCATCATCTTCAATGCAGCTTCCTCCTGAAAAGGAACACTTTTCACGATGTTGTTTCATTTGGGCAACCGGGCCTTGCATTTATTTGTTGCACTGTTGCATTTTGCACGCATGCCTGTCTTACCCACAGGTAGAGGAACTTCATTAAAATATTCCCAAACTGGGTCTCTTTTATGGCCTGCTGCCATTATAGGTTTTCCCTTCTAGTGAGAGAATGGTCTGGTAGATCTCAAATCTACGAAGGCTGCACTCAGAAAGACCTCAAGACTTCTGGAATATGCTGCTCAAACAGTTTCACTTTTGTTTCTACTGCCTGTCCCTCCCTTCTCACATTTATCTCCAGACTTCTTCTTCTTGTCCAGATCTATTCCTCCTCCAACAATCTTCTATTCATTGAACTTTTTGAAACTTTGTGCTTTTAGAGAGAGGTAAGGGATTGACTTTGTTTACACAGATTTGCAGAGGGACAATAGGGTTGAAGTCTGTTATTTATCACCGCTATATATTTATTTATTTAAAACATTTTTGCTGTTAACAAGCATGTTATCTCGGATGACACAAATCCACAGTTTGAGACTCGCAAAACTAAGCATCCCTGATGGCATCTTTTAGACTGAGCACTGAGTCACATTGGGTAGATAGAAAGATTAACCTAAATCTATACAGAAGACCCTGGAATCCCATAAGATTGAGTCCATAATCCATGAATTATTGGAACTCATTTACAAAACTTTTCTTAAACATTATGTGAATTCATTGTCTCATACTATAGAATTTGAATTTATAATCCCTATTCCATGATGAGATCTCTTTGAGCTATAATGTATCTTAATTAAAACCATCTTTAGATAGTTTTTTTTTCTCAAAAAGCATTTTATCAAAAAAATCTGATTTAAATTTAAAAAATCTGATTTTTTTTTTTAAAGCATTATTTTTATCCACCCTGCTGGGAGCAGAGAATAGGATACAGAGTCTTTCAGCTGCAATTTGTCACTGTGCATCTACACCAGATATATGGGGACAAGAAGTTGCTACCATCTGTTAGCTATTCAGAGGTCTTCATATAATGAGCTTAGTTTGGTTTTCAGTGGACTGATGTCCACATCCATGGTGGCAGTGTCTGCAGAGAAACCAAGAAATAAGTAGACTGGACTACCATGTCACGCACATGAGCGAGTCCGCTAAGTCTGTGTTGAGGCACGTTAGTCAGAGGAATTTTTTGTTGCTGCTGCTGCTTGTCCTTGTGACAATTTAGTCCTTCTGTACATAAAGAGAGTACTTAATTCTCCAGAGGTATCAATCTGACGACAGTTGTGAGCAATAAACGCCCCTAAAATATTTTTTTTTAAATAGTCAAAATTTTTAGCTTTGTGTGAAAACTTGCAAAACTGTCCTAAAACTAGAAATATTTACTGTGTGGAAGATTTGTAAAGCAGTATACATTGCAGTACAGAACTCCTACAAAGATCTGACATCCCTCCCCTGTCCCGAAAACCAACAGACTTCACACACAATTCTAGATGAAGTGCGCTGTAGCTCACAAAACTTAGGCTCAAATAAATTTGTTAGTCTCTAAGGTGCCACAGGTATTCCTTTTCTTTTTGCGGATACAGACTAACACAGCTGCTACTCTGAGTTCTAGAAGACTTGACTAAGATGTTGCTCTCCTGTAGTTGTGTTGCTTGTTGCACTGCTGTCACAGAGTTATGCGTGACTGCGAAACTCATCATTTGTAATGTTAGTTTTCTTTTTGTTTCAGAACGGTTTAGTGCTTCCAGAAATTGCAGTCAGAATAAAATTCTTACTATGAGTGTCTAATTAGGGGTTTACTGCTCGCCTGGAAAACATGCTGATTTCCAATCCGGGCTACCCGAGTCTCCCCAAACTTTAAAATTCTGAGGTTGCAGCTTAATTGTACATTTTCATAACATTTCAGGAGCTGCAATGGATGAGTTGCCTTGTACCTTCTTGGCTTTAGCTCTTGACCTAACATAAGGAAACCATCTAATGTGCATGTTTCCATCTATTGGGGAGTTTGTTCAAGAAGATTTAAAAGTGCTCAAAACAGAATTTAACTATCTATTTGTTGGCATGCTGGCATCTTAATTTCTGTAGCAGGTGATGGAGGAAAGTTGCATCTTTTGGACTCAGTTCTAATATGTGATCATCAAGCATGCATTGTCATATGTTCTGTGGGGGAAATGTCGCTTTGTATGTACACAGGATTTTGCATAGCCCATGGTAGTGTGTGACCATATATTTCAAATCTGAGCTTCTTGGGACTTTTTCTATGCCTTCAGCATAGAGTGTAACAAGAAATCTCTTTTCTGATAGGGATCTAAAAAAAAAAAATCCTATTTCCTTGAAGAATAAAACTTTTATTCTGTCAACTTTTTTGTTATTGCATCCCTATTTTTAATTTCAAACAATATAAAAACGTAGCGCACTCCTTCTCCTTAATTTTTGGTAGACAGGCTTTTTATAATTGTTTTCGTTGTTGGTTTGCTAATGTGCATTTAGTCACTTACAAAACTATTTACTGTGTATCGCAGCCCAAACATATCTGGAAAACTGGATTGTACAAATAATACTATGTGTGTGGTGTGTGTTTAATTAGTGACCTGCAATGTGGTTTTAAAATTAACAGGAAAAACTGTGGCCATTTAAACAGCACTTACTTAAAAGGTAAAAAGCACAATTTAAAAACCATGCACTTACAGCTGAAGTTGTTTTTTTTTAAGGAGTTGGTATGCCTGCACTTTACAATAGCAACTACTTAAAAGAACCCATTCAACATGAGCTCTGGTCAGTTTTAAAAATGAATCAAAAGCTACCTGTGGTTATAAAAATTAAAAAAATGTGGAAATTCACATTTTCCTATTTTGTAAATGTTTTTTTTCTCCCTTGCTTTTGTACGAAAGACACACACACACAGGAAAAAGTGACAGACTGTACAGAAGAAACAGTGAAGCTGACTAGATACAAAGTCCTTTCAAAATGCACTATGCAAACATACTTATTTTTGCCACCTAAACTCTCATTTATAATATGGTAGATGTTGCTTTCTTTTAACAGTAAGTTTAAAAAAAAATCAAACGTAAGTGTAATGTATGTTTTTAAGTTAATGGTAACTACTTACATTTTCATAGAGCCTTTTTATGATACCTTGCGGTGCTCTACAATAAGCTTGAAATTAAAAATGAAATCCGTCTTGCCACTCTTTACTTAGAAGCCAAAGATACCAAATGTCTACGTTCCTTGCACAGGAAAAGATATTCTTCATATCAGTAGGTTCAAGAGTACAACAGAGCAGTTTGCAAGCATGCACACAATTGGAGAATCTGTCTGACAGAATGTCAGACTTGGGCATCTAGAGCAAGTAATGTGTTGGGGGTGTGTGTGATATATATATAAAAAATCTTGATTTTTAGTGAGGCTTTTGGCATAGTCCCACATGACATTCTCATGAGCAAATTAGGGAAATGTGGGCTAGATGAAATTACTGTAAGGTGGGTGCACAACTGGTTGAAAGACCATACTCAAAGAATAGCTATCAATGGTTTGCTGTCAAATTGGGAGAACATATCTAGTGGGGTCTCTCAGAGTCAGTCCTGGGTCTGGAACTATTCAATATTGTCATTAGTAACTTTGATAATGGAGTAGTGTGAGTGCTTATGAAATTTGTGGATGACACCTAGCTGGGAGGAGTTGCAAGCACTTTGGATGACAGTATTAGAATTTGACAAATGGACAAATGACTTTGACAAATTGGAGAATTGATCTGAAATCAACAAAATGAAATTCGATAAAGGTCAAGTGCAAAGTAATTCACTTAGGAAGGAAAAATCAAATGCACCACTAAAAATGGGGAATAACTGGCTAGGTGGTAGTACTGCTGAAAAGCATCTGTGGGTTTTAGTGGATCACAAATTGAATATGACAATGTGATGTATTTGCTAAAAAGGCTAATATCTCTGGGGTATATTAACAAGAGTGTCATATGTAAGACATGAAAGGTAATTGTCCCACTCTACTTGGTTCTGTAAGGCCTCAGCTGGAGTGCTATGTCCAATTCTAGACACTACATTTTAGGGCTGAACCAATTGGAGAGTCCAGAGCAGAGCAACAAAAATGAGAAAAGGTTAAGAAAATCTGACCTGTGAGGAAAGGCTAAAAAAACTGGGCATGTTTATGAGAAAAGATTGAGGGGGAACCTGGTAAGTCTTCAAATATGTTAAGGGCTGTCTGTTATGGAGAACAATTGATCACTTTATGTCCACAGCAGGTATAACAAGAAGTAATGGTCTTAATCTTCAGCCGGGAAGATTTAGGTTAGATATTAGGAAAACATTTCTAACTATAAGGGTAGTTAACTCAGGAATAGGCTTCCAAGGGAGATTGTGGAATCTCCATCTCCATTCATTCATTCATTCATTCATTCACTCACACACATACAAAATGAGTACATACACACAGTCTTAGTGAACCTATTTCTCGCTTCCCTTTTCACCAAACCTTAAAACTTCAAGTTGCATGAATATGGAAGAATTAATAATAGAACGTACAATTAAAATGCTTGCAAATCAAGTAAGAATATGACAGGTTTCAGAGTAGCAGCCGTGTTAGTCTGTATTCGGAAAAAGAAAAGGAGTACTTGTGGCACATTAGACTAACCAATTTATTTGAGCATAAGCTTTCGTGAGCTACAGCTCACTTCATCGGATGCCACTAGTACTCCTTTTTTCAAGTAAGAATATGTTCTTTGATGCAGTGATATTGGCACCCTCTACTGCAGATGCAGGAAAGCAAATCCTTGTTAGACTGGCCTTTGGTATTTTCAGTATTCAACTGGGACAGGTAAACTAAGAATCTCTAAAGGTGTTGCAGTCTAATAATATGTTGACTTAGCAAATCCAGATGGTTTCTGGCTTCCATTATTAAAATATAGAAATAGGGCATAACGGAGTCCTTATAACTTGCCCTTTTAACACTACTGATTACATAAGTACTGTGAGTAATGCTAAGTATGCTGAGTTAATAAGCTGTAAACAGAAATTAAGTGTTTTACCAATGACTGAACAATGAGTCTTATAGGTGTGTGTTCATTTAGAGCCAGAAAGTCCTATTTTTTAATATTGCCTCACCCCCCTCCTCAGCAATAGTCTGATCCTTTGACCTTGAAGGTGCTAGTCTGTCCATAAAAATCAGACATCTCCCTCCCCTGACTCAGCCTCTCTGAACAGGAGGTTGTCACTATCCCTTATGAAATTCCCTTTGCATATTTTAAAGTCTTTTACTATTATAATCAATACTATTGAGCAGTCAGGTTGGGGCTCCCACTCTTCCCTCCTCTGTACCTTAATTTCTCCAAATACTACTTTGAAGGTAGATCCACACAAGTGGGAGCTTTCAGCCTACATTTGCAATCCCCTGCCTTCTGGATTGGTTCTTGATATTAGAAGAGGTCCCTTTTAGAGATACTAATTGACCTATATTATAATATTTGCTTTCCCTAACCAAAGGGATAGCCTAGCAAACAGCTAGTTGTCTGCTGTGCCCTTGAGGCTAAAGAGATGGGGTTCATGTAATTTGTAGATTTCTTGCAAAACTAATTCTACTTTATATCAAATATGAAATGTGCAAATAGATTTTAATCTATCATATTTGGTACTAATTCAGCTTCTCTCAGCACTCCTTTCTGGCTAGCACATTAAATAGTACTAGCTAATTGCTGGGTGTCTTTTGTTGGCCTTTTCAGGTGGGACACAGGTAAAAAGGCTGCCAACAGAAACAAGGATTAATGTTTATTTCAGAAGGTGTAACTTTCCTGGACTTGTTGGGAGGCACTAGGAAAGGGGTAAGATATAAGAATAAGTTATATCACAGTATCCGTGAATGTTCATTACTGACCACTGGATCATCATGGTTTTATAACTTGGGAAACAAAATGTTGCTGGTATGGTTGTTGTCAACTGTGGAGTGTAGTACAGGCCTTTTTAAAAAAAAAAAAAAAAAAATCCACTTGCTTCTTAGAAATGGGAAGCTTTACCAAGCAAGTTGAGGGGCCAATTCCTTTAATGTCTGCAAAGTGGAATTGTAATTTACTTAAAATATATAAGGGCTAGAGTTGTGCCGGTAACTTCCCAAATGTGAATGGATTAAAAGGACATAATGTCTTTGTTCCGAGAGCTCCCGTAACTTATAGGTTTGCAAAATAGAAGTAGAACAAATTAAGAAAACCTCTAATTGTTTTCATTGCTGCTGCAGGTAGTAGTGAAATTGTCAAGAGTTGTCAATTTATGCAGCAGCTGCTTCGTAAAATTTATGAACAGCAGTGGAGGCACTCTCAGGGAGCTATTCACAAGGGAGGCTGAGGGGGGAGGGCAGATAAGAGTAGCTGGCATTTTTTTTCTCACAGCCTTTGAACCAGGCAGGAAGTTGGTGGAAATGTAAAGTAGTGGAGCCTCTCCTCTCTTGCCTTTCACAGCAGCTAAGAAGTTCTGACATGCTGCAGGGAGGGGAGAGAGAGAGCAAGCTTCTGGCTACTGCAGGGAGGTGCTGGCATTTCAAATATGATGCAGCTGGTGTACAAGATGGTGCCAAAGACAGCCCTCTCCCACTTAATTGCAGGGTTGGGCTTCTCACTGGGGATGTGTCCCTGGATCTCATTTTTGGAGCTCCCAACCCTCCTTCTGGCTAGCAGGTCTAATCCTTCCATTAGCAGATGTCTAAAAGGTTTTTCAAGTCCTAGGCCAGGTCTATATTAGGAGCACTTTGCTGCGATAGCTATACTGCTATGCTATACTATAGACTTTGACTGGCACAGCTGTGTTCATCACAAATCATAGCCCATCACATTGTGGCTGACATAGCTATGCCAGCAAAAGTTTGTAGGGTAGACCTGGCCCTAGTTAAGTGTCAGTTTGCACCAACCTCTAATTTATCCTTGCTTTGGCTTACTAAGGCCTGGTCTACACTTAATTAGTTTGACCTACCTGCATTGCTCAGGGATGTGAAAAATTTCACACCCTGTGTGTCAAAATTAGGTTCACTTAACCCCCGTTGTAGACAGAGCTAGGTTGGCAGAAGAATTCTTCTGTCAGTGTAGCTACCACCTGTTGGAGAGGTGGAGTAACTACATAGATGGAAACAACCCTTACATCGATGTAGGAAGTGTCTACACTATGGCTACAGTGGTAGCGCAGTATATCCCAATAACTTGCACTTATTTCGCTACTTTCATCCAAGGTTCTGAAAGTATTTTACTGGTTATTTTACTGTGCCTAGAAGTGCGCTAGGCATCTGCAGAGCATATAGAAGCTACAGACGCTGCCCTGAAGATGTGACATAATAAAAGGGGTGGGAAGGATTATTAAAGCTACAGGGTTTGTGAACCTTTAACTAATTTAGCAGCAGTCCTGTGAGGATATATATCATACACCCTTTTTATTGATGTGTGAAGTGAGTCACAAAGTGGCTAATGGCCTGATCTTTAGAATTCAATGACAGCTATGTGTGGTCAGTACCTTTGAAGTGGAAGCCCTAAGTGGTTTACTCAAGGTCACAAAACCAAATTGTTGTCAGTGGAAACAACCTAAAATGCCTAAATCCCAGCTCCTGACCTGAGTAGTCCCAGAACATGAACACTGCTTATTTATTCTGCACTAATTTTTCTTTTAATTTATTATATAGAGTGCCATAAAGGGATCATAAATACAGGATGATGAATTACACCTGTCATACACACTGGTTATATTTCAGAGAGATCTAAAAGACTTGTAAGAAGAAAAACAATTTGCAAATTGGACTCTTACACAAACTGTGCTATTAATGTGCAGTGACTCTCCCATGATTGTGGAATGTGCTGCAAAAACAATTTCCTTTATCTGAAATGCTGAACAATCTACAATAGAGGGCATATGGTATTATTATTTTGTTGTTGTACAGCAATATTAGAATGATTCATTTTGAAACAGGGTTCTATCAGCTGGCCCTTGGGGTATTCATAGTATAGTAAAGCAACATGGGTTAGTTAATCTTCTATCATTTTTATTATTTTCAGTGCATATCTATGGTCTAATGACAATTAACCATGCATTTCTTTATATTTTCACTGTCATCTTGCGCTAGTTGTAAGTATTCAACTGTTAATTAGGCTGATATGGTTAGTATGAAGAACATCTTTTTGTATATTTGAGAGACAATCATTCATTTTAATATTAAATCATATATTTTTGTTAAAGTATTGTCAATAATCACTTTCTATTTCCTGTTTTCTAGTTGAAGCTTTATATCAAACCACTTACCCAGAATATCTCCAGTACATTTACTTAGTGGCTCCAATATCTCTTATGATGCTAAACCCTCTTGGGTTTATCTTCTGTGAAATCCAGAAAGGGCGAGATAATCGCAGTATGTCGCACAACAAAATGAAAATAGTGGGACTTGGGCTTCTTCGAGTGTTGCAGAACCCAATAGTATTCATGGTCTTCATAGGAATTGCCTCAAATTTTATTCTTGGACAGAAGATACCAGTGTATCTTGAAAACTTCCTTGATGGACTAGCCAGTTCATTTTCTGGCTCAGCACTCTTTTACCTTGGACTCAGCATGGTGGGACAAATAAAAAAACTGACGAAGAATGCGTTTGTTGCACTGATTCTTCTCATCACAGCTAAACTGTAAGTTTGATGTGTTTACTTTTGTATTTACATGTTTCAGTATTTTTTGTATATTGCAACATTTAGAAAAGCATTAAATGGACAGTCAGTATTACTAATACTTATCCATATCTCTCACAACTAATGTATTATTAAAACAGATCTCATTTTTAACAAGTTTACTTTTCATTCCAAACTGCTTGGTTAGTTTTTGCATTTTGCTTAGCTTAGACAATGAAACTAAACTGGTGAGTTTTATTTGTTCCTATTTGCTTTTGAGTCATTTTAACTTCTTGTGCTGCAATGTTTAAATTCCCCAAATAATTTTGGATTATTTTTAAAACCCACTTCTGTTCACATTAGACTGTAAAATGATTTATTTAAATCTAAATTTTGAGTATCAGTAGATGATAGTTTCCCTTTAAAGTTCAGCCAATTTGCCAGTGAATTAACTTCTGCCATCGCATTGCTTGGACTAAATAAAGATAAATGTTCTTATTGATGAACTGTGCACTCTTTCTTGCTGTGAAGCTACAATTCACATCACAGTATTACTGCTCTGATATAGTCAAAGAAATATAAACCTTATATGAAGAAGAGCTTGGATGTTGGCAGAGTAAAAATAATTAACATGCATAACCCAGATCAGTGATGGTGAAGTTGTGAATTGGACACATGAAAAGAATATGAAAGAAAACTAATTGATTGTTCATGCTATTTTTTGTTTAATACTAGGCCTATATACATCTGTGTGGACTTTTTGCTCCCATTCCCTTCCCTCACCCCCCCCGCCCCATCCAAAAATGATGCTGTCTTGACACAGCATTAATAGGGGAAACTTTTTTTTTTTTTTTCCCTTGCTTGGAAATCATGTCTAATATTTCCCAACCTAGATGCCTAAAGATAGGGACTTGCCTAACTTTCAAAGGTGGTGAGTGAGCACCTGCAACTACCAATGACTTCAGGTGGCATTTGTGGATGCTCATCACCTCTGAAAATCAAGTAAATTTTATTTACATACCTTAACAAGGAGTTAGGAGACTAACTTGAGGCAACCACCTTTGGTCTTTGACTTAGCACAAAAAGCAGCTCAGCATATTATGACAAAATAGGCTTATATCCTAAATCAGTGGTCTCCAAACTTTTTATGGCCAAATCACTTTTTGAATCTAAGGGCAATTCAGGATCTACCCCGCCCCTTCGCTGAGGGCTCCACCCCTCCCCCACCCTCACTCGCTTTTACTGGGCTGGGGCAGGAGGTTGGGGTTCAGGAGGGCGTGCGGGCTCTGGGCTGGGGCAGAGGGGTCCGCAGTCTGAGAGGGGACTCTGGGCTGAGCCTGGGGCAGGGTTTAGGGTGCAGGAGCAGGCTCCGGGTTGGGTCAGAGTGTTGGTGTGCAGGAGGGGGTGCAGGGTGCAGACTGAGAGGGAGTTTGGGTGCAGGAGGAGGCTCTGGGCTGAGGCACAGTGTTGGGGTGCAGGAGGGGGTACAGTGTTCTGGCTCTGGGAGGGGGTTCAGGTGCCGGAGGGGGTTTGGGGTGCACTTACGTGTGGTGGCTTTCGCTTGGCCGTGGGTACAGCAAGGCTATGGCAGGCTCCCTGCCTACCCCAGCCCCATGCTGCTCCTGGAAGGGGCCAATGTGCCCCTGCAGTCCCTGGGGTGGGGGGAGGGGAGGGGGCACATGGCTCTGTATGCTGCCCCTATCTGCAAGCACCATCCCCACAGCTCTCCCGGCCAATGGGAGCTGTGGGGGCGGTGCTTGCAGGCAGGAGCAGTGAGCAGAGGGAGACCCCTGCCCCGCCTGTGGGGCTGCATTGGCCACTTCCGGGAGCGGTGTGAGGCTGGGGTAGGCAGAGAGTCTGCCTTAGCTGCAGCCACATTGCACTGCTGCTGGAGATCACGATCGACTGGGAGATCCTCGAGGGTCAACCAGTCAATCGCGATTGTCCTAAAGAGTCACTGTCCTAAAGAGGTTCTAGTTCTCAGTGCAACTTATAAAAAAAATTATTTGAGAGTTTGTCAGTTTTAAATTGTCTCTGATGTTTGGTGACTAAGTAGGAAGGTTTACTGTGTAGTCCATGAATGCTGTTTCAGTTTTGCAAGAAGAACTCTAAGATTCTTTGCTCACCTCACCTCATAAAAGATTTTCCCACTTACAGTAGATGCTTGCTGTTTGGCTTGTTCTTTTTAAGAAGGGACAGGATACCCCAAATTGTTTAACTTGAATATTTGTAGCTTTGTTTTGTTCACCACTGGACTCTTACAGCAAGCTGTTCAAACATGCGTGATTGCCCACTTCTTTATTCTGTAGCCTGTGGAGTTTCCCCAGTTCTAATACAGATTGCCCCCAGGAGCAGCTGTCACGATATGGTATCTTTCCTTCAGATAGCAGAGCAAAGTATATGTAGGCTTTCTCAGAGCCTACTGCAATTTTGCTGATCTATGGACTGTTTGGAAGATGACAAAGATGCTAAAAATAGCAGAACTCCCACTATATCTTGCCTCAGTGACACAGTATCTCCAAAATCATGCCAGGAGCTAGATTGTTTTTCAGATGCTCCATCTGGCTGCCTGACATGTGGAAAGTTTTTTTGTTTGTTTTTTTTTTTCCTGAATTAGTTATCTCAAACAAGATTCTGGACCAGATTCTGATCTCGGTTGTGCTGGTATAAAACTTGAATTGACTGGCCTGAAAACCAGAGTAAATTGTTTTAAAGGATTTATATGGTGATTGGAATCTATTTCTGTCTGTATTAGTTCATGTTGCAGTAGTTAGCAGGTATCTAAACTTACTGTTGGAGTTCTGTTATATATTTATTTGAACATGATTTTGTGTATACATACCACTGTACCTAGGGAAGCAGTTACTGAAAGTGAGGTCCCTCTTTTCTTTGTATATTTAATACTGTTGTTCAGAGAAGCCTGAAATTTTGCCTTTTAAGCTGAAAGCAATGCAGGGAAATGTCACTTAAGAGAGTAAGTATGTATTCATTTTTTCTTTCCTTTTCAGACTGATGATGCCACTTTTCTGTAGAGAGATGGTGGAATTGTTGGACAAGAATGACAGCTTAGTCAACCACACCAGTTTATCAAACTATGCATTTCTCTATGGAGTCTTTCCAGCAGCACCTGGCGTGGCTATCTTTGCAAACCAGTTCAATATGGAAGTAGAGATTGTATGTGCCTGACATTAGCAAACTCAGCACTAATTTTGATTTTAATTTTATTGATAAAATATTTTTAATACAAACTTTTGAGAAAGTTAGCTTTTCATAATATAGACACATCTGGGTCTCTTATGCTCTCTAGGGATCAAAATATGAATTACAATTCAAATTAACAATTAAACCATGCAGTTTTTTTTCTGCTTTCTGTTTCAAGTGTTCACATAATACAGATTTTTTTTTAAACCTAAGATCCTATTCCTAGAGCCTAGATTAAGAAAAATATGTGGACTCAAATAACTTAAAGCAGAAGGAAAATTCTATATGTTCCTGTTGAAGCCAATGAAAGTTTTATCACTTGCTTCAGTGGGAGCTGAATTAGGTCACTGCTATGAACTTTTTTGAAAATCCCACCTTGAGTGACTCTCTCCCCTTTACAGGTGCCGACTTCTTCTAGCTCAAGTGGGTGCTTGACCCCCCTCTACCCCTGGCCCCATCCCGACTCCACCCCGTCCTGCCCCCATTCCAACCCCTTCCTCAAATCCCTGCCCCAGCCCCACCTCTTCCCTGCCTCCTCCCTTGAGGGCGCCATGTTCCCGCTTCTCCCCGCTCCCTCTCGGAGCTTGCTACAGCTGTTTGGTGGCAGCAAGCGCTGGGAGATAGGCAAAGGAGTGGGGACACAGCGTGCTCAGGGGAGGAGGCAGAGGAGGAGGTGAGACGGGGCTGGGAGCTTGACTATCGGTGGGTGCAGAGCACCCACTAATTTTTCCCTGTGGGTGCTCCAGCCCCTGAGCACCCACAGAGTCGGCGCCTATGCTCCCCTTCGGTTAAACCTTATGATAAAAAACCATGTAGTTCTTGTTTCTTATCCAGAGGACACTGCTCCAACTTCACTATTGGATTTATTACAAATAACTCTTAAACAGAAGAGATGTTTTATGAAGTGAGCCAAATTCTTACAGGCATTCTGCATACACTTCAGGGTGGAAAGTCCAAGTATCCAGGGTGCATCATGTTTATTACCGGACCCAGCAAGTGGCTCCTATCCACAGCTTCCCATATAAATTATTCGAGATGCTGCGAGAAAGAGACTCTGGGGAATAGACAATATGTGGAGCTGCTGCTGCCTTGAATATGGGCACACATTGATGCTGTTTTTTTAGCAGCATTTTGGAGTGGCATTTCACATAGTTCCAGAATCTGGCCCTATATACATGTGCATCTGTAACTGTTTGATTTTCTTTCAATATTCCTTCTAGGCAAAATAATAAAACATTTGTCATAATTTTTTAGAAGAATTACACAGATTTTTTTTGCAAAAATATACAAGAAAGATACAATAACGAAGCATTGTAGCTTAATTTTGTGTCTAACCAACCTTGGCAATGTCCCTTTATTAGTCAGAGGGCTGGTGTGTGTAGAATCTCTGCTGCTGTTGAATTCCGAAAGCGAGGAAGCCAGGGAAAACCAAAATATAAGTAACACGTAAACACATCCAGGCTTTTTTTCATCCTTGAATTTGTATGACAGAAAATGCACATCTGCACAAACAAATTTTATTTGTTTAATGTAAAATATAAAGCTGTGCATTGGAGGGAGAGACTAAGCTGTGACATTCCGCATTGTAGTATGTTCGCCCAGTCCTGTACTGGAGTCATTGGGATTACTAATGTGAGAAAGCACTGTTAATGTAGAGAATTTGCAGAGAGGGCTCCCAAAGGGATGTTGTTTTTGATTACGCTTGTTACAAGATGTTCATCTTCTTCTTAACTGTCTGCAAAAAATGGATGTATTTCCTACAATTCATAGCCCAAATTCTGGTTGATCTTCTAACCATGCAATACATTGACTTCAGTAGAATTCCATATGGTATTTAAGACCAGGGTAGAATTTTGCCCATAGTATATTTCCTAAAAACAGATAATATAACAAGAAATGTAATATCTTCTCCGCTTTCTCCTCTTGATTTCTGTTTGCAGATTACCTCAGGAATGGTGATAAGCACATTTGTGTCTGCTCCTATCTTGTATGTTTCTGCTTGGCTATTGACCATTCCATCTATGGATCCAAACCCATTGGCATCTGCAATCCAAAATGTTAGCTTTGATATAAGTATTGTCAGTCTCGTCTCCCTGGTAAGTATTGATAATACAGTAAGGTAAAGGAAATACCCAAACCACATTAAATGGCAGTAAGGTAGTGACAAACAGCAAGCCAGGTAATTGAAAGACAAAATTGTCATTTCATCACTCTTACCCTCTTGTAGGAGAGGGGAGGAGAGAAGAGAGAGAGGGGCTCTCCAATGTAGGGTAAATGGTCCACCGTAAAGCTAACATGAACGAAGTAGTTGTAAAAAAGGAATGGTCTGGTGGTAAGGGTATTAAGCAAAGGACTTTGGAGATCCAGGTTCAGTTCCCTGCTCTTGCACAAACTGCCTGTGTTGACTTGGGGCAAGCCATTTGGGTGCTCTGTGCTTCAGTTCCTATCAGTAAAAATGAGGATAATTGCACTTCCCTTTCTGACGGGGGGTTTTGAGGACAAATACATTACAAATTGTGAGATGCTTAAATACTAGGCCTATACACATCTCTGTGGATATTTTTGCCCACTGGCCCCCACTCTTACATCCAAAAAAGGTGCTGGCAGGGGCTACTGCAGTAGCAAAGATAGAAGTTAAAGCTGAGGCATCTCTCTGAGCTGAATGCCTCCACAGTCTTGGCTAGTGAGAGCAGTTAGCATGGAAGTTATTTAGCATTAAAATGTTTGGGAAATTATTTTCCTGGCAACAACCTCTGGTTGCCTGGTTCATAAAATAGGTTGTGACATCCCAGAATGCATCATTTGCCATCATTACACTGCCATGGATAGGTTTGTTTGTTTTTTTTTTAACGTAAGTTAAAATATCCATGCTGAATGGTTCCCACAGCCTTATAAGCTGGTCCATTCAGCACAGTTTCCGAGTTTCACTCCATTTTTAGCTTTGGAGTTCATCTTTCCAGAAGCTATCTCAGACTTACATTTGCATTTTATACCTTTTGTCAGAGTGCTGCTTTTTGATATTTCTAATAAAAGGCGGGAAAGTTTTATGTTGAGATATGAAATATGTGATGATAAATGTAAAGAAACTGGTGTGATTAACTGGTTAAATTCTTGTGTTGTAAGCAGTTGAATACTCCCTAAAGTTTTATTAATTTAAAGGAAAGGATAAATGTCACGCAGTTTAAAAATAGAATTAAAAATAAAATGCATGTAAATTAGTCCTTCATAATAAGCAAAATTTTTCTCCTTACTTATTATCAATTTTGTGTAGGAAGATAAACTTCTCAATGTAGCTCATGGGTACCTTTTTGAAGAAGTGTGAATATTGTTAACCTGGATCATTAAATATCTCAACAAAACCTTGAAAGAGTTGACAAAACAGAAGAATATAGAGTGGGGCACTGACTGTGACATTGAGGAGAAATGGAAGGACAGCCACAACTAGGACTTGCATCTTGGCAATCAACAAGCCTTTGTGGGGATTGTAAGAGAGGAATGGGTAGAAGCTGTGTCTTAAACTAAAAAAAGAGAGAGAGAGTGAGAGAGGGCGTGCACCAGATCCACCTAGCCTGAGCACCCCTAAGGAGGCATGGGTGGCTCTTCAGCATTTTTTCCACCCCTTTGTTTGTGAGGGGCAAGCAGCCTCCAGCTTGATATGACATGAATAGAGCAGCTTTAACTTGCCCCAGCAACAGCAGTCCCCTAAAAGTCACACCATCCCAAGCACACAGAAGAACTGCACTGTGGCTATGCCTCCTATGGCAAGGGGACTGGGAGCTGGTGGCATAGAGTTGATGCTTCCGGCTTTGTTATCTAAAAACAAAAGGAAGTGGCTTGTTGGATGTTTAATTCCTGTATGTTAAGCCTGAGTGCTCATCTTAATTTTTAAAAGTCCTAAATTGAACTCTTATTTCTTTTGTGTATTTCAGATCTGGTCTCTTACTGTTATTCTTTTGAGTAAGAAATATAAACAGCTTCCTCATATGCTGACGACAAACTTACTCATTGCTCAGGTCAGTACCAGGTAGAATATAAAAATCTTTAGATACAAACTTTTTTTTTTTCTGAGAAATCGCTGTGTGGAAAGCTTACTTTATAGATATATGATGAAGAGAAAAAAGATCTAACACATTACTTTCTAAATAGCTTCAGTGTTACTGTGCCTCAGATTTTGTGTAGTAGACTGTATAGTATTTACTGTACAGAACAATCATTTGTGATTCTGTTGGAATAAATGATTATAACATTAAAGTCTCTCTGATAGAACTGTTTTTAGAGTAGCAGCCGTGTTAGTCTGTATTCACAAAAAGAAAAGGAGTACTTGTGGCACCTTAGAGACTAACCAATTTATTTGAGCATAAGCTTTCGTGAGCTAGGAATGCATCCGATGAAGTGAGCTGTAGCTCACGAAAGTATATGCTCAAATAAATTGGTTAGTCTCTAAGGTGCCACAAGTACTCCTTTTCTTTCTGATAAAACTGTGTCTCAAGCTGAGAAATAGAGGAAATTCAGAGGGAAAGCTCAGATTTGGAATACATTCTTTTCTCAATTTTATATGTGTAATTCTAAGTGGTGATAATCATATCTCTAAAAATAGCATATATCTTTTCATCCCAAAATGCTTCCCAATCTACATATACAGTAAGCACATATACATATACATGAAGCCATCTTCATTTGGTTGCTGTCAGCCACTTGAGGACATCTGGTACACAGCAGATGGCGCAACAGTGAGAGGGAAATGTTGGCTAAGGACACCGGAGCAAAACCCTGTATTTGAGAAAAGAGCCATGGAAGCTTTAAGGTCCAGACTTGACAGAAAAGATTTGGATTTATAAGTTCTCTGCTGCAAGACTTGCGTAAATGGAGTAAATTGCATGAGAATGCCACGTGTACTGAGAGAAAAGACTGAACCACCCTTTGCTCACTGGAATCTGTGTGTGTGCTGCTTTTTCCCCATGCTTTGCAAATGTTACTCTTGCCTATCATATAGATAGGATCATAAACACGCAGCATAAATTCATACAGTAGTTGCGGGACTGTTCTCTCAATACACATCTGTAATTCCCGTTGATACAAGTAGGAGTGAGTTACATGTGCCTAGCATTGGGAGAAAAGACCATATAAGACCTTCTTCCCTGGAAGTCAACTGCAAAACTGCCATGGAGTTCAGTAGGAGGATGATGGCGCCTGTTGTGTGCATATGCAGCAGACCTTTTTCTTAAGTATAATATTGATAGAAATATATAGTACATGATATTAAAACCAGCGAGGGTCCGTTGACTATTATGGAGTCCATCCTTTTCAAATATGGTTTGTTTAAATTAGACACTTCTTTTTTATAACTGCAAGTTAACTTCAACTGTAAAGGTTATTTTTCTTAAATTTGTATTCTAGTAATTTATCTGGGCCTCTTCACTACTAAGATTATCCTTGGACAGGTTGTGTCCCCAAGTGTGAATTATTTACCCGATAATTCTCCCAGATATCCAAACCTCAATCAGCCTCAGGTTTTTTTCAGTGCCCCTAAAACACTTCAGACAAAAAGGGTATGTAATGCATTTTATGAAATTTGTTTTCTGAACCCTCTTACTTCAGGTTTCTCTAACTCTAGAGTATGTTTGTTGTCAAAAATAGAAAATCCCTGAAAAACAAATGCTTATGTCAGTGACGTAGCCTTAACTTTGAGAGCACTATTGCACTGCTTTAATGCTGTGAAAACTCCTTTTTAAATATCTGAGAATTCATAAATTCAAACAAAATTCAGTTGTCTGGCTGCAGATCGTGGATTTTTGATAACTGTTGTATCTGTGCTACACTATTTATTTTTCCCCTCATATTTTAATTTCAATATTCAAATGATTGCAGCTTCACTCTCCTTTCACAGGTTGTTGCCTGCATTGGAATGGTGATGTGGAATTTCATTATTAGAGAGAGAAACATCACTCTGAAGATTCTGGTGTTCATCTTGTTATACAGCTCGCTTTATAGTACTTATTTGTGGACAGGTAAGTTGGAATGTGAATAACTTCTGCTTTCATGTGGTAAAAATAAGTATTGTAGTGTGCAATTAATGTTCGAGAGTAATTGATTGTACTCTGGAGAGTCATCTTTCCTCACATTGTATGTTAATCGTTTATTTAATACTATAAATGTGCACAGTTCTGTACAGTGGTAGGTCATTGCCAAACAGAAACACTGCCTGCACTGGGGAGCTTACAGTCTAAGGCCCTGATCCTGCATTTGGTAGCTTGTGGATACATTGCTGTGCCTATGCAGAGCTCCATTGACTTGAGTGCAGTTCTGCATAGATGCAGCAGCCTGCTTGTACTGAACAAATTGCAGGAATATGCCTTAAAGGCAAAAGCAAACACAGAGTGAACAGTGGGGTGTAGCCTTTTAACATGTCATAAATTGTGGGGGGGTTTTCTGTAGGTTCTTAGGGATGGAGACAGTGGTAGATTGCTGTATAATAGCAGAGCTTTGGGGAAGTTATACTAGGCATATGAGGGGGCATGGAAGTGTACAAAACAGACCAAAAGAGGTGGAAGGAAAACTTGGGTAGCCTTATGTGAGTGTGACGGGATGTACCAAACCTGCACGGGGCCAACAGGGTCCAAGAGGCCTTGCCCCTGCTGCGCATGCTCAAGGTGGAAGGGACAGATAAAAGGAAGCAGCCCAGCTCAGTCTGGGCTGGCTGAGGAGGAGGAAGGATGTGTGCTGCAGGCTCCTGCAGAGACGCCTATGACTCTCCAAACGGTGGGATCTGTGGACCTGGACTACGCTGTGGATGACCAGCCAACTGCGGAGCCTGACTGGCATGTCGAGCTGCTGCCGGCTGGGGAGAGGCCTGAAATGCACCTTGCGGGAGAAAGGACCCAGGGAATGTTGATAGAAGCTGATGCTTAAACTCTTAACAGGGAATTTGCCTGGGTTCCCTCCTTTCCTTTCCCCCACCCCCCTGCTTGCCAGTAGGTGTGGCTACTGCTTGTTTGCTCTGCCCTGCCCAGGTGCTACAGACTGACTGTTTGTTAGCCTGCTATTACCTGCCTCAGCCAGGAGGCCCATGGGCCATAGTCTGTTGTCTGCTTGGCCCCGCCAGGGGTCCCGAGCCCTCCTTGTTGTAATTACCTGATCCCACAGGGAGTCCCAATGACCACGTGATGGGATGTACCAACCCCACATTGGGTCAATGGGGACGGCCCCACTCAACACACAAGATCCCCCGTGACAGTGAGGGTGACCATGTGGTTATTTGAGTTTTCCTACATCATGTAGATTATGGGTTTTTAGCTTTTTATTGGCCTTTGATGAGGAAACATGAACAGGCACAGACAAGGTTTCTTGTGAGGAAACTTTAGCCCGGCTTGAAAAGGCCTCTCGCACCTCCTGTACTACTCAGTCACACGTGTCTCAGGACCAGTTTTAAGTGGGCAGCCTCTTTGCACTTGCATTTCATTCACTCATACCCACATACAGTTAGCCCCATAAAGGCAAGGCATTTCCCAGTGGGAGTAGCTGGTTGAAAATCAGGCCCCTTATTTAGACACCTAATTATGGACTTAGGACCCCAGCTTTGGTTGACCATTTTTAAAAATCTTATCCAGTTTTTTTCATAAATATGGAAGTATGTAGTTTGCTAACTTCCTGAGTTGTGAGGGACTGATAATAGAATTTGGAAGTCCAGCTCAAAGACACTGTTGTGCGTATGTAAAAGAGTGCAGAGTTTCTGATTATGTTCATATTTAGCTATCTAAAATAGATCAATAATGAATCTATAATTGTTATAGTATTCAACTGGTCAATACGTTGATATAAAACCTGCTACTAATGAGCAACTATAAAAACAAACTGCTCATGTCTAACATCCATATATGACATCTACTAAATGTTTATTAATCCATTAGAAACCATTTGTAAATGGAACCTTACTGTACAGTGAGCCCAAGTTTATTTAACATTTTAAATACCTATTTAGAATGTAACTTTTGAAGGTAATAGTTTTTGTATAATTTTGTCATAGAAGAACTAGGAAAAAAACATAGTAGCTTGTAGCTTTTGACTTAATATATTGAGGCACTAGAAAGAAAGTCTTACCAGCTGTGTGATATTGGATACCAGTTGTAGTGTATCTAGACTCTTCAATTGTTACCTTTTTTTTTAATGAAAAGTAATAAAGCAGACATTTCTATTGTTTTCTTAGGTTTCCTCTCTCTGACTTTGCTGCTGTTAAAGAAAAGAGACGTAATAAAGATACCTGTTGGCTTTATCATCATAGCTGGATGGGGGTAAGTCGGCAGAAGTTTCCTGCAGAATAAGTGGGAAAATGCAAAATAATTATTTTCTTGACACACTTTGTATTTTGCTGTTGCAGCATCCCAACACTTCTAGTGGGAATCTTACTAATAACTGGTGAACGTAACCCTGACAGCATTGACTCAGCTTTTTTTTATGGAAAATATCAGGTATGAATGTTTCTCTTCACCCCTTTTGACACTTGCCTTTCACAGTATGTTACTGAGAAACTGTTTGTTTTCACTCTTTGCTTTACATATAACTAAAGAGCTTTCTTCCAAGTACAGTTTACAAGTACTGGCAATGCAAATACTAGGGATCAAATAGCCACTACTCAGCTTGGAGGCTGTGGTATTAAAATGTTTTTCTGTAACAAACAGTTATGAAAGACTGTTTGAACAGGGAGCCTTTTTGGCAACACTGACAAAAAGAAAGCAGAGACTGAATAGCCTGGGAGTGATGATGGGCAGTAAATCCCTCATCCTCTAGGTCAATGGTTCCCAAACTTTTTACTAAGGCAACCCACCAACTGCATTTTGATTTGTTTACTTTTTAACCCACCTGGAGTCCAAATTCGTTGGGGGCACAAAATCATAGGCCAGCATCCTTCTTTCTCCTCCCCTGCTGCCTTGCCCTGCCAAGGGGCAGTGGCACCCTCTGCCCCAATGCTGCAACCATAATTCTAGCCCGATGCAGAAGGGGGGTAAAGTTATAGAATGAGCCACGCTCACCTTATAGTCCCCCTGTAGCAATGGCTCCTGTCCCATGAGACTGGACTTGGCTCCCCACTTCAGGCATTGCTGCCTGTTGCACAGGGTTGCAGCGTCCCTCAAGTTTGGCCCAGCCATCCTTCTTTCATGAGGGAAAGGCGGCCGAGCCAAATTTGAGTGCGTGCCCCATGTGGCACGTCTCAATGCTTGGCGTGGGGGAACTGGGCTCTGACTCAAGGGACAGGAGCTGCCACTGCACAGTGGATGCAGGGCAGGTTTGCTTTCTAAACCCCTGATCCTGAGGCTTCCCCTCTGCATTGGGTCTGCAACCCATCTACAGTTTTCCTGCAACCCTCTGGTGGGTTGCGACCCACCACTTGGGAAACACTGTTCTAGGTTACCGGTTTGAATCCAGCTTAGCTTGGTAGTTAGCTAAAGTTGTTACCATCTAATGGCTGATCAGTGGTCTTGATCAAGGTCCTATAGACAGGTGTCCACGCTACTAGAACATTACACCAAGTGGCAATAACTAGCATCCTCGTTGGGAGTCTTGGCAGAGAAACGAAGGACTGAAAGCGCCTGGAGTCTGAACTACACTCTTACTGATAAATTGTTCATTCATCTCTGGCATGACATACACAGCTGGGGCAATGTGAGCTCCCCTTGTGGTTTTACTTTCCCAGTGGATCTAGAGGACGTGAGTATGCAGGGTTGTCAATCTGGTACCTGTCACAAGTACTAACAATCTCCAAATTGATACTGTGTGTTGATGGCAGATCTGTCAGACAGGCTAATTGGACTTGCAGAAGGAGAGGGGGTGGAAAATGGAGCCCTGCAAAAGGAGGAAAAGAGAGTGCACTTGTCCTTGGAGTAAGAATCACAGAAGAAGGAGAAATGGGGGGAAAGGACAGGAAGTAGCTGAGAGCTGTCATTGCCTGGAGAGAAGGGTTCCTACAGAACAAAAGCCAAAGAAAAAGAACCCTCTGTGAGTTATCCAGGCTGGGAAGATCAGCTCAGCCAAGCATGCTGAGTGGACTTTTAGCTGCTGTTATGTCTTGTGGCATACATATAGAAATACATTTTGGTTTGTTCAGATTTAGGTGCTCCTCGACGGTTGGATTCTAGAAAGTACTGGTATTCAATGTGTCAGAAAACAAGCTTTTACATTTTCTTATGTTAAGGTGGCATATTTTTTTCTCTTGATTTTCCTCTGACAGATGGTTACCACAGCAGTGACTCTATTCATCAGCATTCTGATATCGGGTATCTCACTTCTGTGTATGAACAGAAATGAACAGGAGACTGACTATGAGATATTGAACCCATATTCACATAATGGCCAGAGGGAGAACTCTGAAAGGGAAGGGAATGAGGAGAATCCGACGTCAAGCAGTGGCTCTCCACCTTTCGCAGAATCCACTGCAGAAAGAGGTACAGTGTCTGGCTGTGCAAAAAACTGGGAGCTGGGGATAAACCATAATTCTGTGCATGAGTTTAACCTCTACTTGCTGGAAAGAGGAGCGGGAGGAGGGGAAAAGCTTGTCTTTCTCAATTCTTGAGAAATGCTAAGCTGCTATGGTGATGCGTGAAAATATAACCTTAATAGCGCACTTTCTCTCAGTTATTTTAATATGATGATTTAAGGGAGGTTTCTTAGTTATCACTATACCTAGTACTGTGGGCGTATGTGAAAGATCTCATTAATCAGGCATCTCTGACTGTTTCATCTGCACCCTGCCCACTAACCCAGCTCTTTCAGGACAGTCAAACTATTCCTTGTCCTCCTCATTTGGATTTAGTGTGCTTAGTTATGCCAGTGCTCCCTTACGTTGTTTATATAGCCAAGAGCACCTACATTGCTCCCATAGTGTAATGCTGTGTTTTGAAAACTTTTTAGTATATTAGGTGTCTGAAAAAGACCCTCTCTGAATGGAAGCTGGAAGAGAGTTGTCACACCCTTCTCCTTTAGGCAGTCAGTAATTCGTATAAAAACAACAAGGAGTCTGGTGCATCTGAAGAAGTGGTGTTTTGCCCACGAAAGCTTATGCCCAAATAAATCTGTTAGCCTTTAAGGTGCCACCAGACTCCTTGTTGTTTTTGTGGATACAGACTCACATGGCTACCCCCTGATACTTGGCACTAATTTCTTGACACTAATTTGTATATTTTCAGATGTACAGTAAATGTTCTTCTTTTAGAATATTATAGAATAATTTTGTTTTCCCATCACATTACTGTAAATCAGGGAAACTATAACTATCCCTTTAATACTTAATATTTTTAATAGGTTGCTGTTCATGTCAAACAATAAATGGTGAGTTATGCTGCTCTGGAGAGGGAGAGCCAGTGTCAAATGCCACCTCTAATGATAGCTGTACTCCTCCCACCGAGACAGGTACGAGAATAATGTATTCCCATATAATATTCCATCTGTTGCACTGACTAATTTAGTTTTGCTACAATAGCAGTAAAAATTAAATTGGGAGATGTCATCACTTTAACTGTTCTACTTGGACATCCTGAACTTCTAATTAAAATAGAAAGCTTTTGCCATCATGTAACTTCTTATAGTTTACACTCTGCCATCAGAAAAAATACTACAACTGTCTTATTGTCCAGAACTATTAATTTGTAACAGACCATTTAGAAAGCTGCACAGAATGCAACCCTTTTAAGGGGATTTGTCCTCGGAACTTTCAGCACTAGTCTTCACACAGGGGATGGGACTTTCAAGGTATAGGGCACCTCTATCTGTTCATAAATTCCTGGTCCTAAACTGTTGGAGTTTGCATCAAGGGCCTGATCCAAGGTCTATAGAAGTCTTTCTATTGATTTCAGTGGGCTCTGGATCTAACCCTGTAGATTGTATTTTGCCCTCGTATGGAACGTTCCCTTCCAAGTGTATTTGTTTTGAGGGGGCCCAAAGAGCCATGGAAATTGAAGAATAGTTCACAATGAACTTTGTGCACCCTGCAAGAACCCTTGGTCCAGCCCATGCAGATGTTTACTTCTCAGTAGCCAGCAAAGTGATGGTGCACACCGCAGCCTTCCTTAGCTGCACACTTTACAGGCAGCTCCATTCCATATGTACTGCATGCACAACATGTAACTTTCAACAGGTCCAAACTCTTTGGAACCCAAGCCATTTCTCACTGCAACACTTAATCAGGTCTCCTCAGTGAGGGCTATTTCCACACAGGAAGTTATAAGCAATTGAAAATGGGGTTACAATGGAAGCTCATGTAACCTTTACTTTAGCAGTTGATCGTGCTTCCCACTGTTACACCGAACTGCAGTGACACATACCCTGTTTTGTGTGTAGTACGTATTACTTCGTGCAGTTCTTTTCTTGCCATCTAGTGGCAGGTATGGAGAACTTTTAAATAACCACTACTAAACTTTGCGCTAGTATAGAGCTGTAATTTAGGCAGCAAAAGGTTTTGTTGTGTAAAGTTTTCCTGGTTAGAGAGAGAGCAACCATCTCCACCAGAAATCAACCAGTCCGCTTTGGGACAGATGTCTGAAAAATTTATAGTTAAAGCTAACATTAAAATTTCCCTTTTTGTGCATACATCCTCAGCACAGAAATTAAAATTGATATTATATATGCAAATTTCAGAAGTAGTAATAGGGTATTCGTGCATGGACTTGGAGCCAGGAACTCCTGAGTTGTTCAAGACTGCAGTATGTGTCAGCACTGATTAAATCAGTCATTTCAGCACTGAATAATGGGGAAGAGACACTGCACTGTGTAGATCCCAAACATGAAGAAAGCTGTGTGTGTGGACATTCCTGTTCACTTCCTCCTCCCATCTCTCCCCAATACTTCCTCTTCCTCACTGCTTCTAAAGGATTGTTGTAAGATTGTGGCTTTTGACTGGGTGTTGTACAAGCTGTCTAGCAGGGTCAGAATCATCAGACTCTGTAAGTTAAAAAGCCTAATTATAAATTCTGGTTAATGTTTTGCAGCAAATCAGTGTGAGAGTCATTGCAGTTCTGAAAACTGCATATTGGCACAGGAAGAACAACGTCTGCAGAGTGGAGACAAACAACTGGCTAGACATGTGTTGCTGTGTTTACTTCTCATTGTGGGCCTGTTTGCTGTAAATATTTCCTATTTCTGACATTGATTAGATCAGTGGTTTGACACTTTTTCAGGAAATCTGTATTGGCAGACCAGTAAAAATCTTGTAGTTCCCCATTTTTCTGGGTCAGTGTCAGTTCAGTCTGCACTATATTAAATGAATTGTGTGTATCTCAGTTCTGTCTCTCGTTAGAAGAGTACGTCACAAAATTAAATGTGCTAACTGTACCATTAACACTGCTGATGGCAATGAACAAGTCAGGGCTGACAACACTATGGGGAGGGCCAAAATTTGAATTCTCATTGGTCTGCCGGTTCATCAGACTTTTTTCAGGGATATTTTTCTTCACTACACGATAGTCAGCTTTTAAAAAGTGCAGTAGTTCTTTGAAGAGGGACTACCTAAAAATGGCTCCTTCTTATCGAACAGCTCTGTGTGGATTCAGAATCCAAGTTCCTTTAGCGATGACAAATACAATAGTGATGAGCATGGTATAAGAACCTATATAAATAAAACAGACAAATCTATTTGTGCTATTTATATTAGCACTGTGGACTCCACACCGCCACGCAGTGGGCTGGATTCTATTCCTTTGCTGCATCATTAACAGATTTA
Organism: Lepidochelys olivacea; assembly: GCF_965140295.1. Taxonomy (NCBI): domain Eukaryota; kingdom Metazoa; phylum Chordata; order Testudines; family Cheloniidae; genus Lepidochelys; species Lepidochelys olivacea. The sequence goes on along the minus strand of NC_140421.1, from coordinate 42,548,631 downwards.
TTTACTACCTTCCAGTTAGAGCTAATCAGTGACTCCAGTGAGATACTGTTGAAGACTCCAGTCTGCTTGCTGGAGTGTAACTAAGTCAAGATTTGACCTGCAGAAACTCTATTGCTGGTGGTGATACAGAAGAAGGAAACAACCCAGTCTGACTTTCAGAGCCCAAGTAGAGTTTGTCAGGCTGACAAAAAAACATACATTTTTACTTGTAAAAAATGTATAATTGATATAGAAACCAAGAGGACGCAGTGAACCCCACAGTGCCATTATTAGTCAAAGCAAAACTGTTTTTTAACTAGATCAGTGGTTCTCAAACTTCATTGCACCGTGACTCCCTTCTGACAACAAAAATTACTGCACGATCCCAGGAGGGAGGGACCAAAGCCTGAGCCGGCCCAAACCCCGCTGCCCTGGGCTTCAGGGGGGCCTATAACCTGAGCCCCGCTGCCCTGGGCTTCAGGGGGGCCTATAACCTGAGCCCCGCTGCCCCGGGCAATGGGGCTTATGCTTTGGCTTTGGCCCTGGGCAGTGGGGCTCAGGCTTTAGCCCCGAGCCTCAGCAAGTCTAACACCAGCCCTGGCACCCCATTAAAATGGGGTCGCAACCCACTTTGGGGTCCTGACCCACAGTTTGAGAACCGCTGAAGTAGGTCATTGGAAGCAAGTTTTCCTTTTTTTCTAAATATCATATATCAGACATTTCAAATAATTATAAATACATTTTTGTGGTGGCCCGCAAGATAAAAAGGTACCTGAAATTTTGTCCCCAGTTTTATCTATAAGTCAGTTATCAGATTTTTAGTTGCAGAAACTATTAAATGAACTATGAACCCCTTGCTACTCAAAAATGATTTCACCTTTATGCCCACATGAGCTAGCATTTTTTTCCAGATTATGTTCCGCTGAAGTGCATACCAGCACCATTTCAGCTGCTGCTGAGCTTCCATAAAAGCAAGAAACCATGTAGAAAATGCTGGTGTGGAGCTCAGTAGGAATGTTTGCTGTTTGCCTTGTGAAATATTGGCTCAGACAGGTTTGCTACTTATTGATTACCTAAGTATGCATAGAGTTTAACATAGAAGAACAAGGTCCTTCTTTGTTTAGGGTATTAAAGGATCAGGCCCTCAGCACTGATGGTACATTTCACCCTTAAAATCGATCACACTATGTGGGTCCCATTTACAGCTACTGAACCTCACAAGGAATGTAGCAGGTTACTTTTCAGTGACTGTTTTTGTTCTAGGTGACTTATTGCATAAAGAGAATAAATGAGTTTTTTGTTATCTTCTGTGAAGAAGAGAGAATTTTCTAATAAATTTATATTTTTAACAGAATCTGTCCAGCTGTTTGTGGTGGTTGTTCAACCAAGAACCTGGAAGGCTCTACGTGGAATTGCAGTTCTTTTGTGCTGTATTTAATTTTGGTCAGGTACTTCACAATGTTTCCTTTGAAATTGCGTATTTCTCTTGGGTGCTGACGCCGGTAATCAGCAGTGATAGGAAAGAACATGCTGAGACTTTCAGTGGAGGGCTGATAAAATGTGAGGTGTATCAAGTTTTCTAGAAAGGGGCAGTGATTCATTTAAACAGGTCGCTCATCCATTTTCTGCTTTACAGGTTGTTCATGCTCTGCCTCCTGTTTGCAAGTTTTGTATGATGGGCAAGTGTTCCAGAAGTAAATTGCTATCAGCTTATTCTTCTCTTTATTTTAGCTGGTCTTACCATGCAAATAGCTCTGGAAAGATGTCATTGTGTTTGTAATATCAGATGAGATGTCGATCTCTACATGAATAAATTTACCAAACCCCTTTCTGGAGAAGTTATTTGACAGCCTATTGCATACCTGTGTCTGTCTGTCTCTTTAGGGTCCAAAATTTAAAGGATCCTTAATCCTATTTATTCTTTGAAATAGTGTCCAGGCCACAAAATTCAGTCCTGATGGCACTAAATTCAGTGGATTATTTTAATTTTCTTTTCTTTCCTGGGTCTGAAATAATGTCTTTTCTAGGTTTATAATACTGATATTTCTGTGTTGTGGGTTTTTTTTCCTAGGGCTTCATATCCTTTGGTATATTTGGTTTGGATAAACATTTAATCATTCTGCCATTCAAAAGAAGGTAAATCTAATCTTTCAACACTTACCTAGGAAGGTTTAATGCTAAGGATAGCTATTAATAATGTTATTGGTCTTTTAAACCTCTACTTCCATCGCTGCTCCTACCTCCTCTCCTGCCTATGCTCCTTCCAGGGTGCCGCTCCTGAATGCCTCTTTGGTATTAGATTGGTACGGACACATGCAGTGAGCTGCACCCTTTTGGCCATGCCTTAATGTCACCACTGCTGGCTAATCAGAGTCAGTGGGTGCCAAACTGAAAATCTGGTGGGACGTAAAAGTTCAGCTGAAACTGCATTTAAACCTTAGCTTGCAAATGAGCAATTGCTGTTGGTACAAGTGAAACTGCCAAAGCTACTGCTGCTTCCCCAAACCCAGGGAAGCTGAATATGTCACTTACGTGGGGGAGTTGGGACTCCTAAGTCCCACACTGCCCCAAGCTGTGGGAAGAACTTAAGTTGTGGCTGGAGCTTGGGAGAGGACTGCCACCCACGGTCAACCTTAAATTGCACAGGGTCCAGGCAGTTCTGAATCAAGGAGGCACACCTAGTTCCTTGCCTCCTCTCTGTGTTAGCTAGAATCAAGCTTTTGAGTGTTCAAAGGCAAACAGTATATGGGCTAGGAAGTTCTATCATGAGTAGCTGGTGTATGCACTATATTATAACAGAATTGGTGACAGAAATGATGCAGAATTTTCCCCTGAGTTCGGTAATATTTTTCCAGCTTTCCTTTTAAATTGCCAGTTTCTTTGTTGATTTCTTGGTTAATTATTTTTCAGGTTTGAATTCCTCTGGGGTAGTAGAGAAGCAGCAGAACGTGCAGAGTCTTCTGTACCTGAGGAAATCAGGATGACATGTCAACAATTTGTTCATTATCACAGAGATGCCTGTGTCAGAAGCATTGTCAAAGACAGAAGGTGGGGCTCTGTTCCTTTACAGAGGTTCATTTAAACTGCAGTAAGCTGTTCAGAGATCACAGGCTGGGAATAAAAATATAGCACTTCCATTAGTGTTTACAGCCGTGGCAAATGTCTTCTAATTGCAGTATACATCAGTGTGAAAGATGAGTATTTAGCAGCTTGTTCAGGTAACTTGTCTTCAGTGGAAACATCAAACCTCATTTTTTTGTGACTAAAAGTATTTGCATGAGAAAAGTTTTGGGGGCCTAATCCTGCATCTTGTACTTACATGCATTTGCTATGGCTACATCTGTAAAGACTGCTCATGTGATTCTGGATTTGTAGGTCCTTGTCCCTTACAAGTTCATTCTTGTTGCTGATTTTTCATTTGAAGTTATAATCATCTTGTGATGTCACACAAGATTTCAGAAACAAATCGATGCCCTAAATTGAAGATTATGGTTTCAAGTTTGTGTTTGAGGTGGGAGGTGGGGGAGAAAGAGCAGCAGGAGCAGAATAACTTAAAAAACCTTCTGCTTGTTTTGCAAATACCCATGGTATAAAGAAAAGGCAGCAATGATTTTTCTAATCAGAATGCTTCAGATTCAGTAATTCTTTAAAGAAGGATGAAGTAAGGCAATCTGTGACATTACACAGGGTATAATCTGGACTAAGGAACAGCTCTGTCCCCTCAGTTCTCCAATGTGGAGTGGTTTTTACACAGCTTTGCTGTGAGAGCTGTCACTCCTGGTCTGCTCCCACACAACCTCCAGCATGTAACTTATTATCAACTATATTGTATGAGTGCTATAGCCAGCCATTTGTGAATTACACTGCAGAGCAACACCAGCAAATTCCCAGTCCCAAAGTTTCCCAGAAATGTACGTCTTGTACTGCCCAGCTCTCTGCTGGACAATACAAGCTCATAGAAAGTTCGTTATTTTATTAATAGAAAATGATATGCACAAATCCTGTTATCCCAAATGGAGTTTCCCAAATAACTCAATCCAAACACACTGGTTTAGGTGAAACAAATTTATTAACTATAGCTAGCTAGCTAGATTAGATTGATTTTCAGTGACTACAAGTAATGAGGCATAAGTGTCAGAATTGGTTACAAGAAAATAAAAGTACAATACAACTAATGCTTACCTTAAGCTAAAGTAAATTCAAAGCAAAGGTCTGTCTCACCACATGGTTCAGCAGACTTACTGGCTGAATTCCCTTCAGTCAGGATCCCTCCCCCAGTCCAGTGCTGCTTTCTTTGTTCTTCAGGTGTTGTTGATGCTGTGGATAAAGAGAAAGGAGAGATCATTTGGGGTGTCTGCTCTCCCTTCTTCTTCAAGAATCATTTCCAGATGAGGTTCAGGAGACGGAAAGTCTGTGTGTATGGGAACCCCAGGCTGTTTCTTTGTCAAGATGTAGACTTTTCACTCTCACCTTTTTTCCTGCCAAAGACACCTCGTTGAGGCATTGGCTAGCTTTTTGTCTCTGGGAAACTGGTTTGTGACTGCTCCCCAGATTTGGAACATGTTTTAATAATCTCATATAGTAGAATCTTAGAACTTTACACACAATGTTGCCACACACATTTTACCAGGACAATGTCAGCAAATTGAGTTTTCAAATGATACCTCACAAGGCATATTTTGTACAAAATTTATCATAATCTTGCAAAAGGGGTGAACATAGGGTACAGACATCCCACAGTTCACATAGCAGGCTTCCTACCACATAAGCAAGCATGGCACATCAGGAAGTATTTTTACGAAGTAGACGGGTGCAGTTTGTACCTACATGGTGCATGGTATAGGCACCAACTCTGTGGGTGCTCCGGGGCTGGAGCACCCATGGGGAAAAAATGGTGGGTACTGAGCACTCACTGGCAGCCTCCATCAGCGTTTTCCCCCTCCCCCCGGTGCCTTCTGCCCACCAGCGGGCCCTGCCGATCAGCGCCCATGCCTCCCGTCCATTGCGATCAGCTGTTCTGCATTGTGCAGGAGGCTCTTCGGGGGAGACAAGAGGAGCAAGGACGCAGCACACTCAGGGGAGGGGGTGGAACAGGGCTGGAAGATGCAGGGCAGGGGCGGAAAGCAGTGGTGGCCTTGAGGGAAGGAGTGGAGTGGGGGTGGGGCCTGGGGCAGAGCAAGGGGTTGAGCACCCCCGGCACAATGAAAAGTCGGGGCTTGTGATGCATGGCATTTTATTCCCCCTACTGTTTCTTTGCTTTTATTGTTTCTGTTTCCTTTGAGAACTAATCAGACTTAGAGTGAAACATAAGCTTGTACATATATTTTGGGTCTCTGTATTTAAAAAATATCAATTTCTGATCTCAAATATTTGTATTTTATATTTGAATATTATGTACTGTGCAGCATTTCTTTCCCACCTTATTTCCATTTGTGAGAAAATGTGTGCAATCCCTTTATCCCTTATTTAAATATTCATCTAATTTCTCCTTAATTTAATAATACTGTGTCTGATATGATTTTGGTTCTTTGTTTTGTTGCTCCACTAATATAAGCTAACATTTGCTCTCATTTTTACTGCTTGTTTTAATTAAAATATAAAGAAGTTCCTTGGTGATTGCTGTCTTGTGTAGCTGTTAATCATCTTTGTTTGCTCAAACTTCAGAAATCCTGCAGTTAGGTTCCATAGAGCAGATTTTAGATAACCAGAAATATTCATTACCACAAATACATTTCTGAGTGATAGTTTCCTAACACTGACTAGAAGGTAGTAGTATTGCCTCATCACTAAGTCAAAACAAACAAAACAAAACACTTCCATCTTGCATCAGTGTCATATTGTTCTCAGTTGTTCCCTCTAGTAAATAAAGATTCAGTAAGATAAGCACATTAAATGACTTATCTACAATATACACAACTATTCAAACTTGAAGAAAAGGTGAGCATTAAAGTGCAGCCCAAGTACCTAATGCTTCTGGCATTTTACCTTTCATTAAATCAGGTATTTTGTTACAGAAGTGGTCATGCTAATGAATACATTTGAAGTAAGTACCCAATAATTTGTATATGTACGTGTGTTGTAGTCGGATTGCTGTGTAGGTTCTATAAAGTTTATTTTACAGGCATAACAGAACTTTGCATGCATTTTGCTTTTCATCCAGACGTTTAGGAAAAGGTAACGAAATGTGCATGCCCTTAACATACAGAATTAATAGGTTCTCTTCTAACATACTTTTAACTTTCATGCTGTCTTTCCTTGTTTTCCCTGTATTTTTCCTTGCCTTCCCCCATCATGCAGTGGTGATAGCAGATTTACAGAACATATGGGTGAATCATTCCTTTGACATACAGGTGTGGTGCAAAGACCTCGACTGGCATCTTCTTTGGCTGTGAGCTGGTGAACTGGCTTATCCAAGTTGGCCTTGCTTCTGACCGTGGTGAAGCTCTGATGTACGGAGACAAACTGGCAAAAGGAGGAGTCATCCAGCATATTACCAATGAATTTGAATTTCAGGATGAGTACTTGTACTACCGTTTTATTCATAAGAGATCCACAGTGACTGAAAGCCACTGAACTGGGCATGTATTCAGAGCGTAGGCAACAAAGGGCAAGTTTGTCCTTCTCACCTGCCCTCACCACTGAAATCTAAAGCATTTTCTTTCTTATGACACTTATCGAATTGGGTGTTCTCACTTGTAATGCTGATGAAATTTGGTGGTTCTTGTTCCACCAAAAGAAAATGTGTAGCAAATGGCCTGCTTTGAATGCTCACTAATGAAAAAATCTCTGAAGTAGGACGCTCACAGTTCAGTTATTTTTCCAGTTTGAGCATAAGCAATATAAAATGATTCCCCACCCCCAATAAAACTGCACTTAGCTGCTGATGACGCATACAAAACTTCAAAGCATTCTATGTTAAGAATATTTCCTTCTCCTGGAGAAATCCTGAGCTCCCATTTAAGTTAATGGGAGTTTTTTCCTTTGACTTAATGGGAGCAGCATTCGCCCCTGTTACTTAGGACCCTTGCGTAAAACCAGGAACTCTGTGTTCAAATTTTAACTTCTCAGTTTATGCTGCTTACTCCTCCCTTGAAGAGAAAATCCTCTGATTGTAATGACGTTAATTGCTGTGAAGATGATCATGATGTCAAGGGATTAGAACTCAGGCATGAGCAGATGAACAATTAACAAAGATCCTGGTTTTATACAAGTTTACCAAGTCTTAAAGAGAGGTTTTTTAAAAAAACAACCAAGCCAAACAAAACCCTAGAAACATCACAGAATATAATGAATTCTAAGTCGTTTGTTTTCCAAAGATTTTCTCTTAGGTGTTAGTACAGGGGTGGGCAAACTTTCTGACCTGAGGGCCACATCTGGGTGGGGAAATTGCATGCAGGACCATGAATGTAGGGGGTTGGAGTGCAGGAGGGAGTGCAGTGCCCAGGAAGGGGCTCAGGGCAAGGGGTTGGGGCAGAGGAGGGGTGCAGGGTGTATGAGGGGGCTCAGGGAAGAGGGTTGGGGTGAGGTTGGGATGTGCCCTGCGGGAGGGGGCTCAGGGCTGGGATGCGGCCTGTGGGAGGGGGCCCAGGGCAGGGGTGCAGGGAGGAGTGCGGGAGGGGGCTCAGGGCAGGGGGTTGGGGTGCGAGGTGCAGCAGGGGGCTCAGGGCAGGGGGTTGAGGTGCGAGGTGCAGCAGGAGGCTCAGGGCAGGGGGTTGGGGTGCAGGAAGGGTGTGAGGTGCAGCAGGGGGATCAGGACAGGGGGTTGGGGTGCAGGAGGGGTTCGGGGTTTGGGCTCCGGCCCAGCACCGCTTACCTGGAGCAGCTCCAGGGGGGCAGTGGCATGCACTGGGGCCAGGGCAGTCTCCCTCTGTGCGCTGCCCTCACCTGTGGGTACCTCCTCCGAAGCTCCCAATGGCCGTGGTTCCCCATTCCCGGCAAATGGGAGCTGCAGGGGGAGGTACCCGCAGGTGAGGGCAGCACACAGAGCCACTCCCCTCTTCCCCCCCTCCCCCCGGGCCACAGGACTTGCTGCCAGCCGCTTCTGGGAGAGGCATGGGGCCCACAGCACCATGGGGGTGGCAATCCCATGGGCCAGATCCAAAGCCCTGAGGGGCCGGATCTGGCCCGCGGGCTGTAGATTGCCCACCCCTGCATTAGTAACTCTGCACACAGTAATTAGCAAATTATACCTTCATCTTCAAATCCTAGAAGCAACTGCAACTCTTGGTGGGGTGGTAGATATTTAGTACCTTTCCAAATCAAACCCAAAACTTTGAACAAAGCATAAAACCTTTAAACTAGGTGTAATGACTTTGATCCAAAGAATGATCCAAAGAATCCTTGTTGAATTTCTGAATTTGGTTTTAGAATATCTAAGGATTTTAAAATTACATTGTCTTTATCAAAGCTTTATCTCATGGGTACAAGATAATCAAATTCTAGTAACCTCCCTAAAATGTTCAAATAGTTACTCAAGTACTGTATGTTATATTCATATCTAACTTGAATGCACCAAAAGGAGAGTTTGAGTCCATGTTATCTGTAATAGTTTGAAATTGCTAAAGCAGAATCCTGGAGTATGGAATAGCCCGTTTTACTGCCCTTTTAAAACTGCAACAAGAGCGCTAAGTTGCCATAAAATTCTAATCATTAGTGTAATTGAAAAAACAGGAACAAAATCTGCTTTGTTTCCTCATCTGGAGTAGCTACATGTATACATCAATTTTCCTCAGCCCTTTTATTTTTAAAGACACAGATTTTACTTTACCTTTTTATGTGGCCATTATCTGCTAGTAGTAAGAATAAAGACATTTTAACAGCATAAACCACAATACTTGAGGAAGTGGCTTTACAGTAGCTACAATTTGGATGTTGCACCAAATGCATGCAAGACTGATGCTGAGAAAGCAATTCCTTTTTGCTGTCAAATATATACAGTAGTCTTATTGCACGTTAGTCTGCTGTGTGCATTGATGCAGACAGTGTCCTACTGTATGCTATACAAACTGATGTTTTCTTTTTCCACAACAAAGAAACTGACATTTGTAGCAGGCAGTGGATTGGCATTATCCATGAGTGAAGTGGATGGTATACTTTTGTTACACTGAAACAGCTGAAAACAGCTGTGTCAAGCTATTTTGGATGAATTATAGATGTGTGTATGTTAAGAGTAGAAGCAATTAATATCTCTGGCTTCTGAATGTTGCTACTTCTCAATAAATCTATAGTTATTTTATCTTGTGGTTCTGAATTTTTATTTATTGTAATTTCATGGGTTACCTCAAGAGGCCAAACTCTGTAGGGAATACTTTTATCTCTTTGTGAGGGGCTTCTCTTCCTAACACTAGAGACTTGGGAATCCTAATTTTTGCCATCTTTTAATTCCACCAATGCTGCTCTTTAATTGGCTGGAGGGTTTGCTGGTGACTGTTAATTGATTTCTTTCAAGTGGAGACTATTGTTCTGTTCTCCTACCTGAGTTAATGAGGTGGCCAGTCTAGCTGTGAAATATTTTAAGTGACTCAACTCCTGTTTATTGGCTTCCTAGATTTGGTGAGTTCTCCATTCAAGAAATTGGCCTGTTAAAGTACTGAATATGCCCATTATCAGCTTAATAACATGGCGTCTGTTAGACTCTTTTGTATTTAAGCTTAGTTAATTATGGGTGAACATCCGTTTTGGCAGTATCCATACATAATTTGGCAGAAGTTGGACCAAATTGCAGAAGGATAATTCAAATATTCCATAGAATGAAGCACTGAGCTCTAACTTTTTTCTTGTATGTTTGTAGCCCTTACCAAAGGAAGCAGTGGAGAAATGGGGCATTTGTACTAGGTTTCACAATAGAAAAATATTAGATAATGTTTTTCAGTGAATTGTTTGTAAATAATCTTCTGCCCCTAAAGTTTGAAAATTAAAGTGAGTGTGTGGGGGGAGGGGTCTCTAAACCAAATATGTGCAGAGGTTGCCCTCTAGCGGACACTCTAGCTTTCAGTTGAATATAGTTCCTTTTCTCCTTCCCTTATATTTTGGCCAGAATCTTGTCTGAAAGAACTAAATCCTAGGGTCCATGACAGCAAAATATAATAATATCACTTCACCCACCTCCAGAATCTAGCACACCATCTACACTATATATCACTTTAGGCCAGGAAGGGGAAAGCATGTTAGAAAATACAGGGGAATAGCTGAAACGTCACTGCCCTGTTGGACTCTCGGCTGCACACATAACAGGACATCTCCACTCATTATGATCAAGTAGGAAAGTAATCCAATTTATGACTTGGTATAATGTAGTGGTGAATCAAGCACTATAATGTGAAAAAGTACAGTTCTTACTTCACAATCCTACCCACCACAGTCTTGGTGACTTAGGCTTGAGCTAAGTTCTGACCCAACAGCTTTTTTCAGCACCTGAGTTTTATCATTAAGCTGCCCATTCAAGTGCCCTTCTGGGAGGTGTGACAAGATCACAGCCCAAAGTGGTACGGCTGCCAAATGGCTCGCTGTCGAAAACAGACATTCAGTAGGAGCTGAGGTGGAACACAGCAAATCACTTTATTCAAAAATATCCTCTGACAGTTTATGAACATTCTTTGTATTACTGAACCTTCAGGAAATCTTGTGTTTTCTATGTCTGTGCTAGCAGAGTCACTGTCACCTTAATCAAACTTCTATAGAAAATGTTTTACCTACTGGCATTACTCTTAACATCTGTGATTGCTAAACCTAAAAGTCTGCATGTAAAACTTATCTTTTCAGTTTGCTTTGTATACTTGGCAGCACTCCACTCAGTTTCAATTTCAACTTTTGTTTGTGGGCTCTTTCACACAATGATGATGGAAAGGATATAGTTTACAAAAGAGCAACACTAGATTTGTAAAACTACAAATCAAGGTGTCTGGCAGGTGGAGTATCTGAAATAACTTAGTTCTTGAAATTGACTACATAAAGATGATCACTTTGATGGAGGCAGGGGTGATACAAAGTTGCTAGAGTTCTATAGCTCTTTGTATAACTACTACATACTGGATTCTTGATTTCATACGAAAAGGTGAGGACTCTAAGGCCTTGTCTACAATGCCAAGTTTTTTTTGACAAAAGGCAACTCAGAAGGCCTTGAATAGACGTATGTAGAGACCAAAGAAGGAATAAGGGTAACATGATGCACCCAGTACTTCACTCTGTTGACATTACTAGTGTGTGATAAAACAAATCAGTATAGAGCCATTGGAGGGAGAGGTGACCTACTCTCGGGACCAGTATGCATTATACATCAGATGTAGCCCCTACACTCTCAAAAAAACTGCGTAATCACCTGATCAACATCCTATACAGCAAACAAGAAAGATTAAGAGTGAGCTCTCAAAACTGGATACTCTCATAAATTTCTCCTGCTGATAATAGCCCACCTAAATGGATTTGTCTCGTTACAGTTAGTATGGTAACCCCCATCTTTTCATGTTCTCTGTGTGTGTATATATATCTTCATACTATATTTTCCACTCCATGCGTCTGATGAAGGGGGTTTTAGCCAACGAAAGCTTATGCCCAAATAAATTTGTTAGTCTCTAAGGTGTCACAGGTACTCATTCTTTTTGCTGATACAGACTAACACGGCTGCCACTCTGATACAAAACTATTGTAAGGCTTTCTGGAGGGTCTGTCATAGCCAGAATCCTGATCACAATTTCAGACCCTCTGTTTAATTTCTAGGATTATAAAAAGTGTGTTGATCACTTTCAACAGCTTCTTGCCATGGAAGTGGTGTTATTTCAAATACTTCACATTGTGGGGGAAGGCTCAAGTCGTGTCCGCCCCCCCCCCCCCCCAACACACAAACACTTAGCAGGTGGTATTCACAGTAGTTGTAGGATAAGAGGGTTTCCTCTGCTTGGATTTTTCATGCCACTACTAGTGGCTTTTCCTCCTAACACAGGGAAATATTACAAGAATGTTTTCTCACAGTATTTTGCTGACTAAAGTAGGTGTTGGTTGCTAAATAATTAGATGTTAGTCTATCTCTATACAATTTTAATATAGATGAAGAATTGCAATTGGAAGTGTGACCTGCACTCTATTTCTATTACACAGACTAAGTTATAGGCACAGAAAAGCAACAGTTTTAAATGGAGAAAATATACAAATGGGTAGAGTTCTTCAAATTTACCCAGGAAAAGTGTTTGGTTTTTTTTAAAAAAAATACTTGTATAAATCGATCTGATTTCTGTGCTAATACGGATTGCCTGATGTATTTAATGTGTTATTACCTGCACTTACTAACCAGTTACAGAAAATTTAAACTGATTTTTAGTATGCCAGTAGTATCACCAGTTATTTTATACATTCTATACTTCAGATACTTTTAAGTACTTTCTCTTTTACAAGTCTTCCTTACCTTTAGCTTGATTCTGTATGAATGAAGTCAGAATCCTGCATTTATCCTTCCAGTCTCTTGCCATGAATACAAAGGTAATGTTACAAATTGATCATGACTTTAATATAGGATCAAGGATTTAGCTTTGCTTAAATCACGCTTTAATAAATTAGCAGCTTTGGCAAGACAAGTTATGAATAACAAGGCATTCATCTAAAGAAGAAAAGTTTAGTCTCTCTTTTTAAAACTGTCATGCTGTAAGAGTAGGCACACTTCAGATCTTTAAATACTCAGACCTATTATTCATTGTACTTGTGTGTTTTAAACAGATGATTCAATAAAATGATTGTTACGAAAAACAGTCCAGTGCTGTCTTGAAAAGTGCACTGGCAGAATTAATTTCAAAGTAATCAGAGAGTAGTACATAAAACCAAAACACTTCTTTCTAAATAAAGGTTAGCAAACATATAAGGATGCTAAATCTTAAATGTTTTGTGGTAACTGGCAGGACATTTTGTATTGCTAAGATACCAAACACTCATTACCTTAATGGAACTTGAAAGTCAAAGCCATTTTAACACATTTCAGTCCAACTTACTTATTGGAAAGTTGAAGCTGTAATTTGGTTTTAAAATGGCAGATTACTTTAGACACACTCCTACTCAATGTGTTAATTTGAAGGTTAACTTGTCATTCATGCATTGCCACTTGCACAATTAAGTGTAAAGTACATATATCCTATTAAAGTAATACTAGATAGACTATAGCTCAATCCTAGCGTACAACTGTCATGAAAACTCTTACTGCTGACAAGTAAAATATTTTTCTTAGTGTGGCAATTGTACAACTGGAGGATTATTAGCAGAGCGTTAAAATAAGTATTGGTGCTGCGATATTTGTTTTACAGGAATAAATTAACCTCAAAGGATAATGATACATAATAGTGGCTTCTCCATTTCAGAGAGTTCTCGCTTGTCCATTTTAATTCAGGGAGTGAAATTATGCTGTGATGATCAACTTGAGTAACACTTTTTGAGTATAAAATCTACATGCATATTCATAGAGTGAGTTGTTCAAAACCAAGATGCACCGAATGAAAATCTTAATCATAAAATAACCAAGAATTTCAATACCTACTAGGCATTTTAATATTTAATTGTTAATCAAGTTGGTTCTTACTGGCATTTCACCTAGTTGTCATATTCTTTATCTACAGCCAAGTGTCATTTAAAGGCAAAACTATTCCCTACCTTTGAAAACATTACTTATTTGATCATTATCAAAAGCCCGTAGGCCAGCATATATAAGATGCTAAACACCTAATCATCAATGGAAAATGACTTGTCCAAAATAAGATTTGATCCCTAGAGCCATACAACTACAAGGGATCATGATCACCAGGACCAAATTCCACTGCATTTGATTTATACTCTTAAGCATATGTGTTGATTTCCTCTTCCACACACTGTGAAAAAAGGTTAACAGCTTGGTTAACATCAAGACATCCATTTTGCAGGATTGATTCCATCTTGCTAATTTTCTCTTTCTCCAACTTCCGTATCTGTTCCAGCATCTCTTTACCTTTATCCTACAAAAACAAAAGAACACATTTTCGAATGAAACTCTAACAGCTCTGTACAGTTTAAAACAAAGTCTTGCTATAGTCAATCATCTTTCTACTTAAGCTCTTATACCTGTGCCCATAACAACAATTTGTGATAGTAGTGGGAATCAGTGCTGTCCAGTTTGTGTAGGTTACATAGTGTTCTTGCTCAGATGCTCTGTCCCTTATACAGTATTTGTCTCATCTACCTACAAGTTCCAAACCTTTTGTGCGAGGGGCTTGAATGGTAAAAATGAAAAGTTCTTCAGTGCTTTCAGCAGCAAAACGTATTTGTGCAGAAGTGCCTTTTTAGAAATGGGTGTGTGTGTGTGTAGATTCTGAATAGCCCTGTCTTTGGATGGCATCTATTTTTGGACCAAAAGTTTAAATAAATTCTAGGCTCTACTTCAACAAAACCAGTGACCTTTTAGAAGTCAGCAACTAGCCTCCTTGCTCCACAAAAAATAGGCAATTCTGCTGATGAGGAAAACTAGGGCCTGTAATTCTCGAAGGTAGTTCCAAAAAGGAAAGCTGTAATGTAAACGAGGATTGTGTTTTCACATCATAGTCTTGACTCACTCTGAGCAGCCTTAAATAAAACAGTGATAAAAGCTTGAGCCCTGTCTAGGCTACTGTCTTGCCCATTGTTGTCATCAGCTTATCTGTGCTGATGGAAATTAGGGCTCCCACTCTAAACACAGCCACAGTGTGGCAGAGCTGTATGTTGTACTAATGCAGTAAGCATGCTTTGAAATCCTCATCTGTGGTTGGTGTGCTGTACTGCTCCGCTGCTTCAAGTTTCTTCGGAGGATGCATTAGTGGGACACTGTCTCCAGGAGCTACAACTGGAGCCTGACTAGAGATGGTATGAAAAGGAAGGGAAGACAACTGGGCTTAGGAGTTAAAAACACCAAAGAGAGGAAACAGAAGAGTCAGGACATTCAGAAAAATGCTTGGCCTGATGTGACATCCTTGGGAGTTAGACCAAAGGAGCTGGCAGGAGTGATAGGGAGGGCCCACCCAGAGAGAAGCCAATCACACTACTCTTGGTAATAAATACTCCAGGATTTCTATATTTAGCATCTATTTTCCAATAATACTTGGTGAAAACTAGAGGTCTTCATCTCCCTCAGAATCAAAACATCCCATAATATTCACCCCCCCTTCATCATTTTAGTCGAATTAGCTAAGGTAGCAACACCTGCAGTGTCTTCCCACAGAGGGGGCTGGACTAACTCATCGACCACCTATAACCTCTAAAATCATGTTCTCTCTCCCACTTACCCTGCTTTCAGTTTGAGTGGGATATTAGAAGCAGAGCAGTGGTCAGAGGAATGTAGTGCTTCCTAACTCTGTATTTACACAAAACTGGCCTCCCTGCAGCTCCTCTCCACTCCCCTGCCATGTCCACTGTGCTACCTAGCTACAGCTTCTCCCATAATCTGGCCTGCATTGCTGCAGCTGCTCAGCATGTGCCTGCTCGGTAGCTGCAATTTTAAAACCTCCTTCCCACCCATCTACCTGTTGCTGCTCCCATATACATTGCTCCAAGGAGTGCACCAACCCAGTGTACTTTAGACCTGGTTCTATCGGTTACAGGGCTTTATACTGAAATCCTTCCGGTGAGTCTAAGCAGACTCCAAACCTCAGCCTTTTGGTAACTGGTGAGCCTCATATTGGCCTACATATACCATTGGTCACAGCCATTTATGAAAAATACGCTAATATTTATTACAGCAAGTGCATGGTACCACTAGCTAATTTAAACTAAAATCCTCATCATTCAACATGCAATCTGGAGCTCAGGCAGTACCATCGCAAGCTATTATGATATTAACTCAAAACAGTGCTGAGCACATTGATGCACTTAATCACTGGTGTCCAACGTGGGGCATTCCAAGGAGACTTACGAAGAAAAGTCTGTGACTTTTAAACTGAAGTGTTTGAATCAATCCTGTCGCTACAAGGAAGTGGTAACAGGCACCCCAACCCCTCCCTTCAGACCCAAGAGCAGCACTTGTGATTGCTGGGAGTGCTCTGACCAGGGGCCATTCCTTCCATGCTGGGGCTGTTCAGTAGTACCCCCAAGGTCTGGCTGGTGCAATTATAGGAGTTGAAAAAAGAGTAGTCTGGCCTGCTCCATTCCAGGCTTTGAGAACCCTAGGCTTAGCAGGACAGAAGTTTGACTGGCTGTGCCTGAGCCTAGGGAAATAGTTGAGGGATTGATGGTGGCTCTTTGGCATTTCTGAAACGTGTGCATACGAGAGGCTGAACAGATTGCCCACTGGTGCACTACATAAATATTCTTTACCATCCAACAAACTGGAGCCTTAAACAGTATCACATCTGCAAACCATGAGTGGAGTGAATAACCCAAATCACCACCTTGCACTGAAATCGAACATACCTTGAAGGTTTCCATAACCACAGCAGCACTTTCATGTTGCTTATAGAGCTCATGTCTTCGATCTGGCTTAGTCAGAAACCGTGGTTTCTTCTTCACTGGATCATCATGACCAAATGTTGGTGAGCTGGTTTTTAGTAACTGAGTAATATTTGGCACAAAAATAAAAGGCTTAAAAACAGATCTAGGGAGAGGAAACAGAACACAGATTCATTGATATAGTTTTATTAAAGGTACAAGCAGAACGCAATGCATCATTGTATTTTCCTTCCATTTATCCCCTCTACTTCCACTGGAGAAAGGCTTCAAATAACTCTTAGCCTTGTTTTAATTACTCAGATAAAATGTGTATGAAGTCTCCCCACATTTTCATCGATGTTATGTATGTACGTAAAGGAGTAATGAACCCCTAAATTATGACATGCATTTGGCTCTCACTACATTTTGGGACTTGTTTTAAAATAATAAAATGAAACTAATAAGCAAGTAAATGACACCATCTTATAACTTAGAAAACATTCGCTAACTTTTCATTTTAATTAGTTATTGTATCACCTGTCAGGGTCTGGAGTTCCTGTAAAGAAATGAATACAAGGGAAATTAGGCTCCTGAGGTAGAACGGAGACCATACTTCCAGTTGTCATAAATCCTCCTTCCATATTAATGCCACTCTCTTTATCCCGAAGAATTTCCATCATTGTTTCAGAAGTTATATTGCCTGTTTAAGATACAAAACAATGAATTTACAAACAAGACTAGTAGCGACTAAATACCAGCTACTCTAGAACTGCATGCTTTACTCCTCACATTTTTTCAAAGGTAATGTTCATGTTAATATGCTGTGTTGGCAAAAAGACCAACTGGTGCAAAACAAGGGATATCAGACTAGCTTCTTACACGGTAGTTAAAAACATGAGAGGGACACTTTTTAGCTCTGTCATGAAAGCAATCAATCCTTCAGCCCACATACATAGTGGAATAAGCCACATGTTTAAAATAGCAAATAAGATTACTGTTTTATTTTTATCTTTTCTGATAAGTAAATGACAATGAGATATTGCATTTATGACTCAAGTGCTATAACAAATGTATTTTGGACTTCCAAAGTATATGACAAATAATAAGCCCAGCAAACAGTTCAGATAAAATAACTTTTCAGATGAAAATTCATAGTTCAAGATTAAAGACTAAACTTCCTAAATGCTGTGTGGGAGTTAAGCAGACAAATCACAGTATTGCTTACTGGTATTATCTATGTACAAATCCCACTAGACTGCTTTGAAAATGTAAAACTAATGACAACTGTATGTGGATTTCCTGTGCACTGCTTTGAAAATGCAACTCGAAGAGATTAAACTGTTCCTTACTATTTTACTTCCCAGGTAATTTATATTTCAAGATGACCAGCTGAAATGATGCACTAGAGAACAATCAGTTTTATATCTTGAATGGAATGGAACCACACTAACGTAGCCATTTGTGAAGGGCTATGTAATACTGATCAGCAAGCACCAAACTAAAAAAGGCAAACTTGAGTTCAGCATCCTTGTGAAAATAATTTTCTTTCTGAGACAGGGTGAATGGAACCCCTTCATTGGTATTGGCTGTTCTTGTGAAAATTCTAAAAGTAAATTATTTTAAAGTAGTTAATGTTCAAATGCTGTCTCTGTTTTTTATATACTGTAGTGGTTTATGTGAATGCCTAGTGATGTACTGCCAATATTTTAACAAGGGCACCTACAGACATTTTTCCTCCAAATGCAGTACAACAGGTGAGCAAATGCTAATATAAAAGAGAGGAACCGCTAATCTATTAATTGTTTTTTCCATTTTAAAGGGATATTGGCAACTCAAAACCTCCTACTCTTGCTATGTTTTCCTCATACCATCTCTCAGTGGATTAGGATTTCTAGTTTAAATGGCCTTGCCATTTCTAGTTGAACTAAGAAAATCATGAAGACTGCTGCTCAGTGAGAAAACTTAAGCTGACTTGTCTAAGTTTCCCTGTAAATGATGCAAGTTGCAACCCATGTTGCGCTTCAAGTATTGCACATGGTTAATTAACCATGTGCACTCTTCTCCACTGTATGGGCGCAACAGGCTGAAGGAAGCCAGCAGGAGGGATTCATCACAGTAAATGAAGGAAACGAAAGAGAGGAGGCAGTTTTCATATTTGGTCAAGGTCAGTCATTGCAAACCAAGATTAAGTGCAGGTCAGCAGCTTGTCCAGTAGGCACAATGTATTAAATTTCTCTTGTCTAGATCAGGTTTTTGATTCTCCTGGGTTCCCCATATAGTCTCTCAGTAGCTACTTTTAAAATAGCTATGATATTTATATTTGTAAAGTTTCTCCACACACCGAAGATCAGTAGACTGGAAGACTTTTTTTTTTTTTTAAGCTATTGGGAGAAAAAGCTTGGAAGGGTAGAGTATGATAACTATGCCTTTGTTTCTGCTCTAAATTAAATAGCTTTTAAGGCATGGATTTTTAAAAAAATCTAAAGGAAATGAAACTATACCAGGCTGATAATTTGAATACCTAGGGTGATTTAAAAATGGCTGAGGTGAATGCCTGAAAATGGGGATTTCAGTGAAAATGCTGACAGAACCTTAAAACTTCTATAATACAGGTATTAAGTATTCAGAACCTGCAATTCCCAAAATGGATGCAGGATTTACATGATCACCAGAGTAAGATATCTATAGATAATTCACTAGCACGCAGTGAATAAGTGCTAAAGCTGGGGTGACCGAGCTCAAAAAAACAAAAAGCACCCAGGGATGCAATTTGATTTCCGTTTAGATTAATCATTTCAAATGCAACAGTGAATCCAGATGCTATTTTGAGATATATGCAACACAGTTAAAAGCTGCCAAATAGAAGCAGTTGGAAGAGAAGTAGTAGTTTCTCTCTGCATAAACGTGAAAAAAGTCATGTGAATAAGTTGGTAACTAAGAATTTCTTCTGATAATGCTGTAAATTCCTTTATCCTGCTTTCAGATAGGGTGTTTTACTGGACTATATAATTTTAACAGTAACATTTTTTAAATCTATGTTTTTAATATGAGTATCTTCAAGTCCAACCAAAAAAAGGTTAGATTAGGCAGAATGACTTCATATTCATATGACAATAGTGTTCAGAGGTGGGTTCAGTTAGGCACTTGTACTAATATAGGCCTTCCCCCAAGCTCTCCCAAGCTTGTATAAATGGCAGTGAATTTTTGGAAGTCTGCTTTTTTTCTGCCAAGTAGGTGGATGGAAAATAACCCATCAAATATTCCAGAACTAGTCAGTCATCAGTCCTTGCTGAGCACAGAACAAGATAGCCCTCGCTTGGTAAGCCTATAGCAGGGGTGGGCAAACTACAGCCCACGGGCCACGTCAGGTCCGTCAGATGTTTTAATCTGGCCCTTGAGCTCCTGCGGGGGAGCAGGGTCTGGGGCTTGCACCACTTCAGCTGAGAAGTGGGGTCAGGGCTCCAGGCAGCTCCCGGAAGCAGTGGCATGTCCTCCCTCCAGCTCTTAGGTGTAGGGGCAGCCAGGGGGCTCTGCACGCTGGCCCCGCCCCAAACGCCACCCCTGAAGCTCCCATTGGCCGGGAACTGCAGCCAATGGAAGCTGTAGGGGTGGCACGCAGAGCCACCTGGCTTCGCCTCCACATAGCAGCCAGAGGGGGAGACATGCCGCTGCTTCCGGGAGCTGCCTGAGGTAAGCGCCACCCGGAGCCTGCACTCCTTACCTCCTCCCATGCCCCAACCTTCTGCCCCAGCCCTGATCCCCCTCCCACCATCCAAACCCCTCGGTCCCAGCCCGAAGTACACTCCAAACCCCTCATCCCCAGCCCCACCCCAGAGCCCACCCTGCCAGCTGGAGCCCCCCAACCACCTGCCCAAGCCCAGAGCCCCTTCCCATACCCTGAACTCCTCATTTCTGGCTCCACCCCAGAGCCTGCACCCCCAGCCAGAGCCCTCACCCTCTCCTGCACCCTAACCCCAATTTCACGAGCATTCCTGGCCTCCCATATAATTTCCATACCCAGATGTGACCCTCGGGCAAAAAAGTTTGCCCACCCCTGGCCTATAGGTATGGCTGCAGTATTAAATGTTTAATATATAAAATTTGTTTGATTTCTCCCCACCCAATTGAGAAAAATGCAAAAAATATTAGAAAACTTAAAAATAGTGAACAGCCCTTAAAAATCCAATCACTCTAATACTGTCTTCAATTGAATTATTATTGAATTAACCCAGTGTATGTACCACAGCAGACATTTTAATCGCTTGAATTAAATGGACACTGCATACTAAATACTTTGTTTGATTTGCTATAGTCAAATAATAATGGGTACCTTTGTGTTTATTCAGTAGCTTATAGCCTTCACAGTATCTGCCCCTTGAAGTTGTCATTCTGGCAGTATTTACGTAGGAATATATGGCAGCAAAATCAAATTCTTTTTCACCATCCCACCAGCCTTTGCTCTTAGCATAATCTCTCATTTCAGGATGTTCCCGATCGATCTTGGTTGTTATGGAGAGCTGGTTGGAGATATTCCGCACACCCTCTGTTTGTAAAGTGGGGAAAGAGATCATTTAGTGCCTTTTATGCAGTGATTTATCCAGTATTTTATTTGTTTACATTTAGCTTACTGAAATGTATTTTATATTTTACAGCTTTTTTGAAGTTCTCATGTAACCTGCTGAGTTCCCCTGCAGACCTGGGAATTTTTTGGCTTCTCTCTCTTTCTCCCCCACATCACACACATCCAGGCCATATCCAAATTCTGCTACTGCTTCATTCTCTGCAGCTCTGATATTCATTTTTATTTCCATTCCCACAGCCAAGTGTTTTGTTCAGGTCCTCGTTATATTCCAGCTCAACTACAATACCGGCCTCCCAAACAATCATCTTTCTGCCCATCAATTTGATCCGCTCACTCCTCTTTGAATCCTTCCCGTGGCTCCATGTCTATTATCGCATCAGTTTTTAAACATCTTTTCACCATCCTTAAAGCTCTGCATAATTCTGCCATTCTCTTGTCATGCTTTACATTGCCCATGTTCTCTCCTCCATCAGTGTTTGCTTGCACGTTCACCTCTGTGGCCCGCATATATAGTACAACCTCCTTGAGCTCATCCGTAAGCCCCTACTCTGCCTACAATTAAGTCCCTTCTAAAGACTGATTTCTGCTATTGACATGAAAGCAGCGTGGTACACACGTACCCAGAAGCTAGCTGGATCCCCCACATCCTAATGAAGCAGTTAGTATATGAAAAGCAGGGAATTACTAATGCTGTTGCAGTGGGAAGATTTAAAATCCTAATGAAGAATGTTACCCTACCTTCTATTTTCTCTGCTGCCCAGTATTTTCCTGAAGTCTCTAGTACCCAAGCCTCCTTTCTATCAGCTATCAGAAAACTGTTATGGTAGGTAAATGCCATGTGACTCTCCATACAGTTTCCTCCTTGTCCATATTTTTCTAGCAAGTCAACCATGACAGTGAGGGCATTTTCAGCTGTATCCGCTCTTTCGAGTCCAAGTCTAAAACAAAATTAAGATGTTACCTTTTGTACTTATCTTGTTTTAGAAGAATTCTTAAACATCAATATTAAAGTTCAATCTGAACAGTGAATACTGTGGTGGGATGTGTCCCTGTCTAAACCAGAAAGGGATCAGACCCCTTCACTGGGAAGAAAGGAGGAACCTACCTGAGCTCCTTGTTAAGCTGCTGGACTGTATATCTGATTGGCTGTGCCTCCTTCCTGGGAGAGGATGCAATAAAATGGAAGTGTGCAAGGGAGGAAGAAGGGTCCTAGGAGGTGTCCTCATTCACCCCCCATTCCCAGGTGGGAATTAACTGCCTGCTCTGAACTAAGAAAGAAGGGTTTAACTATTGGCAGAGACTTCTACCATACTAAGACTAGTTTGTTCTTAATTGCTTGTTTCTGGCCAACTGGAAATTGGCAAAAAAAGAAGCTGGCCTTTCTTTGTTTTTGTACATTTGTTTTATTTGAGGATCTGTGGCCAAAACTGTGACAGAAAAAGATTTGGGGAAGAATAATTACAAGGTATGACCCAGACCCCTCAAACTGCAATTGTGTGCTTGTGAGAATTTCAATTCATAATTATTCTTTAAAATAATTCTAGTAGTACTGATAAAACAATTTCTAATATCTTCATTTGCACGGTCCATGTTAATGCTTCATCCACCTCAAAGATTCACAATGACTTTAACAGCAGTTGGAGCTGGCCTTTCTTCCTAGAAGTGTTCATATTTTAACCAAGAACAGAACAGCAGAGAAGGCAGGGTCCTTGCCTTCAGAGATATGTTCGTTTCTATATAAAAAAATGTATCTGGGTTATAACCTGAAACCAAATTCAACATAGTATATTTATCTAAATACAACTAGAGTATGTGCCAACCTGAGAAGGTCCATGCCTAGGAGTGCTTCATTATCACAGACTTCTTCTCGTCCCCACACTGCTTCATTCCCAATGCAAACTCCATGTTCATTGGCTCCCATTTCAGCACCCCATATCCAAGATGGACGACTCAAAACAACCGCATATGTTTTTTCTGCTTGCTCAATTTCTATATAAGTGCACTGCAACATAAACCAGGGCATGGGAAGTGTAATAAAAAATCAAAATGCTACTTAATGAATGCAGGGCCTGAAAGTTCTCATTCTGCTAGATTTCCTTTGTGACAGGAGCTTCCAACAATAACTAACAAAATCATATCTCTAAATTCCCCCTCTTCTCCTTATCCCACAAAACCGTAGACTATCATTAAAACCCCCAAATTCAATAGAAATACATGTATATACTATGTAAGTGAAGTAGTATAATTAATAAAAACAAGCTCTCTTTAAGGGTTCTCCATTCCTAATTTGCATTGGAAGACAAAATATCTGGTTTCCTATTCAAGTGATTAAAGGGATACCTGCACATACTTTGGATCCCCAAACTCTATCTATTTTAAAATAGCTCTCCAATCAAGGTCACAGGGTTGTTAAACATAGCGAGGGAGGCAGTTTAGCTACACATTTCAAAAGGCCCGCAAACTAACTTCTATGCTGCAGGTAGATAAGGGTCTAGATTCTCTGCTGTAGGAGATGTTGGGTATCTATAAAATAAACTAATGTGCTATTACCAGCAACCTTCATTACAAAAGGCCAAGCATTACTTACAATGGGACCCACAAAAAGTGGGTTTACAGTGAGTCAAATAAAAGAGGGTCCTCAAAAGCAGAATCTGAAGGGGTGCACTGAGCTGACACTCACTGCACTAAGTCAGTCGGTATTTCTGATGGAGGGTTATGATCCTGCTGTGCTAGTACACAGCAATACAAAACTTACACTATTTTACGTCTTGTGCTTGGCCAAACATAGGAGATTTTTTAAAACTAATGTTTAATTCTTTACTATTTTTATTGTATGGTGGGCAAGCACCCTTAGTTTCTGTTCAAGAACACTTTGCTCTTACCTCAAGCTTGTCTCCTGCCTTATGAGAAGCAGCAGGGAAATAGACTACCTCTTGCACTTCATCAGAGGGTCTATCTGAATTTTTTCCAAAAACAACCCGGCTGCCAACTGTTGCTGGAGGCAGCGCCACAAATGTGTCACAGGAGCGAGGTGCAGTGGTTCTTGAAGCCATCCTTGAAATAAATAATAACGTACAGGAATGCACTTAAAATTCAGAGCTGGGGGTGCTTCCCAGACAGGAACAGGGGCCCGAGCGCAATGACGGCATTTCACCGAGGCGTGGAGGCTGTCACACAGGTAGCTGAACGATTACTTTTTTCTGGAATAGGTCCCCGAAACACAGACTTAGAATCCACCCCCTGGGCAAGAGCGGACGTGCAGAATGGTAACTAGGGAGCCGCTCTCTTGCGGTACCGGGACGTGAGGCCGCGTTCCCTGCCCCGGGGCTAGCAGCAGCCCCCCCGCCCCATCGCTACGGCAGCGCGGGACGCTACTGCAGCCCCAGCCGGTCTCGCTGTTTCCCTCAAGAGGGGGCGGGGAACCGGGATCCCGTAGGGCCAGGCGCGCCCAGCGGGCAGGGGTGTGGGGGGGAGGGGCAATACAGGGATCCCGAAGGGGACCCCCGGGGCGGGGCTACGGGCTGTCAGGCCTGGGCGGGCGGGCTCAGCGCAGGTCTCACCTGGCGCACGCGGGCCGCCGCCCGACTCCGTGTGGGGGCAGGTGTCAGCCCGCCCCGCCGCCCGCAGGAAGTCCCGCCCCCTGCCCCGGAAGCTCGGGCCCGGCCTGGGGCAGCCGAGCGACTGGGGCTAGAGGCCTGAGGAGGCCGCGCCGGCGCCGCCGCCGCCATGGGGAAATCCTTCGCCAACTTCATGTGCAAGAAAGACTTTCACCCCGCCTCCAAATCCAACATCAAAAAGGTGAGCGAGCGGGGCCGGGCCCCCAGCACAACGCCCCGGTACCGCCCTGGCCGGAGCCACTGACCCCCGGCACAGCGCCCCCGGTACCGCCCCGGCCGCAGCCACTGACCCCCGGCAGAGCGCCCCCACCCCATCCCCGGTACCGCCCCGGCCGGAGCCACTGACCCCCGGCACAGCGCCCCCGGTACCGCCCCGGCCGGAGCCACTGACCCCCGGCACAGCGCCCCCGGTACCGCCCCGGCCGGAGCCACTGACCCCCGGCACAGCGCCCCCGGTACCGCCCCGGCCGGAGCCACTGACCCCCGGCACAGCGCCCCCGGTACCGCCCCGGCCGCAGCCACTGACCCCCGGCACAGCGCCCCCGGTACCGCCCCGGCCGCAGCCACTGACCCCCGGCACAGCGCCCCCGGTACCGCCCCGGCCGCAGCCACTGACCCCCGGCACAGCGCCCCCGGTACCGCCCCGGCCGCAGCCACTGACCCCCGGCACAGCGCCCCCGGTACCGCCCCGGCCGCAGCCACTGACCCCCGGCACAGCGCCCCCGGTACCGCCCCGGCCGCAGCCACTGACCCCCGGCACAGCGCCCCCGGTACCGCCCCGGCCGCAGCCACTGACCCCCGGCACAGCGCCCCCGGTACCGCCCCGGCCGCAGCCACTGACCCCCGGCACAGCGCCCCCGGTACCGCCCCGGCCGCAGCCACTGACCCCCGGCACAGCGCCCCCGGTACCGCCCCGGCCGCAGCCACTGACCCCCGGCACAGCGCCCCCGGTACCGCCCCGGCCGCAGCCACTGACCCCCGGCACAGCGCCCCCGGTACCGCCCCGGCCGCAGCCACTGACCCCCGGCACAGCGCCCCCGGTACCGCCCCGGCCGCAGCCACTGACCCCCGGCACAGCGCCCCCGGTACCGCCCCGGCCGCAGCCACTGACCCCCGGCACAGCGCCCCCGGTACCGCCCCGGCCGCAGCCACTGACCCCCGGCACAGCGCCCCCGGTACCGCCCCGGCCGCAGCCACTGACCCCCGGCACAGCGCCCCCGGTACCGCCCCGGCCGCAGCCACTGACCCCCGGCACAGCGCCCCCGGTACCGCCCCGGCCGCAGCCACTGACCCCCGGCACAGCGCCCCCGGTACCGCCCCGGCCGCAGCCACTGACCCCCGGCACAGCGCCCCCGGTACCGCCCCGGCCGCAGCCACTGACCCCCGGCACAGCGCCCCCGGTACCGCCCCGGCCGCAGCCACTGACCCCCGGCACAGCGCCCCTCTCCCTATATTGCCCCGCCTGGAGCAACTGATTCCCGTCCAACCCCCTGGTATCGGTCTGGCCAGAGACACTGACCTCAATACGTTTCTTCCCCATCCTCGCCTCGAACCCTTCTGGTAAATTTGGGCTATATATTTTTTCTCCAAAAGAAGTCCTAATTTTGATGGGGTTTGGCTATATCATGCTGGTTATTGACCTGAAGCAACTTTGAGTTTGACAGTTTTAGAGTGCAGCAACTTTGTTCTAGAAAACAAAATGTCTGAAACTGGCTATCTTAGACTTGTAGAGAGTGGTGAGACAGCATTCAGGAGAGTTTGGGGAATAGTCGGGCTGCTGCATGACCCTGGGGGAAGTTTTATGAAACCTTCCTTGCGCTTGCCCTAAGTAACCATGTAATCTTACTGATGTCACCTCTGCCATTCCTCCATATATACCTTGTCCACTGTTTTGTTTTGCTTTGCATCAATTCTGAAATTAAATTGTAAACATTTTGGAGCTGGGGCCCTGTATTTGAATGCGACTCCATGCAGATCCAGTTACTGGATTCAGGGATTCACTGGCAGAAATGGGTTTCAATCTGTATTGTGAGGTGCAAACCACACTTTGGGCACAGTAAAATATGGGCACCATGGTCAAGAGGGCACCGGGAGGCAGCGCAGAGGTGTGCCTTGTCGCTATAGAGTCAGAAGCTTCTCCTGGCTGGCAGGGGAGTGCTGGGTGATGGGGTGCCCAAATTTCTCACTGCTTCCTCCTGGTGGAGGAACATTGGGGGGTGAGCAGTGATGCACAGATGCTGCTCACCCCACAACATTCCTCCATGACCCCAGGGGACTGTGGGGGAGTGAGGAGCAACACCAAGTGTCCTGTGTGTCCAGGTCACTTCCCCCACCTGTGCTGTGCTGTGGGGTGAGCATCAGGAGCTGCTGCTCTGCTGCCTTCCCCTTATGCAGTCCCTGGTGGCAGAAGTGACCAGGATGCAGGGAGCCCTGACCTCTCTCCTCATCTCACAACCTCCTAGGGGTGTGTTGTAGGAGCAGCATTGGAGAGGGGAGTGAGCAGCAATATCAGCTGCTCCATACATCCAGGTCAGTTTCCCTGCGTGGGTGCAGGGGTTGGGGAGCCCACAGGAGCCAGGGCAATGGGGGAGGTCACACGCCCAGGGAGGACAGGGGTGCCAAAATACAAGCTCGCCCAGGATACCATTTTCCCTACAGCTGGCCTGTAAAAAGACAGGAAGTGGGAAATTTCTTGCTCAACTTTTCCAGATTCACATTATTTGATTGTCATGAGAAGTGAGTGTATTGTCAAAGTATTTAATAAATAAATAAAAATAAAAAAAGAGGCGAGAGCCATCCTGGCTGTCAGAGGCAAGTACAATACATCAAGCAGCTGCCCAGGATAGTTTTTCACACTGGAGCTATGTCAACAGTAGGCACACTTTACCTGTGAAGGATACCAGTATACTAAACTGGCAAAGTGCTCCTAGGGTGGATGCAGCTTATACTGACAAAGCTGTGCTTTGTATCTGTTTAGTAAAACCACTCTCTATGACTGAAACAAACTACACTGCCAAAAACAGCTTTGCCGGTGTGCCTACACTATACTACATATACACTATATAGCTGTATCTGCACTATACACCACTCACTGACTTCGTTGTGCTGGCAGAGGTCTGGAGTGTAGATCTTTCCCAGGTTTGTCTAGGCTAAAGCTTTTTAGGGCTTCTCTATACATGAAAATTACTCTGGATTGAGGTAGGGTTTGAATTTTAAGAAGAATATTGCAAAATAACTCCAGGTGTGGCCACTTGTGTTCTGGAATAAGAATGCCTTTTCCTGATTTAGCTTAATCCACAATAAGGTCTGGTACACTAGGAAATTAGGTTACACTAGGAAATTAGTGTACACTAGGAAATTAGGTTGACATAACTAAATCGCTCAGGGATGTGAAAAATCGACACCTCTGAGCAATGCAGTTAATCCAACCTAACCTTTGATGTAGTCAGTGCTAGGTCAACAGGAGATTTCTGTCAACCTAGCTACTGCCTCTTGGGGAGGTCAATTATCTACACCAATGGGAGAACCTCTCCAGTCAGCATAGTAGTGTCTTCACTGTAGAACTACAATGATGCAGCTGTAGTTGTGTTTTAAGTGTAGGCAAGCCATAAGAGTTATCACACATGGCCGTAGCTAGCTATTCCAGAATAAATCCATGTGTAGACAAACCCTTACCTTGTTTGCCAATTAACTCCAGGCAGCTAAGGGGTTTGTAAAGGCTATTCAAGATATTTTTTTATTCAATATCTTCATAAATGATCTGGAGGATGGTGTGGATTGCACTCTCAGCAAATTTGCGGATGATACTAAACTGGGAGGAGTGGTAGATACGTTGGAGGGGAGGGATAGGATACAGAAGGACCTAGACCAATTGGAAGATTGGGCCAAAAGGAATCTGATGAGGTTCAATAAGGATAAGTGCAGGGTCCTGCACTTAGGACGGAAGAACCCAATGCACAGCTACAGACTAG
Organism: Lepidochelys olivacea; assembly: GCF_965140295.1. Classification (NCBI taxonomy): domain Eukaryota; kingdom Metazoa; phylum Chordata; order Testudines; family Cheloniidae; genus Lepidochelys; species Lepidochelys olivacea. The sequence goes on along the minus strand of NC_140421.1, from coordinate 42,520,081 downwards.
GGACCGAATGGCTAGGCAGCAGTTCTGCGGAAAAGGACCTAGGGGTGACAGTGGACGAGAAGCTGGATATGAGTCAGCAGTGTGCCCTTGTTGCCAAGAAGGCCAATGGCATTTTGGGATGTATAAGTAGGGGCATAGCGAGCAGATCGAGGGACGTGATCGTCCCCCTCTATTCGACATTGGTGAGGCCTCATCTGGAGTACTGTGTCCAGTTTTGGGCCCCACACTTCAAGAAGGATGTGGATAAATTGGAGAGAGTCCAGCGAAGGGCAACAAAAATGATTAGGGGACTGGAACACATGAGTTATGAGGAGAGGCTGAGGGAGCTGGGATTGTTTAGCCTGCAGAAGAGAAGAATGAGGGGGGATTTGATAGCTGCTTTCAACTACCTGAAAGGGGGTTCCAAAGAGGATGGCTCTAGACTGTTCTCAATGGTAGCAGATGACAGAACGAGGAGTAATGGTCTCAAGTTGCAGTGGGGGAGGTTTAGATTGGATATTAGGAAAAACTTTTTCACTAAGAGGGTGGTGAAACACTGGAATGCGTTACCTAGGGAGGTGGTGGAATCTCCTTCCTTAGAGGTTTTTAAGGTCAGGCTTGACAAAGCCCTGGCTGGGATGATTTAACTGGGAATTGGTCCTGCTTTGAGCAGGGGGTTGGACTAGATGACCTTCTGGGGTCCCTTCCAACCCTGATATTCTATGATTCTATGATTCTATTCTAGACATCTGTATTTGTAGCAAACATTTGGGGAGCATCCAGACTAACCTTTACAAGTATGTTAAGTACCTTCAGTTAATCAGGAGGGAGGGAAATCTCTAGGGTAGACAAAGGGGGAGTGGGGGCTGGTTATAGCACATAAGGTCCTAATCTTGGCTCTAATTTGGAAACAGATATGGTATGGCCACATTAGTACGTATTTCAGAGTAGCAGCCATGGCAGTCTGTATTGTATGGCAACTTCCAACTTATCTGTATGTATATATATTTCTTCTTACTATATGTTCCATTCTAGGCATCCGATGAAGTGGGCTATAGCCCACGAAAGCTTATGCTCTAATAAATTTGTTAGTCTCTAAGGTGCTACAAGTACTCCTGTTCTTTTTATTAGTACATATATTTGCATGATCAGGTCCCTTATTTTAAGAGTCACCTGCATTGACATATGGAAGTTGGAAATATGTTCTTGATTTCTGCATTTTTAAACATGAGATTGTGACTTAACTGCATTTTCAATTAACAAATTATTGGTAGCTAATTACTGCTTCATTGAAAGAAGGACTGTATTTAAGATTTTGCTGAGAGATTGATTAATCTGCACCTAAAAATCAATGTATGAGGAGTATAAAATAACTGGATTTCACAGCCCATCTGAAGTGCGACCTTTTACTTTGCCTCTAATATACAATGTAAGTCATGAAGATGAGACAATTGTATACTCAAGCTTACAGCCACAAGATAGAAAATTGCACCAATAACAAATGAGGGCCCTGGATTCATTGACAGAAGTGAGCATAGACCCTGACAGAAGGTGCATCTTCAGGGAAAAGGTTTGTTTAGGGGATCAGGGCAGTACAAGGGAGCCCTGACCTCCGGTCCCAGTGGTGAGCAGTGCTGGCTGGAGAGAGTGTGTATGGCCAGAGCAGTTGGACGATATGTGCCTTCATTATATCCCTTAATCAGCTTCAGTCAGAGTTGCCCCACCACCTGACTGGCAGAAGTCCTGGGAAAGGGAAGAAACACTATCTGACCTTCCCTGAGGCCAGAATGGTGCAGAGGGGGGTACTTTGGCTTTGTTCTAGTTTATATAGGTTTTTATACTGCCCTCATCACTGTAGCGTTGATGTGTTTTCTCGGTAGTGTCCATTGAAAGTGTAACCCTGAGCTCAGGCAATGACTGGTATATTTTGTAACTGCTTTGAGCTCACCATTGTGCAAATCTGTACATGTAAATGCATATGTGCAGTTTTTGTTATTAAATGACTTAATAGTTTGTAAAGGCTCAAAGTGCTGCTAGGTGATTATCACGTGATTATCCTTATCCAGGGTGGGTGTGATTTATTCTGCTGTTCAGAAACCTACATTTAGGCTGCAGTCTTGATCCACAGAGCCAGGGGCGATGGAAGGTCCCTAAAATTGACAGGGCCGTGGGCACCTGAACCACAGCTGTGCTCCCTTGCTTTGCTCTTTTTCCCTGAGGCCCTGCCCCCTTGAGCTGTCCCTCTCTGACACCTCCCCCCATCACTTGCACTTGTGGCTGGTAAAAAGTGGAGGAGCAATGGACCCCCTGGCTTCCCCTATTCTAGTGCTCCTGCACAGAGCTGTTGTAGCACTGCAGCAAGCTCTGGACTGACTGTTTTTCCTACTCTGCTGAGATGTTTATTTCCAGCAGCCCATCCCAGTCCAGGTGACCTTCCTCCTCCTGCCGCATGTGAGATAAAGCTATAATTTGATAATTCATTTTTTATAATTTCTATGGCATCTCCATAGAGGAAAATAACCTAAAGTTGGATTATGGTAGTATTGCTTCATCTTATTCTCCTCTTATACAGTTCATTTAATCTTATTTGCTTCATTTCTGTGGGTTAAAATGCCTTAAGTCTTATCTTATTACAGTCCAACTTTTGATTTTAGCTATTTTTGATTATGTGCACATCTGTAGAAAAATGACCTCGGAATGATACCTCACTTATCTACATCACTTCGCAATATGATGGTTTGCTGCATATACAGACATAGTTGGACATTATTTTATAGCATATAATTTTGTACAGGCATCCTTTTATTCTATTTTGTTTATATGAACATTTGTAGATGTTTGATCAGAAGCAGCAAATCACAATTCTAATCATGTTAATATTAGGGCTGTCGATTAATCGCAGTTAACTAAAAAAACTTAATTGTGATTAAAAAATTAATTGCTATTAATCACGCTGTTAAACAATAGAATACCAATTGAAATTTATTAAATATTTTTGAATGTTTTTCTTCATTTTCAAATATATCAGTTATAACACAGAATACAAAGTGCTTACTTCATATTATTTTTGATTACAAATATTTGCACTGTAAAAATGATAAGAAATGGTATTTTTCAGTTCACCTCATACAAATACTGTTGCAGTTTCTTTATCATGAAAGTGCAACTTACAAATGTAGGGGAGTTTTGTTACATAATTGCACTCAAACAAAACAATGTAAAACTTTAGAGCCTACAAGTCCACTCAGTCCTACTTCTGTTCAACCAATTGCTCAGAAAAACAAGTTTGTTTACATTTACAGGAGATAATGCTGCCCACTTCTTAATTACGTCACCTGAAAGTGAGAACAGGCGTTTGCATGGCACTGTTGTAGCAGGCGTCGCAAGATATTTACATGCCAAATGCGCTAAAGATTCGTATGTCTCTTCATGCTTTGGCCATCGTTCCAGAGGACATGCTTCCCATGCTGATGACGCTCCTTAAAAAAATAATGCGTTAATTAAATTAGTGAATGAACTCCTTGGGAGAGAATTGTTTGTCTCCTGCTCTGTTTTACCCGCATTCTGCCAACAGTCTTGAATGATGACCCAGCACATGTTGTTCGTTTTAAGAACACTTTCACTGCAAATTTGACAAAATGCAAAGATGATACCAATGTGAAATTTCTTAAGATAGCTACAGCTCTCAACCCAAGGTTTAAGAATCTGAAATGTCTTCTAAAATCTGAGAGGGACGAGGCGTGGAGCATGCTTTCTGAAGTCTTAAAAGAATAACACTCTGATGCAGAAACTACAGAACCCAAACCACCAAAAAAAGAAAATCAACCTTCTGTTGGTGCAATCTGTCTCAGATGATGAAAATGAACATTTCAGTCTGCACTGTTTTGGATAGTTTTCGAGCAGAAACCGCCGTCAGCATGGACGCATGTCCTCTGGAATAGTGGTTGAAGAATCAAGGGACATATGACTCTTCAGTGCATCTGGCACGTAAATATCTTGTGACGCTGGCTACAACAGTGCCATGCAAAAGCCTGTGCTCACTTTCAAGTGACATTGAAAACAAGAAGCAGGCAGCATTATCTTCTGCATGTAAACAAACCTGTTTGTCTGAGCGATTGGCTGAACAAGGACTTGTAGGCTCTAAAGTTTTACATTGTTTTATTTTTGAATGCAGGTTTTTATGGTACATAATTCTACATTTGTAAGTTCAACTTTCATGATAAAGAGATTGCACTACAGTACATGTAGTAGGTCAATTGAAAAATATTATTTCTTTTGTTTTTTACAGTGCAAATATTTGTAATAAAAATAAATATAAAGTGAGCACTATACATTTTGTATTCTGTGTTGTAATTGAAATCAATATATTTGAAAATGTAGAAAACATCCAAAAATATTTAAATGAATAGTACTCTATTCAACAGTGCGATTACTTTTTTAATCACTTGACAGCCCTAGTTAATATATAAGTAGACTGTGAGATTATATTGTTTTATGTGCATCTATGCTATAATAGGATTTTACTTACTGGTAATTAACATTTAAGATTTAAAATTAACATTTTAATTTTTAACTAGTATGTGTTTTAAATAGGTATGGATGGCAGAACAGAAAATATCGTATGATAAGAAGAAACAAGAAGAACTAATGCAACAATACCTTAAAGAACAGGAATCTTATGATAATAGGTGAGAACTTCTGTAGTATTAATGAAAGCTAAATTTTCCTCCCTCTCTGTATTCTATGGTATCAAGAAATAGCCCACATTCAGGTACTTGAAGTTGCATCACCACCTGGTTTCCATAAGTCCTATAGTCCTAAAAGTTTTTCATAATTTTGAACAGTGATTCATAAATTTGAGTCTACTTAAGCAAGGGTCATATGGATTTTGGTCCTTCCTTTTTGTTTTGGACCATCATTTTTCTGCTTGCTCTACTAATACTCCAAAAGTTTTATGAGTATTCATTTGATTCATATAAATGCAATACTACAATCTCTGCTTGGAGCAGCAAGTTACCAAAGATTGCTGCAAATGTGTGTGTTGCAAATGTACCAGCCAGGGTCTGTTTTTCATAATGCTGCTAGCACAGAAGTGAGATAGGTATCTTCTGAAACATTCATGTATTGTGTTATGTAGCAGTGCCTGCAAAACCATTGACCAATCTCTATATTCTTTTAATATTTAATCTGTAATATTAACACTAACAAATGAAAAATGTGAATTATTGTCACAATTCCCTTGTGTGCTTTTCATGTCTATTTTAAAATAACTCTTTTAGTAAATAATGTAAATTTGTATTTCCCGTGATATGTCCTAAACTCTGTTCTTTTAATTTAGATTGCTTATGGGTGATGAGCGTGTCAAGAATGGTCTTAATTTTATGTATGAGGCCCCACCAGGAGCAAAGAAAGGTACTTCTGATTTCTTAACATCTTGTGGGAAATTTGATTTAAATATATTGTGCACTCGCATAAAAAACTGTTGTTAACCTTAAGGTTGCAAAGTCAAGCTCAAAAGTTAGGAAACATCATACTTAATGTTGGCCAGGCAACTTTTGTGCACTTGCAGTAAGAGATATGCAGTCTTTTATGACATGACCTCATACTATTGTTTCTACAGGAAAACTGTTTCTCAGTGTTCTCTGGAATGAGAAACTTTTTTTTTTTAAAGTAAAAATATTTTTACAAGGTCAGCAGAAGGTACATCCCTGACAAAGATGATCTCTGTTTCCCCTGCCAAATTTCAAGCCTTTGCTCCAAAGCATGGTGGTACTAGAGCGTCTCACTGAAATGGTTGTAAAGATTTATTTATTTATTTTATCCTGGGCAAAACAACATATTTTACCCTAATAGTGTTCTCAGAAACGCCTTAAGCTTTTTGCTGAAACTTAAAAAACATCTCAGCCTGAGGCAGAAACCTGGCATGGGAAATTTCAACCCAAATGATTGAAGTTTGGGAAAGTTGTTATAAGTGACTGAAACAGGGTCTTATAATGGGAAGTGTAAGGCAACCTTTCTCATAGGATCTGCCTGTAATAGTGTTTGGTAGATATATAGAACACTAGCAGTTTTTTTCTTTGTTGTTAAAAGTGAGTGTCTAGTATGAATAAGGTAGTACTTTAATGAGTCTAACGTAACATGCTAAGATTTTCTTCTGATTACAAGAGAGTACATCGCTAAAAAGCATATAACATTTAATCAGAATAAACAAATAGCCCACATCTTGTCAGTATGAACAGAGGGAATCTGAATCCACATTAGAAGCCCTTGGAATGAGACAGCTTCCTTGTTGTAAAGTACGTTCTGTAATTTAACTTAAAAGCTCTTAAACTGGTTTTTTAAAAAGACTGTCAAGTTAAACAATCTTAGACACAAATGTAATCTTTTAGCTTTACTATTGTTACGTAACCCTTAAAATGACTACCTCTGAAATACAGGACATTTTGTTTTCCTTTAGTTTTTGTGTTAGTTTACTTGGTGTGTCTGACAGCATTTTGTGTATAGTTGGATTGTCTCTCTCCCCGCTATAGTCAATAGGTTTTCCCTGTTTTCTAATTTCCCCTGTAGTGAGAAACATTTCTTTTAAGTTACGATTATTGTAAAACTACAAAAATAAGCAAGGGACTAAGGGACAGGCATAGTACCTGAAATAACATTTTGTTTTGTTTTAATGACTACATTTCTAGTTGGTTTTTATGGTACTTTTAACCAAATAAATTAATATAACTAGAACTTGACTTACAATAACAATGAAACTGATTTCCAGTGGTTTCTAAAGAGAAAACTGATTGATTTAGTTCCTCTTCATGTCAGCAACCTGTGCCCCTGCTAGGAAGTACAGCAGAACCTTACTAATGACACTGATGGTGAATTACCACATTTTGTAAATTAACAAGTAAGAATAGTCCTTTGTCACAAAATGTGTTCATTTATCTTGACAAGTACAGTTTAGGTTTAATTATTTATTTTATTTCATAGTCTAGTAGTAAATGTAGGTGAGTATATTTGTAAAAGTAATGATAACTAGTAATATGAGATCTCACTACAGCACTATTGTTCAATTACTAGAAAGTTGAGTGAGGCTGATAGAGTTTATGTAAGAATAATCAGATTTGTGGTTAGCTAAGTGAGAATTAATGAGGTTCTACTGTATCATTGAGAGAGCAACCTCTGCAGAGAGACGCTGAATAGTTATCCAGGAATAAAAACGTATTTAGAAAAATCTAATAAATCCTTAATGTTGTAGCATTTGCAGATAGTTACTTAAAGCAGTGGTTCTCAGCCAGGGGTATGCATACCCTGGGGGTACACAAAGGTCTTCCAGGGGGGTACATCAACTGATGTAGCTTTTGACTAGTTTTACAACGGGCTACATAAAAAGCACTAGCGAAGTCAATACAAACTAAAAGTTCATACAGGTGCTCTATATACTGTACACTGAAATGTAAGTACAATATTTATATTCGATTTGATTTATTTTATAATTATATGGTAAAAGTGAGAATGTAAGCAATTTTTCAGTAATAGTATGCTATGATGCTTTTGTATTTTTATGTCTGATTTTGTAAGCAAGCACTTTTTAAGTGAGGTGAAACTTGGGATACTTGTGGGTACACAAGACAAATTAGACTCTTGAAAGGGGTACAGTAGTCTGGAAAGATTGAGAGTCTCTGACTTAAACTTTAAATCTTAAAGGATCTGTGCCTATCTGTGCCTATATAACTGTTGTATCTAACTCACTGTAATGTATCAGTGGAGTTTTCCTTAAGTCAAAATCTTTGTATGATAAACATGAATTTCATTTTGTGTAATAATGATTCACTATGAAATCTTCTTTTAAATATTTTCTCAAGAATTGAAAATGTAGGCCCCAATCCTGTAAACACATAAGCACATGCCTGACTTTACTAGAATACTTAGCCCTGTGGAAATCTATGAGACTACTCACAGTAGTGAAGTTAAACTTATGCATAAGTGTTAGGAGGATCAAGGCCCTGGATACTGGCACATTAGGTTGTTTGGTTACTCTGAACTTCACTTGTATTTACTACTAATGAATGCAGAGCTCAACACCAAGTTGCAAAAGGGCTATATAACTTCAGCTATGTCCTCCTGCTTCTTTGTTGTGTTAGTTTGAAAAGTCTGAGGGGAGGAAATGTTATACCTATGTTTCAAGGCACTATTACAATATTATAAACCATTAAAATGTTCTGCTTTCAATGTAGATATCCACAACAGCCTATATCTGTGATTAATGTCTTGTCTTATTTTTTTTCATGCTTTTCTTTTCTTCAAAGAAGAAACCAAAGAGGTAATCCAACACATCAATTCTTAACACTTTCTTTACAATTACATAATATAACTTTCAAACTTGATGTGAGATTTTCAACATTCTTGTATTTTATGTTTTACAGCAAGAGGGAGAGACTGAGTACAAATTTGAATGGCAGAAAGTAGCCCCACGAGAAAAGTAAGAACTATTTATTTATCTGGATAGAAATCCACTCTTTTTGGAGCTAGTTTCCATTTTGTTGGGCTTTCTTTCCTTCTGTTACCTTTCAGGCAGGTGGTTTCTCTTATTCTGTCATGGCCTCATGGCTGGTTAGTCAAGCTTTTAAAACAGAGGAGTTTGTGTGTTCTAATCAGCTATTTTTCTCTTGGTTTTTGTTCTGGGTGCATATTTGAAAACACCTGTTTTAGTATGAATACTTAAGTACACCTTTAAGTTATTTGCAGTTCCTCCGACTTGTGTGTTTTGTTTGAGTTACTTTGATTTTGGAATAGATATGCATCCTGTACATGTAACAATGAGATGTTCTGTAGTAGTTTTGTATATGATAGTTTGAAAAACTTTTCTGGTTATTTTATTGTATTAATCTTAAGACTTTAATCTGTTTCTTTTTGCATGTAACAGATATGCTAAGGATGACATGAACATCAGAGATCAGCCATTTGGTATCCAGGCAAGTTATATTTACCTTTGTGAGAGTCTTTGGTGTATTTCAAATATTTGTCTAACTACATGACATTCACATTAATCGTATCTTATTCAGTAAGTTAAAACAGCTCCTTAGACTTAAGAACATAACAAATTACTAGAAGACATGAAATTCTGCTGTTAACTCAATTATGTCTATGCTGTTTATTCGTCAGGTGCGAAATGTGAGGTGTATTAAGTGCCACAAGTGGGGTCATGTAAACACTGACCGAGAATGCCCTTTGTTTGGTCTTTCTGGAATTAATGCAAGTTCAGTTTCCAATGATGGATCAGGTAGGCACTAGAAATGTATTTAAAATGATTTGTAATTGTCTGTCTCAGAAAGGACTGACCATAAATCTTGAAAGCATTTCTTAGATCTAAATGTTGAATGTACAGATACATCATGTTTCAAATGGTAGATGAAATAGGAAACAAGAATCCTCAATTCTAAATGTTGTAATTTCTAGATCATGTCTTAGATAATTAGATCTTTGGAATCTAAGTAGTAAGTATCTAAGTAGTAAAATCCCCTGAACATTGTCCTGGTGACATTGCTTTTCCCCTTTATGTAGGCATCTAGTTCTGATGCAGCCTTGTGATGTCTACTTCAGTTCTGAATGGAAAAAAAGATGCTTCCATGTTGATAAACTAATCAGTTAAATGGACCATCAAAATAAAGTAACCACAATTCAGACTCAAACCATAAGGGCATGAGAAGTAGGAAACACCAATTCATACTGGTGACATAGTTTGTCTTAATTTCTTAGATCTCTGAAGTGCCTAAATAAATTAATCAACAAGTAATTGAGGCTTAGTTTTCTAAATGCCACATTTTCCCCTCGTGTTAAGTTTTCACTTCTTCAAGAAGAGTGATTTTGCTCTGCCATCTTTCTTGTTGACTAGAAACACACTGCATTTTATTTTTAGAGCATACTGTCCTTTAATCAGACGCATATGTGATTAATACATAGCACGCTATATTTACTTTGAATGCTTGAAGTGGAATTCAGTTTTTGTCTTCAGTAATTTGACCCACGACTGTGACACTTCCATAGTCATAATGAAGTATCTAAGAGTGATTCTAGTTGCTCTGAAGAGGTGTGTTACAAAAACATGAAGGAGTCTTCATGCTGTGGCACATTCCACTGCAGATTATAGAGAATTTTATAGTCTGAGAATGAAATGTATTCTCAAGTCATTTCTTTGGGAACGCCATTACAATTGGCACCCTGGTTAACTTTCTGAGCAGAGAGGCCAAGGATAGAAGCTAAACTATGTCACTTTCATGTAATAACTATTAGTTCTTTTTGCATAGTCCGCCTATTGACGATCTGCCTTATCTAAAGGGACTAATTCAAAAAGTTATTTGATGTTCCTTTATTGAAGGGAAGTGCCATAAAGCTTTACTTCAAGAAACAGTATATCATGCTGCTTTGCTTTTAAGCACTGTCAGAAGATCATACCATCATAATAGCAACTGTATAGTTGTAGATGAGATGGCAGTCTTTCTGAGCCTCTGTATTCAATGGCTTATAATGTTGTTTACAGCTTAGAAGAAATTTTGATTGGAAAGATTTTTACTGGTGTAGGGGGGTGGGGAAATATACTTTACAGCTATTATTAGTGAGACATGCTTTTATACTCAGAAAATTCAATTTGTGCTGAAATCAATCTTGACACATATAATCCTCAAATACTCTCTTGTGAAATTAAAAAACACTTGTAAATAAGCGTTCTCACACATCGTATTGTACTTATTCGTCTTCCCATTCATAACTGCACCAAGGCCACTTTTCAGTGTCTGTTTGTTGAAAACCTAACTAGTTTTTCATCAACCCTAAGTAATCTCTGAGTGTGCCAGGCCTTTTCCTAGTCAGGTACCGGTCCCCAGGGCATCTTCCCAAGCAACTGCTAAGAGCATAGTGAAAGGGATTTAGTACATCTGACATACCTTCTGTTTGAACATAAGCACTATAAATTCCACAGTTTGTGTGCTCTGAAGCTAAGCACCTTCTAGTACAATCACTTCTTGAAATTTTCAGCTTTAGACCCGAAAAGAAAGTGTGTGATCCTGAGCAACTCCTGATGCCTTTTTAAAATAGGAGCGAGTGTAGAGGGATGACTGGTCAGGTTTGGGGCAAATCTAGAGTGCATATTTTAAATTTGTTTGCATGTGTGATCTCTTGAATTAAATATAAGACACAGTGGTACTTTTACTTTTTTTTTTTTTTTTTTAAAGGAAATTAAATGCAAAGCACTATAGTTGGGATTTTCAGAGGCTCTCAGCATTGGTTTAATTCTGTTCCCATTAATTTAATAGGGGGAGAATTAGGCCTTCCTGGAGCATTTTTGAAAATTCCCTCTATGTAAATGCAACATTTAATGTGAAAGATAAATTACAGAAGTTAAGAAATTCATCTAGTCCCACAGCAGCCATAATTCAGTCACATTGCACATGTACCAGTGTATTAAAGCTAATGCTGTATACAAGAAAAACAGGATAATACGAACCAAATCCTGAGCTCAGGGCATAGCCCAAATAATTGAGATCTGGGAGAAAGTAATTGCTTTTCCCCATAGTAGCAGAGCCACCACTGTAGAGCTACAATCCAGCTATTACGGTAGCCTCAGAGCTGCAGTAGCCCTTGCTGCTGAACCTCCCTAAGAAGAAAGTGAGTTTGGTTCATGAATCTATGCAGTAGCAGATTTAACCTTCTTTGAGTGCTTGCTCATGTCCATTCCAATGTAGGTATGTGCTCGTCCCAGAAAGATTTTTCCCTTAGTGGTATCCATCAGGTTGTCTCTGGTGCCCCCTGGAGTTGTGCTCTCACATGGATGGTATAAAGGGCCCTGCTAAATTCCTTTTTACTGCCCATAACAGTTGTTGGCACTTGAGCTCGTCCTTGCGTTTTCCCGCAAGTACATCTCTGTGGACTTTGTTTCTATTACTGTATATAGTTATTTGTAGTGGTTAAGTTTTAGTTAGCGGACCCCGCTTTGCGGGGTTAGCCCTTCCACAGCACCAGGGCATGCCACAGTTTCTGGGGTTTAAGCTGTGTGTGTCATGCCATAAGCCCATGCCTGTTAGTTGAGGCAGCTGGAATGGGGGTCACTGTCTGGGGGAGGCCCACATGCAGGAGTGTTGCAGGATCTGCAAGGGGTTCAGGCCCTGTACTGAGAAGGACAGAGACATCAGACTCAAGTTCTTCCTCATGGAGGCTCCTCGGGGCCAAGCCAGGCCAACTCGGCACCGGAGTACTTTGGCTTCAGTAAGAAGCACCCCAGCAGCTCTAAGAGAGACTGAGCACAGTTCTGCTTCTCCCGTGCCAAGGAAGGACTCTTCTGTTTCCCGAGACTCCTAGCACCAACAGTCACCCTGGTGCCAAAGAAAACCACTCCTACATGGATTCTCAGCACACTTCTTGAGAAACAAGCAGAGGAAAACTGACTGCAGGCGATCCCCAACCCCAAGGTCTGTTCGACACAGAGATGCTAGGCAGAGTGCGACCTATGCCGGGCCACTCAGAGATACTAGCTGTGTGGACAGTACCATTGACTCTGGCCCCTGGAAGGGTGCCATTAAGTTCAGCACCTTTGGACTCTCCACCAAGAGAGAGCCATCACAGTGCAAATACTCTGGCATTACCATTCACACCAGAGGCATTTGAGTCAGCGAGGGAATCACGGTCACTCCCGGTACCTCCATCCTCTGCCATTCTGGAGCTATCAGCGGTGGCACCAGAGATAAGAGCCACGTGGCACCAAGACCCCAGGCGCCATCAAAAGGGAAACCTCCTATGATGACACAGCACCGATCTCCTCCCTCCTGGCACTGCTCGCCAGCACCGGTCAGTGCTACTCCACCCTGGTTGCCAAGAAGTGACTCTTCGGAGTCAGACTCGGAGGCAGAGGTGTTCCCCAGTGGTCGACAGGTGCCAAAGCATTCCACTGGTGGCCTGGCCACCAGTGCAGTGGCAGATGCCACTACAGTGGCTGTTTTGGAACCCCCGGACTTTTCCACCAGTCCAGGGATCACAGTCCAGAAGGTTCTACTCTGTTTTATCAGAATCTAGAGCTCCACCACCATCTCCCTTAGAACAGGGACCGGGCCCCAGTACCAAGCCTGGTGCCAAATTTGAAATCCTGGCACTGAAGACCCATCCGGTGCAGAGGGCGAGGAACAATGCTCCTTGTCTGTGTAGGCTGCTTCCTCCTCCTCTCCTGATGAGGCGGTTTCAGGAACAAGTGTAGTGCCCTCCCAAGATGATTATAGGGTGCATCAGGAGTTCCTCAAGAGGGGAGCTCAAAACCTGGGGATCCAGGTGGAGGAGATCACAGAATCCTCCCATGCCCTGGTGGACATTCTAGTGCCATTTGCCCTTCAATGAAGCCATTTTGGACCCCATCAAAGCCTTATGGCAGATCCCTGCAACCAACAGCGAAGAGGATGGAGAAAAAGTACAGTACTTTGTTCCCACTCAAGGGTATGAATTTCTGTACACTCATCCTTCACCGGATTTGCTGGTGGTTTCAGCAGCTAATGAGCGGGAGCAGCAAGGGCCAACTCCCAACACCAAAGATGCAGAAATCTAGATCTTTTTGGCAGGAAGGGTCTACTCAACTGTTGGCCTCCAGCTCAGGATCGTGAACTAGCAAGTGCTCCTGACCCATTATGATTTTATTTCCTGAAACGCAATGGCAAAATTTAAGGAACTATTGCCACAGGAGTCCAGGGGTGAATTCTCGGCCCTAGTTGAGAAAGGAAAATTGGTGGCAAGGGTGTCCCTTCAGGCAGCCTTGGACACAGCTGACTCTGCAACCTGATCCATGGCTTCAGCTGTAGTTATGAGGAAAAACTCATGGCTTCAGTCCTCTGTTACCCTATGAGGTGCAGCAGACATTGCCGGACCTTCCCTTTGAAGGCACATCACTCTTCTCGGAGCAAACAGATGTCAAGCTACATAATCTGAAGACTCAAGCCACCCTGAAATCCCTAGTGTTACATACTCCAGCTCCTTCTAGGAACATTATAAGCCCCAACTGGTGGCTTGCTTCTACCTGCCACAGTCAAGACAAGACTACAATAAGAGAAAGTAGAGGCTATAAAAGGAGGCCTCCATCCCAGTCCATGTCAGCCTCCATGCCTGCACCCCCTAGGGTAATTGGCAGGGTCTAAGCAGGCCTTTTGATGGAATGTTTGGTGGTGATGTACCAGGACATTTGGATCCAATTTCCCTAATTTGTGTGGACCAGCTGTCCCACTTCTATCAGGCGAGGGCTTGTATTACCTCAGATTGCTCGGTGCTACGCACAATAGCACTGGAATACACCCTTCAACTCAGTTGTTCCCCTCCTTTCCACCTTCCCTCTCTCTCCCTCTTTAGGCACCCTTCTCAAGAGCAATGTCTAGCCCAGGAGGTACAGTCACTCCTAAGGGCAGGAGCAGTGGAGAAGGTTCCACCGGAGTTAAGGGGCTTGGGGTTCTGCTTCCGTTGTTTCCTAATCCTGAAAGCCAATGGCGATCTCAGACTGAACCTGGACATGCAGAACCTCAACAGCTTAATGAAGAAGTTGAAATTTTGCATGGTCTCCTTGGCCTCCATTATCTCTTTTCTGGATCCAGGGAACTTGTACTCCACCCTTGATTTGAAGGACACTTATTCTCACGTTTCAATTTTTCAGGTTCACAGACGGTTCCTGTGATTCATCGTGAACCACGTGCACGATCAATTTTCTGTTCTCCCATTCGGCTTGTCAGCGGTCCCTCGTATGTTCAGAAAGTGAATGGCAGTCATCGCAGCCTTCCAGAGGAGGCAGGGGGTTCAGGTCTACCTTTACTTCAATGACTTGCTGTTCAGAGGTCAGACTAAGGCCTAAGTGGAGGCAAATGTAAAGTTAATCAACTTTCCAGGACCTGGGGCTCTTGATAAATATGCAGAAGTGTACCTTCTCCCTGGTTCAAAGGATGGAATTAATCGGGTCAATCCTCAACTCGGTCCAGGCCAGAGCCTTCCTCCCAGAAACCTGATCCCAAGCTGTTAGGGGTGCTCAGAGAGAGCCTGAAAATCACCCCATTACCACAGGAAGAAACTGCCTGATGCTCTGGGGCCTGTGGCATCATGTTCCTATGTAATGCAACATGCAAGATTACGGCTCATATCTCTTCAGACTTGGCTGGCATCGGTATATGCGCCAGGCTGAAACCATTTGGACATGGTGGTCTCACTTCCCCCTTCGGGATCATCACCCTTCTTTGCTGGCTGGACCTGTGGGCAGTATGTACAGGAGTCCCATTCTTGAGCCGCCAACCATCAATGTATCTCATTACAGACTTGTTGGCAATGGGATGGGGGACTCACTTGGGGTCCCTCAGGTCCTCCGGTCTCCAGAAGAGCTCCCTCAACATATCAACATGAGGAAACTCAGATCATTGTGCCTAGCCTGCCAGGTGTTTCAATCCCACTTGCAGGGCAAGTGTGTGTCAGTCCTTACAGACAACATGACAGCAGTGTTTTATATAAACAGGCAGGGTGGCGTGCACTCCTCTCTCCTATGCCAGGAAGCTCTTTGACTGTGGGAATTCTGCAAAACCCACTTACTCCACCTCGAAGCCTCCTATCTCGCAGGGTTGAAGAACAAGCTAACAGATCATCTAGCAGATCCTTCTCCAACCACCATGAATGGTCCATCCATCCAGATGTTGTGAAAGGCATTTTCCAGAAGTGGGGGACTTCCTAGCTAGATCTGTTTGTGACGAAGCACAACAAGGAGTGTCTTCAGTTCTGCTCCTGCCTCGGTCACAGCCTGGGCTTGCTCACAGATGTCTTTCTCCTCCCTTGGAAGGGCCATCTCTTCTTTGCATTCTCTCCCTTTCCCTTCATACACAAGGTACTGCTGAAGGTCAGAAGGGATGGGTTGCATCTTAACCTGATTGGCCTGGTCTGGCCCTGTCAGCACTGGTTCATCACCCTCCTGGACCTCTCAGTGGAACCGGCAATCTCCCTTTCTCTGTTTCCAGAACTGATCTCCCAGGACTACAGCTACCTGTGTCATCTAAACCTAGAGTCCCTTTCACTCACAGCTTGGAAGCTCCATGGCTGAACCTTGCACAACTAGCATGCTCCAGGCCTATTCGCGAGGTGCTGTTAGGGAGCAGAAAACCATCCACTTTCCTGGCAAAGTATTCTCAATATGGTCTGCACAGAAAGGGGTTTTGCCTACACAGTCAATGCTACCTTTCATTCTAGATTATTTAGTACACTTGAAACAGCTAACAGTTTCATCTATTAGGGTCCAGTCTCGGCTTTTCACTCATGGGTGAGCAGCCGGTCTGTCTTCTCAAAATCGATCTGTGGTCATTTTCTTAAGGGCCTTGGAGTGATTATACCCCCAGGTACTCAGCCACTCCCTCATTGTGACCTCAGCTTGCTGCTTGTAAGTCTAACAGGATCTCCATTTGAACTGCTGGCAATGTGCTCACTGCTCTACCTGTCATGGAAAGTGGCCTTCTTAGTGGCCATTACTTCTGCCAGAAGGATCTCAGAGATTTGAGCCCTTACTTTGGAGCCACCTTACACGGTCTTCTTCAAGGACAAGTTTCAGCTGTGACCACACCCGGCCTTCCTGCCAAAGGTGGTCTCGCAATTCCCTAGTAACCAGGATATCTTCCTACCGGTCGTCTATCCAAAACCACATGCTAATAGGGACGGACGGAGACTCTACTGTCTGGATGGTAGGCATGAATTAGCCTTTTACATAGAAAGGACTTTTCGAATATTTAGTCAGCTGTGTCTAGCCATTGCAGATAAGATGAAAGGCCTTCCAGTTTTGGCCCAGATAATTTTATCATGGATTGCTTCCTGTATCTGCACATGCTACAACAAGGAAGCAGGTCCTTTGGAATGGTGGCCGAAGCATGAAGGGGAGCATATGAATGTTTAACATATCTGGTATGCAAATACGTTGCAATGCCAGCTACAAAAGTGCCATGCAAATACCTGTTCTTGCTTTCTGGTGACATTGTTAATAAGAAGTGGGCAGCATTATCTCCCGTAAATGTAAACAAACTTGTTTGTCTTCACGATTGGCTGAACAAGAAGTAGGACTGGGTGGATTTGTAGGCTCTGAAGTTTTACATTGTTTTGTTTTTGAGTGCAGTTAGGTAACCAAAAAAAATCTACATTTGTAAGTTGCACTTTCACAACAGAGATTGCACTACAGTACTTGTATGAGGTGAATTGAAAAATACTATTTATTTATCATTTTTACAGCGCAAATATTTAATCAAAAATAATATACACTTTGATTTCAATTACAACACAGAATAAAATATATATGAAAATGTAGAAAAAACATCCAAAATATTTAATAAATTTCAATTGGTATTCTATTGTTTAACAGTGTGATTAAAACTGCGATTAATCGACAGCCCTAATTATTTGCAACACACGGGTTGCAGATCCCCTGATTGATTCCCTGTATTTTTCCCTGTGCCCCAAACATTTGTCCATCTCCCATCCACAGACGAATACACCTGGTTTCTACTGCATTCTGGGCTTTCCTTGTCCATAATAGAGAAGGAATGCTTTACACCTACATATGCAAATGGCGCTTAAGTTAGTTGCTATGAGTGACCATCAATGAATTTCCTGATTCTTGAATTCTTGAGTCTTTGTATTTGATATCACTAGTTATATGCTCTGTAGCTTTAATACAGTCTCTAAATGGTTAATTACTAGTGTACATACATGGGCTAAACTGGAATCCATGACAGTTGCTGTTTTTCCCCATTGGTTTGCTTACTTTTTTTCCTCTGCTAGTCCTTGCCTATCTGTTGACAATTGTACTGTCTTTCCTGCTGCCCAGGCACGTAATTTCGGTGTCCTCTTTGATTCCTCTTTCTTCCCACAAATGCAGGTGCTCAATACATCCTGTCACTACTTTCTTTATATCATCTGAAAAATTAATGAAGAGAGCATTAGTTAAAAATCCAAGTGCTTGTGACTTTTCAGTACACAGCAAATAAATGTTCTCTATGTATAATTTTAGAAAGCTGGCAGAAATCCATATAAAACACAAATAATCCAAAGCACTTCCATTTGTTTTGGCTGTTAACCCCAGCCCTAAATGAGAATTGTGATGTGGGATGGGATTTTGTGGGTGGGGGATGTTAATACCGAGATTTTGTAAAGTTCTAGACCAGTTGTTCTCAACACATGGGCTGCTTGCGGCCCAATCAGCACACAGCTGCGGCCCATGTGACATCCTCAGCGCCATACAGGGTCTGTGTGTGTGTGTGTGTATCTATATATAAAAATTGATTGATTGTGTGGAAGCAGCCCAAATAACACAGAGAGAGCTGCATGTGCGGACCATTGTTCTAGACACCAGGGACTAGATTCACAGAAGGACTTAAACACCTAACTACTGCTTTAGGTGCCTAAATCCCAGAATCAGGCCCTGCTGGGATTCGCAAAGCCTCCACTTACCTACCTTCAAATTCTGTAAACTCACCTGGTGCCCAAATTTTTGCAGTAAAAGTTCCCTAAGTGCCTGTGCATCTGCCTCTGAGCACGCACACTGCAGCCCCATGCCAGGCGTCTAAGATTCAGAGTGATGCGTGAACCAGGGGAAGATACGCATTGCTTTTCCTAATGTGCCTGCAATTCCTGATCCAGTAAATGTGCTCAGACCTTGTCTATCTGATTGGATCTTACAGAGAAGCTTATACAAAAAGCCAGGGAAGGAAGAGGCGGAGGACCTCCTTCCCTAACCACTGAGCTAAAAGTTATGTACACACTTGGAATGGGTTTCAGAGTAGCAGCCATGTTAGTCTGTATCCGCAAAAAGAAAAGGAGGACTTGGGTACCTTAGAGATTAACAAATTTATTTGAGCATAAGCTTTCGTGAGCTATAGCTCACTTCATCGGATGCATTCAGTGGGAAGATTTATATACACATTTTTTTATATATATATATGTGTGTGTGTGTGTGTGTGTAATATATATATAAATCTTCCCACTGTATTTTCCACTGAATGCATCCAATGAAGTGAGCTGTAGCTCACGAAAGCTTATGCTCAAATAAATTTGTTAGTCTCTAAGGTGCCACTTGGAATGGGGAGACTCTTGGTGCAAGTTTGCCCTCCATCTGAAGGGGAGGAGGGTTTTGAACGAGGATCTGCCACCTCTCGGGTCAGTGTCCTAGCCACTGTATAAGATCATAGAATATCAGGGTTGGAAGGGACCTCAGGAGGTCACCTAGTCCAACCCCCTGCTCAAAGCAGGACCAATCCCCAACTAAATTATCCCAGCCAAGGCTTTGTGAAGCCTGATCTTAAAAATCTCAAAGGAAGGAGATTCCACCACCACCTTAGGTAACGCATTCCAGTGCTTCACCACCCTCCTAGTGAAAAAGTTTTTCCTAATATCCAACCTAAACCTCCCCCACTGCAACTTGAGACCCTTACTCAGTTCTCAGTCTCTTCTGTTGAAGCTGTTCCCCTCTGGGTAAATAATTAAAAACATAAAATAAGTATTTGGAGCAGGCAAAGTAGATTCTGTGTCCCCTGCCTCCCTGCTGAGTGCTCTAACCACCGGCTAGAGTTACTGTCATACTTGGTCTCTGGCCCCACGTTGAAGCTCTTGCACTTTGAATAAATAATGAAAGAATCATTGGGCCAAAGAGAGAAAATACTAGTGTCACTCTGTAGCCTGGTGGGTTAGCACTCACATGGGAGGCAGGAGACTCCCAGTTTAAGTCCCCTCTCCACCAGTTTGCAGCAGAGCTAGATTGTGTAAATCTACATGCGCTGGGAAATGCACCTCCCAGCTCAAATGTAGACGTACCTTGGGTTTATGGGAAGACAAGCGATGCCCTGCCTTGTCCTGTCTATCAAGTAGATCAGTAGTGTTAATCTGTTTACAGCCTGCTCAGAAGAAGGGTTGAAATATACTACAACCACATGATTAGCAACCATGTGATAATCATGTTGCTGTGTATGAAATCAATCATGTTATAACCTAGTCCTAAAGTCTTTAAAGTTCTGCAGAGTATAAGGGCTCTTAAACACAGGACAAATATTTCCTTTCCAGGCCAGCTGTGTCAGATAAAGTGGTAGCAATATATCACTACCAAACTTTTACCGGATGGACATAGTGATGGTGCTTGCCTTATTTAAGAGAAATTTTGAACACTGCACTTGCTCAAAGGTTTGTCCTTATTGGGAAACCAAGCAGAGATGAGTATTTGATGACTAGACTACCATGTTAAGATGCCCCTCAGCTTTAATGGAGGACTGTCTGTTTTTGTTTCAAATATCATGTTCTTTGAAATGTTAGTTCTATGTCTGATAAAGTCTAAGGGTAAAATTTTGAAAAGTGTCTAATGCTTCTAAATCTCACTGAAAGCCAAAATTATTTATTTACAATTTAAATACTGCAAAAATTTTCATCAGGCGGTGCTGGGTGGATCTTGTTGAAGAGACTGAGGCAAGGAGATGAGCAGAACTATAAATGCTATACTTCATGATGATCTGCTGTCAAGCATAATTTCTCACATTTCAGCTATTTCTGATGTCTTGTTGACAATTTTAGGGTAGTCTGCTGCTAGAAGTTTCTTTTTAAAATCCTCCTCACTTTGTTCTTTAGATGTTTAAGGACAGTGCATGTAACTTTTAATTGCCTGTACTGAATTTTGTGTGTGTGTATAAATAACTTTTCTAGAATGTTGCTTTTTGTTGAGCGCGCAACAAAATGGTTTTACCATTAATTAGTTTAGGTGGGACTGTGTGGTGGGATGGATCACTCGATAATTGCCATGTTCTGTTCGTTCCCTCTGAACCGTCAGGTGCCGGCCACTGTCAGAAGACAGGACATTGAGCTAGATGGACCATTGGTCTGACCCAGTATGGCCATTCTTATATTCTTATGTCTAAACAGGCTCATGAGAAATTTCTGGTTTTCGTTTTAGGTATTTTGTACAGTGTTAACTTTTTCTTTTTTTTTTTTTTAATTGTTTCCTCTGCCCCATCCCCAAAATAGGTGAATGGGAATTTCACATCTCATCCCCAATCCTCCGCCCCAGCTGCCCCTTCACAGTAAAACCCTAAAAAGCTTCTCCTCTAGGCTGAGACTATTTTCAGCCTCAAAGAGAATTTTCGAGTTGCAAGTGAATGAAAAGGAGATTATGACTATGTGGTCAAGTCATTTAAAATCTTTGCTTCAGTTTCCCCATCGATATAGAACTGGGATCCTATTTACCTAGCTCATAGTGGTGTTGTGAGGACTGATTCAATAATGTTTGGAAAACATTTTGTACATGAGAAGCACTATGCAAGTGTGACGTATTAAGTTGCAATTCAACAACAATAACTATCGCTCTAGTAAAAACTGAAATTGTTTTAATAGTTAACAAAAAAACATTTGGGCCTTTGGTAGTGGTATGTTAAGGAACATACCACTTATTGGACTTATCTTGCTCTTTACATATAAACAGACTTGCATTGCTCTTTCGGACTGGATACCATATCTGCTCCATGTACGGACTTCCCATTGACTTGAGTGAGGATTTCACATGTGGAATTGGTGCAGGATTGGGCCTATACAGATTAAAGCACATGTCTACTGCTAATCAGAGTCCTGGTCTGTGAGGGGAGACAGCTGTTTCTCAAGATCCAAAATGTAGGGCTACACTGCAGCAAACAAGAAAACAATAACCCAGTACTAAGTTAGTTTCATTTTATTTTTCTTTGTGTACAGACCATTGTACATACTCAGTTGGTGATTCAAGATTAAAAAAAAAAGAGCTTAAAAACTTTAAAAAAAATCACCTATTGAATAATATTTCACCAGTGAATAGAGATTATTTTTGCAATAAGGCAATTTCAGTGGATGTGGTTATCATGGGATAATCACACCCCTGGGGTACAGCCTTATCTGTAATCTCCCAGGAGTGTAATTATTTCATGGTAACTGCACCCCCTGATGTTGCATTATTTCCATTATGAAATTCTTAGTTTGATATATAAAGTAACTTACTTTGATCACTGGAAACGGCAAGGTAGTGTTAGAATGTTCCAGCTGTGAGGTTTACAGAGACCAACTATAAGATTTACTACTCCTTTACAAAGTTAAATTAGGCAATCAAAATGCTTCTTCAGGCTAGTCTGGTTTAGAATATTTTTACTGATACAAGCATAACTTCTAAGGTTCATAATCAAGATAAGGTAAAAATTATATGCAATATAATATATATCAGTTGTGATTACAAATTGGTATTCTGTGTGTATATGTATTTGTATTTAATAATTATACACAAAAGTACAGCTAGCCGCCAAAAGTTTGCTTGATTTTATACAACCCTTATTTTTCTAATTAGCTACCAGCATCTGTCAATTATTTGTTCTTTTGATGCTTTATGGAGTTCAAACAGCAGCTTTTAATTTCTGAATACATCAGTGGTCTGTTCAAAATCCTGGAACTATTTCATAATGTTTTAATATTTGTTCATTCCAAAATGTCACTTACAGAAAGTGGTACACACAGATTTAAAATATGCCATATAAATTCAGTAATGGAATTTACTTTTAGAGGAACAAGAGGTTATAATAAAACACCAGAGTTAGTTTCATATTTGGATGACTCCAAGGCTGTGGTCATGGCATGTAATATAAATTAGCATTTAATTTCATTGGAAAAAATGGGTGCCTTCACACACCTGCGATAGGGTAATAATAAGTTTTGGAATGAAAATGGTTAGAGATATGAGGAAGGATCACGACTGGCTCAATTTCTTCAAAAAATGTAGAAGCATCATTAGAGAAGTGAAACTCTGAGTGCTCCAGAAAGCAGTGAACAACATGGTGCTTTTAATACCCAATTTTTGTTTCCTAGCAGATAAAAATCAGTTAGCATGCAATAGGAAAGCAGAACTTAATTCTGTGCTCTACTTAATCTAGGATAGAGTTTTATTAAGAAGAAGTTGTTTAATGTGACTATCACGAAAATTCGTGTAAATAGTCATCTGTATTTAGGTACCATCAGAAAATGCATAGCAAATAAAACCCTCCTTAAAGATCTGCAGCTGAGAGCACTTTGATTGTAAACAGTAGGATCCCACCAAAATTTTCACTTAGCCTGGGCACCAATCAGATTTTAGATTAATCCCAAATTCATGCTTCAAAATTCTCAATATTATGGTTTATGGGTATTAAATATACTTTGCTTTTATAAAAGCATGGGTGAATTCACTGAAGGCATGTTTATTGTTAAATACAATAACAGAACTTTATGTCAATAAGACCATTTCCTTCCCCCTCAAAAAAGAGAAACCTTGAATATCCTCCCAAATATAGTGTTTGGCAAAAGCACGGCTGATTATATTGGCCTTGTACTCTTGTCAAACCAACCTGGGGGAGAAGTGAGCAGTGTAGAGGTTCCCTCATTGAAAATACCATGTCTTTAGTCTTTAAATCAAGGGGATTGTTAGCTCAAGTGCCTCAGCTGATCTCAGCTGCCATAATATAATGTAAGGATGGGTAGTCACTCAGGTAACCAGGACTCCGACCCAAGCCATGCAGACCACTGGTTTAACCTCCTCATTATCTTGGTTACTGTTTTGTAAGATAGCAAATATCCTCTCTCCCCAAGCCCAACAGTTCTCTACTGCTTGGTTCTGATAATGTTTCATTTGTCAGGTGTGTCGTCCTGTCACACACACCCCCCCCCCCGATAACTGGCGTTACACTGATCACAGTTTGAAAACAACCAAACCATTGCTGTCAATTGCATCCAGAAGCAAATTTGAAGCCAGTGAGAAGCACCACTAAGTGGGCAGCCACGTTTCATATTGGATGAAATCTGAGAGAAAGAGTTAAGGGAAGCTTTGTTGATAAATAATCGATTCTAGAGATGACATACTCATGGATCATCATGGCAAGGTCTGCATCAGAATGGAAAAAACTGTCTCAGAAAGTAGATGACAATTAGTACTTCTGACCATAGCTGTTACCTGGCCTTATAAAAGCAGTCAGAGATCAAACGGGGCTTCACCCACCCAGTTTGTGTCTTTATGACAAAAGGTGAGCAAATCCCCTCTCTTTCAAGAAATCAACTCTGTCATCTCCTGGATGTTTCCTCCAGTCAGCCACCATCTTCTGTGAATTGAGCCTCATCAAGGACCCAATCTCAGACATACGCTGAGAGAGCTGAGCCAATGCCCTGTTGAGGTCTGATATTAAAAAGACGGACTGAGTGTAATTAGCAGTTTGGTGTCATCGCAGCGCAAACCTTCTTGCTATAGGAGTGATTTTACTTGTACATTGAACAGGAAACCTAACAGGCTAGAATCTTCAGCACCCCATGCAAGAGAATGCTTGGGACAGAGGAACAATTGCCCAGTGTATTATCTGGGCCTTCTCTGAGAGAAGGGAATAGAGCAGTGGTGGGCAAACTACGGCCCGGGGGCCAGATGCAGCCCTTCATACATTTAAATCCGGCCCTCGAGCTCCTGCCGGGGAGCAGGGTCCAGGGCTTGCTCCACTCCACATGTGTCGTGGCTCCACGCTGCTCATGGCGGCAGCAGCAGCATGTCCCTCCTCCGGCTCCTACGTGTAGGGGCAGCCAGGGGGCTCCACACACTGCCCCCTCCCCAAGCACCGCCTCCGCAGCTCTCATTGGCCGGCAACCACAGCCAATGGGAGCTGCAGGGGCAGCGCCTGCAGATGGGGCAACTCGCAGAGCCTCCTGGCTGCACCTCCACGTAGGAGCCATAGGGGAGACATGCTGCTGTTTCACGGAGCTGCTTGAGGTAAGCGCTGCCCAGAGCCTACACTCCTGACCCCTTCCAGTGCCCCGACCCTTCTGCCCTAGCTCTGATCCCCTCCTGCTCTCTGATCCCCTCGGTCCCACCCTCCTGCACCCCCAGCTGGAGCCTTCACCCCCCCCACCCGCACCCCTGCCCCAGCCCGGAGCCCCCTCCTGCACCCTGAACTCCTCATTTCTGGTTCCACCCCAGAGCCCGCACCCCTAGCCAGAGTCCTCACCCCCTCCCACACCCCAACCCCCAATTTCATGAGCATTCATGGCCCGCCATACAACTTCCATACTCAGATGTGGCCGTCAGGCCAAATCATTTGCCCACCCCTGGAATAGAGGATGGGATTTTCAAAAGTGAGTTAAAAACATATGTCCCATTGACTTTTCTCTACCTGACTCCACAGTCTCCACAGATATTTCATCTTCGTCTATTGCCAGGAGGAAAATCCTCAGAGTTGCCTCCGTAACTTAGCCACATCTAAAACCACTTTGAAGGATTCCATGGTATCAGAATACTCCGGGTATTGGCAAATCTGTTTGGCCAAAACCTTCACAGTAATCTTTCCCAAAAAAGGAAGGTGAGACAGGGCAATTATTGTCAAGATTATCTGCATCAAGAGACAGTTTCTTAAACAATAGCCCCCTAATAATTGCTTATTGAAGAAATTTTGCCATTCTGCTCTCCCCCAAAGAAGCACTGACTAGCTCCACCAATAATAGTGTCAGTATCATCCCACTCAGTTTAACCACCCATGAGAGACACTGACCCAAATAGAGGCCCTAATCTGAAGTTCATGAAGCACTTTCAGGACTGCAAAGGATAAAACTAATTTAAAGTCAAGGATAGAAGATGTTGCACTTACTATTTTCCCCCACAGTGGGTATGAAAATTACTCCATCAAAGTGCATATCTCATCTGAACTCAATCAGTCTTCTCTGGGAAGTAGTAGAAAAGTTGAGTGAGAAATGCTCAACTTTGTATTAGAGGAAGTAGCCGAGATACATTAGGTTGTCTTGACATGGAATGTTTTCGCTGACTGGGACTTCATTGTCCTTGTGGTGGAGTGAAAAAGAGCTCTGCTTTTATCTCAATCACAGCCATGACCTAAATTCAAAAAGTCTGTCCTGTGATCAAGCTCAGTTTCTGATTTCCACCACTGGTGCTCAACTTTCTTCTTTCTCCAGTGACACAAAGGGAGGGGGACATTTGAGAGTATTTAATGGTAGAGACTGAAAAAGTGTGTTCCAAAAAGCTGTTGGGTAGAATAATTCATTGGTTTTTATAGTATACTTCCTCCAAGAATTTTAAAATCTAGCTAATTTTCTTTCATATCCAAGGACAGACCAATTAAACAGGTCTTCCACCTCAAACTGTGAGCCCTGACCGCCAACCATAGGAAGCAGTGTTCTGGATCTCTAATTCAAACTCCAAAATAAATCCACTGTGGGGCCAACTAGGTATATTTAGTGAAAGCCCACCAAAGAGACAGCCCTTGGTTGTTAAGAGCTCTTGAGTCAATCTTGCCTTCATAGTCGATTAAGGTTTCAGAGTAGCAGCCGTGTTAGTCTGTATCCGCAAAAAGAAAAGGAGTACTTGTGGCACCTTAGAGTCTAACAAATTTATTTGAGCATAAGCTTTCATGAGATACAGTTGCATCCGAAGAAGTGAGCTGTAGCTCATGAAAGTTTATGCTCAAATAAATTTGTTAGTCTCTAAGGTGCCACAAGTACTCCTTTTCTTTTAGTCAATTAAGTCACCCAGAACAGCAAGACTTTGTGACTTCAGATCTGAAAATAATATGATCAGCTCATCCTGGTGACCTGCACAACTAAATACTTCTTCCCATTGCAATCCAGTCCAGGGACTCCTACGCTTTGCTATGTAGTTTTTGACCAGTAGGATTGTCTGGTTTGTAAACATAGGTTGCAGAGTTTACATTGAATAGGTAATCCAGTAAATCCCTTGTCTTTTCTTTAGAAGTTGCTGGAGGGACCAGGTCTAAAGCTTGATTGATGATAGTTATCAGTTTCCCTCGGTGAAATATAAGAGCATGTTCTTAGAATCACTGCTGCATAGGAAGCAAAGTAGAACAGTGCTGTAGGTTTATTCCATCTGAAAAATACAATTTTGGAAATATTACAGTAGCATGTAATCTCAGGTCCTCTTTGGATAGGAGAGAGTAGACAGTTTGCTTTTTGCCAAACGTTATTCCAAAAATAATGCATTATTCAAACGATACCATCTCGTAGATCCATCAGCATATATCTGTGGAGGCTCTATAATGATGGATCTTAGGGTTGTTCCTTTTAGAGTAAAAAGAACACACATTTAAACTAGAAACTGTCCCAAACCAGAACCCCCATTCCAGCTCCCTTCACCTGTGTGAAGTCAGCATTGCCACACTAGTCTGTTTCTAGTTCGGCACTCTGGATCTGTACAACTTCCACTCCGAAACTTGAGGAAGGGTTTGGATCTGAATTTCATGGTCTAATCTAAACAATCTGTGCTTTGGTAAAACCTGCATTATATGCAAACAACTAGGGTGCACTAAAATGTGGCTAATGTTAGAAAAGTGACTGTAAAAATGACACCTGTTAGCCTATGGTCAGTGACTTCCCTATCAAATTGTCTGTTCTGAATCAAAACAAGATTCAGTAAATGCCACTACTATGCAAGCATAACATGATGTCTGAAAATCAGTTACTGTATTCTGCCCCTGCCTCTGATGGGAATGAGTTATGCTTTCACTGCCTCTTACCTCAACACTTTCAATAGGTAGTCTAGAATCAAAACTTAGTTGGTAACTTAATTGATTGCATGTAGCAGAACAATTCAGCTTGGTCTTCTGCAGTGCTGGCAGAAATGAAAGCTTTTGTCAGTAAACTAAGCAGGTATTATCAAGACAATGCATCAGGAGCAGATAGGAGAAATAACAAAGTGCTGTTTTGGTAGTCACTAGTGACCAGAAGATTGATTTTGTCCATGCTACAGTTTGGACTATTCTAGCAACCACTATATTTTATTTAATTTTCCACCACCATTGGGGAGAATTTGAAAACTATGTTTTAGACCACTTAAATGTAGGCCTACACTTTAGCCAGCATTATTCTAATAAAAAAGAAATCCTTGTCCACATTTGTTAGTGGAAACCATGATAGCAATTACTATGTACTAAATACAGTTGTTGGCTCTGTGACTTCAGCCATAGTGTGGACAAGACCTAAAAGGAAATAGTTTCAGACGTAACTTCCAGTCTTCTTGTGTATGGAAGGGGAGAGGCCTAAATGGGGAATGAGAGAACTTGTAATTTAGACCTGTAGCAAGTGAAATACAGGATTTTTTTTTTACCTTTGTTGTTTAATAGAGATCATCAGATTGAAGTACAATCTGAGTGCAACCATAACAACAGAGCATTCAGATTTCTTCTGATATTTAATTGAGATCAATTTAACTGAATTAATTGGGACTAAAATCTCTCATTTCACACTTTATTAAATGATTTCAGTTTCCACATTTAATACTCTTTTTCTGGGCCAACTGAATTGTCTGTATTTTTTTTCTCAAATAGTAACTTTAGTAGAAGAAACATTTCAGAAATAAGCCCATTTTGAAATTTCACCTGAAATGTTTTCACGCTGCACTAGCTTTATCGCAGTAGCCCCAAACTTCACACATTCACATGACAGCTCAGATGTAGGCCACACTGTATGTTTTATTTTAAAATGTTTGAGTTATTTCTCTTATTTGCCATAACCGGCTGCTTGAGCCCTACAAAGAAAAGCTGATAGAACTGTCAAGTTCCCCCAGCTATTTCCATTCTTTGCTGCTGCTGGCCTGCCTCCATGACTCACCGGTTAGGCAGGCTGAGCAACCATTGAGGTATTCTAAGATAGGCTGGAGGAGGCAGAGAGCAAAGCAGAGCTATCGGGGTCAATGTAGCTTTGGACCCCATCTGAGGACATGCTCACAACCTAGGTTCCCCTGCACTCAGTAACCCTTTACCTCGCCCTTTCCATGGGAGGGTCACTCTGACACATCACAGGAGACTTAACTGTGCAAGGAGAAACTATTTCTAGCTATTAGGACCATGAAAAAAATAAGGGTCTTGTGTTGGATCTCTGGATGCATCTTAAACTATGGAGCCTCTTCTGTGTGACTCCATAATGTAATTTTAATTATGCATAAAGGTGAACTGTTTAGCCAATTGTCATCATATAGAGGAAAAAAGTCTGGTACCATTCTGCAATGACCTGCTTGCTATATGAAGACAATCGCTTTTATGGCGATACAGACCTTTATAGAAATTTACAATTTTTATTTCTTAAATGGGTGTCTTCAAAAGTTTTTATGTAACTTATCTCTGTTAAGATGTAGATTCCAGACAACAAGCTGTTTGCCCAGTTCAATAATAGTTTAGGTACTGTAATTGCTTTGTTTTAAGAAGAATAAAAAATGGCAATGATGAAACAGATCATTGTTTGATGTTATTTTCAATTTTGCTGATAGATGAACGTTGAGTGATTATTGAAAAAGGGTCTTAGCAATCAGCTCTTTTTATAGGATTTTTATGTCTAACTTTCCATAAACTGGTGACACACAGGACCTTTTCACCCAACTTCCATGCCAACTTCCTCCAAAGTGGTCATTTGTATCCAGATTTTTGATATAGTTTGAGGAGTTGCTGATGTCAGTCTCTGGTTTGCAAACATCAAATATATTTTAAATTGCTGATTTAAGTGAAACTTTTCCAAGTTGATTATCACTAAGGATGGCCAAATTCAAATGTAATTGGATCAAGTTGCAGGGCTCCAAAATAGCTTTTACACTGGACTTGTCCAAAGTCCTTGGGGGAAGATGTTGCAAGGAGGAGTGAGCAAAGCTTGCCAACCATAAGAATCAAGGGTAAAGCTGACACCCCTAGTCTTTCAGATCAACAAGCTACTTGAGGAATAAGAGTGACGTCGCAGATCCTATAAGGCCAGTAACTTTGATGAGATGAAGTCACAAGCACCAACAAAGAGGCCACTCCGGCCTTTGATCAGTCTCCCTGCACCCAAAGAAGGTCTGCTAGCGAGAAGCACTGTGCTAGCAAAATATCACTGCTTGGCTACTTAACTGTAGATTCGGCTCCTTTTCAGAGAGTCAGATAGCCCATAAAGTCCACCTGGGGAAGGTGTCTGGCAACAGCCCTAACTTTTGTCTCATTAAATTACTCATGAGAGTGTGGTTGATGTTTTAAAAATCCTGAGACTTGAGATTGTCACCTGTAACTTCTGGTAGTTTCAAACTTTTCCTTATCAAGAGTGTATTGTTAAAGTCTGTATTCTAATATCTTCAGGCAGGAGTAGAGGGGAGAAGGGCAGAAAGGGTGAGCCAGCTCACAGAAATTTAAAATCTAAGGAGGAAGCTTTTTAATTGTCTCTGACTGTTCCAGACACTAGAGAACAATTTGCTTTCAGTATTAAGCTTCTTAACCACTCAAATTATAAACCTGATAGACATTGGTTAGATTCTTTAGTTGGGATTTATAACCAAACAGCCACCTTCTCGGACTCTGTCTTAGAATTTGTAAGGATGGATGATTTAACTGCAGTCCAATATTGAGGCCAGTTTGTTAATTTTGATATTGATTTGATAGTTGTATTGCTTTATTATTTTTTTATGTATTACTGTAGCTCCCAGGAACCCTAGTTATGGACCAGGACTCCATTGTGCTTGGCACTGTGCAAACATATATCCTAGTTCATTTAATATTATTCAAAATAGTTTAGTTTTGGTTACATTTTATTTTTGTGTTTTAATAAAATTTATAAAACTGATGCTGAATCACATTTCTTTCAGTTAGCAACCTGTGTCCAGAATCTTTGAGGACCTGGCTGGATACCTGCCAGTCAACCCAAAAGCCTGACAAGCTCCACTTAATTAGTCTTTGGTTCTCACAGCTACAATTACTAAATAAATACACCACCAACACCTGAACTAGAACCAAGTCTACAGATCCAAAAATCATAGGCCTCTACCTTTTTAAGACAGAAAAATCTCTCCATTATCTGGCAACTACAGCGAGGATTCTTACACACACTGCAACCAGCCATTATTAGGTAACATACTGTGAATAGGTGAGGTTCCTACACTGCCTCCCCCACAACACAGTACACTTGCACAGCAGGGGCTTGTTGAGAATTTACTCCTGTTCCTGGGGTGTGCTTTTATTTTGCAGCTTTAGAAATGTAATATGTATAAGAAAACTTCAAGGCAGGAGTCTATTTACAGTTTTCCATTAACCCTCATTCAAACTTCTTTTCACTGTTTTATCCCTAGGGCTTCCCCCGACAAGATTTCGTGTCCTCCTCTTAGCTCTATCATTTTAAAGAATCTCAGCTTTTTTTTCTTCCTTAGTTGATTCTAATGAAATTCACCTCATCTAGCTACAAGCTAAATCAGCAAAATAGTTCTGCATTTCCATCCAGGGTCATAACATCCGGCATCCTGTTTCACTCTATCTGTCATACACATGCCATAACCTTTCATCAGAAATATAACCATCATTAGTGATGTTTTTGTAATTTCAGAGCAGTTTCTTCAAATGTAACCTGAGCAGAAGTTTGCAGTAGATTTAAATATATGGGAATTTTCAAGGGGTACTAACCAGATATTTCTGAGCTAATGGAATCTAGAACACAGTTACATTTGTCAAAATTCCAAATTAATAATTTTTTACAGACTTATAACTAGTTTGACCAGTTTTCTTCAAAGTTTGCAGAAAATTCTCCTTTGTCTTCAGAGCAAACCTGTCAATTTCAGGTTAAGCTAGTTTCACTAACCAGAATTATGTAGAATCGCAAAATAAGAATCATGTTTATTTTATATGTTTCAATTTACACAGACTAAAAAAAGGGAACCTTTCCATATGCTGTAGGCACCTTTGATATAACTTCAGTGTAACATACCTATAGATCTAATGTTGCTTACCTCCTTTAAGCGCTGATAATTATAGTAGAACCTGGTTCCAATCTAAAATATTACAGATTGGTGGAGCTATGAGCATGGCTCCATAGTTTCTTTTAAAAAAAGTAGAATCTCATACTAGTCTAATTCATTTTCTTTTCAAGTTTACCTTCCACGGGTTCTTACTTTTCCCAGCAAAGTTAATAACTTGCTGAATACAGTTAGTTTTCTTATGCTTTTAGAGAACAGAGATGTTTAAATACACTTTTGGGTTTATCTGATTCTGAGCAGTCACTCAAGTAACAACTCTGGCCTTAAATTCCAACCAAAGTCAATTGGAGCTTTGTACAAAAATCAGCATAAGGATATATTCCCATAAGCTTTTTATGCAAAGAAGAATCATAGAATATCAGGGTTGGAAGGGACCTCAGGAGGTCTAGTCCAACCCCCTGCTCAAAGCAGGACCGATCCTCAATTAAATCATCCCAGCCAGGGCTTTGTCAAGCCTGACCTTAAAAACTTCTAAGGAAGGAGATTCCACCACCTCCCTAGGTAACGCATTCCAGTGTTTCACCACCCTCCTAGTGAAAAAGTTTTTCCTAATATCCAATCTAAATCTCCCCCACTGCAGCTTGAGACCATTACTCCTTGTTCTGTCATCTGCTACAACTGAGAACAGTCTAGAGCCATCCTCTTTGGAACCCCCTTTCAGGTAGTTGAAAACAGCTATCAAATCCCCCCTCATTCTTCTCTTCCGTAGACTAAACATCCCCAGTTCCCTCAGCCTCTCCTCATAACTCATGTGTTTCAGTCCCCTAATCATTTTTGTTGCCCTTCGCTGGACTCTCTCCAATTTATCCACATCCTTCTTGTAGTGTGGGGCCCAAAACTGGACACAGTACTCCAGATGAGGCCTCACCAGTGTCGAATAGAGGGGGACGATCACGTCCCTTGATCTGCTGGCAATGCCCCTACTTATATATCCCAAAATGCCATTGGCCTTCTTGGCAACAAGGGCACACGGCTGACTCATATCCAGCTTCTCGTCCACTGTAACCCCTACGTCCTTTTCTGCAGAACTGCTGCCGAGCCATTCAGTCCCTAGTCTGTAGCGGTGCATTGGATTCTTCCGTCCTAAGTGCAGGACTCTGCACTTGTCCTTGTTGAGCCTCATCAGATTTCTTTTGGCCCAATCCTCCAATTTGTCTAGGTCCCTCTGTATCCTATCCCTACCCTCCAGCGTATCTACCTCTCCTCCCAGTTTAGTGTCATCTGCAAACTTGCTGAGGGTTCAATCCACACCATCCTCCAGATCATTTATGAAGATATTGAACAAAACCAGCCCCAGGACCGACCCTTGGGGCACTCCACTTGATACCGGCTGCCAACTAGACAAAAGAAGAAAACAGTGTAATTTTTTTAAAATTATTATATGCAAAGAAGGCCAGAGATCTTTTAAAACTAAACAAGTTTAATCCTGGAAGACTCTGGCCCCAGTTCTGAACTGTACCTCTTTACTCCTTGGGGAATTCTGCACCAAAAAATTCAAAATTCTGCAGACAAAATTTGAAAAACTCTATAAAATTCTGCCTATTTTATTTGTCAAAATAACACAATATAATCACACCAGTTTCGATTATTTTGGTAATTTATTTCAAAATACCGGTCAGCAAGTATGTCTGTCACAGTGCAAGTAAAGTAAAAAAAAGGTGCAAGTAATGTTTTTTTGACAAATAGATTCCTTACTAGGCATATTAATACAGAACTTTGAGTAATTCATTTGAACTACAATACAGAAACATATTTCCTGCACTCCTCAGAAGCAGTGCAAAGGCTTGTGGGAGTTGGGGGTAATGGAGGACCTGAGGGAGAGGGAAGGATTGTGGGAGTGAACCTGGAGGGTTGCTGGGTGTGGGTGGGAGAAGTATGGAACAGGATTTTTTGCAGGGGAAGGGAGGAATTATTAGGTAGTTGGTGAGCCTCCCCACATCCCGAGCCTCTCCCATTCAGTCAGGCACATCTGCCCATGTCCCTGCACCCCACCCACCCCCATGTGGCCCTTCAGCCCCCCTCCCATTCAGCCCCTGGCTCAATGCTGTCACCCCACTAGCTCATGAGTGCACTCCCCATTTGTTTCCCCGCCACTAGCCCTTCTGAACCCCAGCAGCCCTGTGTGCCCCACTCTGTCTGTCCTAAGCTGGCTCTGTGGGCAGGGTGCTGTGATGAATGCAGCTGGCTGCTGGCTGTTCTGGGGCCACAGCGGCCTGTGGTGGGTGAAAGGTAGAACTTCAGCACTTCTTGGGCAGAATGTATATTTTGCTTGAAAAATTTTTTTTGCACCAGACATGAATTCTGCACATGTTCAGTGGTGCAGAGGTCCCTCAGGAGTACCTCTTAGAAGGTACAGCCTAAGCAAAGAGATCAAGGAGATGAGAGGGAAAGGGGGCTGTAATTCTCTCTTGCACCTCTCAGATCCTGAGCATACCTGTAGCCTAAGACAGCTACCCCCCAAAGACTGCTCTGATTAATGGCAATTTTGAACAACCTCCTATGGGCCACTCTGCCAGTCTAGAGAATAGTTGGAGTGCTTTGAGCTCAGCCACATTCCCCTGCCCCCCATGTCTGACGTGCCCCTGTGCCACAGGCATCATGCCACCAGGTCAGTGCTGCCAGAAAAGCCCCTTAAGAGAATATTCCTTGGTGGGGTCAGATAAACCAGTTCTTTGGCCACTTTACAGCAGCTGAGCCAACAAAAACAGAGCTATAGCAGGCTGCTTTATGGATGGCTAGGTAACTAACAAAATCATGATATCACAAGTACCAAGAGAAATACAGTGATTTAGTCAGATTGTTCAAAACTGGATTTTTTTTTTGCCTTTTTTCCCTTAACACCTATTTAACTTCAAATACCAGGTGAGCAATTGGGAGAAGAGATCTCTTTGCAAAAGGCTGAATACCCTATGTAGCCCATGAATGGAAGGCTCAGAGAGCTCCACTCTAGCTCTACTCCACTCTAGCTCATTAGTTCTCCAGCAAAAATAGGAAAGACAAAGATTTGAAATTGCTGATATTTTTACAGCAAAAGAAGGAAAACAAGGAAAAAATCTTAAGAATCTTTCAGACTCCTTTATATAATAAAAAACAAATTAGCGCATGCATTTATTCTCTCTCCCTCCCCCCCGCTTGGGGAAAATTTGGACAAGTTACCTATATTTGCTGTGCCTCAGTTTCTCCTATCTGCTGACTGGGGATAACTTGTTTTAATTAATTTAATGTGTGTAAAATGCTGTGAGATTCTGAAGAGGGCAGGAGTTCTAGAATTACTATTTTATTCTGTCAGTTGGTGTATCTCTTCCATAGCCACATTTCATGTTTGCTAGCTTAGAAGTGTCCTTCTGAGCTTTGGTCTGATTAAACATTTTGATTTCTCTGCTATGGTGAAATCTGCCATCTGCCTTTTCATGTCTGTTGCGCTAGTGTGTGTGCCTTTCTCTCACCCATTCTGAGGTCATTGTTTTGCCCTGTTTAGGCTATTGTAATGCCCTTTTTGTTTGTTTCCCTGTATGCATCATTAAAACTTCAGCTGGTACCAAATTCTGTTGCTAGGTTTCCATCTAGTGTAAGCAGGTACCAAGATTATGCATCAGGAGCAGATATGGATAAGCAGAGCAAGGTTACAGCAGCAGTTCTGACTCGGTTACACTCTCTCTGCCTGTCACATTCAGAATCAGACTCAAGATGCTGCTCTTGACCTATAAATCCCTTCCGAATCTTGACCAGATTATGCTCTCTCTGGGCTGCTCACACCTACCCTTCCTAGGGCTGGCTCTGAGGTCATTATCTGCTGGCCTGTTTATCTCACTGGCACCTAATTATGCTGCAGAGTATGTCTGCCATTTCAGTTATTACATCTCTCTGAAAATGCCAGTCAAAAGGTATCCAGCATAGACACCGTTTCAGACAAAACCGAAGAGTAAAATCTTTCCCCTTTGCATCCAATTGTTAATGTGGCATTACAAGTTGTGTAATTAAAATATATTACAATATTAGTAAGTTTCTTTAAGGTTTGATGGCATACTGAGATGCTACGTATGTTGAATTTCTGGTGAATGGCTTATATCAGTATGATTAATCTATCTTTTACCTAATAAATCAGAACAGCTCTTTCACAGACAATAGTTGCATGTTTTGTTTGCAGATGTACATAGCCTTTTTGGTATTGCATACTCACCATGGCTCTGATCTGTACAGTGACAAGCATGCACAGAAATGTTGAGGAGTTAGAACTCATGTTGATGTTTCCCGCCTCTCCTCAGTCAGTATTTAAAACAAAAAACAAAACTGAAAGAAAATGTAAACAAGATGATCAGTACATGCATATTATGTACCTCTGGTCTCAATTATATTTTAGAAGAAAAACAGTCTTTGGTATATAATTCGTTCTTTAAAAATCATTTCAGAGAAGTCCAATTACAAAATAATAAAAATGTACGTGAAAGTTTTAAAATGTGTATTGTATGGTTATGAAAAATGCTATAATATTCTCTTAAAAGTGTGGTTTCTTATTGCTTTTGGAGAGAGGAAGTATTAAAAAGTCTTTAAGTTAATATGTCTGTTCTAGGCTTCCTATATTTTTTTTGTACTACAGTCAAAAGCATACAACCCGACAATACCTAAATATATTGTTTTCAACATGACAAAGTTACATAAGAAGAGAATCCCCTTGCACTTAAAGAAAAATGCAATTATTTTCTATTCTGAATCTCCAGACTGCTGTTTTAAAAAATCATATCTGATTATTTGCTCAGCAGAAGATTATTGAGTTGATTTAGCTGTGATTTTACTTAACAAAATTTCAACTGAATTCCTACTGTGGAGTCCAAAAAAGGTAGAGATATAAATGATACATTCAAACTGTGATTTTTGTGAACAGGGCCATCAATGCACCCCTCAGAGCTAATAGCGGAGATGAGAAACAGTGGGTTTGCACTGAAACAAAATGTACTGGGGAGAAACTTGACCGCAAATGATCCATCACAGGTAATGATCTTTTTATCAGTAAGCTGAAAATGTCTGTAAATCTAAATGTGATTGCTTGTGAATTGCGACTTAACATTTTTTCCAATATGCATATCCATAGGAAAGCTGGATAGATCTAGCAGTGGAAAATACCTTGAAATGTATTGTGTTTTGCTGCTTAGTTTTAGCCAAAGTGACAAATCTGAAATGATTTTTTTAAGGCCACAGTTTAATAAATTAAATGTCTCCTCTGGATGACTAGAAACTGAATATGTCCCAGAAGGGATGATTTGCGCTCCTGCAACATGCATCTGATGTGATACGTGCTGCCTGCAGGCTTACCCCTGAACTGGCTTTGGATGAAACCAGAGGAAAGCATGCAAAAAATAACTCTCTCTATTTAAAGCTTTTTATGTTAATTTAGTTTTATTATATAATTTTTATTTACAAGACTTTAAATATGTAATTGTACTTCTTTAGACTTTCACATAGTGCCTATTTCAGACTTGTAGGTGCCTTAACAAAAATGTGAAATGCATAATTTATATACACTATCCAAAATAGCAAGCCCACCATAAAGCCACCTCACTCATATAGCAAGATAACTGAACTACCAGGCAACCAAGTACGGGGGGCGGGATGACTTGCGAATCAGGGACTGGACCGTACCTTGCAACCCTTCCTAAAAAGCCTGAGTAAACAGACAACTGCTTATGTTCCTTTTTATGCACATACGCAGCACTCTTTGCCTTTACAGGAAATTATGTACTCAGGAGACAATCTAGTTTATGAGATTAGTGTTAAATGTGTTGCAAAGTTCTCACCGGTTTTTTAGAAAAGTCGCATATGGAGAACTTATGTCCTAGTTTCTGCCCTGTTGTTGCTCATGAGTTAAAATTAAAAATGTGAAGCGTAAGAAATTGGGTATTCCAGATGCATGTAATTCGAAAGGAAGGGGGTCTTAAGAATTCCTAAATTTAAATCTGACCTGATTTTTAGTACTGTGTTGTCGTTGTGGGTAGAAAATACAGTTGCAACATATTGTATTTGTATAGCACTTTACAGACAATAATTTAAGCATTATGGCACACTTGTGAGGTGGATGGGTATAACACCCATTTTTCAGTGAGTAAGCTCATGTAGAAAAAGGTTAAGTGATCTGCCTAAATTTCTTTGTGGTTCAGTGGGACTTGCAGTTTCCCATCCACCAACCAATGCTTCCATCTCTTACACTAGACAGAACTCAGGACAGCTTTCCCTAAATGGCTTAGCCTGTGGAAACATTATAGTGTTCACATTATGGTGCTATATGGTTCCTGTACTCTGACACCCAACTCCTTTTAAACCCAATATAGATTCCCTCTTTGTAGCAAGCTAACTGCTTATTTTCTCAAGGTTGCTATTGGGGGTGTATGTGTGTGTGTTCATATACATAAAATCAAATTCTCACACACCTTTTAATGTTCATAATATTTTAATACAGGAATCATTAATTTGAAATGCCACCTTATTTTTATTTAAGGATATGGTATCTTATTACTTTTTCTCTTTATAGGAATTTGTTGCAAGTGAAGGAGAAGATGACCCAGAAGTTGAATTTTTAAAATCGCTGTCAACTAAACAAAAACAGAAACTTCTGAGGTAATTTTATCGCAGTTGCATGGCACTTATTCCTATGAGTTTAGCAATATATAGCCAATAGCTTTTAACTACAGTTTTCCATCTACTGAAAAAAAATCAATTTAAATTAATCTACACTTGACTACCACACTTCGTATTATGCAGCATGCTTATTCATCATTTTGTAATCCAATTGTAATGCAGTTTTAATGGCTTTATTTTCACTTCATATTTAACTTTGAATGCTGTGACACACACACTAACTTTGTATATGCATCAGCTCACAGAGGACAATGTCAATTGCTATTTTAAAATATTTTACACTCCATTGTTTACCATGCTCTCTTCCAAGATTGAAAATTACATTTCTTTCCTTATTGATTTTGCACTTGGCAAAGCTTGACGTACTTCCTTTGTTCCTAAGGGAGCTAAACTTAACCTTTCTTCTGTGTATCAGCAGTGGTGTTACAGTTTACCATAGCCCTAGAATTAGGATTAGCCAGCAGAGGGAGTGCAGGATATTTTTGTGGTTTCCGAACAAAGTTTGTTTTTTCTCTGCTGCTGCCTTGTTGCTTTCATATGCTGAAGGGGAAAGAAGGTTTTACATTTCTTCTCTAATTTTGTGTGTCCTTATTAACCAATTTTGAATCACTGGCTGATAGATGACACAGACATCACTCTTATTTATTTAAATATAATAACTTAAAGAAAAGTTAAAGGAGCACTCTGTGAGCATTGTGAGGTCCAAAAGTGTAATTAACTTTAAATAAGGAAAACAGTTTACACTATTTATGAGGGATAATTGTGTGTGTGTGTGTGTGTGTGTGTGTGTGTGTATATTACACACACACACACTCTCTCTCTCTATATATATATATATGCATGCATGTGGTTTCAGTAATTTAACCTTTAATAATTTTGTTTGGATTTCTAATGTCCCAAACACAGTTTAAATTACTGTATATTTTTAAATGCTTCAGTTTAGCTAAGTGTTTAGGTCCTCAGTGATTTTAAGCTTCTTAATTTGTTTTAAATCCAATGAAGGCAGTCTAGGTAGCATGTCAAATGTAGTGGCTGACTCATTGATAAGAATTAACAAAATAAGAGTGACCAAGGGCTTAAAATTACAAAACTGGGCAAAAGCAGTTGAAATGAAAATAAATGTGTTTGCTTGCCTGATAGAACAGTGTACTGTTGACTAGACATTTTACACCTCTGTTTATGACTGATAAGAACAGCTTTCTGGAGAACTAACATTGGGGGAAGATTCTGAAAGGCACATGTAGCAGATAGGCTCCTAACTTCCACTGAGGGCCATTGGGAGTTGGGCGCCTAACTGCTATTTGTGCCTTTGAAAATTTTCCTTGTTATATTACAGAGTCAAACCAACAGAGCCAGCTCAAAAACATCAACTGGTTGCACTACCAGTTGTAAGGCCCAGGTTCACATTTCTTACCCTCACCTTCCTAAATGTGGTCCATTAAAAATTACTTCTTTGTAGTTCTGAGGGATGGCTAAATGGGAGCTACATTTTAAATACTTCAGTTTAGTTTGAGATCAGAAATTTAAAGCCAAAAGTTCAACATGCTTCGTAAAAAAATGTTGCGTGTTTACTGCGTACTGTCGTTTTAAGTATTGACTGCACAAGAAGGCAGTGGTGCTACATTTTACCTATCTTTAAATGCTTGATTGATCTTTTTTATTTTCAAAATAAAAGGAAATTGGATCGTCTGGAGAAGAAAAAGAGGAAAGACAGAAAGAAGAAAAAGCAGCAAAAGAAGAAAAGCAAACGTAAACACAAGAAACATAAGATCAGCTCCTCTTCCTCCTCCTCCAGTGAGACTTCAGTAAGCAGCAGTGATAGTGAGACTGACAGCAAAGCCATACAAAAGAAGATGTATTCTAAGAAAAGAAAAAAAGACAAGTTTTCAGGGGCTAACAGCAGTGATTCAGAAGGGAAGACAAAGACTAAGAAGGAAAAACTTTATGAACAACCCTCCAGTAGTCACGGTAACAAGGACAAAGATAGGGAGAAGTGTAGACTTTTAAAGCAAGATAGTTCTGGGGAGAACAACAAATGGAGCTCCTGTGAGAGTGAAAGAAAGTCCAAAAGCAGAAACCACAGCACAGACAAGAGAGAAACTGAAAGAAATGAGAGGGATAGCAGAAGCCAAAGCAAGGATGAGAGGAGCGGGAGAAGCTCTTGCACAAGTCACAGCAATTACAAGCAAAGGCAGATAAGAAGACGACAAAGTCGAAGCCCCAGTGAAGAGCAGCACAGGAAAAATGAAACCAGAAGCCACAGCACAGATGCGTACAGAGAGAAAAAATGTAGAGAGAGCGGTGGAGACAGGTGCAATAAAGTAGACCATAAGGAAAGAGGCAGAAACAGCAGAAGCAGAGAGAGAAAATATAAATAGTGTGGGTGACTGGTGCAAACATATCTTCCTTTTGGTTGAGTACCTTTAACCAGGGTTCAGTCAGGCATTGCTTTCTTTTTAAGAAGTTACTTTTCATTTTCCAATTCTTGTAAATTGTCATGTCCTGCAAAACAGCACCAAATCCATTCATTATTTGGGGATATTTGTAAGTTAGATATAAATATTATGGTATTTTTGTAGATATATTTTTGTTGGTGAATGTTTCTTGTATTTGTGTAACAAGCCCTAGACTTTTTGTAAATTATACTTCCTTTGTTCAGAAATATTTTTAAAATACCAGTACATGATGTGTTAACGTTTTGTAGAGTATTATTTCTTCTTGCTTCTGAGATGTAACACTTTTGGAGGAGCATGGGGTAATTTTGGAAGAGTCCCAGGATTTGTATAACAATGCCAAACATTATTTGACATAATTCAGGATAAAAATCACTGCTTCATACTAGATTATTTTTGTACTGAAACTTTTTCAGAGGTTTCACATAAGAGGGCAATTTCACCAGTTAAAATAACAGACAGACATATTTCCACATAAGTGTATAGCCAACATTTTTTGACCTCCTGCAGTATCTAACTTAATCAGGGCTATCTAAACATCTTGAATCCCTGTTGGTAGATGCTAGTACAGTGTTGTTATTGTTCAAGAATTTCTCAAGACATGAAAAGAATATTCACCCTTTCAGCTGTTTCCAAGGTATCTCATTGTGTGCAATAGAAAGTTAAGGCAAATGCTCATTCTTGTGTTGTCATGCAGCAGTTTACTTAACAGTTGTGGGATTTCCCCCCCCCCCCATATGTCATGAGGATGAACTACCTTAATAAACTGTTACTTTCTATAACCAGTATGAATTGCCTAATTTTCCAGAGTCCCTAAGTCATTTCAAAGGCACAGGCAGGAAAACCACATGTTTTTCTGCTGCAAGGAGAATGTCTTTACGGTTTTTAAGAACATGGAAAATGGTTGAGTTAGCAGTAAAATGGTGCAATCAGGCTCAGGCAAGTAAGTTTTCCCCCTCTTCACTACAAATGGAGGGTTGTAGTTCTTTAGCTGTCCCACCTGCACATTTTAAAACTGCCAGGCAAAAGCTTTAAATATCATATGGAGTTAAAATGCTGTAGAAGTGATTTGACCTTTTAAACACGTTTGAAAGTTTTCACCCTTTCAAACATGTCAGGCTTTTCTTCTTTAAATACTTGCACCAGCTTGCCCCTTAGGCCCTTGGCAGTGCTGATATTAATGGGAATTGAGGGCACTCAGCACTTGGAAGGATTGGGCCCTAAATTGATCCATAGTATTTGCTTGTAAAAGCTGTCATTTAAAAGGGACAAGAGGCAAATTTGATAAACTTGGGGGGAATCTTTAACAAATAAACCAAACTGTTGGGAGAAATGTTGGGACTCACTCCGACTGCCCAGTGGTAAGATGTAACCTTTTAAAGCACATTCCATTTGACTCACAGAATATTAACAAAGTACTCTCAGGCATATCCACCTAAATATTGGGGGTGAGGCACCAACAGAATCAGGCACCTTTGCTACCACGTGGCATTTATTTTGTTTCAAAAGGTCTGTAAAACACTGTGCACCAGTCTGGAAAAAACACACAGCAGCCTGGATACAAGGTAGAAGCCAGGGTTGCTCTCTCCAATGTTTGGGTAGTTGGGGAAATGGCCTGTTTTGGTATCCCATTGATTCATTTTAAACTGTGTGTTTTGAACCCAGTTTGAAAGGGCACAAGGAATAACAACCAGCAGGATGTGATGCTCTTCTCTCTGAAGAGCTCAGTCTGTCTCTCCATGAATGTGCAGTGTATTTTGTTGCACATGACAGACACAGGGCCTTGGATCTGCACTAGTGGCTTGCCAGCCTTGCAGCTTGGCTGTAATACAGCTACTAACTTTCTGGTGCAGACAGAAGGAGGAAGGGCTCAGCCTTTGGATCTGCACTAGTGGCTTGCCAGCCTCTGTTTGTAGTAGGCATTTGTGTATGCTGTGTGTGTTTGATTTCTGTTTGCAGGCACTTCGTAAAGTGTATGAGCATCTGACACTGCCTTTGTGCCTGCAAGGAGGAGGTATTAGTCTGTGGTTAAGTGGTGTGTATCTGTTCTGCTGGCTGGCTGTTCCCTGTCTGCAACCTGGAAAAGACAGAAACAAGCAATGTAATCTTGGAAATATATGGGTAAGAGGCAACATCGGGCAGGCTGATAAATCCAGTATTTTTGTTAGTTACCTGCTCTTCTGCCTTCAGCAGCAAGCGGAGGCAGCTTTGGGAAAGGATTCACACTGGGTCAGGCGAAGAGCCTTGTTGCCCTTAACATTTTCTTTAGCTCAGTTCAAACTGACAACCCAAGGGAGGGGCTGGGAGCAGCCCCAG
This sequence comes from Lepidochelys olivacea, assembly GCF_965140295.1. Taxonomy (NCBI): domain Eukaryota; kingdom Metazoa; phylum Chordata; order Testudines; family Cheloniidae; genus Lepidochelys; species Lepidochelys olivacea. The sequence goes on along the minus strand of NC_140421.1, from coordinate 42,476,908 downwards.
CTCCCTGTTTGGCAAAGCTGCTCTTGAGAAGGGCCTGATTTGCTTACCTGAGGCTACAGAGCTTTTAAAGGAGGGCAACCAGGGTGCCTCAAACCTAGCGCAAAGGGGCCAGGATTCCAGAGCGGCCTGTTGTCAAAAGCCTCGAGGGAGCAGCTTGAGCTTGGCCTCCAACCCCGTCGTTGTTCCTGCTCAGAGCGGAGGGAGCGCGCTGGCGCGCCGGCCCTTGGCGCCCACGGCACCTTCTACTCCCGCCCCAGAGCTCCAGACACACACAGCGCGCGGGGGCCCCTGGCGCCGCGCATTGGCTCTTCCACGCAGCCCGCCCGAGGCCGCCGAGCCGGCCTGCGCGCCCCGGGAAGCGTCGCCCCACGGCTACTGCGCGCGCAGGGGATGGTGGAAACGGCGCCATTTGACACTAGCGAGTGAGCTCCGGGAGGAGGTGCTGTTGGCTCACGAATGGCCGGGGACGTCGTCTCCCGTTTGCAGCGGGACGGGATTAACCCTGAGGCCGGGCGCAGGATGAATGGCTGGTCGGTAAGTCCCCAGCCCTCGGGAGCCACTCGGGCACAAACCGGCAGCGGATTTGCTTAACCCGCAACGTTGAAGGCAGCTCCCCTGCGAGGCAGGGGCTCTGCAGGCTGCGGAGACGCTCTCGCTACGTGAACTCTGGGCTGGGAGTAACTCGGCTCCGTGCTAGGAGCAGGGGGCCTGGGGACTCGCCAGCCCCGAGGTCATCGCCCGCTCGTGAGCGGACCGCATGGAGGAGGGGGAATGAACAATGCCTGTGGCACTGGCGCTGCGGGGCCAAAGGCCGAGTCTCCCGCTGGCTCCCCTCACCGGGGAGGGGTGTTAGCCGGGGCCGGTCGTGTCTGGGAGTCCCCGCCCCCACGCCTGGGGCGGGGTGCTAGACGGGGCCCGGCGCTGCAGGCTGCGAGCAGACCGCGCCTTGCCCCGCCTCAGGGAAAGTTGTGGGAAGTTCGGGGCCGCAAGGCGCTGCTGTAAACAGGCGAGTTCGTGCGGGGAGGGGACCCCTCTGCTTGCAGCAAGGCCGGGCAGCAGGGCACCGTGCAGGGGAAGGTCCCCAGAGGGCGCGGTGTTAATGGGAGCTGTAGTGGTCAGGCAGGAGCCCCTTTGTCATCAGCCAGAGCGGGAGCCCGGGCCGCTGTGACCCTGCGGGGCAGCCCCAGGGCTGCCAGAGGAGGGGCCGCCGCTCCAGAGACTGGGGGCGGAGGGGTGTCAGACCTCTGCCCCGCGCCCGACCCCCAGGACAAGAGGCCGTGCTGTCATGGCCCTGTGCTGCTGGGAACGGCCTCGGCCAAGGCTGGAGCTTCTCGGGCCACCGCTGTGCTTCCCGCGGGAGCCGAGCCAAGCCAAGGTGTAAAGTGCCCCACGAAGAGAATATTAGTCTCCTCCTCATAGGCCCCCGGGCCGCAGCCCTGTCAGCTCGCAGGGCTCCAGCTCCCCTCCAGCTCGCTACCCCCGGCTCCCAAGGCTGCTGGGCCGGGGGGCAGAGACCGCCCCCAAGGTTGAAGCCCCTGGACAGTCTTTGCTCCTGGGAGGGGAGTTAGCCCGGGGGGGTTGTGTAGCCCCACATGCAGGGCGTAGCGAACAGGTGAGTGGCCCGGCCTGTTTCAGCTCCCCAGCTGCTCACGGGGAGGCGGCTTCCACAGGTGAAAGGCGGCTTCCGCTTTAATTTCGGCAAGTCTCCTCCTGTTTGTGCTGTAACAATGGAGAGGCTTAACTTGTCATGGAAACGTGTTAATTAGGTGCGGAATGACAGTGATCAGCAGGAAAACAGGGCGTTTTCCATTGTGCTCCCATTAGCCAGAAGTGCACATTATGGTCAAAATGAAGTCCTGGCCCTTGCCCCGGTGAAGTAACCGCAAGTGCAAGGGCGCTACTCCGCACCCTCCAAATAGGGGTCGATTTTTCTTGTAATTTTAAGATGACGATCGAGTTAGCATTGTTGGTGTTCGAGGAACTCGGAGTACCGACATCTGGATCATATTTTTCACACTGCTCCATTTTCCCTGTAGCTCTTGGCGCTTGGAAAACTGATCGCTGAAATTTATGGCGAACGAAAATAAATTACTAATTTGAAAGTAAATAAACAGGTGACTCAGATCAAATTCCTGCTTGGATCGTTACAATAAATATCCCTGAAGGAAGCTCTCTATTTATGTTGTCATTGATTAATTCTCGCTACCTCATTTGATTTCGATTTAGAACGATTTGATTCTAATTTAATTAGCATGTAATTTGGATGTACATAATTACTGTAATTATGACATTCAGGTAAGGCAGCTTTAGGCTGAAAGGCAATTTCAAATTTTCTAGCAACCTACTTTGTACTTGGAAATGGACAAGGACTTTGCGCCCTGCTATCCAAGTAGTAATTAGCACATCTCTGAAACAGGCAGGGCTGGGGATTTATATTAAAACACCAACACAAATTCAGCCGCATTACCCCGTGCAAAGGTAGCTGCATTCTACTGAGAAACATATTATTTTACTCGTCGCATGGTCACGGATGACCGAGTTCCCAAATACTAACTCCAGCCTAGCTCTGCACACGAGTCAAAGGCGGAGTGGCACCGAGGTGCAGATCCCATTGGGGATTAAGACCCAAACCCGGACATTAGGTGGACTTTTAAAAACCATACACGTTTGGACTTGAGGATAGAACTAATTGGAAAGGGCCGCTCCTGCCCACAAAGTGATTGCACTGAATTAAGGACCCCTACAGATCAGAGCAAGCGGCTCCGTTGTGTTCCCTAGCCGGTTGGTTGCCTAGCCTGGGCGCCGGGCCAGCTCAGGGGTGAAAGGGCAAGGGATCGGTGGCCCAGACCCGAGCCAGGTCCCTTCTTCAGGTGGGTGATCTCTCCAGCCTGGCTCGATTTTTCCCCCCCTAGTCTGGTAAGTTTGCTCATGAAACAATAGTTTCTAGTACTAACTTGAACACTAACTTCCCCCCGGCTGCTAAAGGCTCTGCGTGTGGCTTGAGGGTCCTGTGCCCGCTGCTGGGGGTGGTTCACCCTTGCTCTCGGGAATGGAGGGCCAGGAGGATTGCTGCGGTACCTCCATCTGCCTTGTAGGGAGTTCGAATACATTTGAAATCCAAGTCTCTGCCAGTCGGCGGAGGGTCTCTTGCTTTAGCTTTACCTGTCCAACATTTCCAACCTTGCCCAGGTAAAACATTGACTCCAGCCAGGCCCACCCCCACGCCACGTAGCGAGGGGCTGATTCCTTCTGCCAAACGAAATGAGCAGGGATCTTTCCTGCACCAGCACAAAAGTCTTAGCGGTTCGCAGCTTATGCCGTAGGGAGCGAAGCAAGTGCCGCCCTGTGCTCCTGAAGCTCTAGATGGCGCCAAAGAGCCACAGTTATAAGCATCCCTCAAAGGCATCAAGACCGACTGTCAAACATAAAAGCAAATCAGTTTTCCTTTTTTTGTTGTTAATGTGTTAAGAATGTTATTCCTTAAGAAAATTTGTAGCTAAATTATTCTCACTTAAAATAAACACTTAGTGTACCAATTACCCAAATGGGCGGGATTTCTGTAAGATTTCCTTCATCTGCATTTTGGGAGTGTGGCAGAAACATCTTAAATCAGCTAATGGCTGCAAATAAATTAGAGCTTCAATAAATAAAGTTTCCCTCTCAATTGCAAATTTTAAACAAAGGTTAAAAAATAACTGTTCATACACAAAGATGGAGTTCTATATTATCTCCTTAAACAAACATATTCATGCTACCTTTACTACTTGTATTATTATTATTTAAAGGACTATAATACACCCTAGGGGGCAGGAGCCACATCTCCGGTGAATTAGGAGCAGAGCGACATTTACCAATAGTTTGCTCTGATATTTTGTCTTTCGTCGTCTGTAAATCTTGTTTAATGGGGTTAGCTACAGGATCGAGTATGGAAACTCAGTCCCACAACGTGTACTGGTTGGAAGTAACCATGCAGGCAAAATGTAAATTACTAGTAGTCATAAAAGTCGCGTTTGAACGGGGCCACAACTGCAGAGAAACAGCAACGAAGGGTGAAAAAAAAAATCTAAATCCTCTTTCGACTTCTCTGGCTCCCTTCCCATTAGAGGGTGACACGTAAAAAAAACGTTTCTCTGTGTCCCAAGGTTATGTTTTGCCCCCGGGTTTGCAGGCTCCCACTATAGAAATGCCATTTAACTGTAATTGAAAAGAGTGAATCAGAATTATTTTTCGGTTCTCACACTGTCTGTTCTTTATCCTGTCGTACAAAAGTTCTGTAGTCCCCAGACCATATAATTATCACCAACAAGTACTAAAGAATGGTGCCATTTATTTTTTAAAAGGTTACATGGTTTCTATTTTCTTGGTTAAACGAACCGGCTCTGCGGCCCAGAGTTGCTCCCTTCTTCATTTCTGGGGAGTCTGTAAATGATGGACGTTTTCTGACCCCAAGGGGCAAAGGCAATGCAAAGAGGTCCTTGATCATTGAGCTGAGAATTGTAACCCTGGCCTGGCAGAAACTGGACCTGGATGGCTTCCTTTGATCTGTTTTATTATGGATTGAAAACAAAGCTGACTTCTGCCCAACACCCAGTGAGAATGCATTCCTCGGAAACCCCAACAACTGACAAGGAGGGGAGTCATGTCCTGCAGCTCAGCAAGCGCACTGTTTATTTTACATCTGCCCGCCAGTGTCATCCTCGCCAACTCCCATTGTCTCTCTCCCCCGCCTGCCCTAGAATAAAATACATCTAATACAGATCCTCTAGGCACTCCGGGGAAAGAGTGGTGTGGAAAAGCAAGAGGGTTTCCCTTCATCTTACAGAACGGTCTAAGTTTAAAAAGGGGGATAAAGAAAGACAAAAATAGGTCAGGAAAGGAGAAAAGAGAGTGAAGATAATCGATGCTTTTGAATAATTTAGGCCGAGGAAAAATGAACTCAGAAGATGGTTTTGAAATTGCACTCTTGCTAAGATTCCTTCCGGCAGTCCCTCAGCATCGCCGCGGAGCCACACTTGTGTGCATTTAAAACAAACGATTTAGGCACACGCTCTGTTAGTGTCTTGTGACAGGGTTGGGAAAAGTGAAATACCTTCTATTAATAGTCACAGCTGAATTTTTTATTTCAAAATCTTTGATTTGTGACTGACAGCACAATCCTTTTTCTGATTTTATTTGCATTCTCTAGCTTGTACTGGCTTAAAATGTTATTCCTCCACTCTGCACAAAATTAACTTTTTTTCTTTTTAAATAGCGCAATTATCTCATTTAACCATTTTTTTTAAAAAAAATACTGTGGCTGTTAAGTTGGTGGTCAGGAGACAAAGGGAGTGAAAATAATTTTCATTTCAATAATTGCCTTCTGGTCAATTTAACTGTGCCTTATTTTGAAAGAGCCTGTCTAAATGAGATTCCTGTCCCAAATGTGTTCCCAGGCCTTAGCCCAGCCTTTAATTATTCCTGAGGTTTTTTTTCTTCAGAATAAGACGCTGCACTGAGTAATCACAAAGAAGTCAGAGAGCATCCTTGAACCTTTTCAATAGCAGAGCCACTGATATTCAAATAACATGCAAGGACCATTTGACTGCATGGGGACATAAGCATTTCCAATTCACTATTTGCATAGATCAACTGTCTTTGAAAAGGAAAGGAGCAGTTGTCTTCCATAACATTAAAAAGCCTAGTTATCAAATCAAGTGCTTAGTTTGGGGCTTTTAAAACGTTTACATTTTATCTCAGGTTGCCCTTTACCGTTTGACATGCAAATTTGGTGCAGTTAATTTAGACAATTAAAAGGATCTTCAAGGGAGCTTTGTCACCGAGAATATTCGGAGTTGTCCCCGTGGACCAGCTGAGATAAAGTTGGCCAGAACAAATGATGTCTAGGAGATTAATTAGATATTTGATAAGACATGAATCCCTAATAAGGGAATACAAGGCACAGGGGGCTGCTATGTGCTCTAAGTCAAAATTAATAACATTTAACAAGATTTTCATTTAGCATGAAATGTCTGTTCCGGAGTAGTGACTCTAGCGGTTTATTCCCCTGAGATCATCTCCCAACCTAGGAAGCCTTGTGAGGCTAAAGACTTTTTTAAAAAACAGTTTCTTTGAACAGTTTACGTTAAATCTATTTGGGGGCATTTTCATAAAATGCGTTTCCAAAATTTGGATAGGTTTTAAACCTTTTTTATTTGGGGTCAGATCTTGGGGGGGCGGGGGAATGAGCGTTTGAATGAGGAAACACAGTTATAGGACATAACCAGATTGAAATTTGCCTTAAGATATTTGATTAATTTGGACCCTTGGCGTCAAATGCATTTCTTGTTTTTAAATCCCATTCGCTTGTATTACTGTACTAGCATTGGGAGAGGAAAAAAGAGGGTTTGCGCTAAAAGCTGCTCTGTATAAGGGCTGGGAAAAAAGAAGAAAAAACGTAAGTATATTGTTCAGAATCCTTTAATAATACCAAAATGAAAATATTAAGTCAAGATTTTTTTTCATACAGATAAACGCATTTAATTTCTTCAAATGACCTTAACTTACGTGTGTTTGAGTGAAATGTTAACTCAACATTTTAAATAGCTTTTACATATATACCGACTTCCACAAAGTGCATCAGAAATTTTTTTAAAAAAAAAACTTCCTGAATTTCAGGAATTCACCAAAAAAGACAAAAAAGAGAGACAAAAATAAACCCCCTATCAGGATCAACGCTTACAAGAAAAATAAGATAACACAATCTTTTTTGAACTCTATTTATACAGATGTTTATGGAATACAGAGGAACTGTCTCAGACTTCCACTTTAATTTCTCACCTTAAGCCTCTTTTAGGATGCTTTCCTTTTTTAAAAAAAACAAACAAAAAAAGTGTCATTGTAACTAGATTTCGTCAGGCAGGATCTGGTGTAGCTAGAGACTAGTAATCCACACCAAGGGCGGTTTTCGGTCCCGTTGGTTTCACACTGCTCAGTCTGTGCGGGCTTGGGTCTCGCTATTGCTCTGCATCAGGAAGCTGTGTCAGTGTCCTGCGGGGCTGAGGGTTGGGCTGTGTCTCTGGGGCTTGGCCCTGGACCCTGCGCTTTAGTCCAGTCGCTCCTGCAGTCTGAGCGCAGTTTGGGGGGCGGCTCCTTCGCCTCTCCCCGGCCGGGGCTTTGCAGGGGACGAGGGCGGCTGTTCCGTCCGGGCCCCCTACGAGTCGTTCGGCCCCGCGGTGGATTCCTTGCCACCGCCTCCCCGGGCAGCGGTCACCCCCTCGTGCAGGATGAGGTCGGGGGACTCAGAGCGGGGGGTCTCCAGGTTGCTGGCGTCCGTGTCGCTGTCGCTGCCCTTTTTGCCCCCGCCGCCCCCGTTGTGCGTTTTAATGTGTTTGCTCAGGTGGTCGCTGCGCATGAAGCGCTTGTTGCAGACGGGGCAGGCGAAGCGCTTCTCGCCCGTGTGAGTCCGCAGGTGCCGCTGCAGCTCGTCCGAGCGCGTGAAGCGCTTGCCGCAGAAGAGCCAGTTGCAGACGAAGGGCCGCTCGCCCGTGTGCCAGCGCAGATGCGCCTTCAGGTGCGAGGTCTTGCCGTAGACCTTGCCGCAGCCCGGGATGTGGCAGCTGTGCAGCCCCTTGCGCCGCAGGCTTGCCCCGGCCGGCCCCAGCCTCTCCGCCTCCTGGCAGTTGGGGCAGTCGCAGGTGGCCCGGCCCGAGTACCTGCGGGCGGAGCGGGCGGAGCCTCCCCCAGCCGCGGCGGCCGCGGCGCCCGTGATCATGGCGCTGGCTGCGGCCACCGCCGCGCTGGAGTCTGTGTAGGAGGGCAGCACGGGCTTGAAGCCCTCCTGGGTCAGCAGGTGCTGGCTGGTGGAGAGCAGATGCGAGGCGGCCGTGGAGCCCAGGCCCGTGGAGCTGAAGGCGGAGTGAGTGAGCGAGCTGAAGTCGGGGTTGTAGGTGCCCAGCTGGGAGTGCAGCGAGGCCTGGGGGGCGCCCGAGTGCAGCGAGCTCTGGAGCCCCCCGGCGGGGTTCTGCACCTCCAGCCAGGAGCCCGGGTTGGTGTGCACGTCCCACCACGAAGAGGCCGCCCCGTTGGCCACCTCTCCCGCCGCCAGGGTGGAGTGGAAGCCTGACTTGTACCACGATTCGTAGGGGTGCGCCATGCCCACCCGCGGGTACAGGCTCTCGGCCGCTGAGCTGTGCACTTTGGAGATGAAGGCCGACTGGCCGCCGGGCTCCTGCGGGGACACGCCCGCAGCTGCCGAGTTGGAGAAGAGGCCGCTGTAGTCGCTGCTGAAGGCCGAGGAAGTGGGCGAGGTGGAGGCCAGGCAGAAGGCACTGTTGGCGGTGCCCGTGCCGCTGGCCAGCCCGCTGGAGCCCCGGCTAGTGGCCACCGTGAAGCCCGAGAGACTGGAGCCCAGGTTACAGCTGGAGGTGGAGCGTTTCCAGGGGTGAAAGCCTCCCTTGGCGAAGGCGCTGGACTCGGGTAAAGTGGTCAGGGGGCTGGTGTTCCCGATCTTATTGCAGGTCGCAGCCAGCATGGCCAGGGGAGTTGTTCCAAATCTTGGCTCTTCCTAAGGGAGACACAAAGCAAGCCCGTGAGCCTTGGAGAGCCCAGGAGAGGCGCACACGCAAACACAGCAACGTGGCTAAATACTCTCTGCCCGAAAAGTAACACTGCAAAAGTAGCCTTTCGTTTTGGATGAAAACGCCACCCTGCCCAACTTGATGCAATGTCTATCTTGTTTTCAGGGTCCTACAGTGCTTGAATAAACGCTACAAACCAAATTAATTTAATGATACACTTCTCCATAGTCATAATGGGGACGACCGACAGTGATGTTTTAAAATGGCACAGGCGTAATTTCTTAAGAGAGTTTTGTGGCGGTTTGAGACTCTTTATGGCAATGCTTTCCTCTTTCAACGTGCGATTGTAAAGGCAAAAATCCCCAGGGAAACGAAAAAACGACGTGCTCTAAAGCCACAAGGGTTATGGCTTTAGAGCCAGCAGAAACATAAACATAATTACATTGCTACATGGCTTTGGTGCAAGCATCACGCACCAGGCTGGTTCGAGAAAATCCATTCCAATTTGGCATAACCCGCCTCGAGTTTTTTTTAAAAGCTTCATTTCTTTCAAAATAAAATAAACTTGATACTAAAGTCGTCTTGCACGTGAATGGTGCGACTGGAAATCAGTCCCGAACGCCCCCGAAACATTAATCGAGTTTGCGCTTCAATTGCAGCACATCGTCATTTATATAACGAGAAACTGCGATACAACAGCAACAGTTTTTTTTCAGGGTAACAAACCTGCCCCCAGAAACCACAACGAAAAACGTGCCGTTGGAATAAAGATGTTTCTCTGACTTACCCCAAGTATAGACGTAGCCATAGCACGTCCCTTGGCTGGGTGATGGGATCGAATGGGGGGCTCTGCTTTGCGCTCAGCCCGGAGAGGTTGCTCAATTTCCTCCTAGCTCCCCGCTTTATTCCAGTTGCACTAAGTACACTCTTGGCTCTGGAGGGCTAAACTCAGCCTAAGTGTGGGGAGCGCCTGCTTTGAAGTACCGCTGGCTGGGTCTCTCACCCAATGAGGGCGCAGAAAGAGCAGGCTGGAGCTGCCCTGCAGCCAATCAGATACTTGGAGGTGCAAGAACCAGGGCTCAGGGCGCGTGCCAGTCAAAGGCACAGGGATAAAACTCAGTGCTTTGGACTAAAGAAATTATACTGTAATTAACTTTAAAAAAAACAAAACAACCCTGGGTTTAAATATCCTTAAGGTTGTGACATAAACCAACAAAAGCTAGGAAATTCAAAGTTAGGGCTGACACTTCCTCCGTAACTAACGGTCTGTGGGAAAAGGGGGGGAAGCCACAAAGGGCAGGAGCTGAATGTCAGCATTCACTTTGAATTTTGTCAGTTTAACCATAGATTAAAATTATTCGACTGTATTATATATTCTCCATAATTACTTACCCAATCCAACATACTAGCTGGATCCAGGAAATATGTATTTCTGTTTCTTGTAAAAAGAAGGTTTATTTGCTCAACAGGCCCTTCCTTTCATTGCCATTCTAGAATCTGGTCCATCAGACAAATTGGGCAGGTGGGGCACAGTCAATGCACATCATACCTGCCCAAAAGTGATTACAAACATTTCTGTGCTAGAACAGTAAGCACATTCCAAAGTGTATTTTACTCCTCTATATTTTTGTCAAAGTACTAAGTGATTCGTCATGTTGATGCATAATATATTTGCTAGTCTCTTTGGGGAAAAATATGAAGAGGCTTTTTAGTTACATATCCCCCCAAAACAGGATATTAAACCGACACGTACTGTATCTTTCTTTTTATATTCTCATAACTGCCCAAAGGAGCCCGAGGAGCGATATTTTTTGCTGGAGAGGAAGGGTTTTATCTTAAATAACAATCCCTGGTTAAAGACTTTGAATGTCAAGTCTGTAACCTGGAGCACGTTTTTCGAGCCTTACAGAAAGCCATGAAAAACCACTGTGCTTGCTAATGGCAGCGAGCGTGCTTCCTCCTAGCTGCGCTAGGGCGCCGCTGGAATAAGCCTCCCCAGCACTCGCCTGTGGCCTCTGCACTCTACACACTCCACACGCCCAGTGAGCGACAGAGACTTTACCTGCTCTCTGCATGTGCGAAATGTAAGTCCAAACCTTGGCTCCTAAATGTATTGCAGGCTAGTCCCTTTGATTGTAATTATTAGAAGCTTCTTAAGTAATTGCATTGAACTCACCCGCACGGTGTCGCGAAAGTCAATAGACGGACAACTTTTTAAATATTGCGATTGTATCTGTAGAGCTGAGATTATGACGGTGTCCTCTTTCTCTCTCTTCCCGGGTGCAGCTAGTTACAGTTCCGAACCAGAAATCTGAGTGCATTCAGGCAACCCTAGCTACTTGTTCTGGATTGCAGTAAATATTCTCCTTTTCCTCAAATCCGCTTCAGTAATCCAGCATAAACCCCAGCACTAGATGCAAAAATACACATTGTTAAAGGACGAGGTGGAGAAAACCATGGATTAAGGTTCTTTTTCTCTTGTCTTTATTTCATTGCTAAATGTTCCAACTAGAGAAGATAGCACGTTGTTGTACATTGTAAGTAAGACCCAGTCTGCAATAACTATACCACAACGGGCAGGGATGTCAGTGGAGATTTTCTTTCATTTAAACATTTAAGGCTATTTTCAAAGGGTGTTTGCCTTTTTGACGCTGTGAATATTTAAAATGGTGAAAGTCAGGGGAAATACTGTTCTGCCCCTAATACTTTGCACATTGACTTACGCTGAACACAGGGGGCCAGCGAGTGAATTGCAATCCCTTTCTCCAAGAGGTCTGCCTGGAGCAGATCATAAACGGCAGTTTTACCCAGGAGGGCTGAAGTGCTCCTCGGATGGAGGCGATTGAAAAGGGATGGGGGGGGGGGGGAGCCTAGAGCACAGGAAAGACTAGGAGTCCGACAGGGGCACCCGGGAGCAATCGCCCAACAGGTGACTCTTTTCTACACGGGGGAGCCAGCGCTCCTGTTTGTTTAGACGATCTGCCGTTGATTTACTAATAGGGGTGATTGTTCAGTGGCAGCGAGGCGTTTCTGACCAACCCCGAGGCAGCACAGGGAGGAGAACTGGTGAGGCTTCCCCCCCCCCCGGAAAGCTGACAAAGTAATGAATAAAATAAGCTGCAAAGGGAGTTAAAAATTGTGATGTTCAAAACCCAGCCATTTAACCCAGAGGGTAAAGGCACCTACTTACTACTGGCCTTTTCACATTGTCTGTTTCCAAATCCAGTCACTTTTTTTTTTCTGTTTTTAAACACACATGGGTAGGGGTGTTACATATAGTATTAATCAATTTGATAATAACAAAAGTAACTGAAATCTACTAAAAGAAGGCACACATTTAAATAAATAAACGAATATGCAGCGAAATAGAAAACGCTCTTAAAAATCTTTAGGGGGTCAAGAATTTTCTGACAGATTTTTTTCAAACACCAAAAATCTAGTTTTTAAACAAAGATCAATGTGTTATGCTAAAGTGTTGAGCTGACTGTTAAAACATTTGGGGGGATAATGACAATGTAACAAAGGCCTGGTTTGGAGTGAATCACCACCCTTTTAAAAGTTAGAGCAATTTTCAAGAGAATAGCTTTCAGCAAACGCTTTACATTATTCAAAACGGCCAAATAATGCTCTATTATAGCGCCTGAATGCTGCCAGTCAGCCCATAAGTGCAATTTGTGCAAAGGCTCGGTGCCTTATCTCCACTTCTTTATAAAGAGGTGAATATAAAACAATTTCTTCCAAACCCAGACAGAGAGCACGAAAATTGCTTCCCTTTCTGCAATCAGGGCAATTTAACTGGAGTGCAATTAGCACTATTAAATGTCGATTCTGCATAAACAAATCTGACTAGGAAGCGAAAGTGGGGTGAGAACCTCATATAAACTGAAACTGATTTTTTAAAATTATGTATCCGGGTCCTTTACAATTGATCCGTGACGTTTTCATCTTGGAATATATTTACATCATAAATACACTATGGCTAAATCAACATAAATCTTTTTTAAGTCTCAGTGTGAGTACTAATAAAGAAGAATGGTCTAATTAAATGAAACAGGTTCACTTCCTTTGAACAAATATTGTTTCCCACCTTCCCTTTAACATGGATCTTTTGATCCGTGCAACTACTAAAGTTGCTGTCTTCAGGAGGTAAAGCTGGGAAACAATTCGTTCATTAAAGCTGATTGGAAGGCTCATGGGTTCACATTCAAGAGCGTCAGACGAAATGGTTCTTCTGTTCAAACGGGGCTCTGGAAAAAAATTGCCAAATATTTTCCAAATACATCGATTTAACAGCAGTTAAATGTGAGTTTGCTGTACTATTTCCCGGGAATCCTAGGACGGACACAGAATTTACACACGGATGCTACACGGGGGGAGGGAGGGAGGTGTAAACCTTTCCAAGTTCAGGAGAAGCAATCAGATTCTCTGCCAAACAAGAAACGTGTGGGGGAAACCCGCAAAAATGCCCATCGCTTATACAAATAATTGCATCCTGCCATTCTTTTAGCATCAGGGTTTCCATATGAACATCTCTCTCTCTCTCTCTCAATTATGCTTTTCATTTACATGATACAGACTCCACTATGGATTATGAGAACAGCGCCGAGGGGGACCAGGTGATAAATTAATAACTTTAGTTAAGAAAAGGCTTCCCCACTATTCTATGCATTCTGTGCATTATATTAAAAAGGGGGAGGCTATATAGAGAGAGTGTTAAAATACAGCCCATGGTGCCTGTTGAGTCCCTGAATTATTTCCTCTGTAGAGTTTTTCATTTGTGGGCAAAGATGAAGTGCAGCTTTTGATTAGAAGAAAATCTTTTGTAGTTCATAAAAAGGGAATGAGCACAGGGATCAAATAGATCATGGAAATTAAGTGAAAATTATGGAACTCTCCAACAGTTTGTACTTGAGCTTTCATTTTATATTTGTTACATAACTCCCTCCCTCCCACTCCCGCCCTTACCCATATAAATAAAGACCCAAAGATGGAGCAATTGATAGACGAGGCTTTAATCTTTCCTCTAGCTCTAAGGTGCCACTATTTAGAGGTACCAGGGAGATACATTTCCTCGCAGTTGTGAAATCTTCAGGATATATTGAAAAAATCCTTGTCTCTTAAGTGCTCTCCAAACATTTGAGTATAAAACTAATTTTCTTCCTCTTGATTTATTTGACCCATATATTTTAAAGCCCCCTTGTTCTATTTATCTCAAACGAAGACACGTTAACAATTAAAGGGAAGACTGCAGTGTCAAAGGAAGGAAGGTGACTGTAGACTGTATGATGATTTTAATTACTACAATTATTGGAAGATTATTCAACAAGCTTCATAGATTTGTTTACTGCATCGATAGGAAAAGCCTCAGGAACATTTTATGAGGATTTTATCATCTTGGTTCACATTCCTTACAACACTGTTACGGTATATAGATTAGACATGACAAGATCAAACCGCAGCAGGTTTGAAACTCAGCCAATGCTAGCGTTTTTAGAGCTATCTGTATTAAAATTAATGGGTTTCTAAGTAAAGGGAACTGAATTAGCAAACGATTGGACCCATATTTACAGAGCCTAAAGCTACCTTTTGCATATACGTCGGTTAAAGAAGAAGCTCTGATCTCTTCGGAAATTTGGTAGCGTTTTAAGTAGAGAAATATTGGCCATGTTTATTAGTTTTGCTTTCTAGATATACAAGCCAAAATACCAGCGGTATCATTACTTTAAGATTGCCTAACTTCCGCTCCTTCCTTTAGTAGGGCTTATTAGATGTGAGGGTAAGCATATGCATTGTATAAGATAAACGCGACATTAGACACGTTTGCTCAAACGGTGCACCTGAAAAGGGAAGATTTTTTTTTAAATATCTCTCTTTTCATGTACAGTACTTCTGATATTGGCCTAGTTTTTTATTAACATCTATTGCAAGGTATGACTCAGTATGTTGGTTTGTGACTAAGAAAACTAGCTGTAACCTATAAATCCTACTGTAGGTTTTGCCCATTAATGAATTGCTGATTTCAATCAGGAAAAATACACTGATTCTCTCCCATCTCTATGTTCCCCTCTTCTCCTTTCCCCTTGTCCTGGTATTAGGACTAGGAAAGACGGAGAGCCGTTCAGTGTGCTATAATTATTGGATCTCAAGCTTAAGGTGAATTTCAGCTCAGATCATGAACCATTTCACGTTCAAATGCAAGCTTGCAGTACTTTCCTAGTGGCAATTAGGAGCCTATTACAAGCCATTAGATTGATCAATGTACCTTAAACAATGTGAATGATTTATATGGCGAAGAAAAAACCTTCTTACATCCATTGTACTGTTCCAGAGACCAACCTGGCCCTGTGAGTCCATCCATCACAGCTTTAAACAAGAAAAGCAATTTATTTAGAAAACTTACATGCAAAGAAACAGGCTCGATTCGTTCGTCTTGAGAGGTATTCGAGCATTGTCTGTTTTTCTCTTTATTGTTAAAGAGACGTAGGCTAGAAGAATTCGGGGGGAGGAAAGGGGGCGGAAGAGATTTGCTGGGTTCCAAACGGATTAATTCACCTTGTACCTGAAAGAAGGAAACAAAGAGACTGCTTCCTAAACAATCCCCTAATCTGCTGTGTAGAGGCAATGCAACG
Source organism: Lepidochelys olivacea (assembly GCF_965140295.1). Taxonomy (NCBI): domain Eukaryota; kingdom Metazoa; phylum Chordata; order Testudines; family Cheloniidae; genus Lepidochelys; species Lepidochelys olivacea. The sequence goes on along the minus strand of NC_140421.1, from coordinate 42,461,724 downwards.
AGAAAAGCACTGGGTTACATGTTTATTTAACGAAGTGTTTGGGTAGCTTTGTAGCCTTTTAATTACATCGGAGACGCAGACCCATTAGCCATTGAAGTTATAAAACGGCAAAGAAGCTGAAACCCAATCTCATGAAGGAAGGGCTATGCCACAGCGTTCCCTACAATGGCTAAATATTCCAACTAACCTAGACATGGCTAAATATGTGTGGCGATCAAAGCCAGCCCAGCCACCCCTATAGGCCTGGGTCTGTTTGCAGTTTTCCTTTCAAGACACATTGAACTTCTCACGAGAAGGAAATTCATTCCAGTTTCTGAGAGCCCACAAACCATAGGGCTGAGGGAAAGAACTGACCCACTTCACACTTGCCAACACACTTCTGGTTAGGCTTTGCCTACATTCAGGTCGAAACGACCAGAAGCTGGTTTAGTCTTGACTGTAATGGATGGCCACCACTATTCGTTCCTTGCTTTGGTACTAAACCGAACTAGTTTCTGAACTCAGTGCAAGGGTGCATGTTTCTATTTTAATCACACCGTGATTGGATAAGTTGTTTTTACAGTTCTCTGAATGAAATGCTCTGAATTTAAAACACTGGGAAGGAGAAACCCCCCAAACTCCAAACTAACTAAGCCTTTCTTTAAAATATCCCAAGTGATCCCCGCTGGGGACAACGTAACTAGTGGAAATATTTGTTAATTAAAGTGTGCACAAGAATTGCAATTGCAATGTATGTGCCCTTCGGCTGGACATTTAATCCGACATGTCACAGTAGTGACGATGTTAACTAGCACGAGATTCTAAGCATTAATTTGTCATATGCCAGTTACCGTCTGGTCTGTTGTTTTCTACATTCTAATCGCTAGCAATCCCTTCAGAGCTTGTCAAAAATAACCCTTCATCACATCATTTGATGAGAAGGAGCAGGAGGTAAGCACAGTGCAACAGCATCTGTACCAAGAGACAGGGTGTCAAATCCCATCAAGAGATATGAGCTGCCTTTTTAAAAAAAACAAAACAAAACGGGGACTGGATACTATTAGTTTAGAATCTGTTTTTCCAATTTGTTCCTGTGAGATTCATGCCTATTTATTTACTGATTTAGTTATCAACTGGTTTCTCTTCTTGATTAAAGAAAGGCTTAGTAAAATGCATCATCTACCATGTAAACCGAGCAGTAGAGGCAATAGGACGACACGAACTGTCTTTCTCTATAGGAGAGCCTATAATGAGAGAGGGAGTGTTTCTACTGAGTCTGGCATTACCAAACTCGGTTCTTCCCTTTCTTACAGAGCCTACGCCATCAAGAGCTTAACACACAGAAGCCGCAACGTGTCCTGCTTACCTTAAAGTTGTCCTTTCTTCTAGAGAAGACGTGAAAGAAGAATAAAGGACATGGAGGCCCCGTTCAAAGGCTTTCCAGCGCACAGTCCATTTAGTCATTTGGCTTTAATGTTTTTTTTTCTCTCTCTCTCTCTCTCCTTTTTCCTCCAAAGCTTTGTACTGGACACCTCTCCCGGGAGAGTTACTGTGCCAACTTCTCAGGATAGATCCTGGCGTTCCCTTACTTTGTCTGTGCGCAAAAAGTACAGCTACTTAAACTGCCTTCCTCAAGCCTAAACCCAGACTTGAATGCTTGCTTGCGAAAAAACAGCCTATGCCTTCATAAAGTGCTGCTTGAGGCACTTATATTACATCTGGGTTGCATTGCCCTGTAATGCTCAGTCTTCTTATTGTGATCAAGTGAACTTTTACTAATCTCCACATTTATTGTTTAGGTAAATAGATGCTGCTTTTAATCAATATGGAGGGCCACACCAATGCAACTCAAAGTAACTTAAGTCAACTGTAAAGAGTTCAATGTGTGTATAATTACAGAGGACGTCAACTATTCACTTCAATCTAATTCAATGTCTCTGTACGGGGGAAGGGCGGGAAGGGGAGGGGTAGGGAGGGAGGAAAGGAAAAGAGAAAAAGCCACAGAGGCCATGCAGCAGCCCAGCTGAACTTTCAGGTTGCTTAACAGATCGAAACAGCTAGGTGAGTGTAAGTGTACGAGTGCAATACAACACTTTCTTCCTACACAAAAGATTGATTGCATCTTGCCCTCACATTAAATGTGCTATTATCAGAAGAAGCTGAAATAATGCATACAGTCATTTTAAAAGAAAGCAGGTTTCCTTTTCGAATACACCTATTATTTGAACAGTACTCAAGGACTGTTTCAATAGGGCAGGTTGTTGCTTACAGAAATACATTTGAATATACACTGAGATTTTTAAAAAACATTTTAGTCTGAGTTATGCCTGAAATTCACATTAAATTTACCATTTGTAAAGGACAGATTAAATGAAAATGGCTTTTAGAAAAATAGAGCTGGAAATTATTTTGGCCTTTCTGACCTGGAAAAGGTGATAATTTACAGCTACACCAGATATTGAACATGTCTAGGCTTTTAGGCATTCGCTAACAGATTTAGTTCTCTGCACAGCTGAACTCGGTCTGGGACCATCCAGGAAATCATCTTTTTTGTTTGCTATGCTTAAGAAAGCGGTGAACTGAAGAATTTCCCACTACAGCTGCAAACCTAGCTGAAACAGTATTGAGGGAGAACTGGTCCTTTTTAGGACAGAACTGAGGCACGAATGCTGATTGTCAACTCTTTATAATATTTTCAAAGCAAATATAGTTAACTTCTCTCTGTTCACAATCAGTGCAATTCTTCTTTCAGTCATTTACATAAATGTCTCCCCACTGGCTATTTCAGACTTAAACAATCAACAGAGCATTCTGTAACTTAAGACAAATGGGGTCAGTGAGTTCCACCTTAAAGGATCACTTTGAATGGGATTTCTCAAACTTCTAAGTGATTTAGGAACACGAGTCCTAAGGACTTTTAGTGAGATGTGTTCTTAGGCGCTTTTGAGAAATCCCACCCTTTGCACTCAGTTTCCAAATTCAGAAGCACGATAAACTGGAGTGTGTCAGCAGATCCTAATTGCGAGATGAGATGAGTCAGGAAGTCAGATGGAAACTAGCTTGTTTTCACTTTTTGCAAAATGAAGTAAAATAGGTTTTTCAGACAAGGCTTGTGGAATGGACAGGAGGGGATGTCATGTCTATCGTGCTCCTACTTTATTACTGTGAGTCAGATCCTGTCGTTCTTGTCGTTCTGAAGACAATGGGTGTTTTACTTGGATAAGGATGGCAAGATCTGGCCCTTTGTTGTTGTTAGCTGGTGGATCACATTCACAGAGAGGATAACACGAAACAGGTACTCCTCCTGTATGGAACTATTTTTGTGAAACGTCATGTCAAAATGTCCTTTTTTGTGGTTATGTATAACTTGCTGTCTCCACCTGAATTAGCCTAAGAAGCATTGCCAAATTTTACTCCAAGCTACATAATTGGGGTTGAGAATCACATTACAGATGCTGTAAACATCTGATGTTTCCTTCTGCAGAATGGTATGACTTTAGGTCTTTAAATGACACTTTAGTTTCCACTGCTTTCAGTCCCCCTAGAGCTTATTCCTATTTAGGGTGCTCAACACAATATATACTTGAATTTTAGTCCTGTTTTAATGGGATTGACTAAAATGTTTTAACTAACACAATTATAAATTCTAGTGGAGAGAGGACACAAATGTTTGCTGCTATCCCTAGGTGGCAACGCACCTTTTTAAGTGTCTCGGCCCAAATATCTGTTCAGTGCCTACACTAAAATTTACAATCTGCTGAATAACACACTTTTGAAAATGGGGGGAGGATCAAGAGTAGACATGAGCAATGTTTGAAAGAGCGAGAGGATTTTAAATAGTTGTCAATTACTAAATCCTGTGATAGGGTATGGAAAAGTATACATTAACATATTGTTTAGTACTAATGCTCGATTGTGATAGTTTGGGAACCATATTTATTACACAACAGTTTGTTCTTCAGTTTACACAAAAGTAAAACCATTTCATTAACTAGATGAAACGTTTGCAAATAAACTAGGATCTTGTGGGAAGTAATAAAACCTTCAAAATACTGAGTTTTAAGTGTGCCAAAAGTGCAGAGTGGGAATACGACACACCCTATTTACTTTAACAAGTGCTTACGTTGTCCAGTGGAATCCATGGGCCAATGTTTATTCGTAGGTGTGAGATTAATCGTATAAAGCTAGATATTATTCCAAGCTAATATGTATAGGAACTTGTGAGGGGTAGGAGAAGGATATCTAAGTGAACCTCTCCAAATGAAAACTATTTGCAACTGATCTCTCTCTCTCTTTCTCTCTCACACACACACACACACACACACACACACACAACTATGATTAGATCAGGATGGGGGAAATCCCTTTAGTTACTTTTTAAGACAATCCAGTCAGATTAATAGTTTGGTAGTTAGATATGTGACTCCCCTTTTGTTACAATATTTTTCAAACCACAGTTGCCACAGCAACCGAATATATTTTTCTTTAAAATTTTTTTAGCTGTTTGAAAAATAATTCTTGCCAGAATTCTTCCATAATAGCTTCCATTAACTGCAGTGACTTTTATTAGTGAGGTCAGCACTGATGTCTCCTGCTATCACAAGCCATTCACAAATCTAGCAAATGTTTTGTTTGCTAAAGCCAATTTAAGCTTTATAAAACATGTATTTTTTCCACCTCCAAAGAGCAAATACCAATAAGGATGGGATTCACCATTGCTAATTTGATAGCAGATAAAGCACTTGATACCCGCCATGATAGCAGATGGAAGCTAAAAAAATCTAATGGTCCCAGTCATTTCAACAAAATAAAATAATCCCAAAACAAAGGTCCAACAGTCATACCCATACTTTCCCATAAGAGTCTTATATACTGGAGTGCCAAAAAAAAAAAAAAAGAGAGAGAGAGAGCCCTTTACGGAGAGGAGTAGTTAATGATCTCAGGTTTTACCATTTAAAATATTTCTGTTAAACTCTTGAAATAAATGTAGCTGTAAAAGAGAGCAATTTGGTACAACTGAACACCAAGGGTTGTAAAATGGAATACACCTAGTATATTTAGTCACAGCAAAAAAACCCCAAATAAATAAATAAAGAATAATGTGCAGTGAGGCTGCCTGATAACATCTGGAAAATTTTCACAGGGTTTTAGGGTTCAGTTATTGACTTGAATAAGGAATAATCACCACAATAACTGCATTGTTACAGACCACACAAACTCTAGAGTGACAATATCGTCAGTTTTTGTTTAAATTCTTAATAATTAATTTTATTGTAATAATTAACTTGCCCTTCCAGAGCAGTTCCCTTCTGAAAAATCTCAAAGCACATTATATACACATCAGTTAATAAAGTCACACAACAGCTCCCTGAAATGTTATCTCCATTTTATAGATGGGGAAACTGAGGCACTGTGTAAATTACTTACTCCAGATTACAAAGAGGATCAATAGCACATTAGATTTCTCATTTACATTCTATGTGTACAAACTTGACCATTTCACCTTTTTAAAGTAGCAAACACAATTTATTCATTCATATTGCACATTTCAGAAGCTGCACTTTTCTTAAAGGTATACATTCGATAAACCTACTTATTGTAGCTATTTACATTCAGACAGTCCTCTTTGAACTAGAAAGTTTTTTAAATGTAATTTTGTTGCAAATGGCATGGTATCCAAAAAAACAGCTGCATAACTTTTAAGGTTATAACTTCAAGTTTAAGAACCCCTGCCTTAAATTCCAAAATAAGGGTGTGTAAGCTGTGTGTGGTATTCTTAAGGTTTAGTGAATGGAAAACTAATAAAAGATTATTTTTCTTGGTATGTGTGTGTGTCTTTTTAGCGAAATGCTAATTTTTTAGGTCTTCTACACTTATTGACTTAAGACTATATCGCTACATAGCATATGGAACACTTGCTAGCCATCAGGTTTAGCAGCTGGGCATGCAACCCTTACTCATGTAAGTAATGCTTATTAACTCCAGTGGTGACACTACAGATTTACACTATTATAATAGAGACAAAGATCTACCCATTGATTTCAGTTAGACTACTCCCAGAAGTAAAGGTCACAGCATCAAGCCCAGTGTTTTGTTGGTGTGGTCATTAATGACTTTAGTGAAAGGTCTGTGTTTAAAGCAGCATTTTATATTTTAGTTTCTGCTGTCTGGCAGAAAGAATCACAACTGATATATTTAGGTTAAAATTTCATGAGGGATAGAAATCTCTTCCTATGCATGTTGGTTTTTATTATTGTGTAACTGAAGGGATAAAACTTTCTATAATTGTTTCCCCCCCACCCCATCCTTTCAAAGTGTTACAAAAATATACACACATATTAATATATTGCAGCTTTTCAGAATGCTGAACTGTAGAGGAGCAAAAGCTGGTCCAGAATTGTAGTTTCTTTTTTTGGTTTAGAAACACTGCTGTGAGGAGTCTGATCTAATACTCTCTGATCACTCAGGTCACTTTAAAATAAAAAGTGGAAGTGACACCTCAGACTACTGCAATTTAAAATGACTGATAATATTAAGAATCTTTATCTTCACACCTGGCCCACTAGTTTTTATTTGCTGCATCTTTGTTACCCAGTTCAAGATCCTGTAATACCAGCAATGAGTTTGCTGTATTGAAAGAAAGTGACAAGTAATACATGTTCCTTTGTAATACTGCATATTTTTTGAATGAGCATACAGGTGAGATGTATTATATTTAGCTAACAATTTAAAATCTTTTGTTCATATGCTTTAATAATGTAGTCCTATTTCATTGTGTCATCAGAAGTTGCTCAAGGATGTGTAAAAATCCATAAGAAACCTTTCAAATCTAGAACTAATGGCACTCTTTGAATTTCTGTACATTTACTGTGGTCTTTGATAATGATTATATCAAATGTGGGTGAGGTAATATATTTTATTGGACCAACTTCTGTTGGTGCAAGAGACAAGCTTTTGAGCTTACACACAGCTCTTCTTCAGCTCAAAAGCTTGTCTCTCTCTCCAACAGAAGCTGGTCCAATAAAAGATATTACCTCATCCTCTTTGTCTCTCTAATATCCTTGGGCCAACATGGCTACAACAACACTGCATACATCAAATTTACTGTAGGTATCCAAAATTATTTCTGAAATCAATACACACGCTCTTTACAGCTTACTCATCTCAGAAGTTATGAAAACTCTCAGTGTTGATCTTAATTACTTTAAAATGACTTTTTATTAGCCTTGTGATTTAAAATAATTACACAAAATGCTTCTTGCTAACTTTTTAAATAAAAACTGCTGCATTATTGTAATAGAGTTGAATGTTCATCTGTCAACTCTCTACAAAAGGGTTGCTCTTTGAAATGTTCTCTAGAGCTTTAGGGCATTTGAGTGTCTCAGGGTGTGGTTTTATAAGTTTTTGATGATGGAAAACTGTTTAATAAACAATCTGAAAAATTAAAGTTTGATTAATAACATACAGTGCCATATCATTTACATAATATAAAATATGAAATTTAACTTTAACATGTGGCCGACAGGGTATGTATTCCACATGGTTGGAAAAATGGGAACAGGAGCACTCCCATTATCTGAGCAGGAGGAAAATAATAGTTACATTAAGCCATTAAAATAATTTTTTTAGAGTATATTAAACTATTACCTCTCATTGGGCCAGAACATATCCTCTGCATTTGTGGATGGAGGGGATGAAAATCCCATGCATCGCCACCCAGGAGGGTATGGAATTCAGGAGTGCTGCACCTTTGCCCCTCATTACATGAACATCCAGTGTTTGGTCACTTTTCAAACACTTTTAAGTTCTAAAAAAGAGGAAAGTGTAAGTTGCATTTCTGTGCTGGAATAACTCAGGAATCAAATTTGGATTTTACAAATAGCATTTTCTATTATAGAAACAAAATTTAGGCTAATTATTACAGTTGATAAAAATGGGCCATTGTGAATTCACAATATGTTGTCACTGATAATGTTCAACTACAGTGTTCTTATTAACCAGATATAGCATAAGGACTTGAAACAAAGGATGATATACTGCCTTTATGCCATCTGTGCATGAAATTCTCATTGACATCCGTTTTGGTTGTGCATGTAGACTGGGAATAGTATATTGCCAAACACGTGTATAGTTAAGTGGTTCACAGCATGTATTTGTGGCAGTTTCCATGTTTAACTTTTGAACTGCTAATTTTACACAATCCTTCAAAAAATACAGAATTGCAGATCTACATGTCCTCTCCGTTGGTGAAGACAGATCTAAAAAAAGTGGCATTGTCTTGGTTAAAATACAGAAGTTCCTCCTACAGTATGCTACTATCTGAAATATCCATCCACATTTGGGTCATTCTGCCTTCAGATCTAGACATGCATTTTGAGGTGAACCAAATTGAGGATCTGTGAGATTTGATTATCCTCCCCAAATGTACTTCATTCCAGATTCACATGGAGCTCATACTTAAGCTCCAAAAGGGGAGATGGATGGATGTTTAGTAAAAAAAAACCCATGCTTAGCAAGACATACTAATTACATATATTCTTCTTAGCTTTACATCTATTTCTGGAGCAGCATTACCAACACTCATAATTTCATCTCATGATTTATGATTTTTGGAGGATTGTTTCTTTTTTAATTTTCCCAGGATATCACAATTGCTGGCATCAAATTCACAAATTTTCCTGTATTAAAAATGGCCTCCATCTCACATTGCTTTAAATGGGATTGAAGCCAGAGAGAGCCAGAGACTGATTAGGTGGAGCTGCTCAGTCTTCTATGCTGACTAGCTGCCCAGGTCTTCAAAGGTTCTGGACACACATTGTTTATTGAAAGAAATGTGACTGTTTATCTTTTTATACATTTTATTAAAATTCTTAAACTGAAAAAATATACATATCACTCTTAAACTGAAATAAAATATACATATCACCAAAGCAAAGCTGTTAATAATAAACTAAACTAAAAAGGAAACAATACTACTATCACATCAAGATAAAATCAAACAAATTAGTCTCAAAATTGGATTGGATTTAAATAATCAAATGAATACCAAAAATAATCAAGACTTTTCAATTATAAGAATAAGTCTAAAAAGTTCAACTATATATCCCAACTGAAAATGTTGCCAAAGTCTATCCAGTTTAGGGCTTGAATGGTTAAGTATTTTAATACTGAAGCCAAATTATTGTCTAATATCTAAACCACAACCTCAGAGCCAATTATAAAGCTTCCTTGTTAGACTACAGTTCTTATGTGATGACTAACCCTTTCCTCTCCCCTCAACAGACATGTGATACAGAGTTTAATAGAGCATACTTGATAAGGACAAGTTTGGCAACTCTTTTATTTACCAGAAATTATGGATGACAATCTCAAGTCTCCAAGAACTTTTAAATACAGTACTCATTTTAGTGACCATCTACATGAGACAATATTTAGGGCTGTTGAAATTAGAGGAACTTTTCTTTCCAGCACCTTCCCTGTGAGAGTTTTATTGGTATTCACAGACACGTGCACTCAGACAAACTTGTACTTTCACACTCTAAACTTAAATAGGCTGGGACATCTCCCAGTTAAGAAAAACAGAAGACTCAAATAGAAAAAGGAAAAATAAGATAAAAGAGGGAGGTATTTGCAAACTTTTCAGCTTCCATAGTTTTCGGAACTGTCCTAGAGTAGGAACTGAAACTTCAGTCAAGGATCCAGACAGTGATATTCTGCTAGCACAGTGCTTCTTGCTAGTGGGCCTCCTCTGGATGCAGGGAGACTGTGCAAAGGCTGTAGTGGCCTCTTTGTTGATGTTGCGACTTCCTCTCCTCGAGGTAGCCAGTACTGGAGATTCTGGAAATTCAGTCTTCCTTTGGGAGGCTTGCTGACCTGGAAGGCGAGGCTTTTCAGTCTTACTCTTGATTCATATGATTTGCAAACTTTGCTCACTCTGCCTTGCAGCACCTTATTCTTCAGCCAAATCAGGTGCGAGGCTCATCTTGGAATTTAATCCAGCCAGGTTCTAATTAGGTCATCCTGTGTGAATATGAACTTGGAAAAGTCTTGCTGAAATCAGCAATGTAAAAATATTTAATGTTTACATACCACTGACATCTGTGACTCTCCAAAAATATCAGAAATCCGGATACATGGGGTAACGAGGAAGAGGGCATCGTCTTATCTGGGGTGAAAAGGTCTTGAGCTGACGTGTCACCAGTTTAAGGAAAATTGAATATAAAAAATCCTATAAAAGAAGCTGGCTGAAAAAGAACCCTAGGAACAACTAGTTACTAGTTAGGAACATTCATCCATCAGCAAAATTAAAAATATGTTCAAAGTTATGATCAGTTTTATCATCTTCAGTTTTTTCTCTGAAACTAAGCATTGACAATATTCTCTTTATTTTGGAAATAAGCTGTTTGATTTACAGCCCATCGTCTGGAATCATCATCTCAATTGAGAAAAGTTGGTTTAAATCTATCAAAATTAAACCCACTCAAAACATAAAATTTTGAAGTTTATACACAGTCTGAATTCCCATATAAACTATTACTTATGCACTGCCCTCACTCCAGATAGTCACAATTTCCTTAGAGTCTTTGCACATGGAGGCTGCCTGTAGTACAGATGGCCACCAAAATTCATTTATTTCAATGAGACTGAAGTCAGGTCGCCTTCAGGAAAGATGGCTGCTGCTTTAATATTATGATGCTGGTCAGGAAACCATGATGAGACAATAAAAAAGGAAGGAGGTTGAAAAGGTGCAGGAGGAGACATAACAGTGTAGGAAAATATGGCAGTAGGAGACTGAGAGGGTGCAGAAGTAGGTGGTATGCTGGTGAGAGATGACTCAAGGTTCAGAGAGAGAGATTGAGAGGGTGCAAGGAATGCTGGAAGCAGGAAAAGACTGAGGGGGCTCCAAGGGAATCTGTATGCAGGGAAATCAGAGTACAGGGAGGGTGACCGAGGAGGTCCAGGAGAATGGGATTACAAGAGACAGATGGAGGTTGGACTAGATGACCTCCTGAGGTCCCTTCCAACCCTGATATTCTATGACAGAAGGGCAGGTAAAAGTGGGTGCAAGATAATGGGAGGCACAGGGAGTGAGAGTGAAAGGAACAGAGGAATGTGTAGAGCAGGAGGAAGACTGCAGAGGTGCAAGGGGACACTGAGGGGTGGCTGAGTGGGAAAATGTGAGGGGTATGATATTAGAAAAGAGAGAGAAATATGGGGCAGTTGGGAGACAGAAGGCTATGGGAGTGCATGGAGAGAGAATGTGAATAGAAGAATGGGCAAGACAAGGATGGAGATGGGAAAGGAAGAGACAGGATAGTGTCAAGGTGTTGGAGGGAGATTGGTAGAATTGCAGTAGGTGAGGGTAAGTTGATTTTCACTTTGAGTAGCCAGTGGGGAGGCTTGCATTTTCACATATAAATTTAAGGTTGAATTTTGAACCTGAAATTATGACATACACTTGTGGCTAGCAGCTTTCCCCAGAAGGCTCAAAAACTGGAGGGTAAATAATCCCCTCCCCCGCCCAAGTTAAAAAGTCTGGTTATTATTAAGAGAATCTCTTGAGTTTTTGTTTGTTTTTTGTTGTCACAGGGTAGCTGGCCCTTTAAGGGGAAATAAGACCTAGCCCACCTGTGACATTGTTAACTTCTCTCTCCAGGTCGGGAAAATGAAGATGGGTCATGTGATTCAATCAGTCCTAGGGTAAATAAGGGAGAGGCCTGGGTAAGCAAAGAGAAACTGTAGCAAAGGCCTGGATTAGGAGGCTCCTGTAAGAGATCCAGAAAAGCTAGGAGAACAACAGAGTGGGCTGTTGCTTGCTAGTGTTTCTGAGACACAGAAAAGACAACACAGAGTTTTGGAACCTCTCTTGAAGGGAAGGACTCTAGGTAGGATGGCCTGAGAGTAGCTGCTTGAAGAGTAGGGATATATTCCATCCAGCAGCCCTTCCCAGCCATTTTTAGCTGAAGAGCAAACTGAGACTGAAAAACTTCCCCAGGACTGACAGAAAATGCCAAAGCTGAGTATGAATGTTTGTGTGATAATGGGCTTTATTTTGGGGACTTTGAGGATTGTTTTGAATTGTTGATATTATTAAATCAGCCCTCAGACAGGGGTGTTAGTCATAAGAAAGCCTTTGTGGATTATTTCTAGGAAACTGAGGTAGGGCTGCTGCATTGCCACCCCTGGCCCGAAGGCTGTCCTCTGAGAGGTGGTGACCCTCTTGCAGGGTTTGACATGATGACTGAACTCTTGTGGATGGAATACTGGTGGAGTATAAATTATAAACCCCCTCCCCCTGGTGAAAAAGTTCCCCCTCCCCCCAGTGAAAATACTGGTGGAGTATAAACCCCCCCTTCTCCCAGTGAAAAAGTTTTTCCTAATATCCAACCTAATCCCCTCCCCCCCACTGCAACTTGAGACCATTACTCCTTGTTCTGTCATCTGCTACAACTGAGAACAGTCTAGATCCATCCTCTTTGGAACCCCCTTTCATGTAGTTGAAAGCAGCTATCAAAATCCCCCCTCATTCTTCTCTTCTGCAGACTAAATAATCCCAGTTCCCTCAGCCTTTCCTCATAAATCATGGCTCCAGCCCCCTAATCTTTTTTGTTGCCCTGCGCTGGACTCTTTCCAATTTTTCCACATCCTTCTTGTAGTGTGGGGCCCAAAACTGGACACACTACTCCAGATGAGGCTTCACCAATGTCAAATAGAGGGGAATGATCACGTTCCTCGATCTGCTGGCAATGCTCCTACTTATACAGCCCAAAATGCCGTCAGCCTTCTTGGTAACAAGGGCACACTGTTGACTCTCATCCACTGTAACCCCAAAGTCCTTTTCTGCAGAACTGCTGCCTAGCCACTCGGTCTAGTCTGTATCAGTGCATTGGATTCTTCCGTCCTAAGTGCAGGACTCTGCACTTGTCCTTGTTGAACCTCATCAGATTTCTTTTGGCCCAGTCCTCTAATTTGTCTAGGTCCCTCTGTATCCTATCCCTACCCTTCAGCATATCTACCTCTCCTCGCAGTTTAGTGTCATCTGCAAACTTGCTGAGGGTACAATCCACACCATCCTCCGGATCATTAATGAAGATATTGAACAAAACCAGCCCCAGGACTGATTCTTGGGGGCACTCCGTTTGATACTGGCTACCAACTAGACATGGAGCCATTGATCACTACCTGTTGATCCCGATGATCTAGCCAGCTTTCTGTCCACCTTATAGTCCATTCATCCAGCCCATACTTCTTTAACTTGCTGGCAAGAATACTGGTAGACTGTGTCAAAAGCTTTGCTAAAGTCAAGGAATAACACGTCCACTGCTTTCCCCTCATCCACAGAACCAGTTATCTCATCATAGAAGGCAATTAGGTAAGTCAGGCATGACTTGCCTTTGGTGAATCCATGCTGACTGTTCCTGATCACATTCCTCTCCTCAAAGTGCTTCAAAATTGATTCCTTGAGGACCTGCTCCATGACTTTTTCCAGGGACTGAGGTGAGGCTGACTGGCATGTAGTTTCCTGGATCCCCCTCCTTCCCTTTTTTAAAGATGGGCACTACATTAGCCTTTTTCCAGTCATCTGGGACCTCCCCCCGATTGCCATGAGTTTTCAAAGATAGTGGCCCTGCAATCACATCTGCCAACTCCTTTAACACCCTTGGATACAGTGCATCCGGCCCCATGGACTTGTGCTCATCCAGCTTTTCTAAGTAGTCCTGAACCACTTCTTTCTCCACAGAGGGCTGGTCACCACCTCCTCCCCATACTGTGCTGCCCAGTGCAGTGGGAGCTGACCTTGTTCATGAAGACGGAGGCAAAAAAAGCATTGAGTACATTAGCTTTTTCCACATCCTCTGTCACTGGGTAGCCTCCCCCATTCAGTAAGGGGCCCACACTTTCCCTGACCACCACCTTGTTGCTAACATACCTGTAGATACCCTTCTTGTTACTCTTAACATCCCTTGCTAGTTGCAACTCCAGGTATGATTTGGCCTTCCTGATTTCACTCCTGCATACCTGAGCAATATTTTTATACTCCTCTCTGGTCATTTGTCCAAGATTCTGGTTCTTGTAAGATGTTTTTTTGTGTTTGAGACTAGCACGGATTTCACTGTTAAGCCAAGCTGGTCGCCTGCCATATTTACTATTCTTTCTACACATCGGGATGGATGCAATCTCAATAAAATACAACCAGCTCTCCTGAACTCCTTTCCCCCTCATGTTATTCTCCCACGGGATCCTGCCCATCAGTTCCCTGAGGGAGTCAGTCTGCTTTTCTGAAGTCCAGGGTTGCACATGTGCATCCTACTTCAGGTTTGTGCTTGCCCAGTGCACCAATGTTGGAAACTTTTCCTTTATCAATACCCCTCGGAGTTGCATGTGCCCTCCACTGCCTTGTGCTGCTGCACAATCGTATTTCAAGCAGAGCTGACCCCGACTCCTCTCAGGAGGGGAAAGAGGGTGGTCATCGAATGGCTATGTGCAACACCTCTAGAAGAACAACAGTTACGGAACGGGTTAGTAACTTTTTTTTTCTTCTGAGTGATTGCATATGTCCTTTCCATTTCAGATGACTCACAAGCAGCTCAATCCAGAGGTTAGGTTCATAGTCTCTCTGAATAACAACTGAAAGGACTACTCGACCAAACTTGGCATTGTCTCTGGAATGCTGAAATATGGCATAATGAGTTGTGAATGAAATGTGTGTACCAATGATCAAGTTGCAGCCCTTCAAATGTCTGTCATATGCACTTGAGCTAAAAAAGCTACAGGAGTTGCTTGAGTTCTTGCCAAGCATGCTACCTTGCTTGATGGGGTGACTCTGGCAATGTCACGTAGCACATATATATGTAGGGGGAAATCCTGGGAAAAGTGGAGGCCCTTCATCTTGTCTGCAACTGTTATGAACAATTGGGAAGACCTAAACAATCTGGTTCTGGCTTCATAAAAAGCTAACGCTCTTCTGACATGAATGAAGATTAGGAAAGAAAGTTGCTAAGTCAATCTCTTGATTAAGGTGGAATTGAAGTATTACTTAGTCACAAATTTTGGATGTGGTTATAAGTAAACTTTGTCCTTATAACAGCCTGTGTAAGGCGGGTCAGCTACCAATGTTCATAATTACACCACATTCCTTGCAGAGGTAATAGATACCAAAAATATTACTTTGGATAATATCCAAAATACTGGATCAGTGAAGTGAGGAGTAGATAGCCATCAGTTCAAAAGGTGGATCTGTCAACATTGTTAATGCCAGATTCAAGTCCCTGGGAGGAATAGGATCTGCTGCCTGGGGATATAACTTGTCCAGACCCTTTAAGAGCCTAATTGACATTGGATTTGAGAATATTTGTTGAAGTAATTGAATTTAATTAAATTGAAATAATTCTCCTTATGGTCAAAGCAGAAAGGTAAGTGGGTCTAGTAAAAGGCTTTCTTCTATTCAGAAGGATGTTTTGTACATTCCCTGAACACTCTGCCTCCTGGGGTGTTAACTCTGGAGCACCCACGTGGTAAGATAGAGAGCAAATGGGTTGGGATGCAGGAGGTAGTCAAGGGAGATAAGCTCAGGTTCTGGAGGTAGTATCAAAGGAGGCCTGATGAAGAGGCTCTGCAGAGGAGAGAACCAATAGTGCAAGGCAAGCTGGTGCTCTATGGATTGTGTGAGCCTCCTCCTATGTGAGCTTGGTCAACACCATGGAAGTGGGAGGATAGGCACACATCAGATTCTCCTGCTGTTTTGGGCAGACTGTGTCCATCGGAGACCCCTGACTGACCTGACCTTGAACAGAATATATGGTGATTACTGTTGTGCCAAGTAGCAAACAAGTCTATGTGAAGGACCACCCCAATCCTCAGGTTAGGAAAAATGAGTGTCTCAATATCTGGCCTGAGAGACCACTCATGATTTCTGCTGAAAGATCTGATCAGGTGATCTGCCAAGCTGTTATGAACCCCAGGAAGATGGGATGCTTTTAGGTGAATCACACTGGTGATACAAAACTCTCAAAGTTGTGTTGCCTCTTGACAGAGACTGTCAGATTTGCTCTCTCCCTGTCTGTCAATGTAGAATGTCACAACAGTGTTGTCTGTGGAGACATGCAGAGTCTGTTCCTTGATGTGAGAGAGATGAGCCTAACAGGTCAGATGAAGAACCCTCAACTCCCACACGTTTATGTGGAGAGCTAAATCTTGCTGTGACCATAGACCATGAGTACATTGTTTATCCCTAAGTGAGCTCCCCAACTTAGAGAAGATGTGTCTGTAACCAGTCAGTGTGGATAGGGGAGGGGCAAAGGGAACTCCCAAACACGTGTTGGTTGGATCCATCCACCTGTTCAAGTAGGCTAGCACTCCTGTGGGCACCTGAATGAGCATGTTCAATTGGAAACAAGTTGGGGAGTACACTGACTTCAACCAGCCCTGCAGTTTGCTGAGATGAAGTTCGGCATGCCAAACCACATACATGCAGGAGTCCATTTGCCCCATCAATCTGAGGCAGTTACTTAAAGTTGTAATTGGATGGGCTTTTAGGTCTGTGGAAATGGGTAATGTTGGTGTCATCGTCATCGTTGTTGTCGTCTGGAATCTGGACTGAGGTAGGAAAGCCCTGGTGACTGTAGAATCCAAGATCGCCTCTATAAACTCTATCCTCTGAACTGGAGACAAGACTGACTTGTCCTCATTGATCAACAGATCCAAAACACTGGAGAGAGACCAGATCTTTGCTAGATTGCGTTCTACCTGATTCTTGGATGGACCTCCAGGACCATTTGGATGCCATCTACATTATTGTTGCTTGCTGTGCACTGCACAATATCTGTAAGGCCAAAGGTGAGTCATTTCACCAGGAGTGGACTCCAAGCACTGCTGCAATGGTACATGCAACTAGAAACGGCACCTATCATTACTGGGGCAGAAGCCACACACACAAAGGAAATCAGGGATGCTTTTTGCATCTACATAATGGGTTTGCAGGGTGACATGGATGAATGGGAATGACATAATATAGACTGTTACAGGTTTTTATGAATTTTATGTTTTATAAAAACTGTTTTACTTCATCACAGCTTATGGATTACTGTGATGTTTTTTGTACTCATTTTAATGTAGTCTGATTCTTCATCCTTGTTTTCAAATTCAATGCTCTACTTTAAACTTGTAAGTAAATAAGTCGTAATTTAAAAATCTTTTAGGCAGACTAGCTGCTGTCAAGATGTAAAAGAAGGTAAATAAAAACTGCATATTAAGAAATCAGATGAAAAAAGGACAAAACAGCCAAACTATAGACATTGTCACAAGACTATTTTCAGTGTTGGTGTGTCCCCTGTGGTGGTGGTCTCTTGAGCCCTTCAAGTAGGTTGCACATGCATGGGCTGCAGTTGAACAGGAGTGGAGGAATATACAGAGTACGTTTGACTGTTTAATATGTTCATTGCCTGGGCTATGGACCAGCCAATTCCAGAACTGCCAAAAGGCTGCATAGGCTATAGGACATGGTAGTGGAGAGCGGACTTGGAGTATAGAGCTGGTGCTGCAGCTCAAGATAGAGCCTGCAGCCTGGTTGCCATGAGATTGAACAACCTCTGAAACAATTCCTGCTGCTGCATGCTGTCTTCTTCCCTCAGTCTCTATTCTTGCTCCAGGAACTGGGCTACCAAACTTGTCTCAGGCTGGTCAGGCTCTCTGTTTTTCTTCTCCCTTTGATAAGAAAGCTGCTCCATCAGCTTTTCCAAAAATGTCCAGCGTCACTTGATTCCTGACTCTCTCTCCTTCCTTGTACGCTGGTGACAGTGTGCTCCCCCAGGATGCTAGTTCCTTTTTTCTGTCCAGCAGAGGTCGAAGGGCCTGTTAAGGAAAATGAGAGCACATTATTGTCTTCCCAAGAGGGGGGGAAAATACACTTTTACCACTTGCGTGGGCTACATGCCTTCAAGATCAAAGGATGAGGCATTTTATCATTTTTATTTTATTCATACAAAATTAATTACCTTATAGAGAAGCTCCAGCAAGCCAACACACATCACAGTAAGAGGCACATACCAAAATAAAAAAAAAGTGTGTATAAATCCCCACACTGTTGCTATCTATCATTTTTATAATCCTTTCAGGTAGGGCAAATGCTGGAGGACATCATTGTTCTGGAGCTCCCTGAGTTGAAGTGTGAAAACAGTTACTAACCTGTTCTGTGACTTTTTGTTTTTTGAGATGTGTTGTCCAGTGTACTAGCATCAGAGATTCTGCCCTTAGCAGTACTCATCTGGCAGCACATGTGCCCTCTGCTGCGTTGTGCTGCTGTGTGAAGGTATAAAGGGTGGGGACACTTCTGGCTCCCTCCTCAGTTCCTCTTTACTGGACAGAGTCCAATATAGAGAAGGAGAGTTGGTCATGTAATGGACATGTTATTCAAGATGTTTTGCACAAAAGTTACAGAACAGGTTAGTAACTTTTTTTTCTTTATGTGCTTGCAAATGTCCATTTCCCTGCAGGTGACACACAAGCAGTTCAGTCCAGAGCTAGGATCAGAGTATACCTGAACAATGATTAAGGAGTACACCTCCAAACTCTGCTTGTGGATCCAGGGTGATCTGTAACTGCTCTGGCAGCATAGCCAGATTCATGACCTGGCATCAGCACCCTGGTTATTTCCGCTACTTGATCTAGCAGATGCAGTCTCTTTCTTCTGCAATGGTGCCTCTGACTGAGGGGTTATAAGTGTGCCATCCTCATTCAGCAGATGGTTATACAGCACTGTGTGTTCTGTGATTGCCACAGTTCCCAGTACTCAATCAGATTCCTCATAGAAGAGGCAGGTGGTAGACAGGAGCTCCCTGAGGTGCAGTTGGCTTCATGGTAGTTGGTCTTCAGCTGCTTGACTTGCTCCTGGCACCGATAGGTGGTTGGGTGGATCCTCTGGCACTAGCCTTGCCAAGATATTTATGTACACATGATCATTTCTGGTGTTCTTGCTGAAGTCAAATGTTTTGCTTTCCTCTCATCACATTTTTACCAGAATTCAGCTGTGTTCCTCTGGCCAGCTAGTAGGGCCCTTGATGTAGGACTTCTTGTTAGCGCTGGCTCTAGCGAACGCATGGAAGTGTTAACTGTGTTTCCAGTTGAACAGTCAGTATGGAAATGAAGGATTAAACATCGAGCAGAGCTGTATTTGAATCAGGAGGTTGTATCCTGTTTCTGGGAATTGAGTGGGAAGATCGGGGATGGAAGGGCTA
Organism: Lepidochelys olivacea; assembly: GCF_965140295.1. NCBI lineage: Eukaryota > Metazoa > Chordata > Testudines > Cheloniidae > Lepidochelys > Lepidochelys olivacea. The sequence continues at coordinate 42,442,513 of NC_140421.1, read as the reverse complement.
GGATAGCATTGGTGGACTCTCCAGGCAGGAGCATGGCTTTAGCTACATCCACACTGCAAAATGAGTGGGTTTGGATCTATGCCACAGACCTGAGTCCTGTGAGGTTTCTGGTGTGAGTCAGAAGATTATTCTTTTGAGTGTATGGTCAGTAGCGGGGTTTGAGCTCAAACCTCTGTCTGTACCCAGGTTTACCATGCAGTGTAGACCTACATACTTACCCTCCGTATCATGAGCAAAAAATTGGTCACCTCTCATTCAGGTAAGTGGTGAAGATGTCTACCACTCTTCTACTCTTTTACCCCCTGTCTAGAGATCCTGTGTGAGAGTGCAACAGGGCACACTGACCAATTAAAACAAGCTACAGGTCTAGCACTTCCCCATTCTCAATGGAAATCTGGATGTTGTCGTTTCCAGACTGATGGAAGCTGTAGGTCTCACAAGGACTGCTGGGAATGGAGGCCGAACATAAGCAGCTCTCTTTCTTCAGAACAAGAGGTGCCCGGAAGGAGTAAGTCCTGTGGTGGCACTCTTCAGTTAAAGGACCGGTGAAAGAGTCGGGGCGGGGGGGTTAGGGGGAAGGATGTGTGAAAGAGTTTGGAAGAGGCTTAAAGTAACATCCAGATAGCTAGGTAAGTGCCTCTATGTGAGGGTCATTTGACCAGCTGTTGAGAAATCCCAAGAAAGAAAGCTAAGGGTCTGTAATAGGGCCAAGTAAAAGGCAGGAAGAGTTCACAACTGAATCAAGTGCCCATTTTGTCATCTAGGGCTCAAGGCTGAAATCCTTGTAAGAGGGAGGACAGCAGCTCTACTTCAGATATAGGGGACCACTGGGGGATGCCTTTATTATATGCCAGAGGGCTGGGGAATTTGCTTTTATTTGGAATTTTTGTGTTGTTGCTTCTGTCAGTTTGGAGTTTCTCAGTTCAGCTGGACAGCAAAACAAATTTACTAGTGAGGGAAATTGAGGCAGTGGCCACATTCCTTGACAAGAATCTAAGATCTAGCCAAACAGTGTTTTACTTCCAACTGCTTCAGTCTGTCTTTGATCATGTTACTGACCAGCAGAGAGAGAACAAGCAGGAATGTCATAAACCTGATGGCTGGGAGTTCTGAGTTTTAGGGGACTTGCAACAAGCTCTCATCCTTGAGTACATCTCCATATGCAGAAGCACTGTGAGGACAGCAATCCAGAGAGGGACCTCCATGAAACAGAAGGCTGTTCTAAATGGTTGATTTTTGCCCAAGCAAGGGTTCCCAGCTCAATCAGTGGTGTAGTTAAACAGCTGTCATTGATGTGCCAGGTTCACACTGCCAGAGAACCTAGCAGAGAGAAACAAGGGGGGGGGAGTGCTGTTAAACAGTCACTGCATCCTCAGAGGGGATACTGAATAGAGCATCATTGCCCTCAACTCAAAGCTCCAGGCCAAATCAAGGCAACAGGGTAAACTCCAAGGATCACAAGCTATTGGAAATGGCTGTGAAAGAAACTTGAGCAATAACTTCAAAGGGACCAGTTATAAGCTAAGCAGCTTGACACGTAGGTCCAAGCCTAGAAAGCCTAAAATAAACACTCAGAGATTTAAGCTTCAAGTGATACAAAGAAACAAAGAGATGAAGACTGACAAGATGGGGGGTGTGTGTGGAAATGACGACAATAAAAATAATATATAATCCTTTAACAAGGGCTGCACCATTGGAACCATTTGACCGCTTCTGTGGGGATCTCCTCTTTTGACTGTTGTTGGAAAGGAACTGGCTAGAATGATCTGGGGCTTGTATGATATCTGAGATTGGATTATGTTCAGCAAGAATTAGGAAGGAGTATATTACTACTCCAAAGGAGAGAATATTTGAGTAAGTGAGCCATTGTAACTTGTAGCTACAAAGGGGGGAAACTGGGCATTTAGGCCCCAATCCTGCTCTACTGAAGTTTCAGTGGAAGAAGGTTCAAGCCCTTTGTTAGTCTACATTACAAATGGTTTTGTAAATGATTTTCATTCTTGAGTTTCCTCAGAGCTGGGATTGAGTTTTACATATCTCTGAATAAGATGCATCATCCAAATGCAAAATCAAGAACTAAAGGACAGCATGTGGATTTTTTTTTTAAATGCTTCATAGAGGATTTAGGGTCAAATCCTGGTCCCACTGAATTCAGCTGGAGTCTTGCAATTAACATAAGTGAGACCAGGAATGGAAAACATAAAGGGCTATATTGTACCTTGACCCTCTGAAGTCAGCACGAGCGGAAAATTTGCCCCATTATTGATACTTTACCATATATTGACCCCTATCTGCATACAGCATATAGTCTATTATAATTTTTTAAGTATGTATTTGAAATTATTATTCACCACAATGAATGGCTATTGTCCAGTCAGACACTTAAGAAATCTAGAATTTACATTTGGTTTCCATCACATCTGATGATGTAACTAATTTAATTAATTCTTCTATCACTTACAGCTTTACCTTAATGTAATGTGTTTTATTCTAAGCATTCAGAACCTCACATTAGAACAGTTCTGTTGTGATCTCAACTTTTTAAATAAGCATTTTGAAGTCAATACTTCCTGTATGTAAAATCCTAACACGCTATTTCCATAAAATAGTAGCTATTTTTGTAAACATTACAAAGTGATTATATATTTTCACCTCTTTGTTCAAAGGCATTTAGAACTAGAGCTTATTGTTCAACCTGAATAGCATTTTGGAACCAGTATCCTAAGCTGTAGATATTGTAAGCAAAAGTGTGAATTATTAAGGCATGACAGAATAGTCGCCAATAGATTACAAAATATATTTTTAAAAAAAAAGCATTTTTTTACAAACATGGTACAGACTCTGCTGTGGCACTGTATGCTCTAAAAGCTGCGGGTACATTTTAGAAAACACTGATGAAGCCATTACGGCTCCATCCATTTGTTCATAGTATACATCATTATTCAAGAAATTTAAGAACCATAATGATGGAAAATCACATAGAAAGAAAAGAAAAGGAACATGGACTTTGTCAGAAACAAGGGCTACATTTTTATTCAAGAGGTCCATAATGATGGAAAATCACAGTGAAAGGCAGAGACGAAACAGGGATCCCATAAAGGACATGACACACCGCAGTAGTATAAGTAGGAGAACTGTCAGAGCAAGTGCACAAAAATAAAGACAACAAAATTAACTAGAGAAGAACTGGACTAGGGAATGAAGCACAAAACACAAATAAATCACAGCAAATGTTGAAAATTAATTTCAAATAATCTACTGACAATAAACCAGGAGGCATGCTACATCAATATTAATGAAGCTGAAATAGAACTTGAAACAACCACAACCACAAAATGACACACAAAGCATTCTCTTTTAAATAGATTGTAGATTGGATCACAGGGCCATCAGAAAAATGAACAGAATTCATAAAAAAAAATAATTGCATGGCTAGCAGTGTGATAAACAATTACAACATAAATCCTAAAGATAAACTATAGAAAGATTAACCATCATGGTAAAAAAGCAACAACACTTTTTCAACAATTTGTAGATGGGTGGGGGAGAGGAAAAGAATTTATTTTGACACCTAACAATATATTGAAATTTTAAAGAATCTTGCACAGCTTCAGGTCAGGCTAGGATTCTCAAAACTGCCCAAGAGAGTTAGGCATCCAGCTTCTATTAACAAACTCCTTTAGGCAAGTTTGAAAATCTCACCCATTATTCTCTACAGTCAGCCACAATTCCTCTGCAAGAATATATCCCACTTTACAGTTTCATTATACTTCAGGAAATAAATTATTTATTGTTCCCAACATTGAAAGGAAAAAGAATAAATAGATATTCTATACAGGTTGGCAGTTAGAACTCTAAGCAGCCACAAAACTAAATCTTCCTGCTAATATTATTTAAGCTACCACACTCACATTAGGCAACCATGACTATAGGGCTTTCAGGGATTCTTGACATTAAAAATTTCTGCCCCATTTTCTTCTAGTTACATAGCATATAGTTAGAGATGAGGAGGACTACATTTAAGGACCTGATTTCTGAAAAAGACCTTTACAAATACATAATTTCTCAGATGATGATATCAAGAATCCTGTGAATTGTAACTAGCACGTCAGACATTCTAAGAATTGCTTTGGCTAGAAAGAGGACCAAATGCGTACTTTACCTGATAAAGACAATTCTCCTCATCAGAAAATTCCTTGTGATAAACTTAGTTCTGGTGGTGCGGAGCTGCAATCAGTTGAGCTGTTTTACATATGTAACAGCAATGTATCTGACACAACAATGACCACAAAAGGGTTCCCTCCTATCATAAGTTACTATTGGTAAGATGGGGGAAGGAAAAACTTCAGAAGGCAGTTATCTATTCCCTTTCAGTATTCATATACAACAGAATATTCAAAGACTAAGCATAATACATTGTTATAAGCAGCACAATAATCGTAGTATAACCACTGACTTTTAAATAAAAGTTTTACTTAAAACAATGGCATGATAGGTTGACAATGCCTTACACACAAGAATGTAACTGGATTGTTTGTATCCCTGAGTGGGGAAAAAAGAGTGCTTGTGACAGCCATGTGTTTTTGTATTTCTTTACAGAGGGGAAGCTATAATTGAACCTTAAATTTAGGGTAAGTGTTCACTTTATGCAGATTTAGGCACCTGGGTCTGGAAATCCAGGTTAGCCAAGTCTGGATATGTGCATCCACAGTACTAAGCCACTCTCAAGTCTTACCCTTGTAGTTGTGTCCACACTGGTGCTGTACTAACTTGGGTTAGGCATTAAGATTTCTGGGGGGATATCACATGGTTCTTAGTGCTGCACTGCTCTATTAACTGTTTCATAGTGTTTTGTGGGAGAACTTGTCTTTCCTTTCCTGGCCCCTGTGTTCTTAGCAAGTGTTCTTAGCACACAGGCTCATTAAACTAAAACATTTCCAACTTGGCATGTATCAAACTGTTTGTGGAGATGTTTCAGTTAGTAGCAAGGGATGGATCTAGTTCAGGATGATGACCCGTTCCAACTGTTGACAATAATGCAATACTCATTTGTGGAATATCAGGTGAATGAAGGGCATGAAATATGGTACAGGGCAATTTGGCAGCAGCTTGTCACCTTGATAAGGCAGCAGTGTGCCTTGATGAGGAGATCATGCAGACATGGTGGAGTGGAGACAACTGATGCTGGGCTTGATAGCTGTGGATTCCCCCTACGTTGGCTGGTGGTTCTGCAACAGGACCACTGGCATAGAGAGGTGTTAGTACATCATCCTCAAAACCTGGGATGATCAGCAGTGGGTACCAGAGTGGATTTGATTTAAATCACGAGTCAGGAAGTCTTGATTTAATCATGTATTTCTATATAAAAGAGCATTCTTGTTGGTTGTTATAACATTAATACATATTCTTCATGACTCAGAGATGTAGGTTTCATTTTTAGAAAGTACATACTATACATTTTTAAAGTAATTTATTTTGAAAACTTTTCAGATTAGTTTTACAGAAAATGAATGATTGGTTATTTCAATTACCAAAGGTAATTGAAGCAGATATTTATGAAGTCATTGGGAGGTGATCACCAATTCAACAGGTTAATCATTAATATTTGGAAAATTTTCTTGCCATCCTGTATTAGGAGGAGAATATCACAGGCCTTGCATTTCTTTTTTGCACTGTTTGCATTTTGCACACATGCCTGTCTTACCCACAAGTAGAGGAACTTCATTAAAATATTCCCAAATATTTGGGTCTCTCTTACAGCCTGCTGCCATTATAGGTTTTCCCTTCTAGTCAGAGAATGGTATAGTAGATCTCAAATCAATGAAGGCTACACTCAGAAAGACATCAAGACTTCTGGAATATGCTGCTCAATCAGTTTCACTTTTGTTTCTACTGCCTGTCCCTCCCTTCTCACCTTTATCTCCAGACTTCTTCTCCTTGTCCAGATCTATTCCGCCCCCAATAATCTTCTATTCATTGAACTTTTTGAAAATTTGCACTTTTAGAGAGAGGTAAGGGATTGACTGTCTATACAAATTTGCAGAGGGACAATAGAGTTGAGGTCTGTTATTTCTCACCTTTATTTATTTTATTTTAAAACATTTTTGCTGTTAACAAGCATGATATCTCTGGAGACACAAATTCAGTTTGAGAACTGCAAAACTAAACATCTCTGATGGTATCTTCTAGCCTGAGCACTGAGACCCATTGAGTAGATAGAAAGACTAACCTAAATAATCTATACAGAAGCCCCTGGAACATAAAATTGGGTCCCTAATCCATGTACTATTGAAACTCATTTACAAAACTTTTCTTAAACATTACATGAATATATTGTCTCATACTATAGAATTTGAATTTATAATCCCTATTCCATGATGAGACATTCTATCTCAAAGATATATCTTAATTAAAACTATCTTTAGACTTTTTTCCTCAAAAAACATTTTATAAAAAAAATCTGATTTAAATTAAAAAAAAAAACAACCCACCATTGATTTTTATCCACCCTGATGGGTACAGAACTTCCACATGAAGAAGGACAGCATCGAGGAGATGCAGATGAGATAGGCCAGGCCAGGCTAGGCCAGAAGTGGGTTGCTATCTGGAAAGTGGCTACCCTAGACTAATTACAAGTCTGTGAGTAATCAATTTGGTATTGGTGAGTTACTGTTGGTATTGTAGTGATAGAGGTGTGCAAGGCAATTATTGCTGTGCTTTACCTATGGGTGGTGAAGATTGCTAATATCCCCAGAATAATGGGTGGCTTTGAACGAATGTGATTCCCGAACTGTGCAGGGGTCACTGATGGTGCATGTGCCCATTGTCTGCCCCTGCACCTGGTGTACATAAATATAGGGTGACCAGATGTCCTATTTTTAAATAGACAGTCCTGTTTTTTGGGACTTTTTCTTATATAGACGCCTATTACCCCCGACCCCGTCCTGTTTTTTTTTTTTTTTTCCCACAGTTCCTATCTGGTCACTCTACATAGATATGTAAATTGGAAGGGACACTACTCATTATGCAAGTGCTGGTTGACTATAGAGGCAGGTTCATGAACACTAACATGGGAGGCCCTGGAAGGTTGCGTGATGACAGGATAATAATCTCTACTTTGCCAGCATGCAGCAGTGCATGCTACAATACATGAGTAGTTGCATGTTTAAATTTTTTCCCCTCTGCTTGGAATCCATCTTGGATCACACAAGTCTAGTGGGGGGGTGAGGGGGGTGAGAGGAGGAAGGAGGGCCAGGGAAATGGCATTTTGTCTGCCTTCCACTGAAGCAAAACCCACCCCACAGCACACAATATCCACACAACAATAATGAGATAGGTGGGGGACAGCTTTGCCAGTTTATGACCAATGTTATAATACCCCCCCAAATTGTCAAGCTGTCTGGAGTGGCTCACAAATGTGGGTGCTATCCCTAGGGCAGACTGCTACAACTAGGGCACAAACCCAGAGGTGAAAGTAAGCCAGTCCGGTCAGATACAGCGTACTGGCAAGAGCCAGTACGCCGTGCCAGACCGGACTGGCTTCCCCGGCAGTGATTTAAAGGGCCCAGGGCTCCGGCCGCTGCAGGGAGCCCCGGACCCTTTAAAGCGCCACCAGAGCTTTGGCAGCGGGGCTCAGGTGGGGGCTCCCCGCAGTGGCCAGAGCTCCGGGCCCTTTAAATCCCTGCCTGAGCCCAGCTGCCAGAGGCTTGGGGCTCTAGCAGCCGGGCTCCAGCAGGGACTTAAAATGCCCGGAGCTCTGCCTGGTAGCTCTGGGGTGATTTAAAGGCCCCAGGGCTCCCAGGCAGAGCCCTGGGGCCTTTAAATCGCCTCTTCCGGTTGAGGTCACGCCACCACTCAGGACTCCGGTGTACCGATAACAGGTGAGTCAGACTGGTTTTCAGCTATGCACTTGGCAGTGTTCAGTGAGGCCTACAGGCCTTGGCATGAGCTGGCACCTGGTCTGCCAGCGTTGCAGGCATCATCCTCTAACTAGCCAGCTGTGATGCTGCTTTCTTTCTGGCCCATTCCTTGGTCTCCCCTGCAGAACAAATCCTGGGAATCCGGATTGAGGGAATAATGGCTGTCCTCTGAAGCAGTCGATATCTGCCCCAATTCCTCCAGACCTGCAGTGCACAGTTTGTTCAGGATCTTCAAGTCCCTCTGCTCTGCTCAGGCAAGAACCTCATCTATTCTCAAAAGCCCATCCAGCACAACAGCGAGCTCCATGCCTGGGGCAGGGCTGAGCATCCAGTCAAACTCCTTGCAGTAGAGACAGGTTATCAGTGAGTTGCCAGACTTGCACTTGGAGTCTTTGACCTTGTTCTGCATGCCCTTCAGACTTTTGATTCTCTCCTGCATTGAATTACTGTCTCTTATCCCCGCCTCTGCCAGCAATTTTAAGATGTTCCTGAGAGGTGCTGAGAGGGTACATGTCCACAAATTGTGGAATTTACTAATCTCACGCCAGAGGCCCACTAGAACCTTGATGTGAGCCTCTGGACAGCTAGCAGCATGCTGGGATGAGGATCTCCTGCAGGTAATCTCTTTTCAAGTGCTATGTAGACACGGAGTAGGATGCATGGAATGTGGGTTGAAATGCTGATCCAGTGTGTATAAACCAGTAAGTTTGAAGAAGAAGGGAGCAGGTAGAAGGGCAGAAAAATATGACCCCAAGGGAATTGTGGAATATGATTGGAGGACTGTCAGCACCTGAGTGCTGTAACTTGGTTACAGCCTGTGTGCACCCTGCAAAGTGGCTGAGTTCCAGTTTGAGTTAAAGCAGATCCCTGGCTCTAACCTATAAACTAAAGCTAGCCGAAGTTCAAAGCACCTCCAAAAACAGGTAAAAAGTTGTTGTGTGTGGATAGTAGCATGGTTAGAGCTAAAACCTGACTAAGAGCCTGGGTTAATTCTGCAGTGAAGATGTACCCACAGCAATCACATCATCAAGCACAGAAAGGGAACCATTTTTTGGAAGTGGAATATGGTAACTGTTTACGTCTCATAGCAATACTGCACAAGAACTTAGAATAGAAAGTGAAAAATATTTTTTCCAAATTAAATTACTGGGAAAATACTAGTTGTGAATGCAGCTTTACTCTGCTAACTTTTTCTCAGATGGAGAATTAGGAAGTAAGCTACAACGTAGCTGATATGGCTCTGTTCTAAACAATTAGATGCAGCAAAATAGTTACATGATCCTCTCCTAAAAATGAGAACACTGCTGTGAAATTTAAAATATTGTTGTCCAAGGGTTTAGTTGTAAGCTGAATAACTGGAATTTTCATGATACAGAACTAAAACTTGTTTTGTGATTAATATTTTCACAGGAATCAAACTAGAGGATTCTCTGAGCAATTGGGTTCTACACAAACTTTAGGCTTTTATGTGTTCAAATCTTTGTCTGCAAATTAGCCTCTCTACCTACATCACTATCACTCCAAGGGTAGAATGGGTACCTAGAGCCCATTCTTCTAGGATTGCAGTGCTCATATCGTATTCCTGAATCTTACTGAGTTGTACACCCACTTTATCACCCTTACAATGTACTTGTACATCAGGCTGTGCCTCTGGGAGATGATCGCTGTCTCAAACTCCCTAGACTTTTATACATCTTTTCTCTGCAGTGGAATTTCTCCACCAAGATGCATACTATCTCCCCACTAACATCTTTCTTACCTGCATAGCTATGATGCTCTTTGCTTCTCTAATGAGTAAGGCTACAGGAACATGGCACAGCTCCTTTGAGTGCATTACACTGACCTCTGATAGCATCCAGCCAGTTTTAGTCTCCATCATTATTGTAGAAAGTGCTATCTTTAAAGTGACACAGCTGTTGTAATCTTGTAAGAACTCCAGCTGACATGGGTAAGGTTGCAGCCTGTTCCAGATCTTAAAGAACTCTTCTGTATTTAGTATTTTGTGAACAATGTCCCTTTTTCAGCTATTGTCCTTGAGTAACTTTTTTTCCCCACACCCCAGAAATACAGACTAATGATGTAATAGTCAATGGTATCCTAACACATTAAAGTGTATCAAAAATACTAAGGAGAAAAATTACTCAATGGTGCCCTTCAAAGTGTGTTTTGTTTTTTCATTTTACAATCTTTGACACACTGTATGTAATTTGAGAAAAGAGTAGTTTTTACTTCATCGCTCATGGACTGTGTTTGAATCTTTTCCAACTCCACTGATGCAATTTATCAGATAACCCTATCATAATCCTTCTCTTCCCTAAAATATACTGGATCCTATGGGAGTGACTCTCCACTGCCTGGACCTGGTGTAGTCATGTACACCTGTACATAGTGATTGATAAGTGCTAACAAACCAAATCTGTAGCATTTGTAATAACTTTGCACAGTTGCTAATGACTACACCAGATGCATGAGAGTGGAGTATCAAGCTCTATCTGTAAACACTTGTATGCTCAGCTTTTTTTTTTTTAAAAGGGTGTAGTAAGAATGAATTTTTTTTTAAAAATAAAAGGTAGGATATTTTTAAGAGAAAAAGAACAAATTGGAGAGTTTCAAGATGTCACTATAACTATACTCATTCTCTGAAGTAAGGCATTTTTCCACTTGAAAAGAGTTGAATGTGCATTAGTCTCATCCCAACTTGAGTTTGGGAGCCTTGCTTTCCCCTAAAACCAATTCTGAGTGCAATTTATCAAAACAAGACCTGTGTTAATAGATCATGATTTGTAGAAGAAATAGGAATTGATTGTGTTGATATAGGAAGGCAATATACAAAAGTAGTGCTCTTCCATCAAATTACAGTGCCACTGATATTTGTATTGCCATGTAGCAGGTCACCCCCATTGAGTCGTTTTGAAAACAAGCCATGCACCAATCTTCCCAGTGTAGGTTTTCTTCCTGCCTACCACCTTGACTCTTCTTGGTGGCAAAGTCCAAATAAATTAAAGAATCTTATAACAAAGGTCAAACAAGATGTCCCCTCTGTAGACCTCTCTATCAGGATTTCAGACTCTCTCCAGATCTGGCAATTACAGTCAGCGTGCAGTAATAAAGTTCAAACTCTGATTTTTAAAAAAACTGCACCTCCACAGGGTTTCTTCCTCCCAGGTATGCTGGGTTGCTGACCCTTTTCAAAGATCTGGTGGGCACAGAAGTGTTGAACAGAGTACTGTAACAAAGTCCAAAACCATCCCCTCCCTGGGGTTTCTTCCTTTCCAGCATTCCTGCTGGGATTCCTGAATTCTCCAGAGATCTAGAAATATAGTGCAGACACCATTTTCCCTGCCTCTATAAGACAGTAGCTCCAACTTCTTCCACAGTCTCTGCATTCTATGAGGAGAAAGTGGCTTTTGTCCCGCTCCCTTTCTGAAGATTTGTTCTGGCTGGCTGAGACAGAGGGGAGCCCTGCCCTGCCCTGCCCTGCCCACTCTTCCAGGCTCCAGTCCCCAGCACTAAGTAGAACGGACAGTGAATTTGTCTTTTAACCACCAGCTGATACCTTGAGACCACTTTGTTACTCCTAACCACTGTTTCTTTTGTGCCTGGTGATGCATTTTTAGGAACAACCCTGGAATGAGCTAGAATGGTCCTTGAGTCGATAGTATATCTGCCTGCCTCCCAAAATGTACATTATTTTCTTTTTGATGTAAGTTGGTACTTGCTCTTACACTACTGTCTTACTGGGCTAATGAAACAGTTTGGAAAATGGGCCTGTAATTTTGTTATTTTTCAGATATTTCCCCTTCAGCTAATTTTTATCTCTCTGGTAGAGTCTCTTCTTTGCTATTCTCACCATGAAAATCACAATAAAAGTTTTAAATTTCGAATTGCAGTTGAAGTTGCCAGTCCAATAATCTAGCAATAGGCAGTACTATGTGAAATATCCAGATCTGATACTCTCTATCCATCCTTTGCTTCTGGCCTTCCAGGGGCTGGGAGCACTGCAGAAGTTACGGAAAAGACACCTTATGTAACTGTAACACATTCTGTGGCTAATTTAGGAGCAGCACTGACTGCAGCTCCTACATTCTGCATTTCTTAGTAGGGAGGACAATGAGCACAACACAGAACACAAAACAACACAGAACCTTCAGAGTGAGTGGAATAAATATAAAATACCAAGGATAAATTGTAATTAAAAAAATAGGACTTATTTGAGGATGCATCCTGAAAGGGAACTGGATGACTCCAGGGAATAAGAAAATATTGTCACTTAGAAAAATTACTATTCTGGGGAACAAATCAGCCAGGTGATGAGTGCCCTTAAACTCTGCTGAAGTCAATGAATGTTGAAGGCGCTCACCACCTGACTGAATTGTGCCTGAATAATACTTTTTAAAATGTCCATGTTTTCATTCCAAAGAGCCATCCAATTCCCTTCAGTTAGCCAGACACCCATACCAGCCAAGACAGAGGGTATGCAAAGGCAACATCGCCCCTCCAACCCAGTTGGCTGCACTGCTTAGTCACAGCAAGGATCAGCATCTTTGTATTTACTCTTTCAATTCTATAAAACCTCTCATTTTTGCAGTTGATGGTGATTTTGGAGTACATGTATGTTCTAGGCAGCAAAAGGCAAAGAGCATGTTAGTGGCACAAACCATAAGGTGTTTGCAGTATTACGCTGCCTTAAACATTGTTTTTAATCGAGTACAGTTTCTGGCAGACTGTTTGACTTCTGCACGTGTTTTAGTTGTACAATAAGCTATACTTCTGCAGTACTTCTATGCTGCAGAGTGAAGTTGTCTTTGAGGTCACGTCTATCTAGATTGTTTTTCTCCACTTTTACAACAAATTATTTATATATAACTATGAATTAATTTAAAATACATTTGTCAGTTTATACTGCAGCTTTCATCAATATCAAAGAGCTGTATAGAAAAGTACTCAACACAATGTTTAAAAAAAATCACTTGAAAACAGAAATATTTTAAGATTAACCTTAAAAATAGGAAGAGAATAATTGGTGTAAATGTTATATTGCAATGATAGACCCCGACCCTGCAAGCACTTAACTGTTTAACTTTTCTACCCAAGTAGCCCCACTGAAATAGCAGCAGTGGTAAGGATCTCTCTCGCTCTCTGTTCATCTATACTCCCAGATATCAGGACTAGTGTTGTATGTATTGTAGGATCCCTATAAATGTTCTTCTCTGATGAAATGCTGCCTGTGGGAGGGATTTGGTTTATAAATAGACTATTCTAATTTTTTATTGCCTTTGCTACAAAACACAGCTCCTGGCATAGAGAAGCATCCAGAAATAGGAAAATGTAAGTCAAAGAAAGAGAGAGAAAAAGGAGAGAGATGTGAGCACTTTCAAAACTGCCCTCCTTAAAGTAAGAAGAAAAATTTAAAAAGCAAAGGGAAAAACAAACCCTGCTATTGAAGAGTTCTCTGGAATAGAGAATTTCAGGTCCCCTCACACATATACTTGACTGATGAAGTACAAATATGAAGCTTTTAAAATAAATCAACAAAAATAACTCAGTACAATGTGACTACAGCAAGCACATACAAAAAAGCTTAAAGACCAGCCAATGTTAAAACAGAAAACTAAACATGTTCATATAGTGGCCATAAAATGATGTAAGGGCATGTATCACTTGGCACAATTTTAACTAATGGAAACAGGTGTGCTTGTGTTGAATAGTCTTCAAGTATATAACTTATCCACTAAACAGTATACAAAAAATATTCTTAAAGAATATGATGAGGTGTTTAAAAGCCTGGGATGTATTAACGCTATAAATCCCTGTGTTAAGAAAAATACATGCACCACATAAAGGAGTGAGTCTCAACCTTTTCCATACTGCAGCCCCCTTTTCCATACTAGGACCATCCCAATAGCCCTCTCCCATTCATCCAGGCTGTAGAGGGCCCTGACCCCAGATGGAGTTTGCAACCTCCAGGATGAGAACTTCTACAAAATCAAATGTTTAGCTTGACTAGATGGTAACATTTACTGTTACCGAGCTGAATTAGGGCACCAGATGTCTGGTCATCAGTGTAAAATCAAACAAGTGAAGGATTTTTATAGATTGAAGAGGTTTGAATAAGGCTATCAAACACAAGTGCTATCCCCTGAGAGAAGTTCAGAAGGTCATGCCTTGTCTTTAAAATGCAAGTGACAAAGGAGTCTGACTGAACCCAAGAAAGGTGGAGGCAAATGGAAATGCACTGAAAAAAGATGTTCCTATAGAGAGATTCATGGACTTGTTAACATCTAAGCAATTCATCCCTAACTTGTCACAATGAAATATTCCCATCAGACTGTTGTTTGAGGACAGTACAAAATACCACTAAGCAGACTGGCAAGAGAAAAACTTTCTGGAATTAAAAAATTGAAACATTGGTACTGAAATATATTGAAATTAACAAAGAGCTTCAGAGCTCAGTCAGGGCAAGCTTTTATGGGTTAAGGGGTTGTGTCTCTGCAAGATGATCATCCAACAACATATGTTCCCAAAGCACTGATTAAAACACAACAGTACTATGTTCAGATTGAAAAAAAAAACTCGCAATTGTTTTTCATTGCAAATGATTTCATTAGTATGTTTGGGGCAGAAATGTTTTAAGGTAGAAACAGACCATTAATCATTGGAAACTATATTACAGAAACCATTGCAAAGTACCTCCTAGATTTAAGAAAATAATAATTAGATTGCAAAAATACTCATTAAATGAGAAATATAGACCCAATAAGAAACTTCTTATTTTAGGTTCTCTTGAAAGCATGCCCATCGATCAGTGGTTCCAAATCTTTTTACTAAAGTGACCGGACAACTGCATTTTATCTTCTTTTATCTTATCAACTGCATTTTATCCACTTGCAGGGGTCAGGAAGGGATTTCCTTCTGAGAGGTGGTTATGGGTTTTTTTTTTTGGTTTTTTTTTTAAATCTCTTTCCTTGGAAGCATCAGGGATGGCCACGGCTAGAGATGGGACATAGGACGGAGAGGGCCAGGGCTCTGAGGTGGCACCAAGCTCTCTCTCTCTCTCTCTCTCTCTCTCTCTCTCTCAGGTGTTTGCCTGATTCTTGTGCACATGCTCAGAGGCTAACTGATCACCATATGTGGGGTTGGGAAGGAATTTTCCCCCGTGTCAGACTGCCAGTGACCTTTGAGATTTTTCACCTTCCTTTTCAGCGTGAGGATGAAGGTCACTTGGCAGAATTATCTGGGTAGATCGCCCTTAATCATTTCTCTTCAATTGTGGGGCCTCAGGCACTAGTGCATCCTGGTCTTGCCTATTCTCTGCATGTGGCACATAACAGCCTAGTCTCCTGTCCAGTCTAGTCAATGTCAGTTGTTGGGTTTAGCGGGCGGGTACTGGGTGGTGGTGGTGGCGGCATGTGACACACAGAAGGTCAGACTAGATGATCTGGTGGCCCTTCTGGCCTTAAGTTCCATGACTTTGACATCCAGGGTCTCCCCTCCACAGTGGGCCTGCAACCCATCTAGAACCACCCGACAATCCACCATTTGGGAAACACTGCTATAGAACAAGCAAAGTGCTTCTGGGAGCATATGAAGTATACATGATTCAGGTACTCTGTTTTCAAAACAAAGTTTGACAAATTCAAATGAGAAATTAAAAATTACCCTACAATACTGGGAGCGAGTGATCATAGATTCTAGCCAACAGAAAAAAACACCTCCAGTCATAAAAGCTCTTTGGGACTATACAGACAAAATTGTTGCATATGATAGGATTGTCACAATAACACATAGCATGAGATCAGAAATGATAATAATAGTCCATAGTGCCCATAGGAGTGTTAACAAGTGTAAAAATGGAACCTGAGATTTCCTTTCCTGGCCAGATATGAATGCTGCTTTCTCAATGCCTGGCCACAGTAGCAGATTGGATGTTAGTAGGCTATCTCAGGCTCAATAAGAAGGCAGAAGATAAAAAGGAAGAGGTGCTGGTTGACTAGAAGTAGCATCTAGAAAGTACAGCAAGGAAAGTGTCTGCCTGCATGACTAAAAGGGAGTGTACATCCCTTGTAGTTGAAGTTAATAATTTAGGGGGGTGAAGGATATGGGGCTGTACTGTTGTAAAATTAATAAGTATTGCATCTTGACGTGGTTATTGGAATGTTTACTGTATGAATATGTTGGGTTAATTTAATAGCAGGCTGTTGAAAATACAAGCAGGAAATGAAATAATGACCTGAGATAAGACGTATCCTGGTAAACACATGGAGGTGGGGGAATAAAGAGGAAAAGCCTGAGCTATTAACTGAAGAGCTTAACATGTAGGCTCCAGCTAAGTTACACTGCTTATTTTGCCAGTGCTGGGAACCAACAGATCAAAAGCAGTATAAATAGTTGAAAAGGATTCTCCATGTGGAGGCTAGAGAGTTGCTGTTCAGGTGAACAGTCTGAGACCGACAACCCCAGAGGTCAAAGATTTGGGGTAAGATAGACCTGGCTAAAATTCCAGGTAAGATAGGCAGGCGGGGTAGACATTTTGTTGTTTTTTAAATCTCCTTTCTCTTATGTTATGCTTTGTTCCTACTGATTAGATTAAACAATCCTTGAGTTTGAGAAGGCTGCCTGGTCACTTTATTCCAGTGTTTCTCAAACAGGGGGCCCTGACCTAAAAGGGGTGCAAGCCTATTGTAGGGGTGTCACAATATTACCATCTTTACTTCTGCGCTGTTTTCAGAGTTGGATGGCCAGAGAGCTATGGCAGCTGGCTGGGCCCCAAGCTCTAAAGGCAGGGCTGCCAACAGCAGCAGCACAGAAGTAAGGGTGGTATGGTATGGGGGGGGTCATCACTTTTTGCGGGTGGGGGGGGAGTTGTCACAGCCTGAAATATTTTCAAATGGGGTCCCAGCAAAAGAAGTTTGAGAATCTCTGCATTCACTGCTGGTCAGAGGCTCTCAAAAGGGGAGATTGGACCTGCTTGGGTAAGCATGAATAAGGATACTGTAACCCAAGACCCAGTCTGAAAGGGATAATAACTGGATTTCACTGCAGGAGGGATAAAGGCACAAAGCCTAACACCTGAGGGGGTGCACTCAGAGAAACCAGAGCGGGGTCAGAGATGCAGCTAGCCCTGTAACCGTAACAAGGGGTACTTCTGGGTCTCAGATTATTCGTGGAGACCAAGTTAGTGTGGGTTTTTCATTTGTGTTTAATGCAACAGTTGTGATAATTTCTCTGTGATCTTTGGAATTTCTTGAGCATCTATTATCTACGTCAGTGGTTCTCAAAATTGTTGAGAAAGGGGTCAGTGGTTTTGTACTGGTGACCCCTTTCAAATAGAAAGCCTCTGAGTGTGACCCCCCCCTTATAAATTAAATACACTTTTTTATATATTTAACACCATTATAAATGCTGGATGCAAAGCTGTGTTTGGGGTGGAGGCTAACAGCTTGTGACCCCCCCGCCCATGTAATAACCTCGCAACCCCCTGAGAGGTCCCAACCCCCAGTTTGAGAACTCGCCCTGATCTACATGGTATTTAAGCATGATTGATATAGAGCTTAATACAGTTTTCCTTATATTTGTGACCTCCAGGTAGATTTATTGAAATGAAAGTTACATGAGGCTACCCTGAAGATGACTTGGAAGCTGGTGCACAATATGGTAGTCTGCTTCCTTAGTGCTTTTAGTCAAAAGTGGCATATTACATCCATGCTCTAAGGACTGAAAAAGTTCCATATTTACTTCCAGGCATAACTCAAAGTTCTGCTATTACTTGTTATATGGACATATAGTTTGGGTCCTAGATGTATGTAAAACTGCCTCTGTCTCTAAACACTCTGGGCCTTCCTGTCACAAAATGAAAACATGTTTTCTTCATGTCCAAGATTATATTCCTTTTATAGAGCTGGTGTACAAACTGGTTATAGTCTAACCTTGACTCCTCAGCAAAGAACATCTCTAGCGATTCTTAAACTCTGAGAATTTTATTTTATAGACTTAAAATAGGACATGCTGTAAGAACAGTTTTTACTGCTCTCTATCTGTCAGTGTTATAAGCAGGCAACACTTGATGGAGTCTATCTTTAATGGTTCAGAAAAACTCTCAGCCTGAGTTACCGAGTGTTTCTTTTGAAAATCTTAGATTCTTGGTCTGACATTTCTAATATTCTTTACCTATAATTTGTTTTTAATAGATTGTGAAAGTTCAGCTTTTTCTTCTGAACTCCTCTGAGAGCATCAGGTCAGACACAAACCCTAATATCAATACCTAACTTCACATTTCAGATATTTTGAAACCACACTTTTCAGGTTTCTCCGTCATTCACAATTTCCTATTTTTTGTCACCTTTTCCAGTACAAAATTTTCCCTGACCCAGCTCAGCCACTAATTGACATTATAACTTGTGATACAATATTCCCAAACCCCAGGATGCTACCACAGACTGGAGTCCTTCTGAGGCTGGAAGAAGTTGCTTAAGACATGAAATTCAGAAGTGTGCACAAAAGAAGGGCTGGGTCATATCTGTACATTTATGAAAGCCTTGTTTTGTCCCTTCTATAGCTTCCCCTTCCTGGATGCATGTAGGATAGCCAGGCATCCAGTTTTCGACTGGAACGCCTGGTTGAAAAGGAACCATGGCAGCTCTGGTCAGCACTGTTGACTGGACCGCTAAAAGTCCGGTCGGCAGCGCAGCGGGGCTAAGACAGGCTCCCTGCCTGCCCTGGCTCTGCGTAGCTCCCGGAAGCGGTTGGCATGTCCAGCTCCTAGGAGCAGGGGCAGCCACTGGGGGTTCCACGCACTGCCCCCGCCCTGGGTGCCAGCTCCACAGCTCCCATTGGCTGGGAACCACGGCCAATGGGAGCTGCAGAGGTGGTGCCTGTGGGTGTGGACAGTGCACAGAGGCCCTTGGCCCCTCTGCCTAGGAGCTGGACATGCCAGTTACCTCAGGTGGCTCCCCGAAGTAAGTGCCGCCCAGCTGGAGCCCACACCCTGAACCTCCTCCCGCACCCCAACCCTAGTCCTGATCCCCCTCCTGTCCCCCAAATCCCCCGCACACCCTCTGCTGCACCCCTGCCCCAGCCCGTAGCCCCCTCCCACACCCTGAACTCCTCACTTCGGGCCCCACCCCAGAGCCCACATGCCCAGCCAAAGCCCTCACCCTCTCCCGCACCCCAACCCCTGCCTTAGCCTGGTTAAAGTGAGTGATGGTGGGGGAGAGCGAGTGACGGAAGGATGGGGGATGGAATGAGCAGGGTCAGGGCATCGGAGCCTTAGGGAAGGGAAGGAGCAGGGGAAGGGCAATGGTGTTCGGTTTTGTGTGATTAGAAAGTTGGCAACTATGTATACATGCCATTCTGCTACACTTGACGGCAGTGGAGCTACTTGAGCTGGAGCTCCTTTGCTATAAGAGGTTTTGGGCTCCTGGCAGGGTGCTGTCCATGAAGTCAGCTTGGCTCTGGAATTCACTTCTCCATGTTGGTCTTCCAGAGCCCAGATTTATTAACTTTTGAACATATTCCATAGGCATGTGGGGAGGTGACCATGGGGAAACTTTATGATTTTATTTGGAGCTCTGTTTGCCATTTGGATCATTAAAGGTTAAATATTTAAGCCAGGATGAATAGTTTATTATTTTATTATAATAATTAAATTGGAATTTTTAATTGTTGTAAATGTGGCCAGATTTGTGTTGGTACAAATGTGTTGTAAATGGCCTCTTGTTGGGTGCATGACATCCTTTATAAATAAATGCAAAAGACTTGTATATGCACAACTGTCTCTTATTCTGAGAGTCCTAATGTAGCACAGTGATGAGTGTGGTATAAGAACCTGAATAGGTTTTCTCTTTTCAAAATGTGGTCATTTCCTGGCTGAGCCAAAGGAGCATTGTTGCTGTTCAGCCTGTCTTTATAGGAGCTGGGAGTGCTACCTTCGCAGCATTTCCAGGATTGCTGAGTCAGAAAACAGAAGATTAAAGAATTTGAACCCAGATCTCTATTTGGTAGTGAATAGCATTTCTCTCTAGGTTATAAAACTAATGTTTCTTTTTCATTCAAGTTATTGTTTTGAGAAGAGTCCAGGTTCTTGTTTGCAGCTTCGTATAAGCCATAATCATCTCAGAAAGCTTTTGGAGATCATATTCACTAAAAGAGCCTAGATACAAGGGTGTCCTAAATAATAGCATCACATATTTTGACAAGAACAATTTAGGCTGAAAGAACTGTTGTTTTCTTGCTGAAGGCTTTTTTTCCCCCCTTTATTTATTTATTTGTTTGAAGGAAAGGGCAACAGATGAACTGAGAAATAAGGGAACTAATTTTCAATTAAATAAAATATTTTTAAAGACACAATAAATAATTATACTTAGAACTAGGATAACCCAGTCATTATTTACATTCCTGGGGATCTCTGAGGATAATGGTATACAAGGCCATATGCAATTATAACAAAAAAGGATTTCAGGGACATCAAGGAGTCAAAAAGTAGTCATTGTCTGGCCCCTGTAACTGAAGCAGGTCCAGCTCCCCTGTGACAGACCATGTACTTCCAAGTGGGCCAATTAAGGGGGTGGGGCTGCACCTGGAGCTATAAAGGATGTCTGTGAAAAGAAATTTGGGTGAGGGAGAGCAAGTTAGGGAGATGCAGGAAGCAAGACTGCCAGAGTTTTCTGGGAGGGGAGGTAGTAAAAGACTGAGATGGAAAGGGTGTGCTGGGAAATTGTTTTTGGTTGTTGGTTTAAGTTTGGATAATAAAAACTTGCCTCATAGAGACTGTGGGTGTGGTAGTGAGTCCCTGACAAGCTGCCGAGAAGCCCTATTTCATGACATGTGATTGAGAATCTGAACACCTTGATCGGCTCCTTATACAAGGGGAGAGTAAGGAAGATCCTTAGTGCAAAGTGGGAAAGAAAGATGGGAACTGAAGGTCTCGACAGCGACTGGTCCCACCTAGTTGGGTGATTAAGAAAGATGAAGGAGATATACGTAGGGGTGATGGCGCAGCAGCCACAGATGACTATGTTACAGTGTCAGCAGGCACAGCAGCAAAAAACTTGGGCAATGCTCCAGCAGTTGATGGAGAGCTTGCACAAGCAACAAGAGGCACAATTTGCGTCTTGGTAATGATGGCAAGAAGCCCACTTCAAGCAATAGGAGTGGCTGCAGAAGGCCAAGGGTCTCAGGAAAATGCAGGAATTTCAATCGGTCCCTGGCAAGAGGGGAGTGGCTCAGCAGAGATTCCAGGGAGTGGAAGCTTGCTGCACTACAGAAGACCTGGAATGGTGTGGATTCACAGGCGCCAGCTTTGAGAGTTCCCAGGGGTGCTTGACCCCCAATCCACCCCTTCTGCCAAGCCCCCACCCTGCCTCCACTCTTCCCTTTCCACCCCCCCCCAGCACCTCCTGCATGCCACTGAACAGCTGATCGTGGCGGAGTGGGGGGAGAGAAGGGGAGGAGCTGATCAGTGGGGCTGCCAGTGAGGGGCTGCCACTATTTTTGTGGGGGGGGGGAGCACGCACAGAGTTGGTGCCTATGTATGGATTAGATGCTTGGTCCCTTGTGGACTGTTCTAAAGTTTTTGGTGAAAAACTTGGGGAACTTCTTATGTGTATATGATGTGTACTGTGAAATGTTTTATGGAATGTTTTGAGTAATATGTCTTTGGGGAAGATGTTTTGGTTTGGGATGAGAGTAGCCCTGTAGGTTCCTTGAAGGTCAAACACAAATTGTGTGTGAGAGAGGTAGGTTGTTTTTTTTTTTAAAAGGATAGGAGGTTAGCACTTGGAGATTAGAAAGGATCAGGGAGAGAGCCAGTAAGAGGGAGTCTTTCAGTGAGTCAGAGCAGAGTGGTTCAGTCAGAAAGAGCAGACTCGAGGGGACTAGAGGAGTCCGCTGGAAGGAAGCAGGAGGTGGCTCCTGGGAGAACACTGAAGGCAGGAGAGAAGCAAGATGGGTTTGCTGGCTGGTGTCCCCAAGATGGAGAGCCAGAGCCAAGGGCTAGAGGAGGCTGAAGGCAGGAGGAGCAGCAGCAGAGCTTACCTGCTGACATCTCCAAGCCTGGAGAGCTGGATCCAGAGGAACCATGAGAGGGCCAGGGGAAGTGAGGGATGCTCCCTGCAGAATGGCTGTGAGGGTTCCTGCTTGGAAGAATAGGGT
This sequence comes from Lepidochelys olivacea, assembly GCF_965140295.1. Taxonomy (NCBI): domain Eukaryota; kingdom Metazoa; phylum Chordata; order Testudines; family Cheloniidae; genus Lepidochelys; species Lepidochelys olivacea. The sequence continues at coordinate 42,420,446 of NC_140421.1, read as the reverse complement.
TACATTCCAGTTGGAAGAGCTGGAGTGGCCTGGTACAAGGGCAGGGAAGGACTGACAGAGTCCAAGCGTGGTCAAAGATGCCCACGTGTGATAGGTAGTACACTGTGGGATGAGATGTTGGGTGATCTTAAGGACTGTTTGCATGGGGATGAGAAATGAATTATATATTTGGAATGTTATTAAGGATTATTTGAACTATGCTCTGGTAATAAACCATGTTTATGGACTAGAGGGTAAGCCTTGCATGGAATTGGGTTACATAAGAGGGAAAACTGAGGCAGGTGCGCCTGTGATGCCACGGTTTGATGGTGGAGGGTACTCTGGGAGGGGTTGTCCTTCTTACTGTCATCATATTTACTTCACATCTTTTTTTCAGTATGGAACTAATTTTTTTTATTTAATACAGTTCAGGAGAGCTGGCAGTCTGGGTGACACTTATTACTAGTTAGCTCTCTTCAGTCCATTTACATGCTAAACTTATACAGTGAGGACTGTTACTAGGGATTGATGATAGAATTCCCTATTCCGGTACCTGTGGCTGCAACTCCATAGCTGCCTACCATGTGATTTAATGCCTCAGTGCATAGCACAATCCTCTACAAGCCCCTATGGAGTTATTTTCCTGGTGGATTTATGACCTCTGAAGACATATCACACATGCCCCTGCCTTGGTCTAGCCTGATTTAGCATAATCCATCAGAAAGGGCACCACAATGGGAGTTAAGATTCTATTCTGTTCTGCTCAAGTTCTTGTACTCATTTCACTGGTCTGTGCCTCAATTTCCTCCTTTGTACTATAAGGATAAATATATTCTGCCTCTGTAAAGTGCTTTGGGTTTTATGGATGTAAAGCTGCAGTATAGATTCTAAGCAACTATTATTTGCTTTGGAAAAACACCATGGAGCAATGCTCTGTGAGCTCAACGTTGCTGATTCACCAGGGGTGTCCCCTCTGCAGCCTATCCCCATGTCCTTCTAGAGACCTGTGCAAGGAGGAAGCAGAATTTGCCCTTGCAGAGAGAAGAATGGGTGAAAAAGAAAAACCTCACAGCTTTGGTTACCTGTAGTCAAAAAATGGAAACAGGCCTCAGTTGTAGCCCTTTGCTCACACAGCACAGGAAGTGTGAACCCTGAGAGGATGCTTCTCTTTTTTCAGGTGGGGTTGCCACTCTGTTTATCCTCCTCATCCCCGCTGGCCCTGGCTGCTTCTCCTCCTCTATCCCATTTCTCTGCTTCATTTCACCTCTGTTGCTTTCCTATTAACTTTCCCTTACTGCCTGTTCCCGCCTTCTCAGGGTGGATCCTGCTGCTGTCACTTGCACCTTCCTCAGAGCTTTCTTCCTCTGCCCAACCGCCATGGAGCCTTTTGGATTCCAACATTCCAAACCTTCTGTGTTAAGCAAATAGCACCCAAAGTCTGTCTGATCAGAGAGAGCAGTCAATAAGATCAATCACTCCAATGTACTTGAACGGGGAACGGTCTTATTTGGATTGAATCTTTTGAGATTAATAGTAGCTCTTACTGTCTGTTTAAATAGCAGTTGATGATCTTTTCCTATGGGCCACATTCTAATCTGTCAATTGGCAGTTGCTCTGCATTGATACAGGCATAACAGATCAAAATCAGTTCTTATCACTCCTGTCTTTGCATGCTGATATTGAGATGGATATAAAATTACCTTGAGCAAAAAGTGATATATAAAAATGTAGAAAGTTTATTTTCAGTCACTAAGTGTGTGTGTGTGTGTGTGTACACACACACTCACAATGCCAATGTTAGTCTGGTGGGTCCTGCGCTTTTCTTGGTGGGGAGCTAAGATACTACCCTTTGCCCCTGCTCTTGGGTGCCAAGGGCCCCACTATTAGCCCAGGAAGGTGGTAGAGAAGGGAAGCGGGGAAAAGGGGTCTGGGATTGCTTCTCGCTCTGAGTCCCAGCCCCTCTCAACACCTGCAGGTTTCTTATCCTCATCCCCCTTAGGTGGGGTTACCCTCAGTCCTTAAATGCTATGGGGAAGGAAGTCTCCCTGTCCTGCTGGGGTACGGTCTCCCTTACTTCAGTACTCAGGTCTTCCAAATTTCTCAAAGCCCTTCCAAGCTCTAGTCCTTTCTCCTTCCTCCTTCTCTAGCTACTAGAAGCAGGGCGGTTTTATTAGGTTCCTAACAGGGCCTTGATTGACTTCAGGTGCTCCAGTTAACCTGCAGCCACCTTTCCTAGTCTACAGGATACCACACCTTAATTAGCTTTGAGTTTATATATTCCCCCTCTAGCACTCTCCCACTGTTCTGTCTCTCATGCTCACAGGCTGAAAAGAAACTTTCTACATTGATTTTTATGTCTAAATTTAAAGCAAGGGAAAGCATTTGTATACATCATGTTGCAAATCATTGGCTTTTCTATAACAAAGTGAACTTAAAAAATATTTCAGCTAAGGAATACAACTTTTTTTCTTTCCCCTAAGCCCTGGTCTACACTAGGACTTTAGGTCGAATTTAGCAACGTTAAATCGATTTAAACCTGCACCCGTCCACACAGTGAAGCCCTTTATTTCGACTTAAAGGGCTCTTAAAATCGATTTCCTTACTCCACCCCTGACAAGTGGATTAGCGCTTAAATCGACGTTCCCAGCTCGAATTTGGGGTACTGTGGACACAATTCGATGGTATTGGCCTCCGGGAGCTATCCCAGAGTGCTCCATTCTGACCGCTCTGGACAGCACTCTCAACTCAGATGCACTGGCCAGGTAGACAGGAAAAGAACCGCGAACTTTTGAATCTCATTTCCTGTTTGGCCAGCGTGGCAAGCTGCAGGTGACCATGCAGAGCTCATCAGCACAGGTGACCATGATGGAGTCCCAGAATCGCAAAAGAGCTCCAGCATGGACCGAACGGGAGGTACGGGATCTGATCGCTGTTTGGGGAGAGGAATCCGTGCTATCAGAACTCCGTTCCAGTTTTCGAAATGCCAAAACCTTTGTGAAAATCTCCCAGGGCATGAAGGACAGAGGCCATAACAGGGACCCGAAGCAGTGCCGCGTGAAACTGAAGGAGCTGAGGCAAGCCTACCAGAAAACCAGAGAGGCGAACAGCCGCTCTGGGTCAGAGCCCCAAACATGCCGCTTCTATGATGAGCTGCATGCCATTTTAGGGGGTTCAGCCACCACTACCCCAGCCGTGTTGTTTGACTCCTTCAATGGAGATGGAGGCAATACGGAAGCAGGTTTTGGGGACGAAGAAGATGAGGAGGAGGAGGAGGTTGTAGATAGCTCACAGCAAGCAAGCGGAGAAACCGGTTTTCCTGACAGCCAGGAACTGTTTCTCACCCTAGACCTGGAGCCAGTACCCCCCGAACCCACCCAAGGCTGCCTCCTGGACCCAGCAGGCGGAGAAGGGACCTCTGGTGAGTGTACCTTTTAAAATGCTATACATGGTTTAAAAGCAAGCATGTGAAAGGATTACTTTGCCCTGGCATTTGCGGTTCTCCTAGATGTAGTCCTAAAGCCTTTGCAAAAGGTTTCTGGGGAGGGCAGCCTTATTTCGTCCTTCATGGTAGGACACTTTATCACTCCAGGCCAGTAACACATACTCGGGAATCACTGTAGAACAAAGCATTGCAGTGTATGTTTGCTGGCATTCAACCAAAATCCGTTCTTTCTCTCTCTGTGTTATCCTCAGGAGAGTGAGATATAATTCATGGTCACCTGGTTGAAATAGGGTGCTTTTCTTCAGGGACACTCAGTATAGCCCATTCCTGCTGGGCTGTTTGCCTGTGGCTGAACAGAAATGTTCCCCGCTGTTAGCCACAGGGAGGGGGGAAGGTTGAGGGGGTAGTCACGCGGTGGGAGGAGGCAAAATGCGACCTTGTAACGAAAGCACATGTGCTATGTATGTAATGTTAACAGCAAGGTTTACCCTGAAAGAGTGTAGCGACTGTTTTATAAAATGTGTCTTTTTAAATACCGCTGTCCCTTTTTTTTTCTCCACCAGCTGCATGTGTTTCAATGATCACAGGATCTTCTCCTTCCCAGAGGCTAGTGAAGCTTAGAAAGAAAAAAAAACGCACTCGAGATGAAATGTTCTCCGAGCTAATGCTGTCCTCCCACACTGACAGAGCACAGACGAATGCGTGGAGGCAAATAATGTCAGAGTGCAGGAAAGCACAAAATGACCGGGAGGAGAGGTGGAGGGCTGAAGAGAGTAAGTGGCGGGCTGAAGAGAGTAAGTGGCGGGCTGAAGACAGGGCTGAAGCTCAAATGTGGCGGCAGCGTGATGAGAGGAGGCAGGATTCAATGCTGAGGCTGCTGCAGGACCAAACCAGAATGCTCCAGTGTATGGTTGAGCTGCAGCAAAGGCAGCTGGAGCACAGACTGCCACTGCTGCCCCTCTGTAACCAACCGCCCTCCTCCCCAAGTTCCATAGCCTCCACACCCAGACGCCCAAGAACGCGGTGGGGGGGGCCTCCGGCCAACCAGCCACTCCACAACAGAGGATTGCCCAAAAAAAAGAAGGCTGTCATTCAATAAATTTTAAAGTTGTAAACTTTTAAAGTGCTGTGCTTAAAGTGCTGTGTGGCATTTTCCTTCCCTCCTCCACCACCCCTCCTGGGATACCTTGGTAGTCATCTCCCTATTTGTGTGATGAATGAATAACGAATGCATGACTGTGAAGCAGCAATGACTTTATTGCCTCTGCAAGCGGTGATTAAAGGGAGGAGGGGAGGGTGGTTAGCTTACAGGGAAGTAGAGTGAACCAAGGGGCGGGGGGTTTCATCAAGGAGAAACCAACAGAACTTTCACACTGTAGCCTGGCCAGTCATGAAACTGGTTTTCAAAGCTTCTCTGATGCGTACCGCGCCCTCCTGAGCTCTTCTAACCGCCCTGGTGTCTGGCTGCGCGTAACCAGCAGCCAGGCGATTTGCCTCAATCTCCCACCCTGCCATAAACGTCTCCCCCTTACTCTCACAGATATTGTGGAGCACACAGCAAGCAGTAATAACAGTGGGAATATTGGTTTCGCTGAGGTCTAAGCGAGTCAGTAAACTGCGCCAGCGCGCCTTTAAACGTCCAAATGCACATTCTACCACCATTCTGCACTTGCTCAGCCTGTAGTTGAACAGCTCCTGACCACTGTCCAGGCTGCCTGTGTACGGCTTCATGAGCCATGGCATTAAGGGGTAGGCTGGGTCCCCAAGGATACATATAGGCATTTCAACATCCCCAACAGTTATTTTCTGGTCTGGGAAGAAAGTCCCTTCCTGCAGCTTTTGAAACAGACCAGAGTTCCTGAAGATGCGAGCGTCATGCACCTTTCCCGGCCATCCCACGTTGATGTTGGTGAAACATCCCTTGTGATCCACCAGAGCTTGCAGCACTATCGAAAAGTACCCCTTGCGGTTTATGTACTCGCCGGCTTGGTGCTCTGGTGCCAAGATAGGGATATGGGTTCCGTCTATAGCCCCACCACAGTTAGGGAATCCCATTGCAGCAAAGCCATCCACTATGACCTGCACATTTCCCAGGGTCACTACCCTTGATATCAGCAGATCTTTGATTGCGTGAGCTACTTGCATCACAGCAGCCCCCACAGTAGATTTGCCCACTCCAAATTGATTCCCAACTGACCGGTAGCTGTCTGGCGTTGCAAGCTTCCACAGGGCTATCGCCACTCGCTTCTCAACTGTGAGGGCTGCTCTCATCCTGGTATTCATGCGCTTCAGGGCAGGGGAAAGCAAGTCACAAAGTTCCATGAAAGTGCCCTTACGCATGCGAAAGTTTCGCAGCCACTGGGAATCGTCCCAGACCTGCAACACTATGCGGTCCCACCAGTCTGTGCTTGTTTCCCGAGCCCAGAATCGGCGTTCCACAGCATGAACCTGCCCCATTAGCACCATGATGCATGCATTGGCAGGGCCCATGCTTTCAGAGAAATCTGTGTCCATGTCCTGATCACTCACGGGACCGCGCTGACGTCGCCTCCTCGCCCGGTATCGCGTTGCCATGTTCTGGTGCTGCATATACTGCTGGATAATGCGTGTGGTGGTTGATGTGCTCCTAATTGCCAAAATGAGCTCAGCGGCCTCCATGCTTGCCTTGGTATGGCGTCCGCACAGAAAAAAGGCGCGGAACGATTGTCTGCCGTTGCTCTGACGGAGGGAGGGGCGACTGACGACACGGCTTACAGGGTTGGCTTCAGGGAGCTAAAATCAACAAAGGGTGTGCCTGTACATCAAGGAGTATTTCAGGCAGGACTGCACGGAGGGTTCCAATAAGAAATGGTGCACCAAAGTTATCGTTGTTATTGGAACAAGGAGGTTAGCCTGGCCTCTGATTGATACATGGCTAGATTAACCTCGCTGCGCCTTCTCTGTGACTGACTGCAGTGTGATCTAGACAGGGGAGGAGGAAAATGAGTACAAAAAAAATCTGGTCTATTTCTTGTTCTGACCCACTCCATCTATCCTTTACATCTTTGGCTGGCAGCAGACAAAAAAGGCGCGAAATGATTGTCTGCCCTTGCTTTCACGGGGGGAGGGAGGGTGGGAACGGGGTCCTGACGATATGTACCCAGAACCACCCGCGACAATGTTTTAGCCCCATCAGGCATTGGGATATCAACCCAGAATTCCAATGGGCAGCGGAGACTGCGGGAACTGTGGGATAGCTACCCACAGTGCAACGCTCCAGAAGTCGACGCTTGCCTCGGTACTGTGGAAGCGCTCCGCCGAGTTAATGCACTTAATGCACTTAGAGCATTTTCTGTGGGGACACACACACTCGAATATATAAAACCGATTTCAAAAAAACCGACTTCTATAAATTCGACCTAATTTCGTAGTGTAGACATACCTGACTGAGACGTGTGTATGTCTTATTGTTTTTAATGTAATCCTGAAACTGCTGTATGTAGTTTTCTGGTTGCAACTTTGTTGATTTACAGTTGGTGAACTTGTTATGTTTGCATTCAGTAATTGCCATTATACTGTATTATAATGTACTTGCTCATGTCATTCACTTTCATATCACCATCATTATAGATACTCTGTGCTGGATTAGATTATTCATTAATCAATTGTGTCATGACCAAAGAAAGATGACCTGGATGTGACCCACCAGAAGTTCTTGTCAACCCATATGATTCAGCAAGCTTTTTTCTTTTTGCTCCCGCTGGACTACTTAAAATTCTTGATGCTCCCTCAAAAGTGACACAAGCACCCTTGAGACTTTAGCCTCCATTGCTGTGTGTGAAGTTGCCTCTAACCAGCTATGGGGTTTTGATATTTGTAGACGTTTGCTACAGAGTGCAGATGAGCAAAGGCCTACAGGTTTTACCCCATCTCTGTGTTTATGTGTGGGATGAGGAGTATGCATCTGTGAGCTTCATTATATCTTCTTACATAAGTGGAGTCATTTGAAGGCACACACGGTACATCTAACCTGCAGTGAAAGCCCAAGCTTAGTTTCAGGCTCAAGCACAACGCTCCCTTCAATCTACCTATAATTCTGTCTGACGTGTGTCCAGGCTTCACAGGATGGTGGGTTCGAGCTGAGTCCCATGGAGGCTTGGGCCCAAATTCCATTGTTTTGCAGTATGGATGTATCTCAGGCTCTGGCCCCCACACTTGGGTCCTTAGAGTCTGCCACGCTATTCCACGTGGGATTGTGTCCTTTGTCTTTTCTATATCAAGACTGGTCAATTGATTTCCAGGAAATGGAAGCAACTCCCCCTGGTTCAAATATAGCTGTTTGATGTTTAACCCCTTCCATTTTGTTCTGATCACTGAGCTGCAAGCAGAGTGAACCTTCTTCTGTATTTGTAATGGTCACCAATATGAAGAAGTCCTTTGCCAAGCACACGACTAGCTGGTCACAGGAGCACAGACAGATTTGGTTAATCTCTGGTGTGAGGTTGATATTAGCAAAGTTCCAGGAAGACCATCTGTACTAGCAAACAAGCTGTCAGCATTGTTTCACCAGACTAATGACCAGTGCAGGGAGCAGATTAAGTAGCTCAAAACTGACAATCTGAAAGCCATGGATGAGAACCAAACCTCTGGAAACTCACCATCATCACCTTTTATGAGGAGTTTGACTGAGTGTTGGCTACTGCACTGAGCCACCAGTGCTTCACAACAGCCTGGTCAGCCAGAATGGAGACCTTCTTACCCTTGAATCCAATATAGGACGGGAAGAGAGCCAGCAAGAAGTGGATGCTGCTGCTGAAGTGACTCTTGTGCTTAAACCAGTCTGAGGAGGATTTCCCACGGGAGCAGCTGCAGCACATTCTGGGTCCCTACTTGGAGAAGCTTCACAATACCCCCCTCCCGACCCTGGAAGAGTGTCCCACTGTGGAATCAACAATAGAAACACAAAAAGAAAAGGAGTACTTGTGGCACCTTAGAGACTAACCAATTTATTTGAGCATAAGCTTTCGTGAGCTACAGCTCACTTCATCGGATGCATACTGTGGAAAATACAGATGATGTTTTTATACACACAAACCATGAAAAATGGGTGTTTATCACTACAAAAGGTTTTCTCTCCCCCCACCCTACTCTTCTGCTGGTAATAGCTTATCTAAAGTGATCACTCTCCTTACAATGTGTATGATAATCAAGGTGGGCCATTTCCAGCACAAATCCAGGGTTTAACAAGAACGTCTGAGGAACAGTGGGAGGGGGAAAGAAATAATAAACAAGGGGAAATAGGTTACTTTTTATAATGAATCAACCATTCCCAGTCTCTATTCAAGCCTAAGTTAATTGTATCCAATTTGCAAATTAATTCCAATTCAGCAGTCTCTCGTTGCAGTCTGTTTTCGAAGTTTTTTTGTTGAAGGATAGTCACTTTGAGATCAGAAATTGAGTGACCAGAGAGATTGAAGTGTTCTCCGACTGGTTTATGAATGTTATAATTCTTGACATCTGATTTGTGTCCATTTATTCTTTTACGTAGAAACTGTCCAGTTTGCCCAATGTACATGGCAGAGGGGCATTGCTGGCACATGATGGCATATATCACATTGGTGGATGTGCAGGTGAACGAGCCTTTGATAGTGTGGCTGATATTAGGCCCTGTGATGGTGTCCCCTGAATAGATATGTGGGCACAGTTGGCAACGGGCTTTGTTTCAAGGATAGAGGCAGAAGTAGACCCTCAGTGTAGTAAATTTCTGGCTCTCCCCAACCCCAACAGGCCAAGTTGGTCTTCAATTTTTAAACCAAAAGCAATTGTAAATTTTAACTTACCACGGTTTCTGGACTTTTTTTTTTTTTTTTTTTAAAACCAGGATTAACTCAGTTGTGTCCCAGGGCCTTTTGGGAACAGAGACATTTCTCTCTGTAAAAATGAGTTTCAGTATATTCTCATTATCGTTTTTTGGGCTTGAGGTTCCACAAGGCACTTTTACCTGCTGATGTGTTGAATTTATTTTTGAAGCACTGAAACAATAATGCACTGTTAGATACCTGCATTTAGGTCCTTCAATCTTTGCCGGTCCTTCCACATTGGCAGTGCAGGTTCATGGCTGCAAGTCCCTGGGATGCAGAACTGTCATGGATTGGTTCAAACAGCAGTGTTTCTGTGATGAACTGATGGCTGACATTCTAGAGAGGGCCAGTAAACAGGTCCATAATCAGAGGGAGAAGAATTCATGGCAGGTGGAAAGACACAGACAGGCTGCAAAGCAAGAGGACAGATTTTCAGCATGAGGGAAGAGGCTTGCAGCACAGTTTCTAGAGCAGGAACATCAGCTGAGGGAAGAAGACAGATTCCAGCAGAAAGAACTGTTCAATAGGCTGCTTATGCTTATGGCTGCAGGGGTACAGGCTCCTGCTGCACCCACTTCATGTTCTGAGTCCCTTCCACAGTACCATGTTTGGACAATTCCATGGTTGAGTGGACAGTGCAGTTGGGACTTAGCAGCTGGGCACGGCAAATCTACACCATGTAGTTATCCACCCTGTACAGTTTCCCTCACCCACTTCATGCTTCCATTGTGGTGCAGACCCTTGCATCGCTGAATGGAAGCATTTACAGATGCAAGTATGTGCTAAACATGAAAGGAAGGGAAAGTAGAATGAGGGAGGGGCAAAGGACATGCAACAGTAGGGCATTCATTTTTTGGAAATGGTTTCACTGTTTGCACTGTTCATGCACTATGTTTTTGTTTAAAGGTTTTGGTGTTGGTTTCTTACTGGTGTTGTAATGGCAGCTGGTCTGCCTGGCAATGATTTAATATTGTGGTTTTCTAATACTTGTTCAAAAATAAATGTTTGTTTTTATTTTATTAAGAAATGTTATTGCTGTCACTGCATCACATACTGTTTGCTATACACATTAGAAAAGGTAAACACATGATAAAAGACAACTGGAAAGTTGTATACAAACAGTATTTCTCAATGCATTTCTCTACATCAAGCCATACTATAAATCCTTAATTGTTGCCACATGTCCCCTCCCCATTTCATAAGAAGTCATGCCATGCACTGTACTTTATGAACGGCAATCAATTCCCCTCAGCCCCAGTTCATAAACAGTCCTGTCATCAGTAGGAACAATGCATGACAATCAACCCTCCCTTTCACAATACATAATGAAATGGGGGGGGAGGGAGGGAGACAGTACCTCATTTACTGTAAACATTGCACAAACATTCATAAATGTACTATTTATCCCTTTTTTCATTGGCCCATGTAAGTCTGTAATGTGACAAAACAGAGCATCCCTGCTTGGTGTTGCCTGGGTACATCCTGCCCCATGGCTATCCCTGGGGGGGTGCAGGCTCTGCCCCCACTCCACCCCTTCCCCCAAGCCCCCGCCCTGCCTCTTCCCACCCCTGCTCCAACCCTAACCCCACCCCCACTCCACCCCTTCCCCTAAGCCCCTTCCCCCTCTTTCCGCCTCTGCCCCACCTCTTTCCAGCTTTCTTCCCTGACTGACACCAGGAGCTGGCAGCGTGGGCTGGGATTAGCTCGCTCACTGCTGCCGGCACCAGGCCCCCTGCTAACCTCCCCAGGCCGCCCTGGACTCTGAGTCCCGAAATGCAGGGCCTCCAAAGCGCAGGGCCTGGGGTGGTTGCCCCAGTCCGTTTTATGGATGTGACAGCTCTGTCCTGACCAAGCTGTGATAGATGCACTTTATAATTGAGTGTATTGATTCAGCAATCCATTACTGTCACAGTTTCATTCAGGAGCAAATGGCTCACCTTTGGCTTCACAAAGATTGTGTAGAGCACAGCAAGCCACAATAATGCAAACAGCCTGGATGACACTGGAATCCAAATGTTTCTATAAATAGCGCCAGCCAGATTAAAGTCTGCCAAATGCACATTCAATCACCATTCTGCACCGCTGAGATGTAATTAAATCTTTTTATCAGGCTGTCTGAGATCAGGATATAGTTTCATAAGCCAAGGCAAAAGGGGGTATTTGGGGTCCCCCAGGATAACACTGGGGACGGTTACTCCATTTATGACAATGCCATCCAGTAGGTATAGTGTCCCAGCCTGTCCATTAATGTAGATTTCTGATGGGTGGAAAACCCTGGCATCACAAACCTTTCCAGTGCAGCCCATGTTGGCATGTACAAGGGCCTTCATAATAATAGAATAGTACCCATTGTGATTTATGTGCTAGTACTTTTTGGGGAGGGTGAATTATGGCCACGTGATTTGCATATATGGCCCCTATACATTTCAGAAATCCCATTCTCTCAAAACTAGCAATTACTTCAGGGATCTTGTTTATGCCCATTACCTTTGGATAAATCACATGCCTGATTGCCTCAAAAACCTCTCCGACCCCTTTACACATGGTTGACTTTCCAACATTGAATGGTTGGCAATAGACGTGTAGCAGTTTGGGATAGCCAGTTTCCACATAGTTATAGCAACCTGTTTCTAGACCAGTATGGCTGCTCTCATTTGTCTGTCCTGACACTGAAGGTTTGGGGCAAGCTGCTCACAAGCTCTAGAAATGTAGCTTTCTTCATGTAAAAGTGCTGGACTCATTGCTGGTCATCCCTGGTGATGGAATCCCACCAGTCTGTGCTTGTGGCCCTGCTCCAGAAGTGTTGGTTGAGGGCATCAGCAGCTACACCAAGAGTCACAAGCAGCATCAGCCAGTTCAATTCTTTCATGTCTGTGTTGTCCCCTTTTTCCACCAGGCACCTTTGTTAGCTCAGAAAACACTGTCAGAATGTCCACCAGCGTCTTATGGATGCTCTATCTGTTAGCAGAAACAGGAGTGAAAGCAAGCAAGAGAAGCTCTTGAAATGGTGACTCCTTCATGTGGCTGGCTTTTGTTTCTGGGAGCATGCAGATCTAAAAGACGTCTCAACAAGAAGCGTTGGTGAGCTGCGACAATTTCCTGTAATGCATGGGGTGGGCAGTCAGTTTCCCCATACTCCATCTAAAAGCAGAGTGGTCACAGCTGGGGAGAGCACGAGGAAGCCTGGGTTATGCTGGTTTGACTTGAATCTGCATACTGCAGTGTAGACATTGGAGCCCTGGATTTGGGCCCGAGTCCTGAAATTCTAAACTGAGGGTGCATGTGCACTGTGTACGTTTAAGCCTTGGGCTTGCAAACCTAGGGTCCATGGACTTGAGTTCCACTAACTCTGATCTTACATGGCAGTGTAGACATACCCTTAAGGTTTAGGCTGATCACAAGAAGCTGGGACAATTTGAGAGACAAATTGGCTTCAGTAGGAATTTTGTGTGGAAAGTGCTTGAGGAGTTGGGGTCTGTATAGGAGAATTTTTTTTAAAAGTGAGATTTTAAATCTCATTAAACCGAGAGAGCAAAAGCCTTCATCACAAATGAGCTATGATAAACACATGTAATGTAAAAGTGTGAGTCTTTCTCCTAATGAGTGAAACTCAGCAAGCATTATAACAGTGGTTCTCAAACTTTTATACTTTAACATAGCAAGCCTCTGAGGGTGACCCCCCATATAAACAAAAACCACTTTTTTTCTTTTTAACACCATTACAAATGCTGGCTTCAAAGCAAGGTTTGGGTAGAGGCTGACAGCTCGTGACCCCCCATATAATAACCTTGTGACTCCCTGAGGGGTCCTGACTCCAAGTTTGAGAACCCCTGCATTATAAAATGGATTCTGAGCAGCATTCACACTATACAGCCTTCTCTCTGTAGTACTTTTAAATCATGCCCACTGCTTGGGTGATTGTCTGTAAAAAATGGCTAAATAGAAGCTGAGCCAAGGAGTTCCGAGTTGAAAAGAGAGTACAAAACAACTCTACCAGGGCATCTGAACAGGAAGTCAAGTCCAGTGAGTGAAAGTGTGCACTGAACCACAGCCATCCCAGGTAGAAATAAGGGGTGAGTTAGAGTAAAAATATTTATTTACATAGTACCCATAATCCAGTGTTTTATAGCATATATATAGTGACTTTCATCCCCAAGGATCCGAAAGCATTTTACCAATGACACAAGAACAATATCATTCAATTGCACAGCACAGCAGTGTGGCAAGCAGCACTCTGCCAAAGTTGGGTGACGGGTGGGCTGGGGAAGGAAAGGGACATTATACAAGGATTCATGGCTATTTGTTTACGAAAAATTCCCTGGGATCTGCAGACTAGCCAGGCCCCGGTTTCTACAGCCTTATCTGGAAACGCCCCCCCCTGCACCCCAGAGCCGCGGGACCAGCCGGGCACCAAAGCAGCAGCAAGAGTTTGTTGCCCCAGGTGAGGGGTGACGGCCAGTTTACCAGGCACTGATTTTGAATCCAAAGAACCTGAGGAGCCTGACCTCTGCGCCACTGTACATTTGGAGTAATCTCCCCTTGCCCCGGTGCTCGCTCTCGGAGGCCAGCTGCCGCCCCCGTACGGAAGCAGCTCTTTTATTGCCGTGAGAGCCCTGCGGCTGGAGGGGCAGGGACCGCGCCTGTCTCTGGCCACGCACGGGGCTGCAGTGAACGCGTAGCAGGTAACGTTAGAGGTGGGCCGGAGCAGCTGGGCGGGGGGAGAGCCGCTCCTGCGGGGTCTGTGGCGGGCCCAGCTGCCCAGGGCGTGGAGAGCCGAACCGTGCGCGCCGGCGAGCCAGCGCCTGACGCCCCCACCCCCCTCCAACCGCCGCTAGAGCCTCCCGCAGCGCCCGCGCGAGCGCGAGGCTCCCCCTCCTTCCGCGTGACCTTTCCTCTCTGGGCGGCCCCGCGGGCCCCGCCTGTTCCGCCTGCTGCTGGGGCGCCAGCGTGCGTGGCCGCCGTGTTCGCGCTCTCGTGCTTGAGGCCGGCGGGGGCAGTGTAAATATAACCCCCCCTCATCTCAGCAAGGTGAACCCCCCCCCCTTCTCCCGCCCCGCGTCTACCGCGGGGGAGCTGTCACCGCCGCACCGGTTCCTTTCCGGCCCGTCGGGAACGGGGGGCCGCGGAGCAGGCCTCGTGCAGCTCTGCGCCCCTCTGCCAGCTGCCCCGGCGTGGGCTGGGGTTCAGCCGCCTCCCACGGGCCGGGGCACGGGGCAGCGGCGCGCCTCCCGCTGGCGGCAGCCTCCCGCGGTGGGCCGCTGCCCCGCTCTCTGGGCAGCGCCAAGGGAGCGGCGCCCGGCCCTGGCGTGGGGCGCTTCGGCCTCGCCGTGCCTAGGCGCCCGACTCGGTGCCCAGCTGGCCCAGTGCCCGCCCGGCACTCTCCGCCGTGCCCCTCACGTCCGCACGCGTCAGGCTTGGAAGCGGAGCAGGAGGCGGTAGCTGCCTCGGGCAGGCCGAGTGGGGGGGGGGGGGTGAAATTTCGCTCCCCCTCTTAGTCTCTGAGCCGGTTATTTTTAGCTCAGCCTTTGCAGGGGATTTGCAGAAGCTGCAGCAGCCAAATCCACCTTCTCAGCCACGCGAGGTCTCTGTGCTGCGCGAGGGGGCCATGCGCTGCTCTGCCCGGCTGCTGCTGCTGCCTGCGGTGCCCTGCTGTTATGGCTCCCAGAAAGGTACCTGTAATCTCTCTGGGAAGGGGAACGTGTGTGGGGCGTCCGCACGCTGCCTGTTGTAGGCTCTGAGGGACTAGAAAGGAACTTGTGGGTGGGGATCCGGGCTCCAAATATTAAACGTTTTCTATGTTGTCATTTCAGATGCCCCCCAAAAAGGGAGGTGATGATGGGGTTAAACCCCATCCAATCATTGGAAGATTTGGGACGTCGCTGAAAATCGGCATTGTTGGGCTGCCAAATGTTGGGTAGGTAACTGAGAGGAGAAGCTTTGGGCTTATCCATCCTCCAGACTGTAGCTGGTTGTGTTTAGTATGCATCTTAGCAGTCAAGTGCTGAAAACATACAGGATGGAACAAAACTTTATGCTTTATTTTATTTATGTGTTTATTAGTTAGATGAAGTGATCTGATTAGGCTCCGTTGGTTGTTGAATTTGTTTGCATCGCAGTCTTGATCTGGCTTGTCAATTTTATTATATTTGTTTGAATGTGAAGAAACAACAATCAGAGGGCTAAAATGTAATATAGTCATAGACACACATTTGTACATTAAAGCCTATCCTCTGGAAATGAAAAGCAAGTGAATAACTAAATCTGTATAAAGTGTTTGAGGAGTTGACTCCAATTCCTTTGTGAAACAAATAGGTAGGTTGTGTGTGTGTGTGGGTGGCTTTTTTTTTTTTTTTTAAATGATCAAAATGCACTATGTTTGCGGTGTTGGCTTAAATCGGAACATTTCTGAAAGCCACTCATTTGAAAACTGGTTATATTTTGTGTGGAAACATGTCTAAAATGAAGGATAAAATCTAATTTTTTTTTTTTAAGTTTGAAGTGCTTTTAGGTTGAGAACATGAAAAGTACTATCCTGTTCTACAATAACCTTACATAAAGGGCTGAAAAAATTATAGTGGAGAGAGAATATACTGAAAGAAACAATCCTTTATTGCCAGGGAGATAATGTTAGTAATCTGTTATTACCATTCCTAACTTTCATGCTTCTGTGGGCTGTATGTTGTAATAGTAGCAATAATGGGTAAGTTTAAGAGGGAAGACTGTAGACAGGGCAGGTTAATGATGCCACAATCATAAGCACTAAGAATAACTTTATATTTTCCCTTCTTGGTCAAGTTTTCTGAGGTCTGTGAATGAAATGACTTTATATAAAAGTTTAGTGCTACATTGTTTGTGTGAGAGAAATTTGATAGGAAGTGTGATAATAGCTCTTTTCATCTGTAGAGCTCAAAAGCCCCTATCAAAGAGGTTAAGTGACTTCTCTTTAATTGAAGATGTTGGAATGACTGGGTAATGCATGAAGTTTATGGTAGATTATTAATAGTCATTGGTGATTATGCTACATTTGGAAAACTGACGCTAAGGTGAGGTTGCATAACAACATAAGTAAATTGGCTGGCACATGGGGCACAAATGTTCAAACTTTCTGATCATTCGGATTAGGCCTCTGTTACTCTGCAGCAGAATGACAGGTTTCAGAGTAACAGCTGTGTTAATCTGTACTCGCAAAAAGAAAAGGAGTACTTGTGGCACCTTAGAGACTAACCAATTTATTTGAGCATGAGCTTTCGTGAGCTACAGCTCACTTCATGTTGTGGTCCAATCTGACGCCATTTGTCTCACATCAAGATGGTTAATGTTCATCTGTATGCCACCATGCGGATCATAACTAGCACGATTTGACCCGCATCAGTGCTGTGGCTCCCCATGTTAAACATCACTCTTCCGCACATCTGCCATGAGGATGCTACAGACAGAATGGTTGACAAGATCAGGGCAGACCTGAGCTTACCACTATACACAGACCTCTTTGACCACCCAAGAATGTGCTTCTTGTCGAGACACCTATTATGGGCAACTTCCCCTGCCCAGATTTCTCTGTGATGTCAGTGTGGCATGAATAATGGTCTGCAATGGACATCAGAAACCAGTGTCTTATAACTGACCTGACCATGCGTTTACTCAGCTTTTATTTGCCACGCTGCTTATGGACCTTCTGAACCGTTTTTGAATGGGCCAGGGTCAGTGTGCAGCAAGCCTTCATGCCTGGGTCCAAAGAAGGATCCTACGTGCTGCTGTGTCCAAAGATAGTGTCGGTTAGTGACGATTGCCCTCTGTTAGTTGTCCCCTGGAATTATTTTAGTCCCGGGTTCAGTTGTTCCCTCCCTTAGGCTGGGGGTGGAACCTCTGGATATGCTCCCAGACCTCAATAGGTGATCAGATTGGTGGTAGTTTACTTTTTAAAAAAATCTTCCTCCTCACATTACATTTGTATAGTACAAACAGGAATAAAACTTTTAGTTGTTAAATGATTGCAGCATTTTCTTTTTCACTGACTTATAAAATACTTTATACAAATATGAAAATAAACTTAAACAGACACTGGTAATTGTTTTGGAATTGATCCTAAAAAATTCTGATAACTTCACAACTTAAATGGTATTTTTTTTAATTTTTATATATAATTTTAAAGAAAAATGATATGTTGCTTTCCTATTAGCCAAGAAGTTCCTTTTAAAACTTTCTGAGGACAGCAGCACCAAAAATACTCTTGTAATTATTATTTATACAGGGTATTACCATAATACTAATTTAACCATAAATTTCTTTATTAAATCTAAAGGTTAGATGCTATTTATACAATTGATCTAAACATGCCTAAAAAGCCTAAATAATAAGCAATTTACTATATCCAACTAGCAACAAAACATTTATAAGCATTTGATCAAGATATTTACGAACAGGTTAAACCCAGGGATGCTTAGAGCCATGTTGGTCATCTCCAGCTTCGTCAGGCAGATGTTACCATCCCTTGAAGAGTTTACCTTTTATAATACTCTTTAACCAACAACTTAGCTAAGGCCAGATGAAGCCATTTTTTAAATAATACATAAAAAAAATCTTATTGCTCCTAGTATCCAACTAAGTGTTTTATTTCTATTACTTCAGCACAAATATTAAATATGAACACTGATATTTCAAAGGGTCACTTCAACAACACAACGCTTTTCTCATGATCTCACTCTTTTTGGTCATGTACTTTTGGTCTTATTGCTTATGCTAATATCCAACTCCATTTAAAGCCATCGTTCACCCAAATCTTCTAATGTGGGCCTACATTCCTATACCCTCCTTGCTCTTTCCATTGCGTTCTCTGCTCACACCTGCTTGTTCACACGTTTTTGCCTGGTGAAAGTTGTGTACCAGAAACAAGAATATTGCCAGATACACCAAGTAAACAAACTGGAGTTTTGTCACACTAGTAGGCTAAAAGAAAAAGGAGTACTTGTGGTACCGGAGAAACTAACCAATTTATTTGAGCATAAGCTTTCGTGAGCTACAGCTCACTTTATCGACTGCTTATGCTCAAATAAATTGGTTAGTCTCTCAGGTACCACAAGTACTCCTTTTTCTTTTTGTGAATACAGACTAACACGGCTGCTACCCTGAAACTAGTAGGCTAATAATTCTCAGATGAAAATGTAATCTTTAAGTGGATAGCATCTCTTTGAGACAAATGGTTTTAGGTACGATGCGCGTAATAACAAAATAAACTATCTGATGGTTGTATTGTATATTTAACTCATTCAACTTTCAAAATTCTGATTTTAATAATGGGATTTTTTCATAGCTTTCTATAAGCCACCAAGAATCTGTCTGAAATTAAAAGGGCAATAATAGCAACACAGGAAAAATAGACTAGTAGACTTATAACTCATGGTCTCATCCAAAGAATATTGAAGGTAATGGGAGCCTTTTTGTTCTCTTCAATGGACTTACGTATTAGGCATTCAGAGAGGACTGAGGAGTCAAGTAAAGTTCAAAACAAATGGCAGACTGAGCGATATATAAGCAGTCTGTAACATGGTGTGAGTGAAAATGCTCTACTTAATAGTTTGATATTGATAGCGGTTCTACTATTGGTGGCTAGCTCACGTGGTAAAGAAAGTTTAAGATACTTCTATCTCTCAACTAGAGGAATAGTGTATCCATATAGAATATTTCAAATTGTTTAATACAATGTCCTCTTCAGACTTCTCCTCTTTAGATTTTCCTCTCATCTCTTGTCTCTTGCCTATTTAAGTCTAAATGTTCTGCCCAGCACAAGTGATAAAGATGCTATGGATCTAAATAATGCCCAAGGTATTTAAAGAACAAGAGTTTGTAGAAACGGGGAAAGAGTTTCAAACTCTCATTTGTCAGTGTGGAACTACTTCAGTTGGATGAGAAAATAATTGTTTCATGCCTGGCCATTTTATCTTATTTTGCATGGTAGGAAAAAGTGTAGTTTTTGCCCTGAGAACAAAACATTTTTGTGATCTGCTTTTGGTTTACTGTACCTCTGTTTTGTTTTGATAACATTTAGTGAGACAATTTTAAAGACACAAATGAGGGTTGTGTTTCCATTTTCCCCTTTGTACCTTTGAAAGCATATTGTACTAGAAGAGGGACAGCTGAAAATGTTTAATGAATTTTTAACTCCTCTTCTGGTCTGTACTAGTTCATGGTGGTATGATCTTTGTTCATAATATTAATTATTTTGTGGGATCCGGTCTTTGTATTTTGGATCTCAGAATAGAATGAGAGAATTTTTTTATCTTGTTCTTTTTAATACCTCTAAATCAGAAGTCGGCAAACTATGGCCTGCAGGCCACATCCGGCCCCTGAGCTCTCGGCCGGGGAGGCTAGCCTCCGGCCCCTCCCCTGCTGTTGCCCCTCCCCTGCTGTTCCCCCTCCCCCGTGGCCATGCTGCCGCGCAGGGAGCATGGCTTGCGCCTGCCCACCTCCAAGGCGTTCCAATAAGCCTGTCCTGCCACTCTGAGCAGCATGGTAAGGGGCGGGGGGGGCTTTGGATGAGAGGCAGAAGGTCCTGGGCATTAGTCAGGGGACAAGGGGTGGTTGGATGGGGTGGAGGTTTGGGGGTGGTCAGGGAACGGGGGGGGTTGGATAGGGGGTGGGGTACTGGAGGGTCGGGGAGTCCTGGGAGTGGGGGGACAGGGAGTGGAGGGGTTGGATGGGGTCCTGGGGGGGCAGTTAGGGATGGGAGGTCCTGGGAGGGGGCGGTCGGGGGACAAGTGGGGGGGTTGGATGGGTTGGGGGCCTGTCAGGGGCTAGGGGCCTGGATAGGGGTCGGAGCAGTCAGGGGACAGGGAGCAGGCGGGGTTGGATACGGGGGGAGGTCCTGAGGGGGCGGTTAGGGGCTGGGGTTCCTGGGAGTGGGTGGTTAGGGGACAAGGAGCAGGGGGGGTTGGATGGGTCATGGGTTTGGAGGGGGGCGGATAGGGGGCTGGGATCAGGCTGTTTGGGGAGGCACAGCCTTCCCTACCTGGCCCTCCATACCATTTCGCAACCCTGATGTGGCCCTTGGGCCAAAAAGTTTGCTAACCCCTGCTCTAAATGAAACTGGATTAAGAGGGTCTTTTTTGTTTTTAGGAAATCCACATTCTTTAATGTGTTAACAAAAAGTCAGGCAGCAGCAGAAAACTTCCCTTTCTGCACTATTGATCCAAATGAGAGTCGGGTACCTGTGCCAGATGATAGGTTCGACTTCCTATGCCAGTACCATAAGCCTCCAAGGTAACTCTAAATCTTATTTTTTTTTTTTCCAGCTAAAATGCTTTTTAACAAAAACTGTCCTAAGTTATTGTAAAAGATGAATGTCAGTTCAGTGTTGGCTTTTTTCTTTAATCACCTTCTTCTAAAGACTACTTCAGTGTGTGTGATTTTAGTTTAGAATTAAGACCTCTTAGAATGTGACTTGAAATGTACAAGTAATTGGAATCTTGTGCCTTCCATCTGACATCTGTGACAGAACAATTAGGAACATAGGAATTGCCATTCCTGATCAGACTATGTAGTCCAGTATCCTCTCATCCCAGATTGAACAATTATGATTTAAGCTGCCCATTGAGGATCTTTATCTGTTAGAGCTGGTTTATGCCATGGTGGGTTTACATCTTATTTTTTTTATCCTATTTTAAAATAAATGTATATGCTCTAATTGTCCCTAAAATATTCTAATCCCTTTTAAAAATTTTACTGAGCTCAGGGCCTCAATGATGATGTATTAGTGAGTTGCACAGGTTATTTTTTTTCTAACTGGCCCACTGTTTACTTTTGGTGGTTGTAAATTTGCTTTTGAGTTTCATTAAATGTCATCTTTTTTTTTTATAAGAGGAAAAATGTCCGCTCTTAGTTAACCTCTTTCTACTATTATTTTATATGCTTCTATGATATTCTTTCATTTGTCCTATAAACAGTTAAAGAAACAGAAAGACATGCATATAAAAGCTTCCAATCAATTTTCTTTCTGTTATAAGACATATTAAAGTTATATCTAATATGTTCAGTATCAGACTTGGTGTATACATACGTAAAAGCCAAAAATCTTAATTTTAAGATGACCCCTTTTTATTTGCTTTTGGAAGTCAAAAACTGTATAAACACCTTTCTTTATCGCTTAGAAATTCTAGTTTTGAGGCTGCTGATGTAGCCAGATCATAATCAATGTGAAATAATCAGACAATAAATGTGGTGTGTATCTGCATTTCTGTATATTTTGCACGGTTTGTTACAACTCAATTTTAGTACCAAATCAGCAGTAGAACTAAAAGAGATAATGAAATTGTTGGCCAAATATTAATTTCTTAAAACTTGCAAACCTGTTGCTAACTGTAATTGATAAGTACATATTTCTAATACTTTTCAAATAATTTGTTTTCCAGTATTAGAAAAACTAGTATAGAGATCTTTGTTATAAATTTCTTCTAATATGATCACTGATACCATAAGTGGTGCTATGCAGGATATAGAGTAAAGTTTTAGTTCTTGCCCCAGTGAGCTTGCAATCTAAGAAAACAAAACTACAAGATAGTTTATTGTAGAAACACCAGACATAGTGGTTGCAAGGCATAATAGCTCAGTTTGTTTTTTTAAATGTTTTCTTGAATCCTACTCCAAGACATAGTGGTGTGTTAACACTGATGGGCCTTATGGAAGAATGGTGTTTTGAGGAGGAGAAGGTAGGGGATTGAAACCCTTCTGGGGTCTGTGTTGTAAAGTGAAGGTGGTGACATGGGTGAAAAAATCAAAGGGATAATAATTTTTCCTTTGTCTTAATGCAGTTTAAGCGGAAAAACTTCTGTTTTAATTCAATTTCTGTTCTTCTTATAGAAACAGTATTGACACTTTTAAAGTAGCCAGTTAGTACTCTTTTTTTTTTTTCCCATTTCTTAAATATTACTGAATATTGTCTCTTACTAAACTTTTAGGCATAAATAGTCACAGTTACATGAAAGTCAGAGTTTGAACAGCACTCTGATTCATTTTTACAAGCTTGCTTGACTTTATAGATACTCAAAGGATATGAGAATTAGACTGTTTCCCCTGCAGAATTGGGGCTGCAGAGCTGCTGGCCACTAGCCTCTGCAGTGCCCCACTTGGCGGGGGTAGAGGCTCTGCATGGTCTGGCTGCTGGACTTTTTCCTCCTTCTCCAGGGGTGGGAGAGGGACTGAAAAACCCAGCTCTGGCAAAGGGTGAGGAAGGGGAGGGCCACGTCACACCATATTCCCTGGTGGGACAGTAAAGAAACTGGGGGAAGAAAGGCTCTGGGGGTGCAAGTTTCTGGGCTGGTGGCTGCCCTGTGGCTGGGCTCTGGGGGGAGGAGGGTGCAAGTATCCCCACAGCTGGGCTCTGGGGGAGGGGAGTTCAGGTGTCTGGGGGCCCCATCCAGCACCCCCCAACTGGATTGTTGTAGGAGTTTCTTTAACTCTCTACCCCTGGAGGAGTCTTTTGTTATGTGTATTGTTGATAGGTATTTTGAAAAAAATTACCAAAATAATTGAAACTGGAGTGATTATACTGTTTTTGACAAATAAAATATGCAGAATTTTAAAATAGTGTGTGCAGAATTTTTAATTTTTTGGCAGAGAACTCCCCCAGGAGTATGTATTGCTACCTTTACTTCTGCTGTGCCTTCAGAGCTGGGCGGCTGGAGAGCGGCAGATGCTGGCTGGCCGCCCAGCTCTGAAGGCAGCCAGCAGCAGCACAGAAGTAAAGATGGAAATACCCTGCCATGACACCCTTATTTCTGCATTGTTGCTGGCAGTGGTGCTACCTTCAGAATTTGGCTCCCAGCTAGCAGCCGCAGAGCTTCCTGCAATAGGGGGAGGTTCCTGGAGATGGGTCTGACCCAGCCCCGGGAGTGGCTCCTGCAGGGGAAAAGGAAGTCCTGTCCCTCACCAGCCTGGCTAGGACAAGCCATAGGAGCCCTTTGTACGGTAGGAGCCCTCGGCCATAGTGCCCCCAGCCCTGGCCTCCCCTGGCTCCAGGCCCAGTGCCCTGGCACTTGGGGGTTAAATGGGCCTTGGGCAGGCTGTGTTTGGGGTTGACCACAGAGCCTCCTTTTCCAACCACAGCACCCTGGGCAGTTGCACACATTGCCCACCCATCGGGCTGGTTCTGCCCCCACCAAAAGTGGGGGCCCTGCTCCATACCATGCCACCCTCGCTTCTGTGCTGGTGCTGCGTTCAGAGCTGTGTGCCCGGCTAGTAGCCACTGCTCTCCGGCTGCCCAGCTCTGATGGCAGCACTGCCGCCAGCAATAGCGCGGAAGGGTGGCAATATCGCAGCCCCTCCATGGCCCCATTTTGGGTTGGGATCTCCATGGTTACACTGAGATTTCAAGTATCTGAAATCGTGAAATTTAAAATTTTTAAAATCCTATGATCGTGAAGTTGACCAAAATGGGCCGTTAATTTGGTTAGGGCCCCACATATTTTGCAACTTACACTTTTAAATCTGCAACCATAAACAGTGTCACATTCCTTTACAACAGGCATTTGTTTCTTCTCCTACAGCCTGAATACCATAATATCCTCTCCAAACTTAACAATTTAAATGCAGTTCTGTATGCTATTTCTCTTGAAAGACGGATACACAATGAATGCTTACATTTTCTGTCTCAACGCTAGCATTGTATACTTTAGTTACTTCAATAATCTCAGTTCAGCACCTCAAGACTTTGTTTATTCTATCGCCTAAACAGTTCTGTGCATCTTATTACACTGTAAATCATTACAAAACCATTTATTCAATAAGTTCAAAGTTAAGTCTGTATGTTTTGTGAACTTGAGAGAAGATTTAGGGTAGTGATTAATGAAGTGGTGGCTTTTTTTATTGTTTGTTTTTTGTGTATGGTAAATGCATTTAATATTACTGAAATACAAGTTAAGGTTTTTTTGTCTCTTGAAACTTTAAATAGTATTGCAAACCAATAATTTGAAATAGCTTTCAAATAAAAGTTAGCAATAAGTTGCTTTTTTTCCTTATAATTAAAAAGACTATCCTGAATCTCTTTATTTACTGGATTGTCAGATATTTGGGATGAGATTCCTCCCCCCCCCCCCCAAAAAAAAAAAAAGTTCTCCATGCTAGCCGAAATCTGCTCATATTAAAATAAACAATGGGAGTTTTACCATTCACTTCGATGGGAACAGAATTGGGCCATCTCTGAGCCCTTTTGAAAATCGTACCTGTGGTCTAATATATGCAACAATTTTTGATATAAAAACAAAACATTTAACTCCACATAGGAATATACACAATTTATCTGGATAAAGCACTGCCATGTCTGCAATCGTATAAGATAATCAGTCTTTCCAGAACCACATAAATTTACAGGCCAAAGTTTCTCTAAAACGTATGATTACATAAAATCATCTTTGGCCTTATTCTGTTTATCTTGCACTTCAACTTGTTTGTGGGCCAATTTAAGTCAGCTTGTGTGTGACACTTATATTCTGGCATTAAAAGTAAATGTGCCAGCAGTGAAAGAGAATTTAAAGACCACAGTTTGGACTGTCTTTTTTTTGCCCGGCAGGAGAGAGCAAAATTTAGTTCCAGTAGTGTATTTTGTTGCTTCGGTAACTTTGTATTCAATCTCTAAAAACCAGGCATCTATAGTAGATTCATCCTGATTCCCTTACGTCTCTTAGTTTCTTATTAATAATATGTCTTTCTTAATAAGATGGTGCAGACAATCTTGAGTCTTTCATTTTTACTTCTTCGAGTGCTTGCTCATGTCCACACACACCTAAGTTGAATGCTCACCACATGCACCGGTGCTAGAAGTTTTTTCACTCAACAGTGTCCATAGAGGACCAGCTTTGGTACCCCCTGGAGTGGCATGCACATGCCACGATACATAGGGCACCGCCAGTTCCCACTACCCTCAGTTCATTCTTGCCACCAGTGATGGTTCTGGAACTGTTGCTGCTTCAACTAGTGCTGTTGCTGCTCATTTGTATGAACTAGGTATTTCTTGTATTATAGTGTACATAGTTTTCTGTTAGTGTTTATAAATCCCTTAGCTATAGTTAGAGACTTCGTAGGTCCCAAACGGGACTTTGCCTCAGGATGGGGCATGCCCCGATTCCCAGGCTTCAAGCCCTGTGATCACCCCAAGAGACCCATGCCTGTTAGGGATCCACCCAGCAGTTGTCTGCGTTGCTTGGGCAAAGGGCACATTAGTGAAAAGCACAAAATTTGCAAGTCCTTCAAGCCAAGGACTAAGAAGGAGAGTGATATTCATTTAAGAGCTCTCCTTCTGGAGTCTGCCCTCACCCCAGCACTGGAGGAGCTCTCCGACTTGGTACCGAGCACCGTGACCTTGGTATGCAGCACCCCACTGGGATCGTGCACGGGCTGGCACTGATCCCCATCCATGGCTCTGACCAAGAAGCCCAAGAAGATAGTGCAAGGCCAGTCTCCAACCTCCCACAAGGGAAAGGATAAGACACGGTGTGATCAAGGTCCCATGCCAGGCAGCTCTTCACCCACATCGGGATCTCTGGCCCAAGCTCCAGTGGAGCGAAGTAGCCCAACCTGCTCCCCGCCGGCTACCCTGGATAGTGGCAGAGGCCTCCATCAGCTCCAGGTACTGTCCACGCCAGAGACCCTGCAGGCAGCGCAGGAGATCATGTCCCACCCAGTGCCACCCACGCTAGCTCCTGTGGTTCCCTGGTAACAGGGTAAACCCAAGTTCAGACCGCTTCGGTCCCCATCTCAGTGTCACCATTTCCCCGTCATGGGGGGGCGTCCAGCCAGCGCTCGCCCTCCTGTAGCCACCATGCATCTGACCCCGAAAGGCAGATGCGGTGCAGTCTCATTTGATCCCCGGACCTTGCATATGGGCAGAGAGGCTTGAGGCTCAGCTCGGTGGCTACTGGGTGTAGACCTTTGGAGGCACGCGGCCCCCAGGTTCTGATACCTCTGAGACCATGGTACCACTCCAGGGACTCGTCGAGAGATCGACGTTGCCATTCCTCAGACCTTCGCTGATCCCCTAAGAGGGCGTCTCCACGTGCGGGTGCATCCCGGCACTGGGCCCGTTCTGACTCCTGGTCCCGCTCCTCATCCCTGTACTGCTGGTCAAGCATGAGATGTAGATTGCTGGTTCCGATTCATCAAGTGCCACCGGTCCATAAGACCCTGCTCCAGATTGGACTCTAGGCGGAGTGACTGGCACCAGTCAGGACAGAGCCACCGTTCTGCTTTGTCCTGGTTGCCTGGGAGTGACTGCTCAGGATCCAGCCCTGGTTTGGAGCGAGGTTCCCTGATGGTGAGACAAGTTCCAGTACCAGCTATGTTATTAGCACCGAAACTGGCCCCGTGGCCTCGGGCGCAGTGGCTGGTGCCGTGATACCCATGGAACCCGTGTGGGTTCACCCAGCCCTCCCAGACCACCCGCTCAGTGTCTGGAGCATCGGAGAGACCAGCTGTCTCTCTCTCCCGCCCTCCTCCGGTGCAGAAAACCTCAGGTGTAAGGACCCTGCAGGTCCAAGAGGGAGCAGGGGAACAAGCCACTGGGCCACTGATGGTTTTTGAGGACCCTACAGCACTGGCATCTTCATAGTTGTTGCCAGACGAGGCTATAACGGGGTCCCCTCTCCCTGTTCCTCCGGATGATGCTGAAGCACACTAGGAATTACTGAAGAGGGTCACTACCAACCTGGGTCTTCAGGCAGAGGAGCTAGAGGAGCTCTCAGACTCTCTCTTCGATGTCCTCTGCTTCACAGCCCCGGCCATGGTGGCTCTTCCCCTTCATGATGGGATCTCTAAGATCACTAATGCCTTGTGGCAAACACCCTCCTCCCTGCCACTCATCTCCAGGAGGGCAGAGTACAAGTACTTTGTGCCATCCAAAGGCCACGGGTAGCTGTACACCCACCCTGCTCCCAACTTTCTAGTGATAGACTTTAAGGTCAGAAGGGACCATTATGATAGTCTAGTCTGACCTCCTGCAAAACGCAGGCCACAGAGTCTCATCCACCCACTCCTGTAACAAACCTCTAACCTATGTCTGAGTTATTGAAGTCCTCAAATCATGGTTTAAAGACTTCAAGGTGCAGAGAATCCTCCAGCAAGTGACCCATGCCCCACGCTGCAGAGGAAGGCGAAAAACCCCCAGGGTCTCTTCCAATCTACCCTGAAGGAAAATTCCTTCCCGATCCCAAATACGGCGATCAGCTAAACCCTGAGCATGTGGGCAAGACTCACCAGCCAGACACCCAGGAAACAATTCTCTGTAGTAACTCAGATCCCACCCCATCTAACATCCCATCACAGGCCATTGGGCATATCTACCGCTAATAGTTGAGGATGAATTAATTTCCAAAATTCAGCTATTCCATTATATCATCCCTTCCATAAATTTATCAAGCTTAGTCTTGAAGCTAGATATGTCTTTTGCCCCCACTGCTTCCCTTGGAAGGCTGTTCCAGAACTTCACTCCTCTGATGGTTAGAAACCTTCGTCTAATTTCAAGTGTAAACTTCCTGATGGTCAGTTTATATCCATTTGTTCTTGTGTCCACATTGGTACTGAGCTTAAATAATTCTTCTCCCTCCATGGTATTTATCCCTCTGATATATTTATAGAAAGCAATCATATCTCGTCTTAGCCTTCTTTTGGTTAAGCTAAACAAGTCAAGCTCCTTGAGTCTCCTTTCATAAGACCGGTTTTCCATTCCTCGGGTCATCCTAGTAGCCCTTCTCTGTACCTGTTCCAGTTTTGAATTCATCCTTCTTAAACATGGGAGACCAGAACTGCACACAATATTGTAGATGAGGTCTCACCAGTGTCTTGAATAGTGGTACTAACACCTCCTTATCTCTGGAAATACTAGAAATACCTCGCCTGATGCATCCAAAGACCAGATTAGCTTTTTTTCCACAGCCATATCACATTGCTGGCTCTTAGTCATCCTGTGATCAATTGACACTCCGAGGTCCTTCTCCTCCTCTGTTACTTCCAAGTGATGCATCCCCAGCTTATAACTAAAATTCTTGTTATTAATCCCTAAATGTATGACCTTGCACTTCTCACTATTAAATTTAATCCTATTACCATTACTCCAGTTTACAAGGTCATCCAGATCTTCCTGTATGATATCCTGGTCTTTCTCTGTATTGGCAATACCTCCCAGCTTTGTGTCATCCGCAAACTTTATTAGTACATTCCAGCTTTTTGTGCCAAGGTCAGCAATAAAAAGATTGGTCCCAAAACCGATCGCTGAGGAACTCCACTAGTAACCTCCTTCCAGCCTGACAGTTCACCTTTATAGTCTCTCCTTTAACCAGTTCCTTATCCACCTTTCAATTTTCACATTGATCCCCATCTCTTCCAATTTAGCTAATAATTCCCCATGTGGAACCCTATCAAATGCCTTACTGAAATAGAGATAAATTAAATCCACTGCACTTTCTTTGTCTAAAAAATCTGTTACCTTCTCATCGAAGGAGATCAGGTTGGTTTGACATGATCTACCTTTTGTAAAACCATGTTGTATTTTGTCCCAATTACCATTGACCTCAATGTCCTTAACTACTTTCTCCTTCAAAATTTTTTCCAAGGCCTTGCATACTACAGATGTCAAACTAACAGGCCAGTAGTTACCCGGATCACTTTTTTTTTTCTTTCTTAAAAATAGGAACTATGTTAGAAGCGGTTAACCACTGGGAGCAATGAGATCAACCCGGGGCTACCCGTAAGAACAAAGAGTCCAAGAGACTAGACTTGTTTGGGCATAAGGTTTATTCATTCTCTAGCCTACAGTTGAGGTTGACTAGATTGTTGGACTCAATGGGTAGTGATCAATGGCTCCATGTCTAGTTGGCAGCCGGTATCAAGTGGAGTGCCCCAAGGGTCGGTCCTAGGGCCGGTTTTGTTCAATATCTTCATTTAATGATCTGGAGGATGGTGTGGATTGCACCCTCAGCAAGTTTGCAGATGATGACACTAAACTGGGAGTAGAGGTAGATACGCTGGAGGGTTGGGATAGGATACAGAGGGCCCTAGACAAATTAGAGGATTGAGCCAAAAGAAATCTGATGAGGCTCAACAAGGACAAGGCAGAGTCCTTCATTTAGGACAGAAGAATCCCGTGCACCGCTACAGACTAGGGACCGAATGGCTCGGCAGCAGTTCTGCAGAAAAGGACCTTGGGGTTACAGTGGACGAGAAGCTGGATATAAGTCAACAGTGTGCCCTTGTTGCCAAGAAGGCCAGTTGCATTTTGGGATGTATAAGTAGGGGCACTGCCAGCAGATCGAGGGAGGTGATCGTTCGACACTGGTGAGGCCTCATCTGAAGTACTGTGTCCAGTTTTGGGCCCCACACTACAAGAAGGATGTGGAAAAAATTGGAAAACATCCAGCGGAGGGCAACAAAAATGATTAGGGGACTGGAACATGTGATTTGAGGAGAGGCTGAGGGAACTGGGATTGTTTAGCCTGCAGAAGAGAAGATTGAGGGGGGGATTTGATAGTTGCTTTCAACTACCAGAAAGGGGGTTCCAAAGAGGATGGCTCTAGACTGTTCTCAGTGGTAGCTGATGACAGAACAAGGAGTAATGGTCTCAAGTTGCAGTGGGGGAGATTTAGGTTGGATATTAGGAAAAACTTTTTCACTAGGAGGGTGGTGAAACACTGGAATGCGTTACCTAGGGAGGTGGTGGAATCTCCTTCCTTAGATATTTTTAAGGTCAGGCTTGGCAAAGCCCTGGCTGGGATGATTTAGTTGGGGATTGGTCCTGTTTTGAGCAGGGGCTTGGACTAGATGACCTCCTGAGGTCCCTTCCAATCCTGATATTCTATGAACCATCAAACCCTCCTGGGATGCTATGATTTTAACATGTGGCAAGCCATGGCCAAGTTCGAGGGCTCTCTTCCTGAAGCTTCTAGGAAGGAGTTCCGGGCAATAATGGAGAAGGGTATGACTGCGGCCAGGGTGCCACTCTAAGCAGCGGCAGACACTGGTGCCCGAACCACGGCCTTGGCTGTTGCCATGCACCGGGTGTCTTGGCTGCTCCTCTCTGGCTTGTCCATGGAGGCTCAGCTGTTGATGCAAGACCTTCCCTTCGATGGGCAAGCCCGGTTTGCGGAACAGACTGACAATAAGCTCCATGGCCTAAAGGAATCCCGCACGACCCTTAAAACGCTAGGCCTGTGCGTTCCCGGCCTTTCCCGCAACATTCAAACCACAGCATTCAAACCTCAGGGCCAGGGTAGCCACCTTTGCCAGGAGCCTCCCCATAAGAAATCTAGAGGCTACAAGTGGCATCCTAGCCAACAGGCTTCACAGGCCTTTCTGTCGAGCTCAACCCGCAATAAGCAGGCGGGTAAGTGCTCATTTTGAGGATATGCTTGAGCGTGATCTATCTGACTGTTCCCAGGATCTGTCCTCCCCCTATATTTGTTAGTTCTCCTCATTGTGGTGGCATCTATAACATCGGACCGATGGGTCCTTCAGTACAGTGGTGCAGGGTTACACCCTTCAGTTTCTTTCTACCCATCTTTCCCACCCCCCACCCCGTCCCTCTTCAGGGACCCCTCTCACAAGAGTTTCCTTGTGCAGGAGGCAGAGGGGCTACTGCAGCTAGGTGTGGTGTAGGTTGTTCCTCTAGAGTACCAGGAATTAGGGGTTCTATTCCCGCTACTCTTTTAATCCCAAGGGCGGTCTGTGACATATCCTGGACCGGCAAGACTTGAACCGCTTCCTAGCGATGCTGACGTTTCGCCTGGTCTCCCTGGCCTCCATCATCCCCTCCCTGGATCCAGGAGACTGGCTTGCAGCCCTTGATCTAAAAATGCATACTTTCACATCGCCATCTTTGAGGGAACCAAACATTTCCTCCAGTTTACGGTAGGTCCCAACCACTATCAGTTTGCAGTCCTCCCGTTTGACCTAGCAACAGCACTGCGCGTGTTTACCAAGTGCATGTTGGTGGTGGCTGCTTACCTCAGACATCAGGGTGTCCAGATCTACCCATCCCTCGACGACTGGCTAGTCAAGGGCAGCTCCAGGTCCAAAGGGATGTGATGATGCTGTTAGCCACTTGCTATCACCTTGGCCTGTTGGTAAATGGCAAAAAATCCACATTTAGTTCTGGTACAGAGGATAGAGTTTATCAGAACAGTGCTTGACTCGACCTACATCAGGGCGTTCCTGCCACTGGAGAGATTCAGGACACAGACGGACCTCATCGCAGAAGTCTCTGCGTTTCCCCTGACCATGGCCAAGGTGTGCCTGTGCCTCCTCAGTCACCTGGCAGCATGCACATATGTGGTGCACCACGCCAGGCTCCGGGTGTGACCCCTGCAGCAATGGCTGGCGACGATCTACTCCCAATCCAGGGACCACCTGGAAAAGGTCATTACCATCCACGCAATGATACTTACCTCACTGCGATGGTGGACTGACCCTGGGAAAGTCCTGGAGGGAGTTCCCTTTATCAGCATTCAGTTGAGTTGGTTTCGGACACCTCCGACCTCAGCTGGGGGGGGCGCACCTCGGCACCCTCCTGACCCAAGATATGTGGTCCCCAGCGGAAACTACGCTACACATAAATGTCAAAGAGCTCAGGGTGGCGTGCAGAGCTTGCACGGTCTTTCTTCCTCAGCTGTTGGGCAGAGTGGTCAGAGTCCTGACGGACAGTACAGCCTCGATGTTCTACATCAACAAATGAGGGGGAGCATGATCTTCGGCCATCTGCCAAGAGGCACTCCATCTCTGGAACTTCTGCATTGGCCACGGAATCCACCTAGAAGCATGTCACCACCTGGGTGCCAAGAACACGCTAGCAGATCAGCTAAGCAGGGACTTCTCCTCTCACCACAAGTGGGTGCTCCACCCATAAGTACCTGGCACAACCTTCCAGAGGTGGGGAACTCCCCAAGTGGATTTGTCCACCACCAGGCAGAAGAGGTGGTTACACAGGTTTTGCTCCAGATGGGGTCTGGGTAAGGGCAAGAGCTCCCTCTCTGATGCCTTCCTCCTGCCGTGGGCAGGAAGCCTGATGTATGTGTTCCCTCTGATTCTGCTCATCAGCAAGGTCCTAGCAAAAATCAAAATCAGGCTCAGGTTATCGGGATTGCCCCAGCATGGCCTCTCCAGCACTGATTTAGGATGCTATCAAGCTTGTTAGTTTTCCCTCTGTGGCCACTGCCTACCGACCGAAATTGCTGTCATAGGATCACGGTTGACTCTTGAATTCCAACCTTGCACCCCTCCACCTCACTGCGTGGATATTGTGTGGCTGAAACCTGAGGAACGGGCCTGTTCAGAAGGGGTCTAGAAGGTCCTCCTTGAGAGTAGAAAGCCCCCGACTAGACAGACTTATCCAAAGTCAGCAAAGTGGATGAGGTTCTCCCATTGGGTGGCTGAACAGGGCATCTCCCCTTTGCGTTCTTCCATGCAGTCGATCTTAGGCTACCTGCTTCATTTTAAGGAACCAGGGCCTGGCACACTCCTCTATCAGGGTGCATCTGGTGGCCATTTCTGCCTTTCATCCACCAATCCGGGGCAGACTGTGTTCTCCCAGGATAAGACAGTTAAGTTCCTCAGAGGCCTTGAGAGACTTTTTCCTCAAGTTCGGGCCCCAGCCCCTCAGTGTGATCTCAATTTGGTTCTGTCCAAGCTCACAGGCCCGCCTGCCCTTTGAGACTTGGCCTCGTGCTTCCTGTCTCACCTATCGTGGAAGGTAGCTTTCGTGGTGGCGGTGATGTCAGCAAGGCGAGTCTCCAAACTGCGAGCCCTGACCTCAGAATTACCGTACATGGTCTTGTATAAGGACACGGTCCAGGTTTGGCCCGACCCAGCCTTCCTTCCCATGGTGGTGTCTACTTTCCAAATGAGCCAGGAAATCTTCCTTCTAGTCTTCTACCCTAAGCCCTATGAGACGCTTTGGATGTAAGAAGAGCCCTCGGCTTTCTACCTAGATCGGACAAACCCTTTCCGCAAGTTGACTCAGCTTTTCATGTTTACAGTCCAGGTCACTTTTTGAATTTTAATGTTTTCCTCCAAAGCACCTGCAACCCCTCCCAGCTTGGTATTGTCCGCAAATTTTATAAGTGTACTCTCTATGCCATTATTTACATTATCGATGAAGATATTGAACAGAACTGGAGTCAGAACTGATCCCTGTGGGACCCCACTTGTTATGGCCTTACAGCATGACTGTGAATCACTAACTACTAACCCCCCCCCCATACACAAGGCTGTTATCCTCTCAAAGAGAGCTATCAGGTTGGTTTGACACAATTTTTTCTTGACAAATCCATGCTGACTGTTACTTATCACCTTAGTATCGTCTACATATTTGCGAATTGATTGCTTAATTATTTGCTCCTTTATCTCTCTGGGGAGAGAAGTTAAACTGACTGGTCTGTAATTCCTCAGGTTGTCCTTATTTCCCTTTTTATAGATGGGCACTATATTTTCCCTTTTCCAGTCTTCTGGAGTCTCTCTCCCGTCTTCCATGACTTTTCAAAGGTAATCGCTAATGGCTCAGATATCTCTTCAGTCAACTCCTTGAGTATTCTGGGATGCATTTCATCAGGCCCTGGTGACTTGAAGACATCTAATTTGTCCAAGTAATTTTTAACTTGTTCTTTTCCTATTTTAGCCTCTGATCCTACCTCATTTTCATGGGGATTCACTATGTTAGATGTCCAATCACCACCAACCTTCTTGGAGAAAACTGAAACAAAAGTCCTTAAGCATCTCTGCCATTTCCACATTTTCTGTTGTTATTTCTCTTCTCTCCCCACCCACCCCGCATTTAGTAATACGGCCACCCGAGGGCTTTTTCATGCAGTCACCGCCTTGTGGGCGGTGATGGGGGGAGGGGGGCAAAACAATGTTAACAACATAAAAATATAATTTTTCACAGAAACAAATTTACTAGCTGGCAAGTCTTTAATAATAATAATTAAAAAAAGGCAACCAAAAATGCAAGAGCAGCAGCAACAACAACATCAAAAAGAAAAGAACATGAAAAACACATTATTTTGTTTCTGTTCTCTTTAGGTCCAGTAAAGAATAGATAACTGTACGTTTTTATTATTGAGTCTGCAATAAAAACCTACATAAATTACAGTGACGTGTGTGTGTGTGTGTATATATATATATAATATGCATTTTTGTTTTTCCTAAAGTTAATTAAGGCCATGTCTATACTGCACTTTCATAGTTAAAACTTCTGTTGTTCAGAGGCATGAACACCCCACCCCCCTCAGAAGGACAAAAGTTTTAACAATGAAAAGCACCAGTGTGGACCGTGCTTCATTGGCGGGAGACCCTCTCCCAGTGACTAAGCTAACCCCCCTCGTTGGGGGGTGGTTTTATTGTTTTTTAACTGGGAGAGCGCTCTCCCAGCAAAAAGGAGTGGCTACGCTGGGCACTTTACAACAGCATGGCTGTGCCGCTGCAACCGCACCATTGTAAAGTGCCCAGTGTAGATATAGCTTAAGCATTTTAGGAAAAATTGTCAGAGCGGCCACCAGCAAGAGTTGATGGCCGTGCGCTGAGGCTACCAACATTTTTCTTGTGAGAATCCCTAGAGGGTGCTGTCTGGATGCTCCTGGGTGGAGGAGGGAAAATGCAAACTTTTTTGTGTGGAAGCAAACCCAAAGACATTAAAATAGCTGGGAAGACAATTAGATAGAGTTCTGCAGTCTTCACAGTCATTCTTGGGAGCTGTCTGGGTGTACAGTGCTTCTGGTTATTATATTATGTGCTAAATACGGCAAGCTGCTGCTGCTACCTGTTCCATTGTTGACTGCTACTCATCGTGTCTGCAGGTGGACTGCTGATAGGAAGCATGGCATAACGCCAAAAATGCTTTGTAGGAAACATTCTTTGTTGGGAAAAAGTCCTTACTGATGATTCAGAAATCTGTTTACAGCATTACAGTCTCAAGAGTGACTATTATTTAAAATCTTTTAGTGAGGTCTCATTTTTAAGGCTTAGAGTCAGTAATGGCACCAAATATCTTTATTTATAGTTCTCTATTATTTTGCCAAACCCAGTTGTGGTGGGCACTTGGCTGATGCTAAATTCTCATAGGGAGAAGCTTAGTTTTTAAAGCTTCCGTTTTGAGCCACAGAAGGCAGATGCAGGCAGCCAGATGTGAAGAGCTTTTAATTTGCTCATTCTATGGATACAGTATACTTCACTTACAGAACTGAGCCCAACAAATACATTTACATTACAAATTTTTGAGGTCCTTGCAGTGTCCAAAATCTGCTCTAGCTTTTCAGTGGTCTTTATTTTAAAGTTCCCACTCAAACACTAAGCTTGGTTAAAAAGAAAAGTGTTGAAATGTCAAAAATGTAAAGGCAGCAGCTGTTAAGTCAGTGAAGTCTGTTCGTGCCAGCTTGCTTGGCTTAATCAGAACAGGAGTGCAGGCACTCATGTATCTGAAAACTAAGTCAGGAAAAAGCCAAGTGGACTGCATTATATTTTCAAGCCGTTGGCAGGTGCTTGTAGCACTCCAAAATTGCTATGGGAGCAGATCATCTGATGGTGAAACCACTAATACTTCTGTGACTGACCATAACACAAAGAAAACAAACCATGTAAGTTCTCAGAGAGGGCAGCCTTTAAGAGGTACAGATGAAAGACTAACTTCAGCTTTGTTACTGATCCAAATTTAAAGTGTTTGTTCATCATTGCTTAAGAAGACTTGCACAGCTACCAGATGAATGAGTGCTATGTCTGATAAGTATCATTCTTTCAAATATCTGACAGGGACTGTGTTTATATATTGGTATAAGGAAAATCATGCCATTTATTAACTATAATATTTGCTTTACTTACTGCCCTCCAATGAGAGTATTAGTAGGCAACCCATGGCTATCTACTATTTAAAGAGGGGCTTCCTTCATCTAATCTACCTCAAACAGAAACTTGTATGGACAGATGAACCTGGCACTGTGACCTGGAGATAAATAACTAATTTGGGCTCTGCCAGACAGATGCAGTAGTGGAGACTTCCTCCAGAATTAAAATCTGAGGACTTTTCAGCAAATACACTGGATGATATCAACTGCTGGGATGGCTCATATATAGAGAATTAACCTCTTATGTTCGTCAGACCCTGGATCAAATAGCATTTAGTAGGCTAAAAAGCAATGCCTTCGATTGCACTAGTAAGCAGATAGGAGATAAGTGCAAAGCCACCGCATTAAGGAATCTACATTAATCAACTTTATAAAGTCAAGCAGGTAGACTACTGGAAGCTTCAAATAGTCTAAACTGCAGGTGGTCTTCAGGGATAGCCTTATGTAGATTGGCGTGCACTGATCCTAAGTAGATTTGATAAAATGGCATCCTGGTGCACCTCCAAGAAAAAAGATTGCAATCACCTACATCACGTGTAAAAATATGCTTTTGGCTATTGCTGCAACCTAAGAAGCCAGAAGCACTTTTAAGGGACCCATGGGTTGCAAATTTCTGTCTCAAATTGTGGGGTGTGTGCAAGCTCTTTCAAAAGAGGAAACAAATGCAGCACCCACCAAACCCACTAGTATAACTTCTGTCTCGTATATGAACTGAATACAAAAATATTATGCAACCTCTTTTCTGAAGACTTTGCAACAAATGTGTAGCATCTTGTAGTACTGCATACCAAAGTGTATGAGGCCATCTATGAAAACAACTTGAGAAATACATTGTCAAACATGCTCAAGCAACATGGAAACAGATGAAAGATTGTGTGGCTGTATGTAGGGATTTAAGTCACAAATGTGAATTTATAGAGGCATTGCTTTCAGAGACATTTAGTTACTTTTAGATAATCTCCTCCTCTTCCAAGAGAGGTCAGATTGAGAGTTTTCAGGGGGAAAGGGAAGTATAAGGTAGTACTTGTTCAAACTCTTTTCACAAGACTAGATATGTACACTTGAAATGCTAAAAAGAGATGCTGCTCTGAGTTGTATGTGTGGATGGTGTATGATCATGTGTGATTGCTTGGCTCCACTGCATCCTTCAGGGTTGTCTGCTTTGTGGGGGCAAGGGGAATAAATTGTGATAGTCTCCCAAGACCATCTCTTCTTGAAGCAAAAATGTGCTCTCATTCACAGTAGCTCCTGCAGATCTTCACAGTATTCTTTCCTCCTCTTTATTCCATGCTTTGAGCAGTGAAATACTTTAAATGTCAATATTGTTAATTGTCATTACTAGCATCTGAGTTAGGATCCATTGAGGTGAATGAGGCAGTTCTTTAAGCTATAATTTGTCTCTGCAAATTCAGCAGACGTATCTGTATCGTTCTGTACACTCTTTGAAGATTGTCCTCACAACCATAACAAACTAGAACCCCTTTTTTTAAAATGAAAGTTGAAATTCTATAGAACTAAAAAACAGCTTGGTGGAGGTACCAGTACATGCCATCATGCCAATTCAATGCTTTCAAAGATAAACTTTCAGTGTCAGTGTGCTTTAATGATGTATAATACTGTAAACATGCTTTCACTTGGGACTTAGCATCTGAAAATAATATATTGCTTATATACTCATATAGGGCTCATTCTTCAATTTATCAAGTTATTTCTAACTTTCAGATCAGTAGCATATGCATGTGAATACTGTAAGCAAAATTGTGCATAAAATAGCTTGATATTAAAGTACAACAGATACGCAAAGGAAGAATGAATTTTGTTAATATAGTTTTAGATTGGGGTTCTATGAAAAACACAAATTGTATACAGTGCTACTTAAGATATGAAAATAAAACAAACATTTTGTTAATTTGCTAATACTAGTCTAGAAATGTGATCTTTCAGTTACAGGTTGAGATGGCATAACTACTGTTCTGAGGTCTCTCTCCAAAGGCAAACCAAAACCATCCTGTTAAATGTATAATATGTGAACTGCAGACAGTTTTAAAATATAGGAGCCATCCTTAGTTTTTTCAGTTTTGAAAGATTTTGCTGATTTGTAATTCCTTTATGCTTCCAGTGGTATTTCTTCATTTTAACTGATGCTAATCTTAAAAATGGAAGAAACTGTGAGATGCCTGTATGCACCATAAAGAAGGCAATTTTTCATGACTCAGAGATACTGGGCCATTACGAAAATTAAGTTAGTTAAATTTGTGAGAAATGTAAAATCATAGTGGTTTTTTGAGACAGTATGTGATCATTCAATAACCATAAAAACAAAGGAACATGGAAGGTTGCATAGTCAGTATTAACATTGGCATTCCTGACTCACATGCTCAACTGCAACCTTAATATCTTATTAATATTATTTTGCATTTAATCTGTGAATGATAGTGACTTTGTTATATATCAGTGTTGCAGTGATATACCCGAGTCTATCACCTCTATCAATCAGGTGGCTGTCATGCTGTCTGGAGTGGTTCACGACCGTGAATGCCAACCTTAAGGCAGACTGTCAAAAAGCAGGATAGAGACCCCAAACTATTTGTATGTTCTGTAATTAGATTTCACTAAGCCAGTAACAAATGTGAACTCCTGAAACAGTATGACATTGCTTTGGAGTCAGATAGCCCCTTGGGCACTCGTGCCACTCAGGTAAGCTGGACTTAGTGATAGTTGGTTGCCATACACCGAAGATGACAAAAGATTCAGGTTGCTTCCAGTCCCAACAGACCAATCACTTATCCTAGGTCAATTTGTACCTCAGATGTCATACCAAAGACAATGCTTGTAGCCATTCCAGGAGTAAACTAAGGATTTATTAACTAGGAAAAAGAAATGAGATTTATTTACAGGTTAAAGCAGGTAAACACAGACACACAAATGAGTTAGTCTATGGTTCTAAAAGGTGACAGAGTTATAGTAAACTGTCAGCACCCAGGTTGACCCTGGGGATCTCTGCTTTTGTTTCATAGCTCCAGCCCTGTCAGAGTCCAAACAGTAAAAGAGATGAAAAATTTTCTTGTTCAGTCTTTTTCTTCTTCCAGAATTCAAGCTAATGGGATGAGCCCTTTTGCGCGTAGCCTATGGAGGGTCAATTAGCGAAGTCTTTGTATCGTGATGTCCCACAATTGGCCATTTAGTTTTGCTACTCCTTCCTGATGGCAAGAGACTATTCTGTCTGACAAGTTGACAGTTTCAGGGCAAACATTTTTTTACAGTTAAAGCAAAAACTTACTTACATCTTTATCACATGCTGTTTGGTAATATTTAAGTGAAATTAATACGTGCAGCAATTTAAAAGCATTTCATAAAGTCTAAACACGTTATAAGTTCAGTACCCATCTCAACCCTACTAATTCATGTTGCTGGTTTGCAGCAATTAATTTGTTAGTGTTTGGCTGAGGCCTAAAGCTTTGGCAAGAGCTGGTACCTGGTTTGCCAGCATCACAGTGGCACATCCTGTTTCTGATAATATTACACTTGGACTTAGTGGGACAGATAGTAAATGTCGACCTCCAGGCCTATTATCTGGAAACTGCACTTTTCCTTCACGCTTCTGCTCAGAGATTTTCCTTTTAGCTGTGTCTGTTCAACCCATGCATGTGCTCTATGCAACCTTGTGCTGC
Organism: Lepidochelys olivacea; assembly: GCF_965140295.1. NCBI lineage: Eukaryota > Metazoa > Chordata > Testudines > Cheloniidae > Lepidochelys > Lepidochelys olivacea. Next base: position 42,380,653 of record NC_140421.1, on the reverse strand, counting down.
ACACTGAGGGTATTTGGGACTTGGTGTGTGAATTGCCTATATTTCCTTCTCTACTGCCTTAGCCTGAGATGGAACACTAGCATGTCCACCTTGCGTTTTCCTCTGCGCATTCTGCAATTGTTCTTTTAGTTGGTTTAGTGTTTCCAGTTGGTGGTTGTTAGTACAGAATTAGAAAGGTTTCCCCCGCTTTTCTTTTTTACCCCTCTTTTTTTACATTTTTTTTAATATCTTCCAGGGAGCCTATTTTGCTTAGCTGAGTATGCCTGGTTTGACTGATAGGTTGAGGGTTCAGTTCCTCCCTCACCTCTTCCTGCAACCTTTTACCCACCTCCCCACATTTGAAGACTGCCTTCCCCAATTCCAACAGGCTTGACAGCCTATTACAACAGCCAAGCCCAGAATATCATAGGAATATGCTCAGCAGGTGCTTCTTCTAGGGCTATAAATGGGAGTTGGACTCTCAAATTATTTCACAGGATATTTCAAATGTGGGGACTTCCAGAGGTGGATCTATTCACCACATTCAGTAACAAGAAGCGTCCTTGGATCATCTTTGGAGGATGCCGTTCTCCTTCCCTGAACGAAATCTTTTCTCTGCATTTCCTCCAACCCTGCTAATACTATGAGTGATTAACAAGATCAGATAAGACAAGGCTAGGGTTATCCTTATAGTACCGACCAGGCTGAGACAGAGTCGAAGTCCTGACCTGCTTCACCTGTGTCTCCAATGGTCATTTAAACTTCCAGCCATCCTACATCTTCTCTCGCTGGATGCAAGTCCCATGCTTCAGGATTAGAAGCCACCTGCCTGACAGGAGTACCACAGGTGTTACTCAACAGTAGAAGGGAATCAGCTGGAATTACTCACCTTCAGTGGTTGAATCTTTTCCGTTTCTGGTGTGTCCATCACCATCTTGTGCTTTTAATCCTCTTCACTTTTAGTGGTCTTGGATTACCTGCTGAACTTGAAGAAATCAGTGATGTCAGTTAGCTCTGTTAAGGTTCGTCTAGTTGTGATGTCAGCATTTCATTCCTTGCTAAAAGGGTTTTCCAGATTTGCACGCCTTATGCTGTCAAGATTTATTAAGGGTTTGGGGAACATCTTCTCCAAGTTAAGGATCCTACTGTTACATGGGATCTCAAACTGGTACTTAAATACCTCCATAGGACCTTCCATTTGAAGCTATGGCAACCTGCTCCTTGCTTCGCTTATCTGTGAAGACAGCCTTTCTAGTAGCATTACACCAGCCCACAAGGTTGCGATAATTGGGGCCTTGATGGCGGAAACCTCCCCCCATTTACAGTGGTTTTCAAGGACAAGATCTCTTCATGGTCACACTCTCTAAATTCTCAGCTAAGTGCTGTTGGATTTTCATCTTAACTAGGCCATTGATCTACCAGCGGTTTTTTCTTAAATCACATAAATCTCAATGTGAGACCTCCTTTCATATTTTAGATGTTAGACAGGCATTGGCCTTCTACTTAGATTGGACCAAGCAGTTTTAAAGATCACATAGAGAAAAACAGTCTGTCGCAGGGAGATCCAGTGTGGTCCACAATCTTTACACAGACTTTTGTGTTGGATCTCTGGGTGTGTCATTGCGTGCTAAGAAGGAACTGGTCCTCTACCCCTCTCCTCCCTCTACTTTCCCCCATCTCCCAAGGATAATAGCATGTTCTCCCAGATCACAGTTGACTTTCATAACTTTATTCAGGAACGTTCTGTTTTGAGATATGCAGAGCTGCTACATAGGTTTCTATATGCTATACCTTAGTCCATTCCATCAGATCTGATGAGGCACTTGGTACTGCTGTACTGTCTTCTGTCTTGGACTCAATTCAGAAGCTCCCTTCTGGGGATACTGCTCGGTGGTCATCTGAAGTGGAACACCTAAAGGGACTCTACTTTGAAGAAGAGGTAACTCGCCCGTGCACTAACTGTGGCTCTTAGAGATGCGTGTCTTCCCTTCCCCACCCCCCATTGGTGCTCTACTACGTTCCTTTCCCTCTTTTTCAGATCGTTCTTCGTTGGATATTTAGATAGAGAAGGAACCGAGCTGTGGGCGGTCTGTCACACCGGCCTATATACCCTCTATAGAGCAGTGGTTCTCAAAGCCGGTCCGCCCCTTGTTCAGGGAAAGCCCCTGGTGGGCCGGGCCGGTTTGTTTACCTGCCGCGTCCGCACGTTAGGCCGATCGCAGCTCCCACTGGCCGTGGTTCGCTGCTCCAGGCCAGTGGGGGCTGCGGGAAGGGTGGACAGCACATCCCTTTTAAATTCACTTTGGAGTGCAACACTCCCCTGCCATTCAGAAAATCAAAGGAAAGCATAAAATAAAAGGTATAGGCGGGGGTGTGTGTGATATATATGAGAGAGAGCGAGAGAGCCAAAAAAAGTACTATGTAAATATTTCCTTCATCATATATCTTTTTGTAGGTTTGATTCAGTTCTTGTTTTCTAAATCATTGCTTTGGAAGATGCATGGGTGACATCTTGGATATTCATCGGTCAGTTAATGTTTCAGTTACAGCACAGTGGAGAATGGGTAAAGGGATGAACTCTCAGAGAATATGGACTCCTCTTAATGCATATTTCTCGAAGACCCAATTAAAATAATAAAAAGCAAAATTAAGTTTTTGGAAGAGGCTAATATGACCCCTAACTTATTGGTGCTCATATTAGTGAATGTCAAATAATTGTGTAAAGCCAAGTAGAAAAAATAAAAGTAGAAGCTCACATATTACTGTATTTGCCAATCATTAAACTTAAAAATACAGAAAGAGAATTTTCTTCACTTTGTTTATATTTTGTCTAGTAGTTTGTCCTTAGATAAGGCAGAAATATTAAAATTTACTAAAGCAGGAGCAAGTGTATGAGGAAATAAAACAGGAAGGCTCCTTACTTGGCTTTTTAAAAGGAAGAAACTCAAAATGCAATTAATGATTTTGGATGAATCAGGGAAATGATCAACATCTGCAAATCAGATTTGGAACACTTTACTATATACACATATGAATCCCATTGTTTATAACAAATACAGAAGACTACTTAGCTGAGAGAAACTTACGGTTGAAAAGAAATTGGAGTGAGTAAAAGGAGAACGTCAGAAGTTTCCAAAGTTTCAGGAAGCCGGCGCAGGACTAGAGATATTTCATACCAAAAACCATTCCTCTCCTTCAAAATCCTGCAGCTGTATAATTGAGAAAAAGAGAACTTTCTTCTAATGAGTTCGGTTTAGTTGTAATTGGTCTATATTTTTAACCAAAGATTCCACAGAAGATGAATCTGATAAACTTTTCTCCTTTTATTGAATTGGTATTATAAAACTTTCACAAGGCTCGATAAAATAACTACATTTATAGTTTGTTTAGAGATACTACGTGACCATAAGGAATATATTGAATAATATTTATAGAGCAGCAGACACAACTGACGACTCAGTGTAAAAAAGCAAAAGCAAAACCCAGCTATCTGAGTTCTAGATAAGGCCCTTAGCAGGGTGGAGTGGCATTTCCTTCCAACAATACTGGAAATTTGGATTTTGTCTTTATTCCTTAAAATGGCTATGGCTAGAACTGAAAGAAATGTATAAGTTAGAAAGAGTTTGAGCCCTGTTCTATACTTACTAAGTATGAAGATGCCAGAGGTTGAAGAGCTGGCTGTCCATGTGATGCAATAATCCCAATTCCAGAAGAAAGGCAGTTCACGAATAAGAATCAAAGATCATGGCAAGACAGATAGAAAAAAGGGTTAGAGCAACAACACAGCCCTGCTTGACACCAGTACAGATGGTGAACAGGTTAGTCTCCACCCCATTACAGAGGATGGTGGCGGTCATCCCATCATGAAGTAGCCTGAGAATACAAATGAACTTCAGTGGCCAACCAAACTTAGACAGGACCTTCTATATCCCTTCACGATTGATGGAATCAAAAGCCTTAGGTCAATTAATGCCACAAACTATGGTTGGTGGTGTTCTCTACGCTGTCCTTGCCTGTGTCTTATCTCAGCCCTCCCCCAAGCACTTCATGGCTTCTCCTCTCAGTCCCACACTCCTTGATACCCCAACCTAATCTTTAATTCCATGTTCCTTGTGCAAGTCCCAGTCTTTCCCAACCCCACTCCAACTCCTTGTCCAATCTGTCTTCTGCCTGCTGGTTCCCTTTCCCACTACAGGGGCACAGCTGCAGCACTGCATCTAATCAGGTCACCAGGATTGTTATTACTGACTTCAGTATGCTGACGACTCTGCTATCCTTGCGCGCACACAGTCCGCCCTAGATCTTTTCTCAGGCATCTATCATAGCCCGGGACTTTTCCCTCAACATTGGGAAAACTAAGGTGCTCCATCAGCCTGCCCCAGCACAAATAGCCCCCCTTCTCCCACAAATTATCATTGGTAGTGAGCCCCTGGAAAACATGGAGCATTTCCCTTACCTTGGTAGCCACCTTTCCCAGACAGCCAATCTAGATGCGGAGATTGAACATAGGATCTGTTGTGCCCGTGTGTCTTTAGAACTGCGCAACTTTCCGATCTTTATTGCTAGAGATTTGCAAATGGAAACTAAGATCCTGGTCTACAGTGCAGTAGTCATCCCCACCCTCCTTTATGGGTTTGGGACATGGATGGCATACCAAAGCAATTCTAAGCGCCTGGAGTGATAGTAGCGCTGCCTTAGGAAGATTCCCCATAGCAGATAGGAAGACCATTGCACCAATGCCAGCTTTCTCTCTGCAGCTAACATCACCAGTGTTGGGGCAAAGATTATGAAACATCGACTTAGCTGAGCTGGTCGTTGTGTGCAGGTGTCTGCTCCTTGTCTTCCGAAGCAAATTCTCTTTTCTTAACTTAATCATGGTAAGAGGACCCGTGAGGGACAGAGGAAATGCTGCAAGGATTCCCTGAAAGTATATCTTAAGAAGGGGGCCACTGATCCCACGAATTGGGGAAGAGCTAGCTGGCAATAGACTTCAGTGGTGTTGCATCATACATCAAGCCTCAGCCTGTTTTGAAGAGAATCATCTTGCTCAAGAGTGAGGCTGAGAAATGGCAGAGGAAAAAGGAAATTGTACAGTATCCCAGCCAGCAGTAGTGCTCTCTTTAAGCAATCACCATGTCAAAAACTGTAGAGCACACATTCGATGATTCCACCATCATCCATGATGTTTCCCCTGGCAGACATCCTCCTTGTATTGAGGGATTGCTGCTGCCGCCGCACACTTACTGAAATCAACCTAGCTCCGGGGCTCAGGAATTTTTCATATCCCTGAATGCTGTAGTTAAGCTGACCTAAACGCTGGTGTAGAAGTGGCTAGCTTGACTTAAGAATTCTTCTGTTGACCTAGCTACCACCACTCAGGGAGGCAGATTACTGACATGGATGGGGAAAAAACCCTCCTGTTGAATATAGGAAGCAGTCTGCCCTACGGCATTCCAGCTTCATAGACACAGCCCTGCAGCAGTGTCCCTGTAATACCCATAGTGTAGGCATGCCCTGATACTAGGTAGGCAAGGAGACAGGGAAAGGGAGCCAGTTGGGGGAAGGCTGAAATTGGACAAGAAGTTGGAGTGGAAGTGAGAAACTGGGACTTGTACAGGGAGCTTGGAATGAAAGAATAGGTTAGAGCAGGGGTGGGCTGACTTCTTTGCCCCGAGGGCCACATTGGGGTTGCAAAACTGAATGGAGGATCTGGGTAGGAAAGGCTGTGCCTCCCCAAACAGCCTGGCCTCCTCCCCCTCCCACTTACTGCCCCCCTCAGAACCCATGACCCATCCAACCCTCCCTGCTCCTTGTCCCTAGACCACCCACATCCAGCCCCCCCCCCCCCCCCCGCTTCCCATCCCCTGACTGTTGCCTCCCAGACCCCCGCTGCCTGGGGCACCACCCCCTGCTCACTGTCCCCTGACTGCCCTGCCCCCTGTCCACACCCCAGCCTCCTGCCAGGTCCCCCAGGACTCCCACACTTATTCAACCCCCCCTGTTCCCTGCCTCCGTGGGCTGTAGTTTGCCCACCTCTGGTTAGAGGTACGTGAGGAGAGTGAGAGTGAGAGGAAGAACCACAAAGTGGTTGGGGGAGAATTGAGATAAGACTGGGGCAGGGACAGGCTGGAGGGGACAGAAATAGAAAGGATTGGGCTTGTGGGGAGTAGGGGAAGGATCTGGGACAACTAGAACACACTCCTTTGTGGAACTTTGTGTTTCTGAATCCGAAGATTTGTCTATTCTCAACCATCTTTGAAACCCACTGGCAAAGTATGTCTTATCCCAGTGTTGTATCAAGTTGAAGATGACAGCCTGCTGCTATCAGTTACTTCATTAGGTCAAGTGGCAGAAGCCTATGCTGTGAATCTGCTTGTGATCCATATGGATGTTAGCATAATTCCTTATAATTTAGGCTAAGATTTTGTCATGGTTATTTTTAGTAAAAGTCAAGAGCAATAAACAAAAATTCACAGAAGTCCGTGACCTGTCTGTGACTTTTGCTGCTGCGGCTCTGTGGTTTCCCCCTGCCACTGTGGTGGCTGGGAGTTGTGGGGTTCCCCCTCTGCCCGTGGCAGCTGGAAGCTGCAGGGGAGGGCCTCCTCTGCCTATGGCAGCTGGGAGCTGCAGGGTGACCATATTTCCCAAAGAGAATACAGGACACCTACTTGCCCAAGGTGTCTCATTCCCCTGGTGCAAGACTGTCACCCATCAATGGGAACCATGCAGGGTGCCCCCTGTCACTGGAACCCTGCCAGGGGCCCACTGGCTGCCAGCTCCAGAGTCCTGCAGCCCCTGGGGTTGAAGCAGAGAATGTCACGCAGGTCTCTGGAAGTCGGTTTCCATATCTTCCATGACCTCCATGACATAAATGTAGCCTTACTTATAATGTAAGGTTTTTTCAGTTTGCTTCCTAAAAATGCGGTCCTGCTGGAGGAAAAAGAGTGTGTGTGCATGTAATTACAGAGTGCTTAGTAATGCATATGCATTAATATTGCACAGCCATCCTTAATTCTAGCATTTTCTAACTTTTGTTTGACTTTGAAACTTTAGGTTCTTTTAACATTGTTTTTGGTCCATGATATGGACCTCTAGGTCTGATTATGCTATTAATGTACTAGAGAATTCCCTTTGCTTATGGGAATCCTAATCTGATTGCTTAAATCTGATTGCTGATTGTTTTAAATCTTCAAGCTTCTCGAACCCTACAAAGCAGACTTAGGTGGGACAAAGGATCTGGTCTTAAATGCCTGACCTTTATATGTATTATTTCTGAGTAATAAGGTTTTGTATGAGTTTGTTTTTCCTGAAAAAAAAATGTGGAAGGTTATGTAATGCCCTTCCCTGTCGTTAGATCAGGAGTGTATCTCTTTAGACAGTTAAGGAGTCAAATTCTTCGAACATTATATTCATGAGAGGTGACCGGAAGAGGGGGAAAAAACAGATTTGTACGTTTTTCTTCTTTGTGTATAAAAAGGTTTGAAAAGCTTAAAAACAAAAATCTCTTGCTTGTGTTTACATTCCTGATATTTTCTGAGAGTTATTTTCCCTGGTTTGCGGAAGGCTTTGGGGAGTCGGATATGAATTAGGAGTGCTTTCCACCCTTAGTTGAAAGGGTGTGAATGCTGAATCCCTAACAAAAGATTTTTTTTTTTGTCCTTACAGTTTTAGGTATTTAAAACTTAGGTATTTAAAAATTGAATGTTTTAACATTTAAAAAACAAGCCAGACTATTTAGTTTAAAAGGTTTGAATAAAAATAGCTTCTCTTAATCAAATCCAAGATTTTTCTGAGGTTAAACCTACGAGTTATCTATAGAGTCTACCAGGAAAAATAGTAGACAAGACCCTGTATTTAAAATGCATTCAGAAATTTTGTCTCATTTTATATCTATATGATCTCTATTTTTTTTAAATAGATCAGGCAGCCTTTATACATCAAAAACAAGCAAAAGGGGACAAAAGACCATTGTTTCTTTTACAGATCTATTTTAAAAACAGAAATAGAGCCCATATTAACCTAAGTACTTCGTAGTATTTTGGATTTCTTTATGTGCTAAACAGTTTTAGTTGATATTGTTTGGTAATGAAACCTTTAACTTTTATCTTTCAGCAAGATTCCAGCCTTTCTGAACGTAGTGGATATTGCTGGTCTTGTGAAAGGAGCCCATGCTGGCCAGGGCCTAGGAAATGCCTTTTTGTCTCATATTAGCGCCTGTGATGGAATCTTTCATCTGATGCGTATGTAAATTCGTTAATTCATGTGAACTGTTTAGCGTAAGAATAATATTGTGACGTTTTGTTAAACAAAAACTATACAGTTAAGTAGAAAATGTCTATTTAAATGGGAAAAAATTTCTTCAGTTATACAATTGATGCTTATTGGGATTCTTTTCATACATGTTTTCGAGAACTCTCCCATTCTCAGATATGTAGTGACTTATTTACTCTTGATGGCATTGTTTGGTGTTCCAGCAAATGTAACCTTGAACTGATTTTTTGGGTTTGCAGTAACTTTATCTTTATCTGTTTTTCGGGGGAGGCTCAGAATGGAGGGATATCTTTAGTTTCACAAACAAGGAGGAATGACAAGTGTTAATGGAAGGTTGAACAGTGTGAGGGGAACGGGGTGGTGGTTTATAAACTGGTTACAGCACTACCTGCATCTCTGTTCTTTCTGATCTCTGAGTGCATCTCCTCAGATCTTGGACCTGCACAATCCAAGGATATAGTGATCACAATGTGCTGGGCTTCCTGATTACAGGCATCCAGAAGAGGTCCAGGCAACAACTGAGGATCTACCCTTTGAGGGCAAAGTGCCTGAATGGACAAGACACTCTATATTCCCTTAAGGATTTGAAGATGACACTGAGATCTCAGGGAATTTATGCTCCAGTTCCATACCCTAGCCCCTCCTGGTATCTGCTACCTCAAAGACAGAAAACACTCTGGTTTCCAACCAGAATATCCTCTGAAAAAGACCACGCTTTTACAGTTTCAGGGTAACTGCACCTCTAATCTCCCCTCTGTGGTCCTTTTGAGGAATGCCTGCTCAGTTCTCAGGCCTCTAGCTTTCTCCTCTTTCTGGGCAAGGACCTACATCCTACCCCTTCTGACTGGGAGTTTTATGTTGCAGTCCCTCTGCATGTCACTGTGATTATCCCAAGCAGGTCTTATAGAAGTCCAGCCCGGGGTCCTTAGTTTCTCTATAATGACAATGATAGTGTTTTTTTACTAGTGACCACACAGATTTTCCAGATCAGAATGTTTATTTACAGATAAGAAGCATACAGACAAAACCTATTCAAGTGCGTGTCTTCATAATGAACACCAATAAAAGTTTCTTGATTCCCTCTATAAGGATAATTCACCTGGGGGTGGAAATTGCTACCTCTGTGGCAAATGTCTACTTGTCACTGGACAGATTCCACAAGATCCAGAACCTGATGTCCAGGTTGGTAAGATTTACCAGGCCACTCTGTGTCTGCAGCCACTGGGCTTCCTGGTTTTATGTATAGGAATCATCCCATGGCAAGGCCTCATATCGGGTGTCTGTAAGCTTTTTCTCTTTAAAAGGGTGGAAACGTTCACTGCAATGCATGCAAGATCAAGTACTAGTTCCATACCAGTGCCGAAGACTTTAAAATGGGTGGAAAATCCCAGGGATCATTCACAGGGGTCTTTCCATATGCCTTCTAGACCCATGGGTATTCACAAATGATGCCAGTCTATGGGATGGGGGGTACATCTGGGGCACAAGAGAATGCAAGGTATCTGGAACTCTAGGGAAAGGAACCAGAGTATCAACCTGTTGGTCTAGATCAGGGTGGGCAAACTACGGCCCGTGGGCTGCATCCGGCCCATCGGATGTTTTTAATCTGTCCCTCAAGCTCCTGCCAGGGAGAGGGGTTGGGAGATTTCCCCGCTCCAGCCAAGGAGTGGGGTTGGAAGCTTGCCTTGCTCTGCGCTGCGTCGCGTCGCTCCCGGAAGCAGGAGCAGCCATGGGGCTCCACGCGCTGCCCCCACCCCAAGTGCCAGCTCTGAAGCTCCCATTGGCCGGATACCGCGGCAGTGGGAGCTGCGGGGGTGGTGCCTGCGGATCGGGCAGCGCACAGAGCAGCATGGCCCCGCCTCCAGAGGGGGGTGGGCCACTGTTTCCAGGAGCTGCTTCAGGTGAGCGCTGCCTGGATCCTGCACCCCTGAGCCCCCCACCGTGCCCCCAACCCTGTGCCCCAGCCCTGATCGCCCTCCAAATCCTTTGATCCCAGTCCGTAGCACCCTCTTGCACCCCAAATCCTTCATCCCCAGCCCCACCCCAGTCTGCTGCTCCAGCCGAGAGCACCCTCCCATCCTCGATCCCAGCCTGGAGCACTCTCCTTCACCCCAAACCTCTCATACCCAGCCCCACCCCAGAGTCTGTACCCCCAGCCGGAGCCCTCATCCCCCCCTGTGCTCCCGAATCCCCTGCCCGAGCCAGCCCTCCATACAATTTCCATACCGAGATGTGCTCCTCAGGCCAAAAAGTATTCCCACCCCTGGTCTAGACTGACAGCTCTGAGCTCATACTAAGGTTCCAGTTACCTAGAGGGGGATTATGTTCTGGAGCAGTTGAACAACTCAATCACTGTGGCCTGTATGCACAAACCGGGGGAACAGGGAAAGTAACTCTATGTGCAAAAGTAATGGAATAGGCATAAAAGAATTGAAAAGGCAGTCTGGCTCAGCAGATGCACTGGCAACAACTCAGAATGGTGCCTAAATCTGGAAGTCTTCACTCTGATCTCACAGGCATTCAGCCTCTTGGTAGTTGGCCTGTTTGCCAGTCACAAGAACACAAAGTGGCGGGGATGCAGATCCCAAGGCCCTGGAGACTGTTGCTTTTTCACACAGATGGCCACAAGGCCTGCTATATACATTCCCTCTCTTTCCACTTTTAGGAAAGGTGGGTCCCGAGTATAAGGCATGAAGAAGCAAAGTGATAGTACTAGCTCTGCATTGGCCAAAGAGACCATGGTTCTCTGATCTGATGGAATTGAAATTAGAATTACCATTGCAGCTTCCATTGAGACCAGACATCCTTTACCAAGGCTCTTTTCTCTGTTCTGACCCAGACTGTCTGACAGTCTGGCTATCGAGAGGGAAGTGTTAGCTGCATTTGATCTATCTTCCAAAGTGATCAGAACTCTCCTCTACCCCAGGAGAGCTTGCACACTAAAGGCCTGCTACGCCATCTGGACCAGGCTTAGCTTGTGGTGTCAAGAATACAATAAAAATCCCAAGGAGCCTGGTGATATATCCGCAATGAAGTACGTAAACAAGGACTCTTCCTTCTCAAGGAAGCAAGCAAGCTATGAAACCTGTGCCCTCTTAACTCTGATAGAAGTCTGTCTTTCACCAACCATGAGTGGTCATTGCTGAAATCCATCAGCAGTTCAATATTCTACAGGTGGATGAATCTGGTGAGAGACCTGTTTGCCACCAAGGACAGTGCCAAGTGCCCTAACTTCTGTTTTGGAGGAGGCATGAATCCAGGTGCTTTGCCAGGTGCCTTTTTTTTTTTTTTTTTGCTCCTTCCCATTGATTCTGTTCATCCCCAGCCTGATTGCTGAAGCCAGAGAAGACTGGGCCAGACTCATTCTCATAGTTCCCTACTGGGCAAGGCAGTTCTGGCTGACAGACCTGCAAATGTCCATGCAGCCATAGATCAGGCTGTCAGCTCATGCTCCTCATTCTTGCTATCTTGAAGAAGATACTGCTTGGTGGTCACCTATAATGTGATCCACAATTACACCTACTCAAAGAATAGTTAGTTACCCTACAGTAACTTCCTTTGAGATGTTGTGGTCAGTATGGCTCCCACTGTTCATCCCCGCTCTGTCCTTCATGCCTGCATATGGGGGCACAGGGCATATGCATGGCCCCAACAGACAATGCTATTTAAAAGATTCTGAACTCACACGCCAGAGGCGCATGTGCCTCTGCAGTGGAATCCACACTGACTAAAACATTTTGAAGAACCAGTTAGTTTAGGGTAAGTAACTTTTAATGTTCTTTTAATGATGGAACATATTATAGGAAGGTAGAGGGCCAGATCCTCGCTCAGGTAAATTTGATGTGGGTTCATGGAAGCTGACTTACTCCAGCTGAGGTGCTGGCTCAGAATCTGGAGGCCTTACTGATATGTGAATTGACATGTAAATATCATAAACTGCTTGAATATTGCTTGAGATATATTTGTTATAATTAGAAAACAAAATACATATGTGAAAAACTACTTTTCTTCAAGGTCAGTTTTTGTATAAAGCAGTGTGGCAATTTTTTTTTTTTTTTTTTTAAAACCATGTAGTCAGCTACAGTTGTAATCATGCTCAGTATTTTTGAAATCTTGTTTTACAGGTATCCTTAATGCACTTTTGTTTGTTGGCAAGATATTCTGAGGTATTGCAGCAGTTATGAAATTATTGTTGCTTTAGGTCTTATTTTCTCCCTAAGAATGAACAAGGCAATGCTGGTGCCTTTTAGATGATCTCTATCTCACTTTTGCTTGCCCTTCTAGCAACAAGAATGAATGAAACTGCGTTATATTCTTCTTCTTTTAACCAAAATTGAAGTCTGTTAGACTTTAAGGTGTGCTGATTGCTCTGTAGACATGAAGAACTTACGTAATATCTAGGGGTATATTTATTTCTAATGTGAAGCAAATTAGTTTGGATATGAGACGTCAAGTTTTTTTCCTAATGTAAGCTACCTTTTTTTTTTTTTTTTTGGTACTTTCTCCATAATACTATAGGGAAAAAATTATGTGGTACTAGTAGCTGGTGAGGGAGACTCTGCATTTTTCCTATCATTTTATTGTTGCAACAAATTTGGGGTTAATTTACAAGAATATTATACGTACCTAGGTCATATGTGGAATTGTTTTCAGTACTAGGTACTCACAGTATTTGTACTCAAATATGTCTTTGGTCATCTCAACAAGATATTGTACAATGTTTCCAGAAGGGCATATTTTTTAAAATTTGTTTCAGTTAATAGTGTTAATACATCTGAACCATCACAGTGGCTAGATGAAAACTGTCAGTTTTTAGTTACCTGAACCTATCATTTAGAACAAAAGCATGCCAACCATTTGATTTACAGTAGGGGAAAAAATTAAAACTGTGGTTTGAAAGTAAATGGTTCCAGTAGTGCATCTTATAAACATACATTGAAGCTTGCTTTTAAAATCTAATTCAGTAAATATAAGCAAGAATAAAAATTAGTTTTAATTATTGCTGAAGGAATCTGTCCCACAGCTCTTGTTTTACTGCAGTGGAACTATAATACAAAATCTTTGTTCTCACCACTTAGTATGAAAATGTGAATATAAGTATTTAAGGATTAAAAGAGGAATCTAGACACACAGTACCTGAAACTGTGCAAACTCTTTGATATATGAACCAAAAAAAAGCGTGTGTGTGTGTGAGCAAAGATCTATAAGTTACACAAAACAATCTGAATGTGAAAACACTGGCAAACTCTACTTTGAAAAATTCAATTAATAGTGTCAGTTTTTAATCTCAACAAAAATGCATAATTATTAGTTGATACACTAGTCATTTTTAGCCAAGATAGAATCTCCATTTATTTACACGGTGCAGTCTAATTCCATTTATTTAGGGGAGTACAGATTGAACGTGGGGAGATCATTACTGTAAAAACAAAAAAACCCATGCCCCTTACTTTAAAAAAAAGTCAGATCATGCAGAATAATTTTAAACCCCTAATAACTCAATCCAATCAAAAGTCTTTTAAAATATCAGAGTGCATATGTTGAACTCAAGGAGTGTCTCCATCCCACATTACAGGTTTCTGTCTAGAACAGCTGAAGCGCTATAGTTGGTTGGTTGTATTTTTTTTAATGTAATCACGAACAGCTTTTATAATGGCAAGTAGGTTTTCTATAGAGAATCCTCTGTTTCGCATAGCTTAGTGTTGGATTACCTTGTCAGTAGTTGTTAGAGAAGCATCCATTGGTGGAATTCTTGATGCCCAAAGAAGCCTGTAAACTGTGATCCAGCCCCAATCTGCATTATTTTTCTCCCAGATTACAGCATGTATATGCACTTTTTTCGGTCCTACAGAATTTTGAAGTCCTAGATTGTGAAGCTACTTTTTCTTTTTAAACTATTCTTACGTTAGCTTCATTCTTTTACATTACTATCCCCATTAGAAAGGTTCATTTAGACATCAAGAGAAGCAGCAACAATTGTTTTAACTCAAAACAAAAGCAGTTTTCTGGACAAGTTTCTGTGGCCTCTTCCCATAGTCTCAAGACAGAGTGTTTGTGTTCCCAGAGAGCTTGGAGCCAGGTTTGATGGAAGAATTATTCACTTTTCTCCTTGGGCAATCTTTTTTCCTTTTTCCTAGCTGCATAGGGCAAATGAGTTTTGAAAATAATAGAGAATGTTCTTTCAAAGTCCTCTGTATGCTGACTTCCTACTCCATTCCTTCTGTATCTCTTTTTATCTGAATGTAATGAAGGGTGAGATTATTGCTGTATTTGAGATACCAACAAAAGTAATAGTTTCTTGTTGTGGGAAAATGTTTTATTCCTCTTGTGGAGATGTTGGCAGCGGTCATTCCTTCTCTATGTTCACGGGATTTGTTCAGGCCTGAGGGATGCTTCTTTCCACATCTGTCCAGTCACGTCACAGGAAATATTACTTCTAAAAAATATATATTTTGGTGGGAGAGAATTATTTTCCATGCCAACTCTTATTCTGTAGGTTTTCAGCAGGTCCCTTAGTTTTCCTACAATGTCGGCAGAAATTGTGGCACACTTGAGATATTGGGTATTCTTGATATGCTTGGATAATTATCATTAAATTATCATATCAGGTGCCTGAAGGAAATCTCCTTTCTGAAAGCTGTTTGCTCTCTCTTCCAGTAATTGGACCTCAGAGTAAACCAGAAGTCAGCATTGATTCCAACTCCAAAGTTTACTTTCTTATGAGTGGTTTGAGATTCATGCAAGAACATACCTTATTCTAGATAGGCTTTTGTACATTCAGGTGCAAAAAGATACAATTACTTGAGACTTTCAGGTTGTTATACAAAAACTGAAGATGCTGGGGCTTGTGGCTGTTTGCATACTTATGTGATCCCCTATGCCGGATTATGAATGAAACCTCTTCAGAGCTGGTTCAGGGCATATTACAGACCAAAGATCATATGTGCAGCTGGCGCAAATCAGTGCAGCTGTACTGAAGGCACTACAAAATTCTGCACTGGCCCCAAATGTGGATAGCCTTTCCAAGTGGTTGCAAGTGCTTCTGTTGCTGATAAATTTGCTGCAGTTGAGTGTGGATATTTTTGCATAATGAAATATATGGGATTTGGGACACTCAGTCTGTACTAGAATAATGGTAGGCAAGGAGGCAGCTAGTCTGGAGTGGATGCTCATTCCTATGAGAGAGAAGTTTGGGAGAGAATCTTGTGCTGAAGCTTCAAGCAGCTCTTCAGGTTCATAGAAACTTGGTTTCTGGGGAAGAACTACAGCTGGCCCGAGTGTAAACAGACAATATTGCTGCAATGCATTTTTTTAAAAATCTCAAAGAAAGGAGCTTTCTGGGTACCATGTCAGGGGTCTGGTAAACCTTCTCTTCCAGAAATGAGACTACTAGGTACAAAATACAACATGAAGAATTTCCATTATTATGCCAGCCCAAGCACAGACGTAAGTTGTATGACAGATGCGTTCTTACTCAAATGAGATAAAGACCTTCTCTGTGTGTGAATTTTCACGGATTCCTTTAGTGCCTTGACCAAGATATGAGAGAGAAATATTTTGGTTGCCCTGACATGGTCATATTATTGGTGGTTCTCCAGCCATCTGGATATGGCAGTAGAAGCTCCTGTACAGTGCCAGAGTGCAGTTGAGCTCCATCTCAATAGCACGGGGGTGGGCAAACTACGGCCCGCAGGCTGCATCCGGCCAGTCGGACCTTTTAATCTGGCCCTCGAACTCCCGCCCGGGAGCAGGATTAGGAGCTTTCCCTGCTTCGGTGCTCCAGTCAATGAGTGGGGTCAGGGTCTTGCATTGCTCCGCTCCAACGGCTCCCGGAAGCAGGAGCAGCTAGGGGGCTCTGCACCCTGCCCCAAGTGCTGGCTCTGCAGCTCCCATTGGCTGGAAACCGTGGCCAATAGGAGCTGTGGGAGTGGTGCCTGCCAATGGGGCAGCGTGCAGAGCGGTGTGATCCGCCTCCGGAGAGGGGATGGACTGCTGTTTCCAGGAGCCACTTCCGGTAAGTGCCACCCGAATCCTGTTCCCCTGCCCCAGCCCTGATCACCCTCCAAACCGTTCCATCCCAACTGCTCCATCCCAGCCCGGAGCACCCTCCTGCACCCCAAACCCCTCATCCCCAGCCACACCCCAGAGTCTGCACCCCCAGTTGGAGCCTCACCTCCCTCCCCCCGTGCATCCCAATCCCCTGCCCCAGCCAGCCCTCCATACAATTTCCATACTGAGATGTGGCCCTCAGCCAAAAAGTTATGCCCACCCCTGCAATAGCAGAATCAGGGTCTTTTGGACCAAGCTCCTTATCAACCGCCGAGGAGTTGACTTATACTGCTTGTCAAGTGTGCCAGAATGCAGGGAGTGAACAGGTGAGCCTGTGCTCTGATCACTCAGATGTTAATTAGTTCCCACTGAGAAAGCTGATGCGGATAATTAGGCAGGCTGGCTGGCTGGGATCCAGGAGGAGCCAGTTAGCCCTTCAGCCCAGCGCTAACAGAGGCAAGAAGGAAGTGCTAAGGTGAGGCAGGAGAGGAGACATGGACTAGTTGAGCCTAGTTACCTAGAGGCCTTGGGAGGAAGACCTGTTTCCTTAAGGTCCTAGGGAGATGGCCAAAAAGCAGAGTGATGTAAATAAACTGTTGCACAGGGATTGTTGTGGAAATGGTGGAGGGAATTTAAAATGGTACAGTGAAGGTACAAACACAAGAGCCTATGCAGTTTCTGCTGGGAAGAAGGCAGGACAGGCGCCATGGCAGATTACATCAAGGAACTACATATACTTAGGTTGCAAAAGCCTCCTGTGTGGAAAGCATAGGCATTAAAAGGATTTCTCTGTGGCTCATAGATAAAGGTTTTAATCCTATTTCTTCATTGATTCAGGATGTGTTCAGCTATTCGGGTGACCTTTGAAAGAAAGGTCTGGTAATATTATAACAGAAACTGTAGTCAGCTGCCATATCAGGATTCATTAGTGTTTACCAAATGTACCATTTAAATGTTTTTGAAGAGGTTATTATATGCTTACAGGCATAGGTGGATTTTGGATAACAACCTTGGCTAAACAGATGAAGATCTGGCTTTTGTCCCAAAGAATGTAAATCTAAATTTAGATGTGACACCATGAATGAGAATAACATACAGTAGTTGAATAGGCTATGGTAGGACACGTGCCGATTTTTCAGTGTGCCAGGGGATGCTTGACCCCTAGTTATGCCCCAAGGCCCCATCCCTGCCCCTCCTCTTCCTGTCCCGTTCTGTGCCCTCCCCCAAGTGTGCCATGCCTTTGCTCCTCCCCTCTCTTCCCCCCTCCCCAGCTCATTGTGGCAGGCAGGAGGCACAGCGAGGTGCTGATCGGCGGGGCCCACCAGCTGTCGGGAGGCGCTGGGAGGGCATGGGGGAGGTGATGGGGAGCTGCCAGTGGGTGCTCAGCACCCACCATTTTTTCCCCATTCTCCATCCCCACAGCACCCATGAAGTTGGCACCTATGAGGTAGGACAAGACTTGCAGATTACAGCAATGACAAAAATGACAAAAGTCTTACAGGGAAGAACATTGGATTTTTGAATAATTAGTAAATTATACAAAAAGCCATATAAGTTATGTGGAATCGTTTATCTCTTAGTTTAGCACTCCAGGGTAATAAATAAAATCTGTTTTTCAGTGCAGAATAATAAAATTTCAGTATTGTTGTTTCTCTCTCTCATGGGCACATTGTTATAGACATTGCATATATATTAGTTCTTGCCTAAAGAGTATGAACTGAAAAGTAATTGTTTGGTATCTTTAACCAAAAAAGTAGTCATGTAGTTTTCTGACAAATTGACTTCTGAAAAGAAAAATTTCCAGAAAACTACATTTTTGGGCACAGGCCAAGTATGGAACATTTTGTTCCCAAGGTTAGATTTTTAAATTTATTTTTTAAAGAAATCACTGGGGAGTGAGTGAAAGTGGGAAATTTTAATTGAAACTGTTCTCTATCCGCAATAGCTTTTGCTCCTATGTTAATGCTATGGTGATATGACACATTCTTTAAGCACTTAAGTAACTGAAGCTTTGTCCAGCTTCCATTTTTCTATGTTCTATATTCTATGAATGATTTTCATATTACTGGGCTCTTTGTAGTGTTTCGGGCACATTTGGGGTGGTGGTGAATTGGAGTAGGAATATTTTCATTGTCGTACAATGTAGATTGTTTTACTAAGGTGGGAGCAATGTTTCTCTCTCAGTTGCAAAGCTTTAACTACCTTTCAGCTTTACAGCAGGGTAGTCACAAGCACATATATCAAATTGCTTTCTTCTCAGCATGGTAGGTTTGAAATAAGATCCTTGGTATAAGTGTTAATTTGAAGATCCACCCTTAAATAATGTCTGATATCAGGATGAAGCAAATGGTAGATTTAATAGTTCCCTCTTGATTTCCCCCTTCTTCTCCACCCCCGCCCAACTTTGTTGTTTTTAAACCTTTACCATACTGAGGAAGTTGTTTTTCTAAGCTTGCTTCTAAAGCCTGTTTTCCATTTTAATTCAGATTTCATCTGCCTCACTGCACTGGAGTAGGGATCCTATTTTCTAGAAAACATGCCCCCCCCCCCAATCTGTCATATTTTTTGTTTCTTTAAGCAAACCTTTTATTTTCTCTTTGTTTTGTTTTGTTTTTTTAAGTTACAGGATATCAGAGGGAAATTTTTGTTAGTAAATTACTTCATGCTCTTTTTAAAAAAAAATAAAAATCTAGGTTTAGGAGATGTCTGGTAGTTCTGTTGAAATCTCAGACTGTTAAGTGAATAGCAAATAATAATTCAGCGTGGTAAATAACACTGGGAAATTCATGGGAGCGCTTAGCAATAAGTCAGGCTTTTGTTTGGGAACAGACAGGACAGAATTATGCCTTATAACCATCCTACTGCAAAATCACATTGGAGAAGAAATGACTGGTTTCACTAGTCTTCTCCACAAGAATCATTCCCTAAAAAGTTTTAATTAATCACTTTGTTTCACAGGTTTAAGACTATGTAACTCCATTAATGTTCACCACATTCCAGCTTAAGTTGCTGAACAGGGTTTGGAAACGTATATAAATCCATTCTGCATGAATTAAAATTTGCACACGATGAATTCAGACCGTGTGACCTATTTAAAAATACTAAGGATCTAATTCAGCTAGTCCTGGAACCCACAAGAGGAGAGGAAGTTCTTGATTTAGTCCTAAGTGGAGCACAAAATCTGGTCTAACAGGTGAATATAGCTGGACTGCTTGGTAATAGTGACCATAATATAATTAAATTTAACATCTCTGTGGTGGGAAGAACACCATAGCAGCCCCACACTGTAGCATTTAATTTCAGAAAGGGGGGTACACAAAAATGAGGAAGTTAGTGAAACAGAAGTTAAAGGGTAAAGTGCAAAAAGTGAAACCCCTGCAAACTGCATGGAAACTTTTTAAAGACTCCATAATAAAGGCTCAACTTAAATGTATACCCCAAATTAAAAAAAATAGAAAGAGAACCAAAAAAGTGCCACTGTGGCTAAACAACAAAGTAAAAAGAAGCAGTGGGAGGCAAAAAGGCATGCTTTAAAAAAGAAGTTAAATCCTAGTCAGGAAAATAGAAAGGAGCATAAACTCTGGCAAATAAAGTATAAAAATATAATTAGGAAGGCCAAAAAAGAATTTGAAGAACAGCTAGCCAAAGACTCAAAGTAATAGGAAAAGAATTTAAGTACATCAGAAGCAGGAAGCCTGCTAAACAACCAGTGGGGCACTGGGCGATCAAGATGCTAAAGGAGCGCTCAAGGATGATAAGGGCATTGCAGAGAAACTAAATGAATTCTTTGCATCTGTCCTCATGGCTGAAGATGTGAGGGAGATTCCCAAACCTGAGCCATTCTTTTTAGGTGACAAATCTGAGGAACTGTCCCAGATTGAGGCGTCATAAGAGGAGGTTTTGGAACAAATTGATAAACTAAACAGTAATAAGTCACCAGGACCAGATGGTATTCACCCAACAGTTCTGAAGGAACTCAAATGTGAAATTGCAGAACTACTAACTGTAGTCTGTAACCTATCATTTAAATCAGCTTCTGTACCAAATGACTTAGATTTTCAGGAATCCTTTGACGAGGTCCCTCACCAAAGGCTCTTAAGCAAAGTGAGCAGTCATGGGATAAGAAGGAAGGTCCTCTCATGGATTGATAACTGGCTAAAAGAGAGGAAACAAAGGGTAAGAATAAATTATCAGTTTTCAGAATGGAGAGAGGTAAATAGTGGTGTCCTGCAGGGTCTGTACTGGGCCCAGTCTTATTCAATATATTCATGAATGATCTGGAAAAAGGCTAAAGAGTGAGGTGGCAAAATTTGTAGATGATGCAAAACCCTCAAGATAGTTAAGTCCCAGGCAGACTGCAAAGAGCTACGAAGGATCTCAGGTGACTGGGCAATAAAATGGCAGATTAAATTCAATGTTGATAAATGCAAAGTAGTGCACATTGGAAACAAAATCCCAACTATTCCAATAAAATGAAGGGGTCTAAATTAGCTGTCACCATTCAAGAAAGAGATCTTGGAGTCATTGTGGAAAGTTTTCTGAAAACATCCACTCAATGTGCAGCAGCAGTCAAAAAAGCGAACAAAATGTTGCGAATCGTTAAGAAAAGGATAGATAATACAAAAAAATATTGCCTCTATAAATCCATGGTACACCCACATCTTGATGCTACGTGCAGATGTGGTTGCCCCATCTCAAAAAAGATATATTGGAATTGGAAAAGGTTTAGAAAAGAGTAACAAAAATTATTAGGGGTATGGAACGGCTTCTGTATGAGGAGAGATTAATAAGACTGGCACTTTTCAGCTTGGAAAAGAGATGACGGGGGGGGAAATATGATTGAGGTCTATAAAATCATGACTGGTGTGGAAAAAGTAAATAAGGAAGTTTTATTTATTCCTTCTCAACACAAGAACTAGGGGTCACCAAATAAAATTAACAGGCAGCAGGTTTAAAACAAAAGGAAATACTTTTTCACAGAACGCACAGTCAACCTGTGGAACTCCTTGCCAGAGGATACTGTGAAGGCCAAGACTATAACAGGGTTCAAAAAAGAACTAGATAAATTCATGGAGGATAGGTCCATCAATGGCTATGAGCCAGGATGGACAGGGATGGTGTCCCTAGCTTCTGTTTGCCAGAGGCTGGGAATGAGCAATGGGGAATGGATCACTTGATGATTACTTGTTCTGTTCATTCCCTCTGGGGCACCTAGCATTTGGCCATTGACAGGATAGGAAGACAGGATAACTGGGCTAGATGGACCTTTGGTCTGTTCCAGTGTGGCCTTTTTTATGTTCTCAGTACTGCATTACTCCAGTTTTACATTGGTGTAACTCTACTTGAAACAGTTTTCCAACCCAGTTTTCATGTGATTTTTTTTTTCCCCACTAAATTTAAGCTAGAGTTGGGCTTTATTTTGTGCCTCCTGTCTCTCAGTAGGGTTACTGAATGTATTACCTTAAGTTCCCTAAATTTGTGTACTTTGATTTATAAAGAGGAAATCCTTTTTTACGAGTACAGTGGTGATTGCAAAATGACTTCCATAAATAACTAAGAAAGATGACTTATTTTGTATCGTTTACCCTCAAGACTTAATATACTTTTTTAGAAATTTTAAATACAAATTTTGGGCAAGGCAGAACATTTGCTATAAATATGTGATCTATCAAATGTTTGTTTTTTTTGTAGCTAGGTATATTCTGGGTATGCAATATTTTTGTGATCTCAAAGTAGAAATCATCCTTGCCGATTTATGCTGCTGGAAACTGAGAGCTATAAAGAGGAGATATATGATGATATATCACTTAGCTACATTACATTGCACCAGCATTTCAGTGAATAAAGAATCTTGTCCCCATGTGTAATCTTTGCATTGGCAATTATATAGTGGCATCATTTCTTTTGTGCTGTAGTTTGGTTGTGTCACTATTTTCTGATATTTGTAACTTACGTGTCAAAACTCACCCTGAAATGAATCAAAACAAGAATGGCATCAGTGTCTATCACAAAGTTTTTAAACTATATTTTTATTGTAAGTTTTAGCTAAAAGTTTTAGATTCCCTTTTAAGATGCATTTACACGCTCTTTTGTTTCCATGTAACTAAAATTAATTGCAACTGTTAACTTTTTAAATAATGTAGGATAATCCCTTATTGCTGTGGGTGCTGGTGTTTGGTGTGGTTTGTGTTTCCCAGATTAACAGGATTTAGGTGGGAAGGCTATGACAGATACACAGGCAGCAGTGGGAGTGACCCAAGTAGTGGAGAAGACAATGAAGATGACTGGATGTGGAAGCTGCAGTATGTACATGATCCTGGAGGGGGTACCTGGAAAGAGTTTTGTCTGCATGAAGTGCCGCCTGATAAAGCTGATGGAAGAAAAGATCCGAGGACTGGAGATGCAGGTGGAAAGTCTGGTTGAGTTTAGAAGGGGGTTCAAGCAGATTATGGCGCAAAGACATGAGGCGGCTGAAGGGAAAAGCTCAGACTTGCAGATGGAAGCAGGACCGAAGAACTCTGAGGGGAGAGTGCTTGATGAAGAAAATGGACAGTGGAAGCATGTGACTAAGAGAACTAGGTAGAGGAAAAGACGGGCTAGTGAAGGAGAAATAGAGCTCAAGAACAGATTTGCAGAGTTGAAAATGAAGAAGGGGCTCAGCAGTTGGTCACTGAAGGTGGAAGGGCAAGGAAGAAGAGAAGAGTGGCTAGTCCTATAGGAAAAGGGGAAGAGTCAAAGGAGACTACACCAAATATGAGCCCCAGGAGGATACAGGATGGGTTGAAGAGGATTACAAGGGAGAATAGGAATGGAAAGAACTTGCAGTCAGAGGGAACGGGATAGACTGGAGAAACGCACCGTCACCAGGAAAAGGCAGGTCTACGTGATCGGGGACTCCTTACTGAGAGGAATGGACAGGCTTGTAACCAGAGCTGATCTGGAGAAAAGAAGGGTGTGCTGTCTTCCAGGTGCTAAGATACGGGATGTGGACATGAGGTTGAAGAGGATCCTAAAGGGAGCCGGGAAGAATCCACTGATAGTCCTTCATGTGGGAACAAATGATATGGCTAGATTCTCGCTGGAATGTATCAAGGGAGACTATGCTAGGCTGGGGAAGATGCTTAAGGAAATCGAGGCTCAGGTGATCTTCAGTGGGATTCTGCCTGTTCCTAGAGAAGTGTAACAAAGGTATGACAGGATTATGACTATCAACAGATGGCTCAGGCAGTGGTGCTATAAGGAGGGCTTTGGGATATATGGCCACTGGGAGGCATTCATGGACGGAGGGCAGGTCTCTTGGGATGGACTTCATCTGAGAAATAAGAAATAAGTGATGAAATGGATAAGACATAGTCCGTCTGGGCAAAAATCACATTGGGGAAGAAAACTACTAGAGTCCCCGCCGTGATAGTGCTTGGGGTGTGCTATAGACTGCCAGCATCCAATTTGGATATGGATAGAGCCCTCTTTAATGTTTTTAATGAAGTAAATCCTAATGGAAACTGCATGATCATGGGAGACTTTAACTTCCCAGATATAGACTGGATGACAAGTGCTAGGAATAATAATAGGGCTCAGATTTTCCTAGATGCGATAGCTGATGGATTCCTTCATCAAGTAGTTGCTGAACTGACAGTAGGGAATGCCATTTTACATTTGGTTTTGGTGAGTAGTGAGGATCTCATAGAAGCAATGGTTGTAGGGCACAACCTGGTTCAAGTGATCATGAGCTAATTCAGTTCAAACTGAACGGAAGGATAAAGAAAAATAAATCTGCGACTAGGGTTTTTTATTTCAAAAGGGCTGAGTTTCAAAAATTAAGGAAATTAGTTTGGGAAGTGGATTGGACTGAAGAACTTATGGATCTAAAGGCTCACATTCTTTACCCGATTAGGCACAAACATTCTATAGCCAGAATTTTTAATGAATCTGTAAACCAGAGGTTGTACTGTATGACTGGAGAATTGCCAACATAGTTCTTATTTTTAAGAAAGGGGGGAAAAAAGTGATCCGGGTAACTACAGGCCTGATTGACATGGAAAAAAATTTTAAAGGAGAAAGTAGCTAAGGACATTGAGGTCCATGGTAAATGGGACAAAATACAACATGGTTTTACAAAAGGTAGATCGTGCCAAACTAACCTGATCTCCTTGTTTGAGACAATAACAGATTTTTTTTTAGACAAAGGAAATGCAGTGGATCTAATTCACCTAGATTTTAGTAAGGCGTTTGATACGGTGCCACATGGGGAATTAGTTAAATTGGAAAAATGGGGATCAATATGAAAATTGAAAGGTGGATAAGGAATTGGTTAAATGGGAGACTACAGCGGGTCATGCTGAAAGGTGAACTGTCAGACTGGAGGGAGGTTACCAGTGGAGTTCCTCAGGGATCGGTTTTGGGACCAATCTTATTTAATCTTTTTATTAATGACCTCGGCACAAAAAGTGGGAGTGTGCTAATAAAGTTTGCGGATGATGCAAATCTGGGAGGTATTGCCAATACAGAGAAGGACTGGGATATCATACAGGAGGATCTGGATGACCTTGTAAACTGGAGTAATAGTAATAGGATGAAATTTAATCGTGAGAAGCGTAAGGTCATGCATTTAGGGATTAATAACAAGAATTTTAGTTATAAGGTGGGGACGCATCAATTAGAAGTAATGGAGGAGGAGAAGGACCTTGGAGTATTGGTTGATTACAGGATGACTATGAGCCGCCAGTGTGATATGACCGTGAAAAAAGCTAATGCGGTCTTGGGATGCATCAGGCGAGGTATTTCCAGTAAAGATAAGGAGGTGTTAGTACCACTATACAAGACGCAGGTAAGACCTCATCTGGAATATTTTGTGCAGTTCTGGTCTCCCAAGCTTAAGAAGGATGATTGCAAACTGGAACCGGTACAGAGAAGGGCTACTAGGATGATTTGAGGAATGGAAAACCTGTCTTATGAAAGGAGACTCAAGGAGCTTGGCTTGTTTAGCCTAACCAAAAGAAGGCTGAGAGGAGATATGATTGCTATCTATAAATATATCAGAGGGATAAATACCAGAGAGGGAGGATAATTATTTAAGCTCAGTACCAATGTGGACACAAGAACAAATGGATATAAACTGGCCATCGGGAAGTTTAGATTTGAAATTAGATGAAGGTTTCTAACCGTCAGAGGAGTGAAGTTCTGGAACAGCCTTCCAAGAGAAGCAGTGGGGGCAAAAGACCTATCTGGCTTCAAGATTATACTCTATAAGTTTATGGAGGAGAAGATATGATGGGATAACATGATTTCGGCAATTAATTGGTCTTTAACTATTCATGGTAAATAGGCCCAATGGCCTGTGATGGAATGTTAGATGGGTTGGGATCTGAGTTACTACAGAGAATTCTTTCCTGAGTATCTGGCTGGTGAGTCTTGCCCACATGCTCGGGTTCAGCTGATCGCCATATTTGGGATCGGGAAGGAATTTTCCTCCAGGGCAGATTGGAAGAGGCCCTGGGGGTTTTTCGCCTTCCTCTGCAGCATGGGGCACAGGTCACTTGTTGGAGGATTCTCTGCACCTTGAAGTCTTTAAACCATGATATGAGGATTTCAATAGCTCAGACACAGGTGAGAGGTTTATTGCAGGAGAGGGTGAGTGAGATTCTGTGGCCTGCATTGTGCAGGAGGTCAGACTAGATGATCATAATGGTCCCTTCTGACCTTAATATCTATGAATCACGTGCAAGAAGTGCTAGCTATGATGGAAGAATGTGGAGTGACACACACACATTCAAGAGTATAATGTACTAGCATCAGCCAGTTTGAAAAGAAAAGCCAATACTAGTGCCATTGGATTTTTCTCAATAAATCCAAAGGACAGCAGCACAGTAGTCTGTTTTTTGTGCAGAAAAAGTTCTGGTAGAGAGAAAAAACATTAATAGAGGTATCTGTTCAAATAAACCACTTGAGAAATAAGCATGCAGGATTGGGGTAAGCATTTGCACAGCATGTAGCAGAGTAGATGGTGGACATAAGTGAAATTGGGAGTAGATTAGAGGCAAGACCAGACATCCCATTGTGTGACAACCATTATTATCCCTTTACTCATGCCTATTCTGGTATACAGTGCTATGGAAAGAAGTACTGTGATGAAGGCTGGTGCTGCAGACAAATTTTGTCTGATGATATAACCTACTTTTTCAAGAAATAGTTGAAAGAGCAACAAAATATAGCATAAACCATTCTAATATGGATGGTTAATACAAAATTGGCCAAAATGCTGGTGATGAACATAAATAATTGTAGTCAATAAGAAGCTAAGAATTTTTGACTGTTTCAGATTATGCAGTTCCCAGTAACAAATTTAAAGGAAAAATTGATTCTTCGAGTAGTGTCCCTATGGTTGCTCCACTGTAGGTGTATCTGCATCCCAGCACTGCCGATCAGAGAACTTTGGTAGCAGTGTCCAGTTGGCCTGCACATGCGGTGTGTCTCCTCGTGCTGCGCCATGAGGCTAATCCCAGTGCACATGGGTTAACCATCCTCAGTTCCTTCTCAACCACCCCAGCTAGAGATAGATGGCACTTTAGTTGTCCATTCACGTATCATTAACTCTTTTACAATTGCTATTTTTTAGCTTCCTTTGAAGCGTCTTTTGTGTGTTTAACTCATTCTACTGTTTGTTTTCCCATTGCCGAAAAGGAAAAAAAGACTTGTTCTTTGTAAACCGCTGGAGAGATACGGGGGGAACAGACCCCCTGGACAAGAGTAAGCCCCAGCTCTCTCGGTGTCAAGAAGTGCTGCACTTGTAGTAAGGTGATCCTGGTTGCAGACAAGCACTCCCAATGCATCCGTTGTCTCGGTGAAGGCCACAGCCAATGAAAGTGTTCCCTCTGCCAGCAGTTCCAGCTAAGATCCTGTAAGGACAAAGAGTTTCGCCAAAAAATTATCTTTATGGAGGTAGCTCTCCAACCCCAGCTTTCTCGCAGGCATGAGTCTTCCCCTCAGCCTTAGACTTCGAAGGATAGTGGGTCAAGGAAACAGACTGGGAACTCCTCTCTTAGTCAAAAAAAAGAGAATGGAAAGTCCTGTCACCAAGTCTAGGGATATCCAAAAGCAATCGCCATCTTGTTTGGTATTCTCGGCACCGCCGGTGCCAAGACCACAATCTGACATCACGATGACTGTCAGTATCTGGTACTGCTGACAGGCCCATGGACTCTTTGGGCACAGGAACCAAATCTTCTGTCCCGAGAGATAAAGGAAAACACCCTAGAAAGATGCTTCTGGTACGCGAGTCAACATCAGTACCGCCATTGACAATAGTCTGCCCAGCAACAGAGAGACTGGTATAG
This sequence comes from Lepidochelys olivacea, assembly GCF_965140295.1. Taxonomy (NCBI): domain Eukaryota; kingdom Metazoa; phylum Chordata; order Testudines; family Cheloniidae; genus Lepidochelys; species Lepidochelys olivacea. Next base: position 42,353,021 of record NC_140421.1, on the reverse strand, counting down.
ACAAGGTCTCCATCTCCCTTGGCACCACCACGGGATGATCGGTACCAGCAGAATTCCACCAGGCTGGTGACCTGGGCATGATAGAGGTACCCAGCTCTCCACCCTTTGATACCGATGTCACGGCACTGAGCCTTTGCCAGGCATGTTGAATATTCCCGCAATCATGTCTACCCCCCGTTGAGTGAGGGGTTGGATAGTGAGCCTGAAGAGTACTTTCACAGTACTTCTCCCAAGCTCCATATGGGACCCACTATCAACAGGTTCCAGGAATATACCCACAGATGGCACCACCACCATCTTGTTACGGCCACCCATGGGCACCTCCACCGGGCCCTATGCCACTACAGTGGCCATACTGGGATCCTTGGGCACACACTGACAGCACTGAGGGCCTCAGAGCCTTGGGAGACAGAGGAGCAAGAAGGGCACATGGAGGAGGAGGAGGAGGAGGAGGAAACACACCTAAAGCTATATCCTCCTCTTCCCCGGACAAAGTGGTCATGCCTTCACCACTGTCCATGTCAGACAACTTCTGTCTCTTCTAGGAGCTGGCAAAAAGAGTAGTGGATACCCTTCGCATAGCACTGGAGGAGGTCAAAAACACACACCACCAGCTCATCAATATCCTTCACTCACCATCGTCCTCGAAGATTGCTGCCCTAATCAACGAAGCCATTGTAGACCCCGCTAAAACAATGCGACAAAACCTAGCATTGGTATCCCCAACGTGCAAGTGTGCGGACAAGAAATACTATGTGCCTACAAAGGAATCAGAGTTCCTTTTCTCCCACCTGCCACTCACTTCTATCATGGTGGATGCTGTAAACTCTCGTGGCTGGCAACATCATTTCAAGGCAACACCCTAAAGCAGGGAATGGAAGCGCTTCTATCTCTTTGGCAGGAAGGCATATTCCTCTGCCATCTTACAATTTCATATTGCCAGTTAGCAGATGCTCATGGCAACCTACTATTACACAAATTACAATAATCTGAATGAGTATTGATAAGCTGTCAGAGAGTCATTGGGAATCCTTCAAGGCCATCATTATGGAGGGACAACTGGTGGCAAAAACATTGTTGCGGTCAGCCCTCCATGCCACCAACATGGCAGCCAGATCCATCTCCATGGTTGCGGTGATGATACAGGCATCTGGCTCCACTTTTCGGGGTTCCCAAAGGAGGTGCAGACAACAGTGGAGGACCTCTCCTTCAATGGTGTGAAGCTCTTTTCTGAGAAGACCGACTCCTCCCTCCACATCTTGAAGATTCCAGGGCCACCCTCAGGTTGCTGGGGGGAAATCTGCACACCGCGGCAAAGGAGATGACATTTTAGTTCCCAATCCAAACACAGAGCTTATTTGTCTCAATTCCCATCACAGCACCATTATGAGCTACAAAGAAAAAAGGGAAAATTCCCGAAACGTAAGCTGTTCTATCCACAATTTTTGACCCAGCCCCCTGCCTCTGAGCCCCAATTTGATGGGCAGGTCGAGGTGCCGCAAGACCACTTTCCACTGCTGTCTATGACCGTGCACCCATTTGGCCATGCTTGGCAGCATTCCGCAGTGCCTGCAAATGCATAATGTTGGACAGATGCATTGGACAATCTCTAGGATCTGGGTACTCCATCCACTTCACCTCTCTACCTCCTTCAAAATGCCCTTCCCTGTCCCTCTTCCGGGACCCTTCTCACAAGAGTCTACTACAACAGGAGATTGACTCCTCCAGTTAGGCACTATAGAACCAGCACCTCAACATCTACAAGGCAAGGCGTTCTACTCTCATTACTTCCTAATACCTAAAAGGAAGAGTGGTTGGAGACCCATACTTGACCTCAGAGCTCTGAACAAGTTTGTGAAAGCTCAGTAGTTCAAGATGGTCACCTTTGACGATCATTCCATCTCGAGAACAAATACTGGTTTTTGACCCTCGACCTACAGGATGCCTACTTTCATATTTCAATACTACCATCTCACAGATGATTTCTCAGATTCACTCTGGGACATGATCATTACCAATAGAGCGTCCTCCCCTTGGGACTCTCATCAGCCCTGAGAGTATTTTCCAAAGTTTTCCTTGGTGTCCACTCATTTACTCTTCCAGGGATAATGATCTACCCTTACTTGGATTATTGTCTCCTCAGAGCCCGATCGCTCCAGGAAGCTCATGGAGCCATAGACACCATGATAAACTTGTTTACAGAACTGGGCTTTCAGATAAACACCCAGAAGTCAACCATCATGCCAGTGCAACACCTGGAATTAACAGGGGCTGACCTGCTCTACAGGCTAAAGTCTTACTACCTCCATACAGGTTCCTGTCCCTGGTCTCACTCATAGACATGGTTCAATGCAGTCCCCAAGTACCAGTCAGACTCTGTCTCCAGCTGCTGGCATACGGCGGCAGGCACGGCTATGATATTGCACGCCAGACTCCACAGGTATGGTTCATTTTGGTTTACAGACTGAACAGAGACTGTCTGGACAAACCTGTCACGGCCTACCAGGATCAAAAACTCCTTGGACTGGTAGAGGAACCCAGCTAATGTACACAAAGGGATCCCCTTCTCGCAGACGTCTGCATCACACATAAGATGGGATGCACATTTTAACAGCCTCAGAGCGCAAGGCAGATGGACACCTGTGGCGATATCGCTACGCATCAATCTCTGTGAACTGAGAGTGGTCAGGAATGCCTGCACCCATTTCTTCCTGCTGATAGCAGGATCACATACAAAGATCCTGCTAACAGATAACATAGCCTGCATGTACAACATCAACTGCCAGGGAGGGGCCAGGTTTCCCTCCTGATGCACGGAAGCCATGAGACAATGGAACTGGTGCATCTCTCACAACATCACCTAGTCCGGGGCTTACCTCCTGGGCATGCAGAACTTGATAGTAGACAACCTCAGTCCCAAATTCCTGCATGATCATTAGTTGGAGATGCATCTGCCAGTACTCCATGACTTGTTCACACGATGGGGAACACTGTCTACAGACCTGTTTGCCCCTTACCAGAAAAAGAAGTGTCCACACTACTATTCCAGAGTGGGGATGGGATAGCACTCTCTGTGTGATGCTCTTCTCCCCTCGGAGAAGGACTTTGTTTATGCCTTTTTCCCGTTTCTTCTATTGCTGAAGGTCCTGCTAAAAATAAAAAGGGACGGAACTCAGGTGATCCTGATTGCTCCTACTTGGTTGACACAGACCTGGTACCTTTACCTGACACAGCTGCAACATGCCTGCCAATTTCCCAACCATTCCACTCCTCCTCTTGCAAGATAAAAGGTGTACCCTACACCACCTAAAAGCGTGTCTCCTGCATGGTTCCAGTACCTAGAAAGTTCGTGCTCAAAAGAAGTACAAGAGGTTCTATTACACCGTAGAAAGTCCTCCACATGACTGACTTACCTGCAGTAATGGTCCCGGTTTCAGATTTGGTGCATGTCCCAACAAATCTCTCCAATGTGAGCAACTCTTCCACATATTCTGGAATATGCTCTGACCCTTAACAAATTGAAGTTATCCCTAAATTCTCTTAGGGTCCATCTAGCAGCTATCCTAGCTTTTCACCAGTCCATAGAGGGGTACTCGGTACTATCGCATCCAACCACTAAAATGTTCATTAAGGGTATAATAAACCTCTTCCCTCAACCTTGACTCCCTACCCCCCCATGGGACCTAAACCTGGTTCTGAAAGATCCCCCCCCCCGCTTTCAAACCCATGGCCACCTGTTTGCTAATGTACCTATCAATTCAAATGGCCTTCCTGATAGCAATTACCTTGGCTAGAAGAATAGGGGAGATACATGCGCCATCCAAGCTGCTCTTTCGTCACTCCCTCCCCCTCCACCCCCCAAGTATTCTTTCCAGACAAGGTTATATTGAGGCCGCATCCAAAATTCATTGGTAAGGTAACCTCTCCTTTTCACATGAATCAGTCAGTTCACTTTCCAACCTTCTACCAAGCCTCACCAAGACAATAGGGAGGCTGTACTATGTATCTTAGACGTTAGAAGAGCCCTAGCATTCTATTTTGATAGGACAAAGGCCTTCAAGAAGTCTCCTAAAGATCCAAAGGCTCAACGACATCAGCCGAAAGACACTCAAGTGGGTCTCGAATTGCAACATACAGTGCTACCAAATTAGTAACGTGACCCCTCCAGACTCAATTTGTACACATTCCACAAGATAGATTCCTCATCTGTCGTCACCTTCAAGGATGTCCCTATCTCAGAGATCTGCAGGGTGGTGACATGGGCGTCAATCCACACCTTCACAGAACTCTATGCAATCACTGGAGACTCTGCCTCTGATGCCATCTTCGGCTCCATAGTACTGTCATCTGTAATTGACCGGATTCCAAAGTGCCAGCTCTCCAAAACAGGTACTACTTGGGAGTCACCTACAGTGGAGTACCTGTAGGGACACTACTCAGAGAACTTACTCATATTGTGCATTAACAATGGTTCTTTGAGATGTGTGTCCCTGTGGGTGCTCCACAAACTGCCCCCTTCCCCTCTACTTTGGAGTTTTCATTTATGACTCTCTGCAATAGAGAAGGAACTGAGGATGGTTAGCCCCCACATGTTGGCTAGCATTGTGGCGCAGCACAAGGAGAGAGAGAGAGCGCGTGTGTGGGCCCAACGGACGTTGCTACCGAAGTTCTCCAATCAGCAGCTCAGGGACGCACACACACCTACAGTGGAGCATCCCTAAGGGCACACCTCTCGAAGAACCATTGTTACTGTACAAGATGAGTAACTTCTTTTCCACCAAAGGGGTCCTAGACTGTTAAAATCATTCCAAGCATTGCTGTCCAAGATTTTGAGATAATCTGAAATAAAATATTGCTGAAATATGTGAACTAGTGAGCTTCATGTATGTTACTTTGCAATGGGTTGCTTTCCTTTCCAGTGCATTTCAGCTAAAGGCAATGAACCATTGTCTGTTAGCAAGCAGTGCTGTGAAGCTTTGAAAAGAGCTGCATTTCATGTAGTGTACTGGAAAAGCTTTACGCCAAAAATGCAGTTGCTTCCTCTTGTCTTAATTTAATCTATATAAATACTTCTTGCAGGCTTGAGTTAGTTATTGTGTATTCAGGAACACTTAGGGTTATGTCTTCACTGCAGAGTTAACTCAGGTGATTGGTCCTTTGATCAGTTTAGCCCAGGTGTGAGCAGCCATATTTGCAAAACTGGACCTGGGTTACTATATTCTTGCTGGTGCTTCAGTCACCTGTGTGCTTCGCTAGGATTTCCAGGGATATATGTCCTAGTTCTTCTATACTGTAGTAGTACAAGGTGCTTCAGCAGTGAGTTATGGGAGGATTTGTCTGTCCTGAGCATGAGCAAATTATGGGAAGTCACTGAAGGACTATCAGCACTTGAGTGATTGTAGCCCGTGTCCTTATTTCAAAGTGGGTAAGTTATCAGCCAGAGTGAAGCGGGCACTTCAGCTTTAACCCTATCCCCAGCTGGCTCAGCCAGCCTGGGTTTAAAGTCACCACCAAACTTGAGTGGGAGGGTCTGTGTGTGGATGGGATGGGGGTTAGGAGCTCCACTGAAATAAGAGCCCAAACTCTGCAGTGAAGACGCCTTCAGAAACAAACCACTGTGGCATATTGGGGTCTTCCATTGTAACTGGTTTATATCTGTTGACAGTGGGGCATAAGTAACTAACTTGAGTTTGTACAAAATAGAAATACACTTGTCCCCCACAAAACTCTTACTCAAATGGGAAGGTTCCAAATATTTACATACACAGTGAGAGACCAATCTCTCTATCTTTTAAATCTTTAGGAAGTATAGAGTCATGGATCTTTAAATGTTCTTTATTATTGATTAGTGACATGAATTTTCATTATGCATGTACATTGAATTTTGACATCGCATGCTGAATGTTTTCATTTTATTTGTACGTGTGTGATAAGGTTTTTTTCAACCTTAACTACAGTGTTCATTAGTGCAAATACTGCATTAGGGTTATAGTTTCTTGACGCATTGCGTACAACTCCTATTAGTTACTTGCGATTGCAGAAAGAAGGATTTCAGTCTTATTTTTCTTATCTCTGACCTGTGCCAAATTGTTGGATGTCTTATCATAGTAACTAAACCATGACTCACTACAGATTTATGAAGCCAGCAAACTCATTCTGCTTTAGTTTAATAGATTGTGAGTAACATCCTTTTATTTTTTTTTACAGGACAGATTAAACAAAAAAATTAATATCTAAAGGACAGCACCTTTTAGCAGTGCAACAGCATCTGGTGCAATGCTATATATAGATGGAACTTAAGTTTCCTCAGCAGGAACTTAAATATATGACCTTGTAGGCCAGAAACAAGAGAGCTGCCTACTGAGTGAGCTACAGGGGCAATCTCTCTCAATTCTACAGACTATAGAGAAATTTCTAATATATTGTTCTGTGAGTCACAAAGTACTTGACCAGTAACATTTCCCCCCGAGAATAAAGATCAGGCAGGTTATTTTTTTGAGTCACCAGCATCTGACTTATGTGCAGCTATTTTTTATTATAGTTTTGTTTGTTTCATTCATATGACAGTGTGTGGTTGCTATATAGGCAACACTGACACAAATTTGAAGCATTTTCCATATAATATTTTCTTAGGAATTATGGTTCCTTATGTTATAGCTAGAGTATAAGGGCTGGTCAGGTGGCCCCTAAATTTTTGTAAACATGTTTATTGGCTTTAAGTGGGTAACTGATATAGATGTGCCTGATATCCATATACTGTATTGCAACCGTACATATATTGTGATTGCATCTACATAGATAATCAAGTCAAGTGATGAAGATAAAGTGAGCTGTAGCTCATGAAAGCTTATGCTCAAATAAATTTGTTAGTCTCTAAGGTGCCACAAGTACTCCTGTTCTTTTTGCGGATACAGACTAACACGGCTGCTACTCTGAAACAAGTCAAGTGTATTAGTTTGTGTCTTAGCTATTCAACAGCTGAGGGAATGGCATTCTGCAAATCCATGAGGGAATCAAGCAGACTGTGGTGATGGGTGAAGCCTACAAATATGTGGCCTATCTCTTATTACCGACCATAGCAGCAAAGGTGAGAGTCATGAAGGCTCCAGTCATCATTAGCAGCACATCTGAGGCGATTAAACCTCACTCAAAGGTGATGTGGAAGGTTAAAACCAGGGGGCTAGATTGTTGAATTTATTATGAGGGAGGCATTGGTTATATTTGAAGCTTGTTCTTGTCACCTAATATGCCACCTTATATACTACCTGGAGGCAGTATTGAGATTCCTTAGGGGAATTGTCTAAATTGGGTGCTATGAGCAGAGACTGGCTTGGTGGATTAAACATATCTTTAAATGGATATGGCAAAAGTAACTTGAGTTTGTACAAAATAGAAATACACGTTTCTCCCACAAAACCCTCTCTCAAATGGGAAGGTTCAAAATATTAACGTACACTTTTGTGAATGAGACACCGATCTCTCTCTATCTTGAGTGTCTGCCCACTTTCTTTCTTTTCACACATTGATCACTTTTCTTCATTTTTTTTTTTTTTTTTTTACGTAGAAATTTTCTGTTTTGCCTTGGATTTTTTTGGAAGCTTGAGGGAAATACATCAGCTTTTTTTAGCAGCTTGTTATAAGTTGGTGTCTGATAAATTTGAAACCCTGGTCGCCATAAGGCTGGAGAAAGTATGAAGAGCTTTCTTAAACAGAGTGAAATTGACACTGCTACCCACAGGGGCAGAAAACCAGCATTGTAACTGACCAGAGATTTGTTAATATCACTTGGCACCTGTTGCTGAAATCTACCAGATTAGTGAGTCTGCAGACTCACAAAAGCACTATGTTGGTTCACATTCCATGTTGAGATAGTTTCCCCCCAATACATAGCTAATATAAATTGGAGCAAGAAGGGTTTTTTTCATATCCAATGCATAACTTCAATCTGAAGATGGTTTCTGTAATGGAAGATCAAAATGACATTTCTGTATTTCCAGTAAAAATATTTGTGACTGGAGACGTTTTCTCCTAATGCAGTTCCACTGACAATCCGTTATTCTGCCACCTTCCCCTACTGAGCTATTTGTAAGTCCACCATTGGAGTTAGAAGGAATATTTTTATTTATATTTGTGTTTACATCTGTCCTGAAACAAGGACTTGTTTAATTATGGGAAAGGAAAGTTGCATGCTTCATTTATTTTTAAAAGCTATATACTTGACAATTGAAGGAAGTCTCACTCCCCTTCTGGTTGTCTGTGGAAAGTGCATGAATGTTGTCATGGGTGAGGGTAACTTTCGATCCCTCAGTCAGTGGACCCCCTGTAGACACCCCTGTTAAGAAACAGAGCCAGAGCCTACATTTTACCTCCCCTTTGGACTGGGTCTCCAGTTACCTCACCCCTATTTACCAACCAGTTTCCTCAACAGGTCCAACTGGCTTTGGCCCTTGCTATAGACTGTGTTTCAGGAGCTGTGATCAATAGGAAAATGACACCACGTAACTTCTCCAAAATATAGCAGTATTTATTCATAGGAATGTAGCAATCAGAGAGAAAAGTGTTAACACTAAAAGGCCTGTATGCATATTGTTTTACCTAAGCCCTGACTTATTCCTGGTACCCCTAACATCTGGGTGAGCAGGATGGTCTTCCCCCACCCTCAGTTCCCTAATTTTCTCTGTGATGGAAAGGGCAGCACCATATATTTCACAAACAGTTTCAAGAAGAGGCTGTGAGGACCTTGTAATGAAGCTAGAGATGCCAAACAGCGAAGACCAATGCCAGAGGCTACAGGCCCAATGATTAAGGTCAATTAACACTCAGCATTTCTTGCAGCAAGGCCCACAGCAGTAATTTTAAGGACTGTGATGAGCATTCCTTGGTTCCAAAAGAACTGACAATGGAGTATCCCTTGGAGCAGCAAGGATGAAAGAGGGTTGATTGGTTTGGTCTTATGGAGGATCAAAAGCAGCTGGAAGGAATTCCTGAAAATCACTGAATGTATAATCTGTTGGTGTTTCGGGGGAATATTTCTCAGATGAAACTTGCAGTGGGGAAGCCAAAATTCTGAAGGATGGTTACTCTGTGTCTGGGTGAAGCTGATGGTTTATATGCAGTATGGACTGGTGAAATCTGTAGGTTATGGGGTGCTGCAGAAGTCTGAAAGTTTGAGACCACCTTCTGAGATGGTGCTGGGGTTTCAAGGACCCCAGAGTTCTGAGCTATGCTTCCCCTTCTCTACTTTTCTGCATGAAAGCTAAGCTCTGATAGAGGTGGTACCCTGATTCATGGCAGAGAAAGCAAGGGGTGCGCACACGTCCTCATTAATGGAATGTGAGGCCTGCACCAAAGGAGTTGAAGTAACAGAGCACCAAAAGGGAACTGGCAATGTAGAGGAGGAGTAGCCAGTGTCCACTGAGTCAGTAATTTTGAAGGACTGTCATTTGAGCTTGTTTTAGATGATGGGATAAGGGTGGTACAGAACTGAGGATGGAGTTCAAGATTTCACCTACTTAGTAAATGATGGATTCAGTGTTGAAACAGGTAGAAACTAGCACTGAGCAGCTCCGGGGTCCCTCTGCTGCTGGCGGGGCTGGGAGCTGCGGGGGGAGGGGCCGCTCACAGCATCTGAACAGGTGCAGGGGGCCCTGTCAGCGGCTGGGGTGCTGTGGGGGGGCCCCCAGCCTGCAACCATTGAGCAGTTCCAGGGTCCCTCTGCTGCCAGCAATGGTGGTGGCTGGGAGCTGTGGAGGGTGGAGTCCCTCTGCTGCCACCAGCGGCAGCTGGGAGCTGCTTGGAGGAGGGGCTGCTGCTTGCAGCAGCTGAGCTGCTGCAGGGGGGACCCCTGCCAAAAGCTGTGGGAGGGTCCCCTGCTGCCCGCAGAGGCTGGGCTGCTTCAGGGTCCCCTGCTGCTGGCTGTGGGGCCCCCCAATGTCATGGAGGTCGGATTCCATGACTTCCGCAACCTCCATGACATAATCTTAGCCTTAGTCATGGCTCATTCCACAGCGTGTGTCAGGAAGCTATAAAGTTTTGGATGTGGTGCCTTCCTATTGCATTGGAGAAAGACATTTCTGTAGGCATTCCCACCTATATCACTGTTACCTAGGGTCATACACAAGATTCAAATAGGCATGGCCAAGATTTTTCCAATAGCACCAGTGAGAAGCATACATCACTGTTGATCCATTGCAACTCACCAAGCCACGTTGTACCATTTGCTTCTATTATTGGACCTGTTGTTCCAGGCAGTAGTCAAGATGCTTCACACAAATCGACTCTCAGCGTACCTTGTGGCTTGGACGATAAACTTCTAAGGAGCCCTAACTTTTCTTGCTCTGGAATAGTAAAATAGGTTCTCTTGTAGTCCATGACACCTGAAACTAGAAAATGTTATAGGTAGAAGTGGAAGCTTGTGGAATAGATGGCCTTTCTCAAAGCCCATCCCTGTCTCTGTGGTCCAAGGTCATACGCTATACTTAAAGGCTTGTGCATTTCATCCCTAAAAGTTCATTTAGCTGTAGTTGCAGCATACCAGTAATCCATTAATGAATCCAGTGTGTTTTCCTATACCATATAGAATCATAGAATATCAGGGTTGGAAGGGACCTCAGGAGGTCATCTAGTCCAACCCCCTGCTCAAAGCAGGACCAATCCCCAATTTTTGCCCCGATCCCGAAATGGCCCCCTCAAGGATTGAGCTCACAACTCTGGGTTTAGCAGGCCAAGGCTCAAACCACTGAGCTATCCCTCCCCCCCATAGTTACCTGATTTCTGAAAGTCCATGTAAACATTCTTCTGACTGTAGAAGAGCCTGGTTCTGTGTGGGATTTGGACTTTTTGTAGATTCTAAGGCCAGAGGGCCTCGGATCATCTAGTTCAGTGGTTCTCAAACTTTTTGTATTGGCAACCCCTTTCGCACAGCAAGCCCTCTGACTGTGATATGCCCCCCCCATAAATCAAAAACACATTTTTTAAGTTTAACGCTATTTTAAATGCCAAATGTATAACCCTATTGTTTAAAATGAATTTACCTTTTTTCTTCTGCTTTTAAATTAAGTCTAAAACACATTTTTATTGAATTATTGTTACAAGCAGAAGTTTTTTTTTTAAATAGTTACTGTTTAATTCTGGGGTGGAGCACGAAGAAACTTTGTCAATATTTTTCACAGCAGGCTTACTAGTGCCCCTTGCCACCTTTACTTCCGTGCTACTGCTGGCAGCAGGCACTGCCTTCAGAGCAGGACAGCTAGAGAGTGCCACCCGTACTTCTGTGTAACATTTGACCTTTGCCTTGGGAAGGGTGGCTACCGGGGGAACTAAGGCAAAGTTTGGGGTGGCTATAGCCCCAACAAGCTCCGTAGTGCCGCCCCTGCTTGTGTGTTTGACTGTTAAATTATAAATTTTTCTTTGGTCAATCTTAGTGTTCTGATTGGGCTGCATATAATGCAGCTGTTCAACTGCTGAACAATCAAGTCCTCTAATGTTACCGCATTCCCAGGCTGGGTGAACTTCTACTTTGGCACCTTGTTTTTGGAGGCGGAGTGGGGTTGGGAGTGGAGCTGGGCTGGAGGGGCTTGAGGTTGTCAGCCCGGCTCAGGGCTGTCAGCCAGATCCCGGGCTGACAGCTCGTGATCCCCAGTTTGAGAATCCCATATCTAGTTTGACCTCTGGTATAACACAGACCATGGAACTTCCCTGAGATAATTCCAGTTTGAACTAGAGTATATCTTTGCAGAAAAGCATACAGTCTTGATTAAAAATTGCAAGTGGTGGAGAATTTACCAAAACCTTGGTAAATTGTTCCACTAATTGAAAGGATTGTATCATATTTGCTGTCTGAATTTGTCTAGCTTCAACTTCTAGTCATCCGATCTTGTTATATCTTTGCTAGGTTTGAGACCATTATCAAATATTTGATCCCCAGGTAGTTTCTTATAGACTATAGTGATCATGGCACCTCCCTTAACCTTCTCTTCGTTAAGCTAATAGATCGATTTTCTTCATATCTCATTAGGAATGCATTTTAATCCTTTCATCATTATTATGGCTCTTCTCTGAACCTTCTCCAATTTATCAACATCCTTCTTGAATTGTGGGCACCAGAACTCAACACTGTATTCCAGCAGCTGTCAGACCAGTACTAGGTACAGCAGTAACCATATCTCCTACTCCTGATAAAGATTCCCCTGTTGATGTATCCAAGGATTGCATGAGCCCTTGTAGCCCCAGTGTTGAACTGAGAACTCCTGTTCAGCTGATTATCCATCAGGTCATCTTTGGAGATTCTGTGGTTCAGGAGAAGGAACTGAGGTGGCTGGGGCTGCACTTCTTTATGCACATTCCAGTATGGACCACTGATATCAATAAGTGAAGCGCAGCCCTGGTAGACATGGCTTTGGGAGAGGTTCTGTGGAGTTGATGCAAGGGGGTCCCAACCCACAAGTGTCAATGCACAGAACTGGCTCTCAGTGAACAAAACTTACTAGTAAGTAACCTTTCAGTCGCTCTTATTGTTGTCTCACTCTCTTCCCCTTCCCCAAAGTACGTTATGGAAGCGCCGTGGATTTGCACTTAAAGCACGGATTCAACTCAAATTTTCAGCACCTACTTTTAGAGTACCAAATGAATTTCCTGGAATTCACAATTTTGTTTGAATTCAAATGATTAAAAATAGATTCTTTTAGCACCCTGTGTCATAGTTTCTTTATCCCGATAATCTTGGTAACAAATTAACATACATACTTCAAACTTCCATCATGGTTAAAATTCTTTTGTTGTTGTTGTTGTTGTTGATGTTGCTTAGGCTAAATTTGTGGGGGGGAGGAGAAGGGAATTCATGTTTGTTTGTTTTTTTTTGTTTTCATTTTCCTTCATAATTAAGTTTTTTTCTTCAAGCACTTATGAATGTTCTGTTAGAGGCTTCCATGCATAACTGTCCTTTTTCTAAATAGTGGCCTTCTCCCATTGTCAGTGGAACTAATATAATTTGTTCAGCTAGGTGGGCATTTTAAGAAGTACTCCTGTCTATTTTTGTTGTTCAATAGAAATGAAGCTGTACGCTGCTCTTATCAAAGATGGTTCTTGCTTCACTCTCAGACAGTGAAAGGTGGTGGCCATTTTGATAGAGGATAACTCATTGGTTCTCAAACTTTTGTACTGGTGACCCCTTTCACATAGCAAGCCCCTGAGTGCGAGCCCCCTTATAAATTAAAAACACTTTTTTATATATTTAACACCATTATAAATGCTGGAAGCAAACTGGGGTTTGGGGTGGAGGCTAACAGCTCGTGACCTCCATGTAATTACCTTGAGGGTCCCAACCCCTAGTTTGAGAACCCTGGGATAACTCTTCCTAAGTGTCTCTGAAGATTTTTATGCACCAGCCTTTCAGTTATGAAAATTAATAACAGTAATTACCATTAATCCTAAACATTCTTTAAAAAATTATCCTTTGCAGCCAACTTGAACAGAGAGAGTAGGAGGGGGAACTAGGAGTGTGGGTGAGGGACAGGAGAGTGAGGGGGAAAATGTGCGTGCATGCATGCATGCATACAGGGGAAAATGGGGAATAGGATGGTAGGAGTGTACAGGGCAATGTAAGTGCAAGAGGAGGGGAAACTAGAAGGACAGGAGGTTGAGGGATTCTGGTTGCATATACTGTCATAAAAATAAAGGGAAAGGTAACCACCTTTTTGTGTACAGTGCAATAAAATCCCTCCTGGCCAGAGGCAAAACCCTTTCACCTGTAAAGTGTTAAGAAGCTAAGATAACCTCCCTGGCACCTGACCCAAAATGACCAATGAGGGGACAAGATACTTTGATATCCGGATGGGGCGGGGAACAAAGGGTTTGTCTGTGTGTGTGGGATGCTTTTGCCAGGAGCAGATCAGGAAAGCAGCCTTACAACTCCTGTTAAATTAGTAAATAGTCTAGCTAGAAATGCGTTAGCTTTCCTTTTGATTAATGGCTGGTAAAGTAAGCTGGGCTGGATGGAATGTATATTCCTGTTTTTGTGTCTTTTTGTAACTTAAGGTTTTGCCTAGAGGGATTCTCTGTTTTGAATCTGATTACCCTGTAAGGTATTTACCATCCTGATTTTATAGAGGTGATTCTTTTACCTTTTCTTTAATTAAAATTCTTCTTTTAAGAACCTGATTGCTTTTTCATTGTTCTTAAGATCCAAGGGTTTGGGCCTGTGTTCACATGTACAAATTGGTGAGAATTCTTATCCTCCTTATTCTTATTCTCATCCTTACCCCCCCCCCCCCCAGGAAAGGGAGTGTAGGGTTTGGGGGGATATTTTGGGGGAAGACATCTCCAAGTGGGCTCTTTCCCTGTTTTTTGTTTAAAAGGCTTGGTGGTGGTATCATACGGTTCAAGGACAAGGCAGAGTTTGTACCTTGAGGAAGTTTTTAACCTAAGCTGGTAAGAATAAGCTTAGGGGGTCTTTCATGCAGGTCTCCACATCTGTACCCTAGAGTTCAAAGTGGGGAAGGAACCTTGACATTATACTCTGGCTGCTTTGGGCACCTATGGCCAGTGTTCTCTAGCAGCTTATGCGCCAGCGTGACATAAAGCAGTTATAACAGTGATACTCAGACCTCAGTGGTTCCGGAGCCAAATGAGCAACATTACCCAAAAGAGCCACCGTAGTATGAATTCATTGTTCTTCTTCGAGTGCTTGCTCATGTTGATTCCATTCTAGGTATGTGTGCATCCACATGCGCGGTCATCTGAAATTTTTGCCTTAGTGGTGTCCGTAGGGCCGGCCGTAGCGCCCCTTTGAGTGCCGCACCCATGCGCTGGTATATCAGGCACCGCCAGGGCCCTACACCCTCTCAATTCATTCTTACCACCCGTGGTGGTTAGTCAGAGCACCTTTCCTTGCTTATCAAGGGCTAGCTGCCCTTTGGACTTCGTGCCTTATATCCCTGTATATAGTAGATGCTTCAATAGTTATTAATGACCTGTTAAGTCTTTAGTTAGTAGTTAGTCCCAGCGGGGGCATGCCCTGATGTATGGGGTTCAAGCCCTACGCAGACTGTAACAGGAGTATGCCTGTTAGTGACCCCCATGGAAGTTGTTTCAAGTCCTTGGGAGATGCACACAGAAAAGACAAGTGCCTTATCTGCACAAACTTTTGGCCCTGCACGCAGAAAGAGTGGGACATTCTACTTTGGGCTCTCCTGATAGAGTCCGGCCTCCGAGCCATCTTGCACAATTTGCCGAGCATCTCAGCATCAGTGCGAAGTGCACCCCTGACACCGAGCTCTGCTTGGCACCATTTCCCATCACCGGTATTGAAAAAGAAGGCCAAGAAACACATCTCCCCAGAACCAGGGGAAAGAGCCATTTGGCTGCTGGCAAAGGACCCGCCTTGGGCCATCCGTCTACCCTGGAGCCAGGCAGTCGGCCTTCTCCCGTTGGGGCCGTTAGCCCCGTGAAAGGTGGTCCTCCGACTCCTGTGAGTAGTATTGAACCGATGCCCTCACGTGCTCCTCCGGCATCGAGAGCGCAAGGGCCACAGATGCGGCAGGGGCGCAGGTTTCGGCAAAGGCTCCCCAAGAGGGCTGATAAATCTCCCCAGGGAGCAGTGGAGTGCCGCCAATCTCTGAGACAGTGACACCCTCTCCAACTCCATGCTGCCAGTCACCAGAGCCACCACCAAGATTATCTGGTGTTCGCCATTGGTCACTGGCACGATGATCGGGTCCTCGTTGTGTCGACATGGATTATGAGAGAGAGGTGCGCGTCCCCTTCCTATCTGTACCGATCGCCTTCCTGCCGTGTCGACGCTGATCCAGGTCACCCACGCTGTGGGAGCGTTCTCCATCCCACCTCCAGTCCCCTGGCACTGACACCGGTCTCCACTCCACCAGTACCAGTCCCCTTATACTGGGCACTAGTCACCATTATCTGTAGTCTCTAAGCAGATCCAAGTATCCACGGCCCCTCAGTGATCTCCAGAGGGCTGGTCCTCTGGTACTGAAGGACAGTTTAGCCTGTCATCTAGACCCCAACGGTGTGACTGGGTAACCGAGACCGTAGCGACCGCATCAGTGCAGTGGCAGCCAGGTTAGTGGCTTGTGCAGTGCCCTTATTGGAACACATGGAGAGTTCCAAGGGACAGAGGCACTGGGTTTAGTCATCGCCACCCTTCTACTTCCTGCTCACCTGCGCAGCTTAGGCAAGCAAATCAGCCCGGAGGCCAGAAGCGCTTGTTTTGGTGGTGCTCTTATTTCCATATTCCCGGGTCACAGGTGTTTCCTCTGTTTCCTAGTGGGCGGGCACCATTTTCAATTCACAGCGCTGCCCTTTAGCCTGGTTTCGGCCCTAAGGGGGTTCATGAAATGTGTGGTGGCTTACCTGAGACATTGAGGCATCCAGATTTTCCCGTATCTTGACGACTGGTAGGTCTCGGGAGCAGGTGCAGAGGACCCTCAATCTGGTGCATTCCACCTGCTATGGTCTGGGCCTGTTAATAAACATTTTAAAAGTCCACATTAACGCCTGTCCAGCACATAGAATTCATCGGGATGATCCTTAACTTCACGTGAACCAGGGCCTTCCTTCCAGAAGCGCGTTCTCAGGCCATGTCGGACTTGATCTCCCATTTTAAAGAACCATCTGCTCACTACAGCCTATACCTGCCTACATCTGATGGGCCACATGGCTGCGAGCACGTATGTGGTCACTCATACTCGACTCCATCTACAGCCTCTGCAAGCGTGGTTGGCCTTGGTTTATATCCCCCACAGGCACCGGGTGATCAGGGTGCTGAACCACATCCTATTGTCACTGCATTGGTGGTTGGACCCCAAGTTGGTGCTGCAGGGAGTTCCCTTCTCAGCTCCCTCCCTGTCGCTGACCCTGGTCTCTGATGTTTTCGGATCTGAGCTGGGGAGCCCATCTGGGTTCTGAGCACCCAGGGCTGCTGGCTGTGAGACAATCTCACTCTCCATACCAACATCAGGGAGCTCAGTATGGTTTGCCTAGCCTGCTGGGCTTTCTTGCCCCACCTGAAAGGCAAGGTGGTGCAGGTCCTGATGGACAATACTGCTGTATTACAATACACAATTACAATTACAATACATCAGTATTACAGACAACGCTGGCTTTGGCAGAGCAGGGCTGCAAGACTGAACTCCAAGCCCACCTCCGTTGATACTGCTTGTGAGTGACCTAGAATGGAATAGGCATGAGCAAGCACTCAAAGAAAAAATGGTTACCCACCTTTTCATTACTAACTTTTCTTCGAGATTTGTTGCTTATGTCCATTCCATTACCCGCCCTCCCGCCCCTCTAAGTTGTCAGCAAGAAGGAACTGAGAGGATGTAGAGCTAGCGGCGCCTGATATACCAGCACATGGGCGCAGCACTCAAGGGGGTGGCAGGGGCCAGCCCTATAGATACCACTAAGAGAAAAATCTCTGACGTGCATGTGGGCGTGCACGCACTAGAATGGAATGGAACACATCTCAAACACTTTATGAAAAAGTGGGTAACTTTTTTTTTCATTTACACTGTGTGCGTGTGTTTGTGGTCTCACAACAAAATGACTCACCAAGTATTCTACAATTGTTTAATAACTTAGATTAGATATTAATTAAATCAATGTTTTAATATCACGTGCTGCAAAGAGCTCCAGGAGGCACATTAAAGAGCCACTTGTGGCTCCTGAGCCTCAATCTGAATATCACTGAGTTCAAACATACCAGCGAATATGGCCATAAATGTTAAATTAAAAAAAAGGGAGATTTAAGGGTGATACTCCATATCTTCAAATCATTAGAAATGACGCAGTCAGGTGGAGATGAAAAGAAAAAAAATCTAGTATCTTTGAACAGTGTAATCTAGTCTGAGACCACAAACGTTAAAATACCTTAATTATTATTATATCATGGTGTCACTACAGGGCAGAGTTAAGGTTATTAGGACACCCAAACTGCATTTCTGAACCTTTTTTATGTTTCGATTTCTTTAAAATTTAACTTCAATTCTGAATTTCATGCATTTATAATGCAACATTTTGGGATAATTTTAACACCCCTGTAATTTTATAATCTAAATTACAGATACAGTCAATCAATCATAGCTTTATTTTAACTTCAGTTTTTATCTGGGAATATTCTGCAGTTGAAAGGAAATTGAGAAAAGTATTATTTTAGGTCCTGTGCAATGTTGTCCTTCGAAAAATTTGTGATCTTACAACGTGTTATGGTTAAACTAACAAGACTTTTTTGGACTGCAGTATTTTTTCTACATGACTATAGTATCTTAGACATCTTTGTATCAAACAGTGAAACAAATATGCCACTCTCTCAATTGGTTTGGATAAAGAACTCTGCAGTTAAGGATTTCCTCCATAATATACTGTAATATTCAGTTGTCATATTTAAAATAACTTTAGAAAAAAGAAAAATCAACACAAACGATCTAATATTATAGGATGAATTATGGAACTGAAGTTCAATTATACAGAACGTGTGGTACTGTAGTCTTAATTGTTTTAATCTATTGTATTTCAGTGTTTTTTGGGTAACTGTTCTGCTTTCCTACGTGTTTGTACAACTCCTTACTTGGTGAGGCCTTGATCCTGATTGGTGCCTTTAGGTGCCTACTGCAATACAAGTGAATTTACTTTACTGTATTGTGTATCTTTTTAGTTAATATGTTGAGGTTTTTTAGCTGTAGAAAGGCTATAGCTGGTTCTTCTGACAAAGCATGTTGTAAAAATGTTATCGTGAAGAGTTAAAAAGCTCTTTTCAGTATGTTCTTTTTATAAGCCACCTGTTGCCTTAGATGCGTAAGTGTGTAAATTCAACTAAGTGCTCATCACTTGTCAGAATCAGTGGCAGCATAAAAATTACTTGTGGTGCTTGCTTTGCAAGAAGTTCTTTTGTGTTTGTGACATCAGCTTTGTTTTATACAATTAAAGTATTACACGCTAGAATAATCTAAATTGCAACCACTAAATGATGATGAAGTTCTTCTCCCCCCTCCCCCCCGCAAAAAAAAAAGCTGAATTTGTTTACTGTTTGTATGTAGCTATTGACTACTGTTTAATATGACAAATCCCTTTTGCCTTGAGTAGTCTTGGGAAGAGGGTGCTTGTGATGGGTTTTTTTCTGGTTTTTTTTGCGCCACTATTGGATGCTTTTTTATGCTTGTTAAAAAGTTCCTACATTTTTAAAAATAGCGAATTAAAGGCACATAATTGGCTTGCAAGAGGAGAAAATCTTATACTGAAGAGATCCAGACCTCAGGAGACAGTTCCATATGAACAGATCATGACATGAACTATGCATAGTTATATACTCCTCTGTTAAACCATTATATTGTGGTAGCACCCAGAGACTGAACAGGTCAGGGCCCCTTTGTGGTAGGAGATGTACAAACATATGGTAAATGACTATCATTGTCCCAAAGATCTTACCTTATCTCTGCATTTATTTGAATCCCAATGTGTACAGGTCTTTGCATTTAAAATTAATAGATATGCGAGTGAGTTTGTGTGTACATATGTGATATCTATCTGATTCTGTCGTTAAATTGAGTTCAGCTTTGTTTATACTAGGGCAGAGATAATGAATTGCATAGATATGTATGAATAATAAGGTATCCTCCCGAAAATTACAGCACTCACTCTTTGAATTTTCAGAGAATTTACAAGAAAACCCATTGATTTGTTTGAGTTAAATTAATTAAACTACTTAAGAAATGTGATATGTCTGAGACTTCTTTTGTTTAATGTGATCTTAGTAATAGACTAACAGACTCCTCAAATTTCCCATACAGGTAAAATTAGTTGCAATCTTAAGCATAGGCTGTATTTGAAGAAATTAGGTTGTAATTAAGGCAAGTTATTACTAATTGTTGTATCAGATTGTTGTGGTAATATAGGCTACAGACAAAGCCAGCTCAACAGTTCAGGTAAGGGCAGGTCTACACTACAGGGCTAAGTCAACCTAAATTAAGCAACTCCAACTCCAGCTACATGAATAACGTAGCTGGAGTCGACGTACCTTCGGTCGACTTATTGCGGTGTCTATACCATGCTGGGTCGACGGGAGAAACTCTTCCGTCGACTTACCTTATGCTGCTTGTTTTGGTGGAGTACCAGAGCCGATGGGAGAGCGATCAGTGGTCGATTTAGCAGGTCTTCATCAACCCCCGATGGATCGATCGCTGCGTGTCGATCCCCCGGTAAGTGGAGACAAGCCCTAAATTTCAACAACTAACTTGCATGCAACAATTATATTGATTCTGATGAGTCGGTGGTATTAGGGAGACTGGAGACACATCAAACTCTCATTGGTAGGTTGGTTGGCCCAGCTTTAAAGTTTCTGTGGCTGCATACTACATTGGGGATCTGTGCTTTAAAGGCTCTTGGGTCTGCTCTGTCTGCTCCTAATGCTGGAGAAAGTTAGTCAGGACCACTTGAGGTACAGAGACATTGAGACGCATATAGGGTGCTATTCACTTCCTTTCTCAGCACCAGTCTCACTAACCTATCCCTCTAGACAAATAAGCAGATTGCAAATTAAGGGCCACATGCACCAGTGAACTAGTGCATTATGCTGCTCTAGTGAAGCAAAGCAGATGTAAACCCAGCTTAATTGGAGCGTGTGATCTGACCACTTTGTGGTGCTCTGGTGTACCAATGAATCTACTATTAAAATAAAAAAATTAAAGTGGATATTGCACATCTTAAAATCATTAGACTATATATAGTTTCTTTCTCTTGGGGTTTCTTGTGTGTTCGTGTGAGACATATTTAATGGACGGGGGGAGAAAAACTACTCCAAGGACATTCAAAGGCACAAATATACATTAACGTGGAGTTCAGGTTGAGAGTAATTTACAGGTAAAAAGTAGTTTAAGGGATGTTGCAGTTACTTCACAAAAGGTATAAACTCAGGAAATTCAAAGTTAAAGTTACACTTAACAGAAATCCAAAGATGTTAAAGTATGAAAATGCACAGTTACGGCACCCAAACATTCTTACTTCTCTCCTGTAGTGTTATGTAATCATGATATGATTATTAAAATATTTTAGTGTTTGTGTCTAAGAGTAGATTAAACTGATATATCTTTAAAAGACAGTTTTTATAACTCTTGATTTTGGGATAAGTGCAACATCCCTATAACTTTTACCTGTAAATTGTTGAGGCATACTTTCAACCTTAACTACATTTTAACATAGTTTTTTGTTCTGAAATATGTATAAAAGAACAGATATCCAGAAAATACTTTGAATCAAATTTTATGTACTTTTACGTTCTGAAGAGTCTGATTTCTGTCCATTTTTACTCATCCGGTATCAACTATTTCAGTGGAAATATTTGCAGTCAGGTACTACTCAGTGGAAATAAAGGTGGCTGAGTCTAGCCCTAAATTTAATCAAGTGTTTAAAGAAAGTCTTTTTGATTGTATTTGAAGAATGCCTTCATAACCCAATATGTAAATGCATAATTATTATCTACATAGGTAAACTTGTATGTATCTGAAAATAAAGAATAAATCAAACTCAAATTTCTGATGGCTAATTTTTTCCATGTTATTTAAACAAGTAAACAGCATTAATATATTGATATTATTTAAAATGAAGTTTTTTTTCCACTTATTTTTTAGCAATAAATGACTGAGTGGTAATGGAATGGAATTGCTCTGTGAAAGCAAATTATTGCGTGTGGTTTTTTTTATAGCAGTCTTTTGAAGTATCACTGTTAGATTTGCTTTTAGCTATTGTTACAAATCTAAAGTACAGTAAGAGTACATTTAGCCAGGGTAAAGGTACCCCCTCAAGCTGAATAGGCCACTCAACCCACACACAGTGCCATGCTTGATGAAAATCAACAGGGTTTCAGTGATTAAAGTAGAAGAGAAAGTACAAATAAGGTTCCTTTTTTAAAAATGCCAATGTAACCTTTTTGGAAGAGCCGAAGATATGTGTAGCTTCTAAGTTTGTCTCTTTTACCAGAAGTTGGGCTAATAAAAGGTATTACGTCTGAAGAAGCTTTAGGTATTCATATTTCCTTCCCTGCTTTATGTTTAGTGTGATCTTTTGGTACTAAGATATTATGACTGTATTATTTGAGCAAGTTGCCAAGTGTTATGAATCATGAGGCACAGGGGTGCTGGAACAGGGTGGGGCCAAGGGGCCAGGGCCCTCCCACTTTTTGAAAGTGGAGGGGCCTGTCCTGTCCATTTTTCACCTGGGCCAGGTCCCCTGCCCCTTCTTTTCCCGCCTGGCTGGAAATTGGAGCCTGACCCATGGTAAGAGCGGCCTGGGCAGCTGTGGGGAGACACGGACCCTCCACCAGCCTGGGATGGGAGGCAACCACTAGCAGCCCCCAGCTCATTTCCCTGCTCCCCGGGCTCCATGCCCAGAGCTGATGAAGGATCTGTGGCTCCCCACAGCTACCCTGGCAGCTCTTACCATGGCCTGACTGCAGCCAGGCAGGAAGCCAGAGCTGAGTTGGGGTAAGAGCCATGTGGGCAGCTGTGGGCAGGAGGTCTGGGGGGCAGGGACATGGGCAGGCTCTGGCTTGGCTGGGGGCTGAGACTCAGAGGAAGAGGAGGGGTGGGGCCTCGCCCTCCCACATTTTAGGCAGAATCCATGGCCCCTGATTAGGGACAACATTTGCTTTACTGTTCTGATGTCACTAATCAGCATAGCTATTCAGATGGAAAGGCTTGATAAATTTACCAGACGCTGTCTAGCTGAAGGAGTAAATGCATGAGTTACTGGCTAATAAACTTGTGTATGGTAAGGGGACAAGTGAGATCCATGGAGACAGTGCTACTAATCAGAGGCCCATTCTCTGAAGTGGGAGGGTGTTTACATTCCTACAATGGAGCTGTCAATGTACTCTGGTGTAGGGATCCATTTCTCATGTGCTCCTCAGGCTTGTAAGTACCAGATCACAGGAAAGTCCTCTTGCTGTTGGAAGAGAGGGTTCTTTCTTTCTGAAACCTAGCTGCTGGATAAGGAGAGTTAGGGTTACGTTTTTTCTATTTTATCCTTTTTGTCCTACACTTGGATTTTTCGGCTGTTCCTTTGTGAATGTTGTTGGTGCATGTTTGTGTTGCTTCTTGCAGCTTTTGCTTGCATTAGCAGAGTAATGCTGACATGATTCTTAACAGGGTTTTGTAATTTACCATCCTTTTCTTAATTTCATTCTGCTTCTGCGTGGCTAATCATGAGAAGCCGCAGTCTGTCGGCAAACTCAGGAAGACTGCATAGCATGAGTTCACATCTTGATGGTTATCTTTGCAACCAGTAGTGGCTGTACGCAAACTGTTTTTAAAAAGAAATGTTAAATTTGGCCTAAATTGATGGATTAAGCCCCAACTCATCCGGAAAGCTTCCTACTCAGTGGTGGTGAGGTTGAGTTTTAAATCTTTGCTTTCAGAAGTCATAATTGTTTCTTCTGATTTGGAACAGCATAATTATGTGGACTGGCCCTTTTAGTATATGCAAACATAGAACAGAAAGAATCACCCAGTAACACACAAAAGAACAATCCAATATGTTAGCAAGAAAAGGCATTTATAATTTTTTGGGTGGGTGCAGAAGAAGATGATGATTTGTATGATTGCAGGATTTGAATTATTAAATCAGCAGCACAGGTACAACTTAAAATTATTACTAAAGTCTTTATATTTCTAGTAAAGAAGTTTGCTTTGCAAATATTTGTTGTGGTGGGGGTGGAATCCAGATGAAAATTGCATCTCTCAGCAGAATTGAGACCGGATACTTTGTGGGAATACAAAATGGCACTGTAGGCCGCTGCTGGTGGGGGATATTGTAATAATATCAGCAATATTGTGTTGAAAGTTGGAAACTGGTAACTAAAAGCACATTGTAGGGAACAGATGATTTTAATGACATGAAAAACATTTTTTGAATGTTAGTAATCAGCAAACCACAAAACAAAATGATCTTGTGATCAGAGTTCTGATTTTTCACTGGGAACTATAATCTAGTCAAAGGTAATCCATCTTGTCTTCATCCTGCAATTTTTTTAGCTTTATTGCATATAGGTTTTCAGAAAGGAAAATATGTACCATTAAGTAGCATGACAGAATGTAAATTAACAACATTGTGTGTCAGAACTTTCCCTTTCAGAATAACACCATTTCAGTCTGCAGGAAATAATTCCATGAAAGCAAGTCTTTCAAAAATTATTGGTATTCATTTATCAGTGTATTGGTACACAGACTTTGACCTACTTTCATTGCTTTGTAACAACTAACTATACTATTAGCCTTTGAATTTTTACCAAGAGTGATCTCTTGTAGATCAAAATGTACTTTTATTCTAACTGCTGAACGGTGGAGCTTTCCTGCAAAATGGCTGGGAGATAAACTGAAGTGAATAGAATTGTTTATCTTTAAACTTCTATGGTCCTTTTGTTTCACGGTCATTTAGGATAGAACACTTCTTTATGTAATAGGTAATTATGGTGCTGTGGACAGGAAGTGAGTGTTAACAAAATGGAAATATTTGGACTATAAACAGTGGTATTTGAGGTGAGCCAAATTGGTGTGGAAAAATAAACTTTTAAAGAAACAAATTCATTTTAACAGGTTTATTCTGTGCTGCCAAGATACCTTCTATTGAATCTACTTTTTGAAGGATAGTATTAGACACATCTGGGTAAATTCTTTCAAGTTGCACAGGTTTTGAGCATCCTCAAAACTTGACCTCTTTCTCCAACCTATTATGCTATCAGTTTTGAAAATACGTTGGAAAGCACAATGGATTCTATTTTCTCTGTTTATGAAATTGGCCAAGATGTCAAATTGTTAAATAGTGGAACATATTTTTTTATTAAACTGTTGCATCTTTACAATGGTATGGGTACAAATCAAGAATTATCATACAGTATGTGAAAGCTTTTAGTGAAAATTGCCAGGAGGTTGGTTGAAAGTAGTTGGATGAAATTCTGGTTCCACTGAAGTCAGTGAAAATATTACATAGACTTCAGTGAAGCCAGAAGTTCACCCAGTAATTGCCGAGAGAGAGAGAGCGAGCGCTCCCTAAATAGCATAGTTCCTCTGGCATACTTGGAGAACGATTGGATTTTGATGGGGGAGAGAACCTCCATTTTTCCAGGGAGGAAGGACAAACCATGGCCAATGGATGGATTGACTGTGTGGAAAAACACAAACCGAAGCAAAGAATGCCACACATGGGAACCAGTGACTGAAATGGGGACCCGACTGCAAAAGAAATTTGAAAGAATGAGAATGGAGGGAGAATCTTTTCTGGATACTTCTTGAAAATGCTGACTTTTTAAGTGATAGTGCTTATACATATCCAGTCCTTAATTAAAGTAAAATACCAAATCCTATCCTCTACAAATGCACAAAGGTAGACAAGAAGGCAGTAAAGTAGAATCTTGGGAATGGAGGTTGTTTTGTAACTCCGAAATGTTTGCAGCTCTGAACAAAACTCTCTATAAATATATCAGAGGGATAAATGCTGGAGAGGGAGAGGAATTATTTAAGCTCAGTACCAATGTGGACACAAGAACAAATGGATATAAACTGGCCACTAGGAAATTTAGACTAGAAATTAGACGAAGGTTTTTAACCATCAGAGGAGTGAAGTTTTGGAATAGTCTTCCAAGGGAGGCAGTGCGGGCAAAAGATCTATCTGGCTTTAAGATTAAACTCGATAAGTTTATGGAGGAGATGGTATGATGGGATAACATGGTTTTGGTAATTAAATATTCATGGTAAATAGGCCCAATGGCCTGTGATGGGCTATTAGATGGGGTGAGATCCGAGTTACCCAGGAAAGAATTTTCTGTAGTATCTGGCTGATGAATCTTGCCCATATGCTCAGGGTTTAGCTGATCACCATATTTGGGGTCAGGAAGGAATTTTCTTCCAGGGCAGATTGGAAGAGGCCCAGGAGGTTTTTCGCCTTCCTCTGTAGCATGGGGCATGGGTCACTTGCTGGAGGATTCTCTGCTCCTTGAAGTCTTTAAACTACGATTTGAGGACTTCAATAGCACAGATATAGGTGTGAGGTTGTTTTTTGTAGGAGTGGTGGGTGAAATTCTGTGGCCTGCGTTGTGCAGGAGGTCAGACTAGATGATCATGATGGTCCCTTCTGACCTAAATATCTATAAATCTATGAAAACATTATGGTGGTTCTTTCAAAAATTTACAACTGAACATTGACTCAATACAGTTTTGAAACTTTACTAAGCAGAAGAAAAATGATTTTCCTTTTTTTAAGTAGTTTACGTTTAACACAGTACTGTAATGTGTTTTATTTATTTATTTATTTTATTTATTTATTTATTTATTTTTAATCGCTGCTGCTGCTGCCTGATTGTGCATTTTCCAAATGAGATGATCCATTCGTAACTCTGGTGTTTGTCTGAGATTCTACTGTAATGTGAAGGCCAAGAACATGCCACTATTGGATTTTCTCCACCATGAATCTTTTGTTTTCCTTAAAATGTTTCTTGTTCACTCTTCATAATAAATATGAACATGAATTCTGAGCATTTGAGGGGAAGAAATAATTCCTGTTGCCTTGCTTGAGACTTTTGCTGCATGTTAGTATGTGTGAATGTGCATAGTGACATTTATGCAAAGAGGGCTGTTGTCATGTCTGTCTTTCATAAAATAACAAACTGCAGAAAACGTTTGTATGTTTTTGTACACATTTCTATAGTGGAGATGCAGTTATGAGTATGAATACATTTATTTTAATGGGGAATAATGATTGATAAGTGGAAAAGAGGGTTAACTTAAAATCAAAACAAACATATATGTAATGGATGATGGCAGGATTCAAATGGTAAAAAGAAACGGAAGTTGCTTCCAGATGAGACTAACAACGTAAAGGGAGACTTCTTTTTGGGGCAGGGACTGTCTTCCTGTGAGGGTGCTACTAGAATATAAATAATGATAAATATAAGACATTATGTAATAATAGCATGGAAGTTAATTCATCTGCGGTGTATGTTTGGTCTTTTTTAAAATGGTGGTTTAATTTAAAAATTTTTTTTGTCTGATAAAGACAATGTGTTGGTGATCTAATGCTGTGGGCCAGTGTGTAGGCTTAGTGCCTCATTGAAGTATCACTTTAATGAAAAAGGTGCTGGTGGGCTTACTTCTCCCTGCTAACTGATCTGTAGGTCAGCACAGTTGCTATTGGAGCTGTCCTCTTCTTGCTGTCCCAGTCAGAGGTCAAGTGCTGAGATGATGCAGCATAGTAACTTGCTACTGCAGAAATGGTGGAGCTACTACACTTAAGTAAAGACTCTGCAAAGACTGAGTCAGACTTCAAATGTGAAGCCTTACCGAAGAGCACCTCCAGTTTATGTTGGTGTTTTTGTATTGGTTGTTGCCCACATTTTGTGCAAAAATAATCAGATGAGGATAATCCCCTAAAATGCTTATTTTTTTGTGTAAAAATTTTTACAACGTTATTTTGACTTCTACAGTAAATCTAAAATTCTCGAGCCAAGTTTCTAGTACTCTAAACAAGGGGGGGTTTCAAACAAAATAAATACTTTCCTTTATAACATCTTTGTCTTTTGCATCATTAAGAAAAGTGTTTCTGTAATGTTAATTAGCTAGTAACTGCTGTTTTCAGTGTGCTTTAATTACTGTATGTTGCTTGATTATATGTTATGAAATAAACTTAAGTTTATTTCATGATTGTTAAACAGAGTAGTTATGTATTAGCTCACTGTTTAGGATCAGGCTTTTGAGGATATGGTAGAGGGAAGCTCAAGAAACAAAATGGTT
Organism: Lepidochelys olivacea; assembly: GCF_965140295.1. NCBI lineage: Eukaryota > Metazoa > Chordata > Testudines > Cheloniidae > Lepidochelys > Lepidochelys olivacea. Next base: position 42,325,236 of record NC_140421.1, on the reverse strand, counting down.
AAATTAAGGCAGAAGTCTGATGAGATACATGAACACTTTAAGAATTACAGACTGAATTTAAAGTTTCCATTTATAACTGATGATAAAAGAAAATACTGAGCACACATTTTTAACCATATTTACATATAACCACATAATAGCTAATGAAAATTGTGACTTTCAAATAATTTTAAGTGTAAATTTTACTAATACAAACATTTGACAGTTCAGGTCTGCATCATACGATATAATTGAGAAATGTCTCAAGGATTTTTTTTAAAATTCTGTATCCTCAGTTTTATTCAAGAATAGCTGCAGTACTGATAGATAATTCATTTTGTATATCTGCAGGCCTGCATACCTGATTCAGCACTGTTGTATTGATTGTTGTAACTTTAAGAAGCTTTTTAGATAAAATTAATCTATTCATTGTTTTATAGCTTGTATAAAATCTTTGACTAACAATGCTAAACAGAAAGTTGTGGTTAATGTTTGTGTAGCTGCCTGACCTTTTAATTATTAAAAATTCAAGATAAGTTTCATGTGCGTGAGATGAAACAGCGGTTAATATATGGATTTGAATATCCTTCAAATTGAAATGAAAAAATTGGAACCAAACTTTTTTTTATAATGTGAAATACTATCTATAAGTTCTTTGGCTCCTTTTATGAGAATATTTTTAAAGACTTTATACTGACTGTTGAGGTAACCAACGTTGGAAACCACTAGCAGTTTCAATATTCTTTTCATATAATTGTCTTCAACTCTGGTCTTTGCAGGAGATGGTACTTTAACTACCCAAGAGATTTTCCTTGATGTCTTTTTCTGAGATTCTAGTGGTTTCATTTTAGCAATCAGATGTGGCCATAAACAAACAGCTTACATTTTCAGTTGATGCATAACTTTTTCATTTGCTAGTTTGATCCCTAGTTAAATTTTGTGGTCATATTTACATACTTTTTCTCCTTAGATCTCAGACAAGTTTAATATACGAAGCTGTATAGCTCTGATCATGAACTGACTTTGAAAAAAGTGGAAAATATATGGAGACAAACATTTCTGTATTATGAAAGCTTTTTCCTTGAAGACATTGATCCTTCTTTCTTTTACAGGAAAGTTTTAAAAGCAGATGTTAAAATATGGTCATTATAATTATTAGCTATCAGTATAATACCGTTGAATAAATAATTGAATCCGTGGCTATTCAAGGTCTTTAGATTTGTTTTTAAACTTCTCTTTAAAATGTTTTATAAACACTTTAACAAAGGAAAATGATAAAGCTCAACAGAAATATAGTCAATATAGATTCCAAAAAGAAAAAAGGCATTTTAGGTTTGTTTTCATTGGCCTAATAAAAATTTGGTATTTCAAATGCTGTTCTGTTGTAGGGTCTAAATTGGGGTAATGGATGCAATTGATTTGATTTGTAACTGCATGTTACAAGGATTGAACAAACACTTTTTCTCTATGAAAAAACTATCTTCCAAAACAGTAAAATAACTTAAAATATTTCTTGCTAGTGCAAGCATGAACAAAAACCTTAAATTTGGTAAAATTACATTAATTTCCCAATTAGTGTTATGTTTTGGGGCTGTGTTTTTTCATGAAGTGATCAAACTTATTGCAGTTCATCATGGTTTTAGTGTGTTACTGTTGGTCTTGTTAATTACTAGAGATGAGTGTTTATAATTATTGTAAATGTCTTGTCTTCCGAACTTTAAAATCATCTGAGTGCTGATAAGTTTCAGTTAAAGGTTTTTTAGTCAGTGATTTTGCTGCTGTGTATTCTGGGTTGGAAGCAATAAGAATTAAGTATTTACTTAAGTTTTCTTAGTATTAACAGGTATTTAGGGAAAAAAACTAACATTTGTTACATTAGTTTGAAAAAGTCTTAAAATATGAATTTTGCCAAATTCTTATTAACAGTAGGCAGTTTGTTAAATAAGTTGAATCAAGCTTGCAGTTCAATGTGTATGTAGAATTAATCAAACTGGGATATTAGACTAAAAGACTTTCAAGTTAAAGCTTTTCTGCACGATAGTCTTATAATTATTTCAATGGTTGACTGCAACATTTAAGAGAAGAAAAATCTTACTGTAACTCCGAAACTGTTAGGGAAATGGGGTTGCATCATCAACAGCAACAAAAATCCATAGAATCATTCAAATAGAGATTTTCTTCAAGATCTTAGCCAGTGCTATAGTTTATAATTTAACTGGCAGTTATGTTCTTGCTGATTGAATTTATTAGAACATGCCTGAAAAATGACTGATAGATCCAGTTTCTCTTATTTAGTGCTACAAAACTGATTTATGAAGAAGTTAATTGCAATTTACTTCCATAGTTTCTTGAGCCATTGCAGAGAATAACAGAGTAAAACTGGATTTATACTGATTTTTAAGAAGCAGATATTTGTTGAAAAGCAAAGTGGGAGTGCAGAGATCCATGTCAATATTCAGAATTCATATTTCCCTTGAATGGATGGTTGTGATAAAAAAAAATGGTACATGTGGTGTGTTTTCATTGCCTGTTGAAAGACTTTCATGCAGTTAAAATAAGCATTTTGATGGTGGTTGAATTAAGAGTTTTTGTCAGTCTCTTCTCATCATGGATGATTAGACTAAAACGTCTGCTTGTCTTGACTTGAGATCACCACAGCTTCAGATAACATGCTTTGTGATTGAAGGTCGAAATATTTTGAATTCTAATAGGCTGCCAGATGAATTGCTTGAAATAGACTGTAAAATTTCAAGGCTTCCTTTTCCATCTGCTGTGAAAAGAACCATTGGGAATGGTTGAGCTTGATGATCATAGAATTACTGGATGGTGATTCTAAAACCCTCAAAGGGAAGTTGCTATGGAGATCTAGTTCCAAACTGTGAAATGATTCACCTTTGAAAGGCTTCAGGGTCTGAGAAGCTGAACACATCATTGTTCAGGTGGTCATTGGTTAGGAAATTGCTGGTGCCTGTGTAATCAGCACTCCTGTGGTAGTTAACGATCTAAAAAGGTTTGTTCTGAATGATGTGGGACAACAGCAATGTGCATAAAATGGCTTCTCTCAATCATAGTTTGCTCAGTCTGGTGCTTGTAAAAATACAGTGAACTAAATGTAGAGAAATGAACTGCTTCATTGAGGAAGTCTTTTAAAAACAAAATTTTACTTTGTGATGGATTTGACATCTAAAGTGTAAGGAGAAAAATAGTTTCAGTTTAAAAAGCTGTGGTTAGATACTGCAAAAGTATTATATTCTTTTAACATTTTTATTTTTGCAAGCAGTAGGAGGATGGGGGTTGTGTATTCTTGTTTGTGAAGGTTAAAGGACTAGCACTGTTGGAAGTTGAAGATTCCTATTGAATCAGAGCTCAGGAACACTGCAAGTAGCCGCGATACATTTTACTTATTTTGGCCCTCAAAGGATTTTTGGGCCTACCAGAAGCTGTGCTTAGGCAGTTCTGACAAATGTCCTGGACATCCAAGACTCAAGTAAAATCAAAGGATGTTTTTTTTCTTGATAACTTATGGTATATTATGTGTTTGGGAGAAAATGAAACAGTGTACTGAAATTGTTTACACAGATGCGCGCAATTAATATATTTTATAAACTACTGCCAAGAATTTGACCAAAAGTGCTGCTTAATTTACTTGACAGTTATTTAATTGACCAGTGTGACCAGTCTGTGCTCTTCCAAGGTATTGCTGGGTGTAGTCAGCAGCTACCCCTACATCAGAAAATTTTCAGATGTATGACTGTTTGACCACCTCATGTAGTATATGTAAAAACTCTTGAATATGGTAGTGGAGTATATAATAGTATTGCTGACCTAGGTGCTGTTAATAGGATCAGGAAAAGATGACACTTGTGACTACTAGATGGTGCCAGATAGTTACAGAATGCAACTGAACATCATTTCAGAATATAAAGAAAAGGAGTACTTGTGGCACCTTAGAGACTAACCAGTTTATTAGAGCATAAGCTTTCGTGAGCTACAGCTCACTTCCTCAGATGCATATCGTGGAAACTATAGCAGGCTTTATATATACACAGAGAATATGAAACAATACCTACTCCCACCCCACTGTCCTGCTGGTAATAGCTTATCTAAAGTGATCATCAGGTGGGCCATTTCCAGCACAAATCCAGGTTTTCTCACCCTCCACCCCCCCACACAAATTCACTCTCCTGCTGGTGATAGCCCATCCAAAGTGACAACTCCAGGTTTGGATTTGTGCAGGAAATAGCCCAACTTGATTGTCATGCACATTGTGTAAAGAGTTGTCACTTTGGATGGGCTATCACCAGCAGGAGAGTGAATTTGTGTGGGGGCGTGGAGAGTGAGAAAACCTGGATTTGTGCTGGAAATGGCCCACCTGATGATCACTTTAGATAAGCTATTACCAGCAGGACAGTGGGGTGGGAGGAGGTATTGGTTCATATTCTCTGTGTATATATAAAGTCTGCAGCAGTTTCCACGATATGCATCTGATGAAGTGAGCTGTAGCTCACGAAAGCTTATGCTCTAATAAATTGGTTAGTCTCTAAGGTGCCACAAGTATTCCTTTTCTTTTTGCGAATACAGACTAACACGGCTGTTACTCTGAAACCTGTCATAAATACATGTAGATGACTAATAGAAAATACCAAAAAACTTTCGCTAAAGATAAAACTTTTATTTTATGGAGTTCTTACCCTTTATTTTGATTACTAGGGACATTGCCTGAAAACAGAATTCTTACGGCTTAAGATTTCACCTGTTTCTGGTGTGTGTTCCTTATCTGAGGGTCTCAGAAATGACATCACAATTAGTTGAATGGTGGTAACTATATGTGATGAATAAATAGCAGGAGCAAACAGTTACTTAACTCTCATCTCCCTTCTTTATAAATGTATTGATAAGCAAGTAATGTAATTTAATGTCACTCTATGTAAAATATACCTTACAAATTATCATCAGGCCTTTTGAGGGGATATTTGGCAAATGCTACTCTGCAACATTTTTACAGTAATTAACTATTAATCCTGTTGAGATTTACAAGTGGTTATATTCTGAAAAACACTTACTACTCTTACTATGAATTATATATATAATATTGTGTGTGTGCGCGCACAAAGTCTCAACAGGATTAATAAATAGTTAATTACTGTAACCAAAATGTTGCAGAGTAGCCTTTGCCAAATATCCCGTCAAAAGGTCTGATGGCCTGGAATGCCAAGAAACAAGGTGTGGGATCATGAATGGCATGCAGTAACACCAGTCAAACTAACCATACATTTTTTTTAGCACTGAACACTGCGGGTCTCGCTTTGTTTTTTATGTTTACCTGGACTAACTTCCATAGTGCTCTGAATTAGAAGATATTCAAAGGAGAGCCATGAAATTGTACAGATATATAAAATACTGATAGTAATAACAGAACAATGAAGCCAATTAAAAAAATCTTTTAAATACAGTTTTTGTTTTAAGAATTTCAATGCTAATTTTCTCATTGTAAAACAATGCCTAGGCAGTACTTTTTAGTGTACTTGGTTGGACAATCCAATGTTTGATATTTGTATAAAGTATTAGATTAAGTTGTTTCAATCATTATTCTAGTATGCTACCATTAACAGAAACAAGATATTTCTCTCAAATATTTTAAAATTTAAATAGTTGTTAAAATAACCTTTTGGAAGCCGAAAACTTCTCTCCTGAGTTTCTTAAATTTTGCAACGAGGGCTGCCTCAGTTCAGGCTTTCAAGATTGCAATTAATTTTCTCTTTGTTGGCTTATGTGTATTGTTTACATCCTATACTTCAGCAAACAAGGAGTTTTGTCAGATATCTTTAAATATTTTCTACCCTAGTTGTAATATGGAGACTGCACTGTTGTCACTAATTGATGATCTAGCAATAGATGAAGGTCAGTTGTACATGCTTTCTTTCAGATCAGTCAGGAGCCTTCAATATTATTGACCATAAATTATTTTTGACTTGAAGCTGGCCCAATGTAGGGAGTGGACGAGGATAGTTAGCCAATGATTTTATCCTTTCCTCACAGAAATCCAGGTGGGTGGGTGTTGGACAGTTATTTATCCAATCTGAGGAGTTTCACTTTTTGCAATCTAGAGAGTTCTGTAGTCCCTGTCTTGTTTAACATGTAATTTTTATTAGTATTGATTTTTATTACAGTATCAACAGAGGCCCCAGTCAGGATCCTTCCCCATTGGGCTTGGCACTGTCTAAAATTGAAATAAAAGAGCTTGCAGCCTAAATAGGGACAGACAACAGGTGGATGTAGAAAATAAAGGGATTAAGGAGGAGGAGGATGACAAAGGTGAAAGTAATAAGAACCCAAAGTCGTACAGTTTGAAGTCTTCATGGTTTTTGTTCTTAATCAAATGAATGCAAATCACTATAGCTGCTTATTATGGGACTACTGGGGATAATTAATTATATTTGGGTTTCTTTGTCACTGGTATGTAGATGACACAGTTGCATATCTCAGACATCTTCACTGGCACAATACTTCTTATATCTGTGTTTCATGGAAATCCTGTGATGATTGCTCTTGGATCTGGGACTTGTCACTGTTGTCGTCTGTCTTTGTGCTTCCAGATTGGACCTTTCTTTGGAAATCACTTGGACACTTCAGCTGATTCATAGCGTGGTAGACTGGCTGATTAGAGGGATTAACCTCAGCAGCAATTTATACAAGAGATCCATGGACTAGATCTGGCTTCCTGTTCCTTCCCAGATGTGGTCATTTCTAGAACCCGAATGGTACAGGTCCTGCAGGAAATGCCTTATTTTTGTGCCCTCCATATGTCCATTGAGATTAGTTTATAAACTCTTTGGGTCAGAGACCATCTTTTTGTTGTGTTTCTGCAGTGTTGAGGCTATCACAGCACAAATAATAATAATGGGTTACAGTACACCGCTTTTGAACAGAGAAGGCTATAAATCATGCTTCTTATTTATGTTCCTAATTAAGAGATGCCTCATTTAAAGCATACAAGATTGCAAATTATGGCCTATCTGGCTACATATTTATGTGCCCTTTGCTGTAGTATCTAAACTCCATATACATAACTAAAAACAATACATCTGATACCGAAGGACTGAAAATAAGGCCTCTGTTTCTAACAGACAAAGCATTATCATAATGGAATGAACACCATAGGTTCTCTTCCCGTGGGCCCCCCCCCCCTTTTCTTTTCTTTTTCCTTTCTGTGGCCTAAGGGAAGAATCTCAGATCTTTTTGTCTCTGCTACTAGCAGATTTCCTAAGGAAGCATTCTTCAGATTGGTCAATACTAGCCTTTCTAGGTCCTCCCAGAGAGGAGACATCTATCCCTGTGTGAAAATTAAGATGGGAAGATAGATGCTAGCAATAATTCAGTGGGTATTCTGCATACTGTTTACACAGCTTTCCCTCATATCTAGAAAAATGATGATATCTTGCTCTTGTGACATAGATATAAGGCTCAAAAGTCCAAATAGTTTTTTTGTGTGGATAGGACTGATAATCTTGAAATCAGAGAGAGTGTGAGAATTGTATCTAATTTATTTTATTGCCCAGAGGAAGTCAGGAGAGGCCTTGACCATTAATGATTTAGAACCAGTTTGTAAACAAGAACAGATCAAAATTCATGAGCTGTGTCTAAAACGGGTTATGTACACTGATGGATCATCAAAATGCTTCCTTCTGCAAACTGTCATTCATAAATACTAAGGTTTGTAACAGAATCCCAGTGTTTTCAGTATTGTGCCCTTTAATCTTGCCACATACCTAAGAAAGTTAACCAAAATTAGGTTAGTAGTAGCCTTCAGGAGAAACGGTATCAGTAATTCGCTATCTGGATGTGTGGCTAATATGCGATTCATCTCTTTCATCATCAGTAACAGCAGTATGAGCTGCCTGAAATTTAATGCAGGACCTAGGACTATTGACTGATCAAACACAATAACTCTTTAACTCAGTCAGGAGATTAATCACCTGGGATGCATTTCTATAGTGACAAAAGGAAAGTCTTTCTCTCTGCAGAAGAAGTAAGCAAAATAAATCAAGAGAGGGACAAAAATACTTACCTCTGAAAATGAGATTGGAGCTCCTTGGTCTTCTGATTTTTTTTTTTCTGCTTGGAAATGGTGCCAATGGCCTGGTTACTTTCCAGAGGAGAAGGATGTTTTTTCAAAGAATTTGGACACAGTGTGCTTTCCTAGGGAATTCTGCATTTCTCTGAAGTGGTGGTTGTGGTATTTCTGTCTTCTCAGAAAAGTAACATTATTTCAGAATGGGCAATACTCATGATATATTGTGCTGGGTCGCCCCTCCACATCACCAATATTCTGTGACACTTGATAAGGTCAGTGTCATATCTTAACATAAATACCTAGAAAAAAGAGTGTCCAGAAGTCCCTCCCGAACAAGATTTGGTGCAGTGATAGCATCTGCAGTAAACAATCAAGGGGAGTTGTAATGGGCCTGTGGGTTTGGAAGCACAGAGGGCTCTAAGATTCATTTCTTCTGTCTTCAGATAATTACCCCTAACTGGCAAGAGTAATTTGATAACCAATCTCAGCAGGTAGAAGATTCTGCCAGTGGAGTGATGACTACTTCCAATTGTGGGAGTAGCAAGATAGAACGATAGCACATTCTAGACATACGTTGCAAAAGGAATCAATCACCAGTGCTTGTCATACAGATACAAGTGTCCATACCCTGAAGCAGTATTTGTAGGTATATTCTTTGTTCCCTTGGACTGCTTTCTTGGTTAAGTCTTTCCCTCTGCTAAAATAGATTTATTAGAATCAGAATTGTGTTCTCTTCCACTGAATTCTCATATGACCTTAAATGAACATTTCTGCCTCAGTTTCTCCATCTATAAAATGGAAGTTATAATCACTCACCTTTGTGAAGTACTTTCAGATTGTTGGATAAAAGTTCGTCTTACGTAAATGGAAAGTGTTTTTATATGGATTGGTTCATACATTCAGGAACTAGATGCTATATTCTTTATTAATACTTTTAAATCAGGTACTGCTGCTATTGTCTTGTTTTTATCTTGCATGTGCTCTCCCTATACATTAGTTAATGTACAAATAGATTTTGTCCCTTCTATAAAATAGTTGTCAAAAGATTGATTTTGTGTGCAAGTGTGCAATTTCCTCTTTGGTGCTAGAACTAGTTTCTCCTTACCCTAACTGCTACTAGACATTCAGTGCTACTAGACATTCAGTTCATGACTCGCCTCATAATAGAGAAGCATCTACTTTCCACATGCCCCCGGTGTATATGTGTATCAGATTGCTTGAACAAAGTATATTAGGTGCATAGTAACTAACAATGCAGCTCAGTTTCTGAACTTCTTTTTAGTTATTTAAAATCAAGGCTAAACTTAACAAAAACAAGTGTTTTGAATGGGAATTAAAATCTGCTCATGTTACTACAGTACGAGTAAAACAAAATAATTATTGCCACAGTCAGTGCTTGCATTTAAAATAAATTTATACATATTATTTAAAAAAAATCTAGTTAACTTTAAAATATGTAAGTTTTCTTGTCATTTAGGGTTCTGTGAAGCTGATCATCAAGAGGGTTGCAAATCATTGGCAGTTTCTATTTTCAGAGTTCCACATCCCAGAGTAATTTGCTTTAATTTCACCCAATTTAACCTATACTTCACACCATCACCATTCAGCTTTAATAGCTATGTTCTATGCATAAGAAAAGCAGATAAATGTCCACAATTAGACTGCATATGATTACAACTAGTTAGGGCCTTATGAAGACAAAACTTAAAGGACCATGGCATTAAACAAAGCCGCAAAAGACATCTGAAAAATTTTCTCCACAAGTCAAATCGACCAGGGTGTTTTGTTGACTTTTTTTTTACTTGATTTTACTTATGTTTAAGATGTTAGGTATGCCTTCTTTAACTGGAAAAATATTCTTCCTTAAAGAATATTAGATCTCTTTTTACAATTAATGGATTTTTATTATAAACTAACTTCCTCTTAAAGAAGGCTTAGTATATCTGCCCCTTGCATTTGTAGGAATTTATTAACATATGCAGCATTTTAAGACATTTTATGGTATGTTTATCCAGTAGCATTGGTTTTTTGCTCAAAGTATATTTTGTATATAAAGTCTATGTTGTAAAGTTCAGTATCTTCAGAGTTAAGCACTTTTTCTAATGCTTAGTGTAACATCACCACAATAGTTAAGGGTGTCTGTTTCCATTACAGATCCCCCTAATTCTCAAGATACTGGCATGCAAGATCTTCAGTCTTAATATAGGTGGCCTTTATACATATTTTTAATTGATATATATGAATCAGAAGTTTTGTTTTGTGCATTTCTGTTGCTCACTGGAACATCCAATTTTTACTTTTTAAAAAAAATGACCAGTCACAGCACTGTTTTATTTGGTGAATGGACATTATAATGACTATTAATTCTGGGTCCATATCAAAGTACATGGTGTGTGCATGTTTTTACAAACGCACAAAAAACTCTGTTTGTAAATGGGAACTGGTTTAATAACATGTGTTGAATATTTGCTGGAGAGGAGCAAGTATCCAACTACATTTCCTTACTGTTGTTCTTAAAAGTCAGATGTATCAAACTTTCTCGCACCATTTCTTTACAAGCTTAAGTGGGTTAACTTTTTCCCTAAAAAAAATACTGTTAGAAACCCTAAATTTATATAGATAATTTGTGATACATTTCAGATTCTGATCAGTAGGAATACTCTTATTCATTACTCATTGTGTAAATACTTATCCAGTTAGTAAATACGATACTAAAATATTTTACATTGTATTAACTTTATTGTAAATTTAACCTCATGTCAAATAGTAACTTATTCGCCTTTTTTTAATTAAAGACAAGGATAATAATAAGAAAAACATGAAGCAGCAGATAGTGTAAAAGATCCCTGTGAATTAATCTTGAAGACTCTTATTAATTGTACCTAATTGCATTCAGAATCAAAATATTGAAAAATGAATAATTGCAAATATATTTTTACATCTATCTGTGCTGCAAAGTGGTCTGTGATAAAGACAATAAAGCTTATGCTATAGGCAGCTTTGTATTTGTATCAAACTAGTTTCGTATGCTATATCATAAAACTTTCAGTCCAATCAGCAACTACATTTAAATACTGCAAATTGTAGCAGCAAAACAATAATTCTGCTGATTAGCCTCTTTCCATTTCTTGTAAGTGAACTGTTTATGCTGTTGAGTACCTTTTGAAAAAAGAAAAAGCCAAAACAGCCTTGATTAGTCAAGGAGTAATTGGATGACTTGATTTTAGCAAGAGAATGAATTGGTTGATGATAGCCTGTAACTAAGTGTAGTGGTTCTGTTCAGATGAATACATAACATAACGTCGTCAGATCTTGACAGGTATAACATAAGCATTGCAAAAACCTCTGGAGGTTTAGAGGTAAATTTTGTCTCAAGGAATTTTGAAGCAGATTCTTGAAAGAAGTGGAAGAAAAATGTGTGCGTTGATCGGGTGCTATTTAACAGATGCCTCCTTTTACTACCATATTATGTGCATATTTATCTTTTGTTACTTTACACGTTTGTGCCTGTGTAGGTAAGAAATTTACATTAATAAAATGTTGAGGTTTCTGTGCCCTCAGTGCTATTAGTAACTGACATATGGGTAGCTCTTCCTTCTCTTCTTTAACTGGCAGGTCAGCAACCAGTGAAAATGTTCAATTTTGTGACCGCCTGAGCAGCCATGCCATTTTCCCCCTCTTTTGTTGTCCCAGTTTCTCCAGCCTCACTTGAAGAGCAAAGCAACAGAACCAGACATCACTCACTGACTTTACAGTACAGATTTTTAAAGCTTTTCTTCTTCTCAGAATTATATTTCAACTCTTGAAAAATGAGTACCATTGTAAGGTGGTTTTCCCTAAGGACCTGCAGGTGCATGGAGGGGTTCCTTCTGCACTGCTTTTGGCTACAGATGAAGTCTCAAGACTCATCCTTCCCTGCTAGCCCACATAGTCTAAGAAATGCAGAGAGCCCAAGACAAATCTTTCCTTGAAATAGAACCTTGAGATTCAGGCCCACTGGCAACAGGAGAAGAAACTGGATTTAGGACGGAATAATTTCCAGACCCCTCCCTTTCCATCAGCTTCAGATTAGGTAAGTAGTATTTTGCCCTGTGATAATTTTGTGACTGTCAGATGGTTCCATAAAACTCAATGTGTCTTACTCATGTCCTACCCCCAAAGATTCTTCGACTTTCTGCTTTGATAGCCTTATCTGCAAACTACTAAGTGATTGTGGGGATTTGTCACCAGACTTGTTTCCAGCAAGCCTAAGATTCCTGTCTCCCATTTCTATCCCCTCTTTGTCTTACATCAACAGAAGATAAGGATACATCTTCCTAGCTTGATTGATGTCCTCTAGTGTTTTCCAGAAGAACTGTTTGAAAGGGCGGTTTGGGGGAGGGGGAGCCTCCATATTAAGAACATGGCTAAGACATTTATAATATGACTGGTGAAAAAGGAAGTTAACTCCATCGTAAAGCCCCCCCACTTTTTTTTTTTTTTTTTTGAGGAATCCTTGTTAATTTCTTATTTTGGTAAAAAGATAGTTAATGCTTGTGTGGAGAAACTGAATGAGAGTGGCCCATACCAATTCCATAATTAATCATCATAAATTAGACAGAGAAAACCAGGATGGTTGGTTAGCTTCCTCCCAGATTAGCCCCTCTGACTGTGTGCATTTAGTTTTTACCCTTGAGGTGGGTTGAGCTTTCATGGACTCAACAGTACATAGTGAGCCATTACTAAAGATTTTTTTTTTTAAATTTTTCCGTTAAACTTGCTTTCCCTAGGATGCAGAATCCACCACTTTGCAGAGCAGTGGGGACAAATCATAGATGTCAGATGGATTCTTCCAGTGCTCTTCATAGGGCACTCCCATTTACAAGAATCTCCACTCATAAGGAAGTCTCCCATCCCCGAAGAGCTAGAAGAATTGGAGAGTAGGGAGAACAGTGGTGCTGTCATTTTATTTTATTAAAGGCACTGTAGACCTCTACCCAAAGAGAACATTTTAAGGAAATAGTTCTTGCCAAAAGTTCCAGGAGCATACACCTTGTGCTCAGTCTCAGCTGAATACTTGTTTGTGTGGTAGGTCCAGATTTTCCGAATTTTGATTTTTAACTTTGTTGAAAAAATTACAAAAAGAATATCAATAACATTTACATTTTAATGCTTTTTACTATGTCTAGTAGCTTTTGGCTTAAATACATGTCATAATGGAGATTCTCGGGAACTTTGCCGGAATAGAGACGGTTGATCTTTGCACGAAGAGACTGGTTTATCTACCATCTGCAGTGACTAAAGTTTGGGACAATGGCTGAAGGATGTCCAATCTGCCACCTGTAAAACTGACGCAGTTGGTGAAGGCTAGTGAAGAAAATTGATATTGTGATAGCTTTAGAGTAGGCAATCTCAAGAATGTAATAGTATGTCCAGTTTTGAAGAAACCCATATTTGGCACCAAATAGTCTGATTTCCAGCCTGCTTCTTTTGCACAAAGTCATTGCAAAAGTGATGTTGAACTCTCTTCAGGAAAGGAGCTGGCACAAAGATAGCAATGTGGGTGGGCTCTGGTTGATTACCTCTGTTTTTTGTTTTGTTCCTTGAACAGAAAACACCCCTCTTCTTCTTCAGCCCTGCTATTAACAACAACCACAACAAGAAGCTTAAAACAGTCAAAGTTGCTGGTGCGTTGATACCATTGCCTGTCATGCAGACAAAAATTTTCATTGTTTCGATGTGCTCTCCCACCTGTCTGTGTATATCCACCTCTCATCTCCCGTCTTACACTTAAATTGTAAGCTCTTTTGGGGCAATGACCACCTCTTTGTGTGTTCAGTGCCTAGCACAATGGCGTCCTGGTCCATGACTGGGGCTCTTAGACACTAACACAAAATACAATTCAGCTATTATTTTTGAAGTAGAATATTGTGATTACAGTAAGATATATTAATGAAACTAGGGTATTGTAGTACTGAAGTTTGTAATTAAAGTCTAAATTCCATCAAATGACAGCATACTTTTTTACTATTACTTTGTGCTGTGTGTGGTATGCTGACTCTGTAGGGAATACGGCATACTTAAGCATCCAACTTTAACTTTGTTTTTGTGTTTTAATTTTTTTTGCTTAATGTTAATTTATTTGGGGTTTTTTTTGTATGAAACTTCCTTATGAACTATTGTTTTCCTTTTACAAGAACATTTTAAATGATTGGATAGGAAATAGTTATTTTAAAAAAGTCTCCTCCAGTATGGTTTCTCACAATCTCGCTTTCAGAGATATTTCCCCTCTTTTAAATAAAAATAATAGTCTAGTTGCCTATGGTCATGAACAGTTTTTGCCTCATTGGCATCACTTGGTCATTTATTACATATTTAGTACTGAAGGCCAGATTTACCAGAATGTTACGTCTGGTTTGCACCAGTTTTACCAGTGCAGAGCAGACTTGAAGTTGTCTTTACCAGCTGCTTAAGGATTCCCCCTCACAAGAGAGTACTCAGGTGGGATAAGGCAAGGGGAATAGTAGTGGCTCCTTTATTGTCCCAATTCTGGCCCTGTACCCCCACCCCTTCATCTGCCTGCCTGTTGGACTAGCCTCTTGGACCCATTTGCAGCCCTGAGGCTGATCTGTTTTGTGCTGGTCTAGGGCTGATGCTTTTCAGCCTCTGGAACAGGGAGTCACAAAGGTGGCTTAATGCCATGCCGCCTCAGTCCCTCAATTTGTGCCAAGCACGCAGCCAGTTCAGTGAATCTGGGGCTTTGTGTATAGCAATCTTACACTTAAATTATTTTTAATTTCTTATTTTTAGATTGTGGCCTTTGAGTTCATCTCAGTGGGAATAGTTTTGGTTCAACTTGTCTAGACACCCTGATAATTTTTAATATTTCAGATGGGAAGCAGAGAATTCTCTCTGAAGAAAAATAAGCTTTAATTCTTTTAATGAGTTCTAACAAAGAGATTATTAAAATATGGATCATATTGCTTGCCGTGCAATGCAAACACTCGTGGTTGTGACGACAATATATATATCTGAGTATGAAATATTTCTTTGTTTGTATTTATTCTTAACAATGAAATATTTTGTTTACCTGTCTTATTGCAGTAATAAACTGGATTAATGACTATAGGGATTTTTCCACAATGATCCCAGAAATATTTCTTGGCCATGGCCAATTCATTTAAAGTGAACACTGTGTTTCTTGCAGTTTTTTCCCCTCACTTCAGTTTATTTTGCTAATTAGCTGGAGAGGATTTGTACGAGTCCTTTAACAAAGTAGTCTTTTGGTTCCATGATGGATAGTCTTTTTTCATTTAAATAAAGATTATAGCCTCTTTCCTTCTGAAGCTAGTCTTGAAAAAAGTAAACTGCTTTAAACCAAATGCAAAGGTTTAAAGGAACAAGTAACTGGTTTTTACTTCTGTAGAAGGAGGCCCAGAAGGATTTCTCAGTCCTCCATTCCCTGTCTCCCTTTCCACCTCTTCTCCATTTACTCCACAGACTCTTAAAAAAAGGTAAAATGAGTCAGATAAGTTTGTGATGTATCCCAAAAATCAGTTGACTAACTCTTTCTCCTGAAAATCTTTGAGCTAGCTTTATGCTTTTAAGATTAGTTTTCCTCCTCTCCAAAGGGTGAGGGAAAGAGGAGCATTTGAAGGCCTACCTCTACTTGTTAACATTTTTTGGCCCTCTTTGAGGTATTTACTGAATCAGTTGCTGCTCACTGAGGCAGCTAACAAGCCATTGGTTTTGCCAATTATCGGCACAGCAGCTGCATCCCACTCTCTGCTTGGAGCACATAAGGTGCACACCATGTATATCCTTCACCACCCATAACTCTATCCCCTCAGGCAATGAGAGAGAGGCAGGGACAATCTTCTGCTGCTTTGAATGGGAGTCCTCAGTTCGTCAGAAGGGACGACTCCCTAGCTGAGACACCAACCAGTCCATAGGCAGAGGCTCCAAGACAGCTCACTTGTCACCAGAGCTGCTAGTGGGACCTACAGAACAGCCGTTGCTGCAACTGTGAGGAAGAATTGACATGGAGGTGAAAACTGAAGAAACTTTCATGAAATACTAGGGAGGGAGGAAGCATGGTGTGTCTGGAAGGGGTACTGGGACAAGCACGGGTTAGAAGGATTGAATGGGCAAAGAGTGAAATTCAGAGATTTTGGGGTGATAGGGGTGTACATGAATGGCATAGGATTCACTTTTTTGTGTGCGTGAGTTGTGGATTTTGAAGAAAATAGAATTGATGTGGGTTTTGAAGGGAAGGAATGAAAGAATATGGAATTGATGGAGGCATTTATTTTTGTGAAGGGCAGAAAAGTGTTTTATCCAAGGACTATTATGTGTTGTCTATTGAGATAGAGTTTAAATGAGAGTCCCTTTTAAAATTTGGCAGCATATCACTGGTTTGTGTGTACTACATTAAATGTGTTCCGTACTTATTGGCCCATTCACCTACAACATCTGGTCCTTGGAATAGCTTTTCTTTTTCTCAGGATCAGAAATCCCTAATCTGAGTGTCTATATTAACTACAATGTGACATCCTCATCAAGTTGATATATTACGCTAATTACTATATTTCTAATTCTTTTAGATGAAAGGTTCAAAAACAAATGCAGTATTAATTATTTTCAGGGATTGGTCAAAGCTTCTGAAATTCTTGTTTTTCCAGTTAACTCAGAAAGATGCTGGTTCTTATTAAGCAAAAAACCTAACAAAAACCAAAGTTGTGGAAAAGGTCCATCACTTTTTGCGCATTCAAAGTAATCTTTTCTAAGATAGAAATGATATTTTTGCTAAGGTGGAGAAAAATGTTCTCTGTCCAACTAATTTTTATAATGTCATCATTGATCTACAGAAACCTATTTCTTTGCGTGATTGTCCCTATGCACTTTTGGTTGTGCATGCACCCAGAACCAAATAATTTTCTCTGTGTGGTCTGTATGTGCCTCTCTGCTCTCCTCATGCTCCGCATCTACGGAATAAAAGGGGCTGCTGGATTGCAACCATCTTGGTTCCTCCTACTGCTCGTGGTCTAGGTTAGAGCTTCAGTGTTCATTCTGACTTCAACTCATTGGTGTCAATAGTTTTTAAAAGTTTTTATAGTTGCTTAGTAGTTAGTTTAACAGAGTCTGGATTCTTATCTTGGACAACCCTCTGGGGCAGGAATCTGTTGCCACCACCCCACCCCCGCCCCAATCTTGCAGTGGTTGTGGAGAGTTTGCCAAGGATACTTGGCTTTAAAAACTGTGATATGTGCCAAGAATAGGACTACCTTTTATTCGCAGATATTTTTCGTAAAAGTCATGGACAGTAAACAAAAATTCACATCCTTTGACCTGTCCATGATCTGTACTATATACCCCTGACTAAATCTTGTGGGGGGCAGCCCGAGAGAAGTCATGGGTGCTCTGGCGGGGGCAGTCCTGGACTGCTGCTAGTGCTGGGGTGGGGTAGGGGGTTGGTGGGGCTGGCAGGCTCCTTATCTGGTTTTGTGTGGCTGGAAGCACTGGAAGCAGTGACATGTCCTTCCCTCAGCTCCTAGGCAGAGGTGCAGCCAGATAGCTCTGCAGGTCGTCCCCCACCCCCGAGCACCGGCTTCGCAGCTCCCATTGGCCGGGAACCACAGAAAATGGGAGCTGCATGGGTGGTGCCTGTGGGCAGAGGCAGTGCGCAGAGCTGTCTGGCCACACCTCTGCCAAGGAGCTGAGGGAGGGACGTATTGCCACTTCCTGGGAGCCCCCCGAGGTAAGTATCACCCAGAGCCCTCACACCCTCCTGTGCCTCAGCTCTGAGCCCCCTCTCAAACCCAAACTCCTGCTGGGGGAAGGGAGTGTAGTGGCCTGAGGCTGCCCCAGCAGAGGCCGGTGCAGCTGGCCTAGCGGCTGCCTGAGCACCTCAGGTGGCCCCTGTGCCAACTGCACTGGCTGCTGCAGGAGTCCCGGAGGTCCTGGAAAATCACAGAATCCGTGACCACCATGACAAACTCACAGCCTTAGCCATGAGCCTTTCTGATCAGGGACTACAACACCTGTCTATACTGCCTGGGGCAAGAGTATGTCCATTCCAGGTGCAGTGTCTGCATTTTGTTACTGAGTATGATTAATCAGTCCGGGCTGTTTTGGCTCTGTAAGTTCCTCATGGAGGAAGCCATGAACAGTCTCTAAATGCGTCAATCTGAAGAAGGTATGAATGGCTCTTCTTTGGTCCTAGTGGCTCTAAAACATTCATTTCCCCCCTCTGGCTCAAAGAGACTCTGGAGAACAGAGCCAGAGCAAACACTGGCAGATGAATATTTTGGTTGATGCGAAAGTCCAACACTGCCTGAGATGCAAAATTAGGATGCTGCCAAACCAAGTCATCAGGAGACTCATGTTCCAGAGCAGAACCATTTAATGCCAGGAAGGACTTCACTTGGACTAGGACTTTTACTTGGGCACCAAAGCCCTCGTCAGTGCTGCCGGATCTGGCATCCTCTATGGCAATGACCCAAGTTACAGAAACAACTCCATTTATTCTGGGTCACTGCTTGACCTGGATGTTCCACTGTTACCGAGTCACCTCTCCTCTCCAGAGCTCAGTGCCCAGCATTGGGACTTTAGCTGGTACTGATGTTGCTATGGTACCTATCTCCATCCCTGTCCACAGACTGTCTCCAGTACATCAACTAAGAGAGGCAGGTCACCACTTTCTTCTCCAATACTAGGACTCATCCTCTGAATTGGAAGAGGACTACAGCAGACACCCAGTTCTGAACTATGCCCTCAGAAACCCCTCAACAGGATAGAGCCCAAATAGGACACTCCAGGGTTCCTTACCACTCCAGTATGAGAGAATATCACCCCTACACACTCTGGTACCCTGCCCTCTGGAATCCTGTATCAAGGAGTTATGAGATTCCACAATGGTAGTTGAGTCCCAGAAGATATGTGGGCTTAACACTCAGCACTTCACATTGTGGTACAAGAGACCCAAGCAGACCTAGGGTTCCCAGAATAGAAGAGTAACTTTCTCAGCCTTTTCAGGAAACACAAGTCCAGAAAAATGAAGAGCAACTGAGCAGGAGTCTGTGCCTGTGAAATTGTCCTCTTCTTCATTGAGCAAGGCAGTGATTCCAGCTGTCCCACAATACCCCAATGATCTTAAAGCTTTTCAGGACTTGCGTAAGAATGGCAAAAAGAAAAGGAGTACCTGTGGCACCTTAGAGACTAACCAATTTATTTGAGCATAAGCTTTCGTGCTGTAGCTTATGCTCAAATAAATTGGTTAGTCTCTCAGGTGCCACAAGTACTCCTTTTCTTTTTGCGAATACAGACTAACATGGCTGTTACTCTGAAACCTGTAAGAATGGCAGAATCACTTGGGATTCCCCTGGAAGAGGGCCAGAAAGCACCACAGAAGCTGCTGGACACTTGCATAGCTTGGGTTGAGCAGAGTGTTGCTTCCTGTTAATGAGGCCATCCTCAAACCTGCCAGCGTTCTCTGGCACATACCAGCCAGTATCCCAAGTGGGCTGAGAAGAGGTATTTTGTATTTGCAAAAGGGTCAGACAACATATTTTTTCACCTGCCTCCCAACTTGGTGGTATCTGCGGCCACCAAGTGTAGCCAACAAAGACAACCCAGATCTAGGCCTCATGAGAAGAAAGCGAACAGACTTTACCCCTTTGTCAGGAAAGTGCATTCCAAGGCATCTCTGCAGTTTCTAGTCTCAAAACTGCCAAACTTGATGGCCAAATATGATTACACCATCTACCACAAGCTGGCTGCCTTTGCCAATAAGATGCCTCAGGATGCTAGAGACAGGTTCCAGGCCCTGATTAATGAAGGAAAACTGGTAATGAAATTGCGCTTCAGACTGCTTGAGAAACAGACACAGTAGCAGGATTCACGGTCATGGCTGTGATGATGGGATGCTCGTTGTGGCTCTCCTCCTCAGAAATCCTGAAGGAGGTTCAAACGAGAGTGGAGGACCATCCATATGAGTGCAGTGCTCTATTCAGAGCATGATGAATGAGGTTTCCACTTCTTGAAGGAGTCCCTGGGTATCACTGGGTATTTATAGACCTGCAATCAAAAGAAAACCCCTTGAGCCACAGTGTAGATGATGCCACACCTACCTTTTATCACCAGTGGCAGCATGAGCCACTGTGTAAGCATCAGAGGAAGAAAAGAAAGGGTATCCAAGGTCAACTATCTTTCACCTCTCAACCGTCATCACCCTTAAGACCAACGTTTTGATGGGACCCTCAAAAGCTGCTCACCAACTGTCCTTCTGGATCTACACAACCTTTCTGGTCTTTCTTTTCCCTTTGAAGGCTGACTTTCTCACTACCTGTCTGCCTGGACAGAAATCATAATTGACAGATGAGTACTAAAGGTCATTTCCTTGGTGTACACGATCTAGTTCTCTTCCCTATCCTCTTTTAGGACCCATCTCTCAAGACAGAGGGAGGGACGATAGAACGAATGCCTCTGACAGCAAGGGGAAAGCAGTTTGAGGTTCCTTGTCTTCCCCAAGAAGATAGGGGATGGAGGCCCATTCTGGACCTCAGGGAACCGAACAAATTCATCTCTAAAGTTCAGAATGGTGACCCTGTTAGCCTCTATCCCATCACTAAATCCAGACTATTAGTTCATGATCCTTTATCTCAAAGATACCTACTTTAATATAGACATTCAACAGTGTATTCCTGAGATTTGTGGCCAGTCAACAGCACTAGCGATGCAGAATTTCTTCCCTTTTGAGCACTTGATGGCACGTAGAGTGTTTACCAAGGTACTGTCAGTGGTAGCAGCTCACTTGTTGGAAAGGGGCAATGTTTTACCTTTACTTAACCAGCTGGTTGCTGAAGGGACTTCTTACCAGAAAACATGGGAAGTAACCAGTATGTTTCTACATCTATTCAAGAATTTGGGCATCAAGGTGAACCTGGAGAAGTCCACCCTAGAACCCTCGCAATCCATATAATTCACTGGGGCAAGGTTGGATGCTGTTACAGCCAGGGTTTGCTTACTGGTAGTGCCCTGCGCAGATACAAAATTTTATATCCATTGTGGCATATTGCCGGCACTACTTTGATGGGTCTCGTGCTTTCTCTTCTTGGGGAGGGTTCAGGTTCTCGCCCTTAAACTGGAGTATTAACTGTCCCACTAGTGTCCTAGAGGAGGGGAGTGGAGAGGGAGGGACCCGGGCCCATGCTCTACTCCGGGTCCCAGCCCAGGGGCCTTAGGGATAGCAGTAAAGCACTTAAACTAGTGGTTCCTTCCCCTGGGCTACTTCCTTCTCCTGCCCTTCAGCTTGTGGGACTTCCTGCCCTCCTTCTGCACAAACCAGGTGTCCCTTTACCTAGGGTCTTGGTGGTCTTAGCCCACCACAGCACTTCTCCAAACTCTCCTCTGCTTCCCTCCAAACTGCTCTCTGCTCCAAAACCAATCCACTCTGTTTCAACTCCCCCAAACTGCTCTTTGCTCCAGTGCCAATCCATTCTGCTTCAACTCCTCCAAACTGCTCTCTGCTCCAACACCAATCCACTCTGCTTCAACTCCTTCCCTTGTCTGATTGAAGCAGGGGGTTTTTATCAGGTGATTGGCTTCAGGTGCTTTAATTAATCTATAGCAAACTTTCTTCCCTCTACAGGGAATAAGGCTCCCTTCTAACACTCTCCTGCTGCCCTCTGGCCATGCTGTGTCACACCGTGGATATAAATAGATATCCACAGATCTGCAGTACTCTAGTAGGAACTGTGGTGGCAAAAGCAGCAGCATCTCCAGCTGCTGCTCCCAGGAGCCAGCATACCGTGTCCTCTGGGGCGGACACCAGACTCACCAGCAGCTGTCCCTGGTCACGTTAATGTGTGCAAGTGGCTCGCATGCCTGGACAGGAATCCCTTCCACTCAGCGGTCTGTATCTCCTGTCCAGGAGCTTGCAAGCTGCTTGCACACACTAACGCAACCTGGCAAAGCTGCTGGTATGCCTGGTGCCCGCCCTTTGGGTGAGGCTGGACTGGTATAACCACAGGGGAGAAGCTGCCGGTGCAGGGCACTGGCTCCAGGGAGCAGCTGCCCAACATGCTGCTGCTTTCGCCACTGCGGTTCCCAGTAGAACCCTGCAGCTCCATGGATACAGATTTATATCCGTGGATGCGGATATAAATTTTGTATCCACGCAGACCTCTACTTACTGGAGGATTGCTTCCTCTCCGTCACTGGGTTCATTTAGGGAATCTGAGCCCAGATCGTCCAGATGATCTTGCCTGGTATTGTTGAGCCATATGGCTGTGTACACTTACGTGACCCCATTAGTAAGACTTCACCTCAGATGTCTACAAATATTGTCTATGTGCCAGGTAAGCACAGTGTTAACCTGCTAGTCATGATTCCGCAAAGAATCTTCACTCCCTTTTGCTGGGAGGACGGACGTAAAGTATGTGTTTGGGTACCATTCCATCTCCCTTCTTTTAACCACGTCTTTGACCACAGATGCATCCCTATTAGGTTGAATTTCGTACATGGAGGGACAGGTTGTCCAGAGGTATAGTCCCCTCATGATTTTACACTTCACATCTATCTGTGGGAACTGAGAGCAGTCAGATTAGACTGCAAACAATTCTTCCCACACATCTGCAGTCAGTCAATCCAGGTATTATGGGACAATATGATTGTGGTTTATTATCTCAACAAGTATGGCAGAGCAGGTGCTTCACAGCTCTGTTTGGAGGCTATTGCCCTCTGGAACTGGTGCATTCCAATGCAGATTACCCCAACTGCCAGGGATTCATAATACTGCACTGGCAGATTCTCAGAGCAGATACTTTTCCATGACCTGATTGGGTGGCATGGGGTCTCCCATCCACAGATCTCTTCATGTACTACGTGAACAGCAAGTGCAAGAAATTGTACTCCAGACGGGGTTGTGGCCCAGACTTTCTCAGAGAGACATTTCTCATACAGTGGTTGGGACTCTTGTGGTATGTGTTATTCCCGATATCTCCTCTTACCTTGTGTTGAGGAAAACCAGACCAGTCAAGGCACAAGTCATTCTTCTAGCACTAGATTGGGCCTGACTGTTCTGGTACCCAGCCATGCTTCACCTGAACGAATCATATTTGGATGCATTTCAGTGTTGGAGATGGCCTGTTTGTCTGATGTCCAGGCAATGCTGAGAACAGCAGTAGGAAGGACTTCACCAGAAAATGTTTTATAAATGTTACTCCTCAGAGAATTCTGCGCTGCTGCACACATACAGAGTTCATGAGTTCCCCCAGATTTTTTTTTTTCCCTCCTCAGAAAATACATTCACCTGGAGAGGCGCTGCAATTACCTTTCACCTCCCAAGGGCTGCTGTGGTGCCAGAACAGAAAGCAGCTAGCTCACGGACAGTAGCAGCCATCAGCCGGCCGTGTTCCTCACAGCACCCTGCCCGTGGGGCCAGATTAGGAGGCATGGGCTATGGGGGAAGGGAGGACAGACAGTGGGGCACATGAGGCTGCTGGTGGGGGGTCACATAGAGTGGGATTCAGAAGGGCTACTGAGGGGGACAGACTGGGGCAGGGGCGGAATGGGGGTGCAGTGTCACATGGGGATGTGGGAATAGGGGCAGTTGTGCCTGACTGACTGAATGGGAGAGGCTAGAGGTCAGCCAAGGTCTGCATGGGGGAGGTTGTTGAGAGAACTCCTACAGTCTCTGTTGTCCGTAGGAGCTTATTTCAGAACAGTTTAGCCTCCTGTCCTGACAGGGGCCTGTCTTCCCCTCCCAGGAGGTGTTTCTATAGTGGCAAGTTGGGGGGGAACCCGGGCCCGCCCTCTACCCCTGGTTCTGGCCCAGGGACCCTAATAGTAGCAGCTGTTGGCAGCCGACCTTTCACTGCCAGAGTTGCTACATTTCCCTGGGACACTTCCCCACAGCTCTCCCGCTTATCTCTTCTTCACCCTTATCTTAGGGCTCCCTTACCAATGGTTTGAGGGTGTCTTCATTAACCAGCCCTTCAGCCGTACTTCCTCTCCTCTGGCTCCCTGGCGCTCCTCAGCCTGACAGGAGTGAGCCCTTTTATAGTACCAGAAGGGCCTTAACTAGAGTCAGGTGTTCACATTACCTCAGTGGTCTCACCTGACTCTTTGCAAGTTAATTGGAGTCAGGTGTTCTCATTAGCCTGGAGCAGCCTCTGCTCTGGTCAGTCAGGGAACAGAAAACTGCTAATCCAGTGGCCAGTATATCTGCCTTCGACTATTTTGTTGTACCCAACTGGCTTGGGTCTATCACAATTGTTAGATAGACTTGTGGACAGGTATTTTCAAATAATTTACCAAAATAATTGAAACTGGCATGATTATGTAGTGTTATTTTGACATGTAAAATATGCAGAATTTTAAAATATTGTGTGCAGAATTTTTGGGTGCAGAATTCCCTACAAGTAATGATGTGGACAATATTTCAGTTTTGTGTAACCAGTGAGTAATTGCCTCTTTACAGGCTAAGATCCCAGACATGTGAATTACAACTTGTCATTAAAATCCTTGGGATTATCTGTTAGCTCCATCAAAGTACACTTGCAGCCATCAGCACCAATATACGCCAACTCTGTGTATTCCTGCCCAGTTCATGAAGGGTTTGATTTGCATCTTTCCTCTTGTGATGAAACTGGTACTGCCCTAGGACTTGAAACTTGATAAACCCTCACTAAGCCTCCTTTTGAGTCCCTGGTGTCCTGCTCTTCTCTGCATCTTTCTATTAAAGTAGCATTTCTGGATAGAAGAGTTGGTGAACTAGGGACACTCATGGCTGATAATAGTCCCTCACCACCTGCCTCTTCCCCCCTCCCTCCCATCCCCATATACAAGGATAAGGTTTCTATGAGGCTGCATCCTAATTTTGTGTCTCAGGCAATGTTGAACTTTCGCATCAACCAAAATATCCATCTGCCAGTTTTACCCTAAACCCTACTCAGGCAGAGAAGAGATGGCATGGCAGTCACTGAACGTGTGTAGGGTTCTTGGCTTCTACCTGTCTGAAAGTCCACTAGAGACACTTCATTTCATTCACAGAACTTTAAAAAGAAGAGGCCATCTCATCCCAGAGGCTGTCAGAATGCTATGAGGTGAACATCACCCTTGAGGCCAGCATAAAAACTCACTCGACTAAAATTCAGGCAGCTTTGGTACCTTCTTTAGAGATGTTTCTGTTACTGACATTTGCAGATTAGCAGCTCGGAATTCTGTTCACACTCTTGCTAAAACACTATGCACTGGTACAAGCAGCTGCTTCTGATGCCTCTATAGGCAGGGCAGTTTTGGAATCAGTTGTATTACTGGACTCTAGGTACCTAACACATCATAAAGATGGTGTTTGTGAATCACCTGAGCTGCACTACACATAGGGACGTCACTCGAAAGAGGGGTACTCATCTAGTAGTAACTTGAGTTCTTCAAGATGTGTTGTCCCTATGTTAGTATACTGCAGCTCTCTGTCCTTGCTGCCTGCTTTCCGCTTTTGGGAACTTGCAGTAGGGAATGGACTAAAATGGCAGTAGTCCAGCAGCCCCCTTTATTCTCTTGATGCAGAGCATGAGGACAGCAGGGTTGCATATATGGACCCACAGGGAAACTGCTAAAGAAAATTCTCTCGTCTGGGCATATGGCGCACATGCACAACTTGAAGTGTACTACACATAGGGATAACACATCTTGAAGAACAGAAGTTATTACAAGGTGAGTTACTCCTTGTTAATAACATTTCTGTTCATATCCAGATGTTATATTGCTAACCTTGGTGTATATTCAAAATGGTTTTTGGTTGCAAGTCTTTTAGTTTTAGGGAGCTAATTGGTATGCTTTAGAGAATTTGAGAAGAAAGGGTTTCCCAAACTGCTGTTAGCATTTTCTACAATGTGAAAATGGTTTGGACGTTGTGTATCTTCATTTATTCCATCTGTAAGCTACACACCTGCTGTTGTACCTGAATAACTTAGACATTCTTATCATGTTTATCATGACGTTTATTTAAAACGTTTAAATTTAATCCTTTTATTCTAAAACCACTCTCTTCAGTAATTAATTTAAAAGTGAAAACTGTTGAAATGTGATAGAACGTTAGTTTTCTGTACAATCTAGCAATTGTGAAGTATTGTTTTTAATTTAGAGTAGAAAATACCTTGCGCTAAATTTGGTGCAGTAAGAGTGAAGTCCATTGATTTATTCCTTCACAAGATGGTCACATTTGGTGAGCTACATTCCAGAAATTCAGTAATATTCAAAAGTATATTAGTTTTGTTTTTCAAGCTGTCTTTTAATTTCTAAGTAAATTTTTGTGCTAAGGAATTTGTATAGTGGGGTCATTACAATGAAATTGATCCATGAATACTTCACAAACTTCCCCCACTCCCCCCCATTTAAAAACTTCCTTAGGTTTTGTTCATTTTTTGTGATGCTGTTCCTTATCTGATAATTTTAAGAGTAAATCACAGTTGAATTATGTTGCCACATTGTCTTCAAAAGGGCATAAAGTCAGTACACATGCTTCAATAATATCTGGGTTTTTTTACCCTTATGTTTCCGGTTGGCAATTTGAAATTATGGCTTCAGCTGCACTTTAAATATGTGATAATAGATGTGTTTCTAATAAGGGCCAGCACCATTTTGTTCAGATGCTGTGAATGGTTGTCACTCATATATGACAAATGCACCTTCCTCCGCTTCTTTGATGGTCTCCGAAAAACCATACCCTCAAATCAGGGCGATGAAATTAGCTGCTGTGTAAATTGTGTGTCTGAGTGGTTCATTATCCAATCACCATCAGAACCACAGTGATAAAGTAGATTGAAGCAGGGAAAAGGTCTGCCAGATGATTTCAGGCCTTTTTCTAAATCCTGTTTCCCTTGGAAACCCTAGACAACGTGGTTCAGAACTTCAAAATTCTTTGGCTAGAACTTCCTATGTATATTTTATGTACAAAATTTGTGGCTAATGATAGTGTTACGATGACTCTTTCATTCTTCAAACCACCATTAAATATTTTAATCAATACAAAGGTATTTTCAATTGGGGTACCATGTTTTACTGCTGATAGTGGAGACATTTTTAAGTAAAATGGCCCTGACTTTCAGGAAAGTGCTTAAATCCATCCTCATTCGGGAAAGCACTTGAGCATGTGTATAAACTTAAGTGCTTTTCTGAATTGGGGCTGGTATGACTACTGTTCAGTACATGTCCCTGTAAAGCTTGAAATAATGGGGTAACCACATTAGTTAAGAATGAATTGCTAAGCACTTGAAGTACTATAGTGTTGTAAATTAACATATTAAATATTGTGCAGAATATTGTAGGCAACTGTTCTGCACTGGGAGAAGAATGGTCTTTTTTTCTCATCTCTGACTTTCTATTATTATTATACTTTAATGTTGTGTTTTGTTTATTTAGGTTTAATACTTAAATTAAGTGTTCTTTTGTTCTAGGATCATTTGAAAATGATGATATCACTCATGTTGAAGGAAGTGTAGATCCTGTTCGTGACATAGAAATAATACATGAAGAACTTAGACTTAAAGATGAGGAAATGATCATTCCAATTATAGACAAACTAGAAAAAGTAGCTGTGAGAGGAGGGGACAAGAAATTAAAACCTGAATATGTAAGTAAAAAGTGTGCTGTTAAATGTATCATTATTTCCTGTACAAGTATGTTTTCATTTGTGTTCACACTTTTAAAAATCATTATAATGTAAAAGATTACCATTATTTCTGTATTTATTTTAAAATTATCACTGCTGCGAGGTCTGTTGGGTTAAAATCATTAAAATGAGCTTTGTTTTCTGTTGATAACCTAAGTTTACACTGAGGGAGCTAGATGCACTCCATTTAAAGTGCTCTGACATAACTCAATCCAGTCTTGCTCAAAATGAGGGAGATGATACTGACCTTTAGTGTAATTTGAAAGCTCATACCCGCCTCGACAGATATCCCAGCTCGTGCCTCTGTGTGCATGACACTACAAAATCTCAACTTGCATCCAGATAGCCTGTCACTTATAAGTAGGATGATATTCCCATTTATAAATCTGTAATAGAGATGTCTATAACCTGATCAGACTTGATCATTTCAGAGCTCAGCACGTAGTCTTCAGCTAAGCACCAAAGGCCTAAAAAGTCCTCCAGAGTTTGAAATTGGGATTTGCTCCCAAAATCTGAACAAATTCTGATGCTGTGCTATTCCCAGTGATTGGTGTCTAGGATCACTTGTTTGATTGGCTCTTGATCTCATTGAGAGAGGGCCCACAGTTGGAGCGTTCTTGTTGAGCATGCTAGCATGAACATGTGCAAAGCATTGTGGGGGTGCCACATCATGTCCATCCTATGCTGGGGAAGGAGAAGTCCCTCTTTTGTAGCCCAGCATCTCCCACAATTCTAATAATAGACTATTTCACTCTTGTCTGTAGTTTCCGGAGGCAGTTCAAAGCTGCAGCACAGCCTGTGCTAGCCATGCCCCTTTCTCTGTCCTGCTGCCAGATATTGTGCTGCCATGACTGTAGTCAAGTGGCAGTTCACTTTGCTCCTGACTTTTCTGTAATAGCCTATTTTATTCATTTTTGGGGGCAGTAGTAAGCAGCCTTTCTTTATTCTTCCTTCCTCCGTATTGAGCAGTGCAGTGGTCATAGCCACTGGAGATGGTACTATAGTGCATCCCTGCTCTCCTCCCCCAACCACTCCCCAAACATGGCAGAGCTGTTGTTCAGACACCAAGGTATATCCAAAAAGTGTTGTATTTGTGAGGCACCTTTAACATCCTCTTTGGAGGGTGAATTGTGCCCTGCCTTTTCTCAGTTAGCTGACCCTGCACTGCTAGGGCACAGGGCTTTGAGAAGAATGGGCATGTCGGGTCCCCTCCTCTGTGACCCAAGAAGCTGAGACTCCAGCACAGAACACCCGATATGGAGTTGCAGAGTAGGGATGAGGACGACGCCAGCTAGCCAGTCTTGGGGAGAGCAACAGGGATCGTACTCAACTCCCTTTCTTGCCAGCTCAAACGGAATTCCAGCAATGTGACCATCCCTGGTATAAGAGGAGTGGAACCCCAAGTGGGGGCGACATTGAGGGAGACCTTTCCAGGGGTCTCAAGGTATTGCATAAAGCAAACCACAAAAGACCATGCTCTAGCCACAGCTGGTTGGCACTGTTGCAAAGCAGGTTAAGAAGGCTAAAAAAAATCTGAAAAGGTACCAAGAAGTCTTCTGACTCAGACACCTCTTCCTCTAGTACCGTTCATGTTCTGAACAGGACATGTAAAAAATGCAACAGTGTTCCCCATGCGACGTTTGAAATAGGACAAGGCTAAAGGCAAATACCTGCTTCGCAAGACAAGAACAGTGCCTTCCTGGATGACCTTAAGGCCATGAACACCTGACTTCCAGTCCAAACTTAAGAAAATTTCCTTAGCAACAACATTTGTTGGCAAATGCTTCAATGCATACAATGTGATTTTTTTTTTTTTTTTTTTTTTTTTGGGGCAGGGCCATGGTATCCATTTGAGAAAGCTGGGGGCCACATGTAGTTTCACCCCTGGAAGAGGTCAATACTCACTCCAAACAAATACTGTCTTCATCTAAATTCACAGATTCTCTCCTCTTTGGGGAAAAACTAGACAAAATATTTTCAGAAAATTCCACCAAACCAAAATAGTCCTTCCTCTTCCCTCCTCACTCAGTGCTCTAAGGAGGGACTATAAACCTTATAGACACAAATGTTCCTTTTGTCCAATTTTCTCACAGAAAGACTTGCAGAAAGATAACAGGTATATCAGGGTAAGCCCAGAACTGGGGAATGCGTGGAAAATCCAGAGATGGTTCCGTTGACTGTAAGAGCCCACTATGACAATGAACAAATGTGCCTTCTCCCAATTGGGAATCTAGAAGGCAGAATTTTCTCAGAAGAATGGTTCGTATTGATCAGACTGACAGAAATGGGCAAGAGAGATAGTGAGTTGCAGATACTCCCTTGAACTAAGAGCTCCATCCCATACCTTCTCCACCCAGTCCCCCATCTTGAGCAACCCTGTCATGTGAGCTGGTGTTAAATTAAATCTCGCGTCTACTGGACATAAGAGCAATTGAAGGAGTTCCTTCAGAAGAAAATTTCTTAGGTTTGTACTCAGTTTTGTTCATTGTCTAAAAATGTACCAATGGAGTCAGAGCCATCTTTATATTGATAGCGTTTAGTTTATAGTTTTCAGAAGTTCAGGATGGTCTCACTAGCAGGCATTATTAGAGATTGATTCTTGGCTCTCAACCTACAGGATGCCTACTTCCACATCTCAATTCGACCGTTTTGGGAGATTCCTCCGATTTACCTTTGGCAGGACTATTATCAGTACAGAGTGCTCCCATTTGGCCTCTTGTCTGCACCCAAACTATTCTCCAAGGTCCTCTCCATCTGCTTCTGGGGGAATTCTGTGCTATTGCACATGCAGAATTTGCACAGAAATTAATGTTATGTGCGCAGAATTCCCTTTTTCTCACACGGAAATGGGCTGCAGCGCTACTGGCTGCCACTAGGGGCTGCTGGACCCGGCAGAGCTCAGCTCACAAATAGAAAATACTGCTGCTAGTGGGAGAGAGCTGGAGGGTTCCTGGCCCCTGTAGTTCTCAGCACACCCTGAAGGAAGGAGGTGGTGTGCAGGAAACGACATACAAGCCCGGGAACTAGCATCAGGCTGTTTCTCCCTGTAGATCCTTTGGCTCTGGGGGGCAGGGTGTGCAGGTGTCTGGGCTGGGGTGGACCCCGCAGCTGAACTCCGGTGGGGAGGGGGTGCATGCGAGTGTCTCGGTGGGGGGCAGGGGAGTGTATGGGTTGGGTGGTACCCTGCAGTTGGGCTCTGGGGAGTAGGGGGTGTGTGTGTGTCTCCCCCTCCCGCTGGGCTCTGATTGTGGGAGGTGGAGGCAGAGAAACTGATTTCTTCAACTCTACTCCTTGGGGAATTTTTTTTGTGTATATTGTTACAGACATAGTTGCTGACAGGTATTTTGAAATAACTTACCAAAGTAATTGAAACTGGTGTGATTATGTAGTGTTATTTTGACAAATAAAATATGCAGAATTTTGCAGAATTTTTCATTTTTGGCACAGAATTCCCCGGAGTATCCATTGTAATAGCACACTTCAGTTTACACTGGTGTTCACTATGTTAGTTCTCCAATCACAGCGAACCTTTTTAGTAGAAAATGTAAACAAAAAAGGTATTTATCATTTCAGCCATTGCTATGTATTTCTGTTGTTTTTTCATCCTCATTGAGCAATGGACCTACTTTGTCCTTGGTCTTTCTCTTGCTTCTAATGTATTTGTAAAATGTTTTCTTGTTATCCTTTATGTCCCTAGCTAGTATAATCTCATTTTGTGCCTTGGCCTTTCTGATTTTGTCCATGTATGCCTGTGTTGGTTTTTATATTCTTCCTTCATAAATTTGACCTAGTTTCCACTTCATGTATGACACTTTTTTTTTTTTTTTTGGAGTTTCAAGTCGTTGAAGATCTCCTGGTTAAGCCAGAGTGGTCTTTTACCATACTTCCTATGTATTGTTTGACTATGCAGAGAGAATGACAGGAGACATTAGATATGGGTTTAATCAGGCCGCAGCTTTATTATTATAATAAGCCTGGGACTAACCCAGCAGATAAAATGTGCAGTGCATGTGAAAATCCCCACAATTCACTTTGGGGGAGGGAGAGGTGAGTGCTTTTTTCCAGCTCAACCTCCCCCGCCCCCCCCGGTCCCTTCTGTTTTGTCCCTCCAGCAGTTCCCTGGCAAGGACCTTACTAATTCCGGGCAGGGGGAGGGGAGGTTCCACCTGCTCCCCCCACCTTTTTATCCAGGTCCCTCCAGCAATTCCCTTGCCAGGACCTTACCAGCCCCGCTCATAGGAGGGGTGAAGGTATAATGATGGAGGGTTGGCTCCCTGCTGTACCAATGAGAGGAGTCCCCAACTGCCCCGAGCTTGCTCAGTTACCAAACACCGCTCCTTAATTCCTTTTGCAAGCCATTTATCTGTTCTTTTGTGCCTTAATTTATGGACTACCTGCACTGAATGTCCGCCTTAATTTATGGACTACCTCCACTGAATGTCCGTTAGTTTGGCTACCTCCTCCCCACTGGGTTCCCAGATATCTCCCAGTGCTCTCTTTTATATCAACCAAAAATATAGCAACACCTGAGTCTGACCGGTGCACCCCATCCTCCCGAAATATCTCCGGTGCCCCATAGAGTATGCCAGGATGTGAAATTACTGTCCCCGCAAGGGCAACAAGAATTTGACCACTTCCCAGTTCACATACTTCCTGGTTTTGTCCACCTTGGCAGGGTTCATGGCTCTCCGCTAGACCCTGCGCTGAAGCATATCTGACCAGACAATGTTAACACCCGGAAAAATTACCAGGATCTGCATCCGGTCCCTCCTAGTTTGAAGGATTAACTCTGCCGCCTTTAGTGTTCCCAGATCATTTTCTCCCAAGTGTATCACCAATATATCCGGTGGCCGCTGACGTGCCCGCACAGCATACAACAGCAATATCAGTTGATCCCATAACATGCCCCTCCGTGCGTGCCAGCTGAGTAATGCTTCACCACCAAATCCCAGTTGGGAGCCCTTGGGCAGGCTGGATGCGTGTCTATGCACCCAAAACACAATACTGTGCCCACAGATCCACACCCTCCTGTGTATGGCTGGTTGTCCCGTATCTGAAATGAGAACACAACCAATCAGTGTTGATTTTCCACCTGTGGTCTTGCATATATTCGGTATGCATTAGACTGCCAGCGCCTGATTGCCTGAATAGCCTCTGCTTCCATATCTATCTGCACTGCTGCCGTAGCTGCCCCTATTCTGAATGAGTGAGAACCAAATTCATGGGCTGGCAGCCCCAACCTTGTTAGCCCCCATCTCAACATGGTAATCAATTGATATGCCATGAGGGGACTCCCGTCTCTGTGTACAGAAAGGGGGCCTTCTACCGTATTGCCATACAGGCCCTTAATGCCCAAATGGGGCAGAGCCCAGGCTCGCTCCCTCCCATAGGGTAACGAATGCACCCCAGCCGACTGGATCAGTCTTCAACCTTTGCAAATGTAGTATCATCGCTGCATGCTTGTGCCAGCTTATATCACGAAATTCCAAAGCCTTTCCTGTGGAATCCCTGATGGACCCAGGCACTAGCTCACTGATCCTGAAAGCACCAAAAAATGCTGTCAAGAATGCTGCCCTGAATAGGGACACGTGTCATATGTAATAGCGCACACCGAGGATGTGAAGGAGGTCCCTGAGCGTGGAAACCCTGATGGGATGACAGGAATCCTCCATGGGTCCACCGCTACGTGACCATCCCACCAAAAACCTTCGAACTAAGAAACCCCCACAAGGATCTGGGTAGCCATTTAGCCTACTGACAAGTGTAATGGCCGAAAGGCGATTCGAAATTGTGGAGGACACCAGTTGACGGGTTGCCAGTGACAGCATGTACCGCAGCACCTGTTCCTCTGTAATGGGCCACATTGCCGACTGCCCTTCCTGCTCCTGAAATTGTATGAATGCATTAAAACTTTTCTCATAGCGGTGCCACGTGCACGTGCCACTGATCTCTGGACTGCACTTACAACTGTGCTACGCCGTGGTTCCCTACCGTGAACAGCATTTGTCTGGGTTCGTGGATGGCGATCCCTGCCCTGTGTGTCTACCATTGCTCCTGAAATTACCTGAGCGGGATGTCCTGGATCTGCATGACCTGTTCCGCTTTGTACAGCCTGTAGTGCTGTGGAAACGACCTCATACACAATACATTTAATTACTCGTATCAGCTCCATGCTAACTGGTCCCCCATCAGATGCCGCTAGCTCAGCTGGGTGAGTGAGAGCTGCATCTGGAGCCCCCATTTTCCCAAGCCTGATAAGCTGACTTTGATGCTCCAGCGTACTACCCCAGGCACCCCCAGCCACTTGCCCTTGCTGTGTGGACTGTGCCTCTGGCTTGCCCTGTGTGTGATTTGATTGCTTTCTGGGTTCCTGTGGTAACTAAACTAACTTGGGGGGGAAATGCAAATTCCCCCCATCCTGTTGTGTTCTGGCTACAGCAGAGGAAAACTGCGCCATGATTCCCTAAACATTCATGTACACTGCAACGTACACTGCAACTGCTATGGAAGGCGCCCGCTCCCCTTCTCCTTTTTCTTCTTGTACCTATACCTCCTCTAATGAGCTCTGCCTCCCTTTGTGAATCTGTTCTACTATTGCTACCCAGTTCCACTGGTGCCAGAGGAAAAGGAGAATGAAGCCTTTCCTTTTGTGCCTTCCTTTCCCCTTTTTGTGTCCCCGTGGAGCCAGGCTGAGACTGCTTACCAGCTCCTGCCCCTCTGCCTCCTTGACTAAAACAGGGAATGGCTTGTAGCCCCCATCCACTTCCTATCCCCCAGTCCAGCCCGATCACTGTTTTCCCAGGGAGTGGGAGGTTTTTCCCCCCCCCCCCCACTGTATGGGCTATATGCGAAATTGTGTTGGTTCCAGTGCCCTCTTTCTCCCTCCTGTAGTGATTTGGGAGTTGGGAGGAGGGTTCCTGCCTTTCCCTACCTGACACTGTCTGGCTCTATGGGGGAGTGGATTGAGCACTATTTTTGCCCCCTCCCTGCTGCCTCACATGGGGTTTCTGTCCCTTGCCACTATGTCCCAACTCCACCCTGTTTCTATGGCCTGAATTGGGGAAGGGGCTTCTCCCCCCTTGCTGTTCCTGTTCACAGTCCAGACTGATTCCATGTGGGGAGTTCTGTGGAGCAGGGAACCAGTGCCTGCTCCCCCCTGCTGCCGTGTCCCAAACCATCCACCACACTGACTGCTTTTTCAACAGTTTTACGTCTCTGCTCCTCCCACAAGGCAGAAAGCATTGCCCTCTTCTCCCAGCTAGCCGGTGTCCCATCCCGTCGTTCCCCCCCCCCCAGCTTAAAGTGCAGGGTGGTGATTGGGATAGTTTGCTCTTGCTTAATGACTCTTTAAAAAACTTCCAGCTCTCCTGACCTCTTTCCCCCCCTCCCCCAGGCTTGCTTCCCATGGGATCTTACCTTCCAATTCTCTGAGTTTGCTGGAGTCTGCCTTTTAGAAGTATGTGGGGCAGTTAAAGTGCGACACATTACTGCACTTTACAAATCACACCCCTCCAGCATGTCTTGCCAGTGACATGTAGACAAGCCCATAGTCTGTCATCTGTGCTGTGAGGAGAGAATCTAGAATTAAACTATTTACTAAGTTTATCAAGTTCCTGTACTTCAGTTTTAAGACTTAGCTTTTTTTAAAATAAAGGTTGTGAATGTGTTGGATTGTCAGCCCTGGATACAGAAAGGTCCTGTTTATTCATAGAACAGATACATCACAGTTTGCAGTATTGCAAATTTCATCCAGTGCCAGTGTCACCTTAGAGGACCAGTGTTTATATTCATTCAATCCTTGGTGTTTCTGTTGAGACTGCCAATAAAAGTGGAAAATAAATTTCTAGCGGTAGTGGCTTTGTGATGTATATGCTTGTCCATTAGAACGCGATCAGCAGTTTAGTTTGGTTTCAGCTCTAAATTTATGCCATCTCCCGAGCCATCTTTCTTTAAAATAAATACTTCAAACAAAACGCAACTTTTAAAATAAAGAAATAAAATTAATTGGAATGTTAAAAAAACATTGAGGATACTTGAGTAACTTAAGGAATAAGTTACTAGGCTTCAAGGAAATATTTCTATTGTTGATGTATGTAATTATGCCTAAAGTCTTTAGTGGCCTGTTTACTGTGCTGGATGGGGTATTTAGAGGAAATTAAAATTCTTTATAAGGAGTGTTTTGAATGCGTCAAAAATATTCTTGACAGATGTCGTGGTGTTAGAGGCTAGGGTGCTTTGCATATTGTGACTTCTTTTGATATTACCAGTACCCACAGAGAAATTAGTGCCTGAACCCCTGTAACAAAACTAGTCTTTCCAATGTAAACTTGTTTTATGATGATGATATCTGACCTAATATCCAGTGGATTTTTAAGATCTTGCAAGGAATTTCTGTAAGAGTGAGAAGTAGATTTGTTCAGAAGAGAAATGCAGTGTTGCTTTTAAGTGAAGTTTGGCTATCTAAAGTTGAAGTAATATGAGACTGCTACAAGTATTCATCCTTGAAATACAGCTTTCCCCATTCATATAATTTGTTTGCCTTTTGTTTTGAAAATCCACAAGCATTGCTGATGATTCCTGTAACTGAAAACCCCCAGGATTCTCAAGGCTGATCTACAGTAGAGAATTTTAGGGTTGTTAACACAAGTACTCACCTGGGATATTTGTAAAATGCTTCATATCTGCACACACAAATTCCTGTGATGTTTAACAAACATTCTCAGTATTGTTACAACTGCTGTAGCTCTGAGCAAGTCTTAGAGCAGATAATTCTTGCTCCAGTTCAGTTTGTTAGGGTAGGAGGGAAAAATAGATGATACACCTGTACTGGTTCAGTTACTGCTCCTGTTGCATTCTCCCAGTGCTCTTGCTCACCTTTCAGTAATGGTGCTGAATATGGTTTCTGCCACACCTCAACTCCTTTTCACCCCACCTGATGAAATTCAACTTTGTCTCTTTCTCAGTTGTGGATATATACAATGTTGCATCATAATTTTTATAAAGGGCTTTTGTCTCAATTTGTGAACTCTGTTTCTCCCACTCAACACAGAGGGGTAGAGACAGCGAAAGGGAAGAGTAAGTCTTGTACGTACTTTACTAACATACCTCTTGCCAGTAGCTTTTTTGGTGTTATGAGTAACAGACTGTCTACACTACAGACCTTACAGCAGCACAGCTGTACCGCTGCAGCTGCGCTGCTGTAAGGTCTCCTGTGTAGCCGTTCTATGCCGTGGGAGAGAGCTCTTCCAACCAGCATAATTAAACCACTCTCAACGAGCGGCAGTAGCTATGTCAGCTGGAGACACTCTCCGCTGACATAGTGCTGTCCATACTGGTGCTTTTATCCGTGAAACTTATGGTCGGGGTTTTTGGTTTTCTGTTTGTGTTTTTTTTTCTCCCCCCTCCCCTCCCCGACTGACACAAAAATTTTGCCAACAAAAGTGCTAGATTAGACACAGTCTTAGACAGATTTTAAAGTCTTAGGCAGTAAGTTGCATCTCATTAAATACATAGCATGTTCTACCAAACTGTTGTTCTTAATATTAGCCTTTTTTCAAACACTTATAAAGTTTTTTAACAATAAATGTTCTACAAGACGTTTTTTTAAACACTATTTTTTTATAATAAACTTTTACTTAACCTTTGTTTTACTTCTTTAAACCAGTGGGTCTTCACCTTCTAAAAAAAATAGAAAAACCACAATTAAGAAATGAGGGAACAGGGCCTGAAACTGAATGAAAAGTTACTTTTGTGGGGGGAGGGATTGCTCAGTGGTTTGAGCTTTGGCCTGCTAAACCCAGGGTTGTGAGTTCAATCCTTGAGGGGGCCATTTAGGGATCTGGGGCAAAAATTGGGGATTGGTCCTGCTTTGAGCAGGGGGTTGGACTAGATGACCTCCTGCGGTCCCGGCCAGCCCTGATATTCTATGATTCTATGATAACATAAGCACAGCCATGATTGGAAAGATGTGTTTACCCACTAAATTAGTTTATCTTAACCAAGGATGACGAGTGTGGACATGTTAAACCATTTCAGAAGTAAACAGTTCAATAACCACTTAGTTGAACCATCTAACCTTGAAACAGTGCAATCTTCTATCAGGATTTGAAAAGGTTTCATAATTGGTTGATTTATTTATTTATTTTAAAGGTTGGAAGGGACCATTATGATGATCTAGTCTGTGCATAATATAGGCCATAGGATTTCCATTAATTACTTCCTGCTTAAAGTCCAATATCTGAGGTTAAACTAGACCATATCTTCTAGAACAATATCCAATCTTGCTTTAAAGATTTCCAGTTATGGAAAATCCATCGTAACCCTTAGTAATCACTCTCATTGGTAAAAATTTGCACCTTATTTTCATCTGACTTCAATTTCCAATCACTGGATATTGTTACACCTGCTAAATTGAAGAGTCTTCTATTATCTAATTTCCGTCCCCCATGTAGATACTTGTAGATGGTTATCAAGTCACCCCTTACCCTTCGCATTTGAAAAGATTTAGCTCCTTGAGTCTTGTACATTAATGCAAGTTTTACAAAGACTTAATAATTTTTATGGCTTTTTTCTGAACCCTGTCCAACTTATCAACATTTTTCTCGAACTGTGGACACGAACTGGACTCAGTATTCCAGTAGCGGTCGCGTCAATGCCAAATGGTAATTTAACCTCCGCGCTCGGATTTAATATTCCCCTGTTTACGCTGTGACAAAGTTCCTGCTCTACCTTGGTGGGTTTTGCGCTTATTGGCGGATTTGCTCGCCTTGGTGCTTCACGGCAGCTCTCAGCTTGGCCGTTTTTCTGAATTCACAGTCCACGTTGACGACTCCTGTGTCTGACCAGGAGTTGGGGAGGATTTGGGGGGAACCCAGGCCCGCCCTCTACTCCGGGTTCCAGCCCAGGGCCCTGTGGAATGCAGCTGTCTAGAGTGCCTCCTGGAACAGCTGTGTGACAGCTACAACTCCCTGGGCTACTTCCCCATGGCCTCCTCCCAACACCTTCTTTATCCTCACCATAGGACCTTCCTCTTGGTATCTGA
Organism: Lepidochelys olivacea; assembly: GCF_965140295.1. NCBI lineage: Eukaryota > Metazoa > Chordata > Testudines > Cheloniidae > Lepidochelys > Lepidochelys olivacea. The sequence goes on along the minus strand of NC_140421.1, from coordinate 42,286,491 downwards.
TAATGCTTGTACACCTCAGTCCTCCAACAGTCCGCATTCTCACTCTCAGCTCCTAGGGCCTCTTCCTCCCAGCTCCTCACACGCACACCACAAACTGAAGTGAGCTCCTTTTTAAAACCCAGGTGCCCTGATTAGTCTGCCTTAATTGATTCTAGCAGCTTCTTGATTGGCTGCAGGTGTTCTAATCAGCCTGTCTTAATTGTCTCCAGAAGGTTCCTGATTGTTCTGTTACCTTACCCAGGGAAAAGGGACCTACTTAGCCTGGGGCTAATATATCTGCCTTTTATTACTCTCCTATAGCCATCTGGCCCGACCCTGTCACAACACATACAAGGACTGCATTAGTCCTTTTTAGTTGAGCTCATGGTCAGCTAATTAGTCACAGTGACCTCAAGTCTTAATCAGTCACTGCTTCCCAGGATAGAGTCCCCCATCTTGTAAATATGACCTACATGCTTTGTTCCTAGGTCTAAAGCGCACAATTTGCTTGTGCCTAGATTACCAGATGATCCAGATTGCTCTGTATCAGTGACCTGACCTCTTCATTATTTACCGTTTCTCCAATCTTTGTGTTATCTGCAAAGTTTATCAGTAACTATTCTGTTTTCTTCCAGGTCATTGATGAAAATGCCCAAGTAGAAGCAGAGAGAAGCTGACATGATTCTTCTCAGTTTCACTGTTGTAGGCATAAACAGCAGCAATCAAATTGAGCAAGTGTCATCAATTTCATTTTGCTGCTGCTTGGGAAATCCAGAGGTGAAAGTAAGCCGGTACACCCCAGTACAGCGTACTGGCAGGAACCGGTGCTCCGTACCGGGGTGGATCGGCTTCCCCAGGCAAAATTTAAAGGGCCTGCGGCTCCCAGCAGCGGCTGGAGCCCCCAGCCCTTTAAATTGCTGCCAGAACCCCGCTGCCGGAGCCAAGGGGTAGTGGTGGTGGGGTTGGGGCGGCGATTTAAAGGGCCCGGGGCGGTAGCAGCGGCCGAGCCCTGGGCCCTTTAAATCGTTCCTGGAGCCCCTCCAGTGCTTCCCCAGGGCTCCGACAGGCTCTGGGGACGATTTAAAGGGCCCAGGGCTCCGGCTGCTGCTACCACCCAGGGCCCTTTAAACTGCTGCCAGAGCCCCCTGCTGCTGCTGTTATCCTGGGGAGGGGGAAGGAGGCACTTGCTGCTACAGGATGGGCCGGGGCTGCTCTGAGCCCCCCCCCTTTCCGCCCAAGGCCCCCCCCCTTCTGGGGGCCAGAGCCAGCCCCTTTCTCATCATAGAATATCAGAGTTGGAAGGGACCTCAGGAGATCATCCAGTCCAACCACCTGCTCAAAGCAGGACCAAACCCCAATTTCCCCTCCAGATCCCTAAATGGCCCCCTCAATGATTGAACTCACAACCCTGGGTTTAGCAGGCCAATGCTCAAACCACTGAGCTATCTCCCCCCCCACAACCCAGCCCCATACCAGTAAGTCCCTAGACTTATTTTCACCCCCGGGGAAATCTGAGTAGCAGGGTAATATTTATACATGAAGGTTTTAAAACCTTTGTAAGAGTCTGACACCCTCATTGCAAAAGCATTTGCAAGAAGCCGAAACCTTGATGAGACTACACCCTGCTCACTAGGACGGGCTGTTACTGACCTGTATCAGAATTCCAAGCCTGAGAGAGAGAGAAGTGCAAATATGTGGTACTCCAAGCAGTTGTGTAAAATGTCGCATTACTTAAATATACTATATTTACACCGCAGTGTACTTTTTTTTTTTTTTTTTTTTGGTGATACAGTAGTATCAAAGTCACTAGAGCTGTCTGTCAGTGGAGTCAGGAAGTCATTGCTTCACTGAGACTTTCAAATATGATCTGTAATCTTCACAACTGCAATTTATTTCCTTCCCCCAACCCCCACGATAGCTTAAATTCTGCAGAAATTAATTACATGCCCTTTCAATTTCCAAAGGAAAGCTTCCCATTCTCTGGTGCCAAGTAGACAAGTGAATTTTTCAAGCCAGGGTTTAGTCCTTGATGCTGTACAAAGTATTTGGCACTGAGAGATATTACTACTTTCAGCGACCCAAAGGATTTAGCAATGTATGCACATGCACACATGCTTTTTTCCTCACTGTGACAGGGTCTGATGAAGTTTATCAAGACATTCTGTGAACTAGTAGGTGTGGGTGTATTAATTCACAATAGTATAAACTGCTGAGATTTATTGGGTACAGCATTCAACTCATGGTTAAAAATCTTCGAATTGGTTGCCTTGCTTTCTTAGGCAAGGCAGGGAACTCCAGAGCTCAATCCTGGAGGACGTGAAGACAAATTAATGTACAGTATTTGGCATTTCAGATATGGCAGGCTATATATATTTTCAAAGAGATGATAAAAATATCTATTGTCAAAGATAAAGTGTATTTCCTGTAAATTTAACTATTGTGGGCAGTAAGTGTGTGTGCTTGTTTTATTGTACTCATTGTAGCATTGCTGGCCCAAATAAGAAATAACTGTACACATATCATTGAGCAGGGAGAAAGAGATCATTCCTCCAGTGAAAGAGTTACATCAAAGTAGGAACTAGATAGACCAGACCTGATGAAACAAACTAGATCATCTGTCTGTATTTCAGTTTAGAATAGTGCTAAATTAACTAGGAGGATGATTAAATACTTGTAGATGAATGTTATAATTTTAACCAACTAAGGTAATTGCTAGATTAAAATTTTTAGGCCAAAATAAAAGCAATGAATTAAACTAAACAACAAATGATGTAGAAGATTAAATATAATCTGAAAAGCTGTCACTAACTTTTAAAAAAATTATTATTATTTGACCCTAGAACACTGGGTCAGCAGGTGAGCAAGAAATATGTGAAAATAGTTGTTGTTCATATCTCATCACACGACTTTGCCACACTTGTCATTCAAAGGTTATATATCCTTTAACCTGGGATCTGGCATGTATGCTAGTGAACCTTAATTTATCTAGGCCTTTTCTAAATTTTCAGACTACCCGCTTTACTTTATATTCAGTATAATTGCATCAGTGAGAATATAAATTTGCCTGGTATGACAGAGATACTTTATTCTTTTTTTCTTCTCTAAAATTTTCTGAGATCAGACATAGAGGAACGTCCTGTTTGTTTTATTTATTTTTATATTATATTCTGTTGCTCCATTAATTTCTGTGTAAAATAAATAGGCTTCCAATTTACATCACTATATGTACTGTAGGGAACTCTTATTGAGAATTGTCAGTCTTTAACTTACTTTAAGAGAGTTTAAAGTTAGACACAGAATCTGTTATAAAGTTAGGCAGATAAAGTCATAAAGTTAGTCACATAGTCTGAGCCCCTCTGAAAAATCAACATGGATTTAGACATGTATTTAGGCAGCCAAGTTTTTTAAAAAAGTTATATAGTGACTTTCTTCTGTATGTTTTCTCCATTACTTTTTTCTAGATTTGAGAGGGATCTGTAGAATATGCTTATCTTTCAGAGAGGGCAAAGCTACTTGCTTCACCTGTGTTTAAAGTTTCCTGAAGGTTTTAATCCACTTACCTGCCCTTGACCTTTGTGTCTTTGCTGGGATAATCAGGGGCCAGGTCAGAAATAAACTGAGTATACAAATTTTGATATATATACACCCTCACACATGTGCAGGCAAGTTCAAAAACTTAGCTAATTGGTCTCAAAAGACTTGAGTATAGCTGTATGGAAAATACTACTTCCAGAGAACTCTAATTAAAATTTAATTCTTTCAATTCTTTATCTCAATTTTGAGTGTCCCTAATTAACGTGATATAATATGTTGCTACTGGGGAAAACTGTAATGTCAAACGTCTTTGTGATGGGATTTATAAGTATATCCAAAATAATTTTAAAATCAGAAAAATTATACAAGCAAAAGATTCCTTCACTAGTTAACAGAATTAGTTGAGGAGCTAATGATTTTTGATGAAGCAAAAGCTGAGAAATAGCACTTTAGTCTTACAGCTTACATAAAGTAGCGTTTTTCCTTATATATTTTTATTGATTAATTAAAAAATGAAAAACACATAGGACTAAAGGATAAGATAAGATGGTACTACTGTTTTCTTCTTTATGTGTAATCTTGTTGCATGTCTCTACATAAGCTGTTCTGGCCACTCATCATAGTAACCAGCTGGGCCATTTCACCTGCTGGAGCCATTAAAGAGGACTCTCTCCCCCTAGATTAATCCCCTCCGACATTAGTTTTTTGCACTGACAACTGAGCAGGCATTCAGAATTTGCAGGTGGCCAGTGTGACACACATAATTGCCTACAATTTTAGGCAATGAATAAAAATGGTCTACATTACTTGTCAAAGGTTGTATATGCAATGCCAAGTGAGATCTATGGGAAGCCTTTTAGAGTTTAAAGAACAGTTAATAGCAAGGCACTGTGCTTTTTTAATCATAATGCATTTGTAATATAGCACTTTGATCTTCTCCTTGTAGGAAATGGTGTTACATTAGCCACTTTTAAACATTTATGAGTGAAATTCAGTTATAGGAGAGTAAAAGTGATTATTTTTAGTCAGAACACGTTAGATTTCATTAAAAGTTTTCTGCTTGTCCCTTCCTTGTTAAAATCTGTGGGGAGTCCTATTCCTGGAGGGTTTCAAATCGGGATCTAAGCATTTAGAAGAGTCTTTTCCTTGTTTTTCCCTAAGGCAACTGCAAATCTGGGAAAAGAGGGTATACTAAATAGTGGGGCTATTTATAGCTGTTTTATAAATCTGTTTAACCTACATATCAGTAAGAGTAAATATTCTGTGCACTGAAGAAAAATTTTGGCAACAGAATTGTATATGTTAAATATCTAATTGTATATCACACCAGTTATAACTTTCAATAAATGCATTATTTAAAGCATGACCATAAATTATCTACAACAAAAAATAGATGACTCTAAAATGCACTACTCCTAGAAGAGCCAAGTTTGACCTTTCAGACCCAAGAGCCTTTTATTAACACCTGCCTGTAAGGAGAACCTTGCCACACGCAGCTTTCAGATTCAGAACCACAAAACTGATGAGGAAAGGCTTGAAGGGTTCAGTTTGTGTCACTTGCTGTTTGCCGTTTCCATTTCACAGATGATTAATCTTTCTGTGAAGAAAGGCCAGAGAAACAAAGCACATTGGGCTCTTCCTGTAGTTACTCCTTCTGAATGCACACTGGCTTGCTAACTAAAAGGCCTTTAGATTTCCTGCAGAGAGAGATGTTCTGAAAGTGAATGCAGCTGGTTGGAGGTCACCAGTGCAAGGCTCTTGCCATTGTGTAATGGAGGCTTTGGCAGGTTTCATTTTTTAGGGGAGGGAGAAGGTGTTGGCAAAAAAATTAATGCAGAATAAATAAGGTTTTGGATATTTGAATTAATTTCTTGAAGGGGGCATCATCAATAATAGGCTCAATTTCTTTTACTAACAATTTAAAAAAATATATTCACTCTGTTTTTTCCTCCTCCACCCATTCCCCTTTCTAAATAGCATGTTTATATTGTATGTGGTTTCACCCACTGGATGCTGAAATGTTACATCTTACTGAGTTTGAAAAGCAATCTAAAATGCCCTTGGATTTTTACATAGGGTTTATGATTTCTACTACTTTGGGGAGGGTTGTTACTAAAAATTCTGTGTACTGAACTTTCTAATTATAGATGTTGTGTTGTATTAACATTCAGCATTGCTTTTTAGTGACTTTTTTAAAATGGTAATATATTTTTAGCTTCTGAAATGAAATTTGAATTCATTTTTTGGTCTTTTTTAAGGGATGTTAACTAATTTTTAATTTGAGTATGTATTGTGTATTTTGATATGAATGTTTTGCATATGGAAAATAATTGTCTGGTATCCCGCTGAGTTTGTTCTTCATCTACTTTAATTACTTTGTTTCCTCTTAATCCTGCATAGGACATAATGTGTAAAATCAAAACCTGGGTAATAGATGAAAAGAAACCTGTGCGCTTCTATCATGATTGGAATGACAAAGAGGTAGGCTATTATCCCATGCATAGACTCTTAATATTTCTACCTATTATTGTTTTCACTTGGTAAAAATATTTAAATACAAAAGAATCCATGAGAGTTATAGGGTATTGAATTGAATGTTAAATTTATCAGTAGATTTTGTTTATCATAGTATACTATATATATATATATATATTACTTGAAGCAGTTATTTTCCCTTTCAGAAATACAAATAATAAAAAAGAAACTGAGTTTGAAAATGTTGATTACAGTAACTGCATTCTGTTTTTAAGATTCTGCCTTTATATCCTCATTTTTAGATTGATGTGTTGAACAAATACTTGTTTTTGACTTCAAAACCAATGATTTACTTGATTAACCTCTCGGAAAAGGATTACCTTCGATGTAAAAACAAATGGTGAGTTTGCTTAGTTTTAATATATGAAATTCACACTTTCATAGTTCTCAATGGCACATACTTCACTATTTTTTAAAAGGACATAAGGATTATTCTTATTATTTTACTTAATATAAATCAATATCTTTCATACTTCTTATATCTCCCTAAAAGTTCTGCCTGAGTGCAGTGGTGATAAAAATGCCCCAATGAATTTACCAAGCAGAAGCAAATCCTTTCCCCTCCTTCAGTTTTAACATAAACTTAATAACTGTGAAGAAAACAAATCCATTTCAGAAACGGACTCAATCTGGTTAGAAACCATTACTTTCCAATAACACTGGCTTTTAAACATTATTAAACACTGATTATTCATATAATTGCTTTTCATTTGTTATGTGCTGAAAGAGTAAAACTTTAATTTGTAATGCGACAGAATTTTTTTGTACTGTGGCATTCATTTATTATTGAACATTTCAACAATACACTTCCATTTACGTTTGAGTGCCAACGGTGCTTGGCATTGTTAACAGTTGTGCATAACACACAAAGGAAGACGTTTTACAATTTCCTTGTGGTATTTAGGCCTACTCTCTCATACTTCATATAAGCAGTATTTTTACCTTCATACATGGTTTTTACTCAAACAAATATTCTTGTTAATGTCAAGATGACTTGGGTGAATAATGGTTACAGAATAAGGCTCTCTATCAGACATGCAATGAACTGGATGAAGATCCAGTTCCAACATGGTGAAAATACTTTGGGTTTCCATTGTTGAAAAGCATAGTGCGTTAGCTTGTCATAAAGAATAGCATTTGAGACAGACAATTGGATTGGAGAGGAGAGACAGATTCAATATTACGCTACAAAGAAGAATTAATGACAACATATTTGTTCTAAAATTTACAACAAATTATATAGTTTAAAGATTTGTAAACACTTTAATTTTGAGATCTTTAAGGTTTTGGGATATAAATGTATGTTTGTGAATAGAGAGCTGCATTAAGTCATCCAAACAAATGAAAAGTATCTAAAGCAAAATATCTGAATTCTCCTAAAATGCACCTTCCATTTCTCCCTGTACTTCATTAAGTACTTAGATGCACATGGTTTCAATTTTCCATTAAAAATTCTCATTTCCATTAAAAATTCTCATTTCCATATGATATCAAAGAGCGAAAAGGCTTTAAACTGAAAAATAAACGTTCATAGACTGGAAGCCAAAACAATAATTAATGTCATATGGTTAACTCCAATAAATCATTAGAATAAATTTTCTGAAATTACTGCAACTAAAACTGTCTTGTTGATACTACTATAAGACATTTGTATTTATGATAGGGAACTAAATTTAACCTTTCTTAAAGTTTATATTTTTGAAAATACAGACTTAAAATTGAAACTTGGCAGAAACTGTGATAACTAGTCCTAAATTCTTCCATATTCGGTGAGGAATAGAATTTTTAAAAGTTTATCCCCTGACAGTGCAGTAAATCTTAACCGTCCTAATTTAAGTGCAAATGTTTGAGGTTTTCTGAGGCTCACTAGGACAGTACAAAGTTTATTTGAAACTGGATGAGTCAGTTTCCTTTTCCAAAAGGGATTTTCACACCTGTATTTGGATGATTACAGGTAGAGTTCAATGGCTCCAATTGTACAGTAAATACCATTTCCCAGACCCTAATGGTAAACAGACTACTTGTGAGATGCCAGTCTGTGATTTAGCTGTTGCCAGACATCCCCTGTTTTTTTGTGAGACCAGTTGGGGTAGAGATATGGTTATAGCCAATTGAAAGCAAACCTTTGTATAAATTATAATTTTTAATTTGTAAAAAATCTAGACGTTTGAATTGGGAAGTCATATAATGCAATGATTTAACCGTTTTTATGCACAACTAATGATTTAGGTTTAAAAAAAAAATTCCAGCTCTCATGAATGTTAGTGTAATTGTAGCTGAAAGATCAAAGCCTGTGTAGCTGAGTGATGTTCCAGAAGAGAATTTACCACATAGCCATTTTCGGTACAGTTTCTGCCGCCTGCTGTTCCTATTTTCCCTCAAGCTAGCCATTGACTACCCCCTGTGCATCCCTGCTCGTAAAAAATGATTGAGGAAGTATTTGTCATGTATTTATGAGTGGGAAACATTGTGTGATAGGGAATGGCATCTACTGGAGCCAGAAAGATTGCCATTTTCCTTCATTGAAGCATTTTTAAAACTTTAAATCCACAGTTTGTGCAACATAGCTTTTATATTAAAGTACAGAATAATTTTTTACTGTGAAGGATGCTAACGGTAGGCTTTTGTCATTGCAGTGCAGACAGATGCAAATGATTAGTATATATTTACTGTGAGATGCTTTTTAATTTGTGATTTTTGTGTGTGTATATGTTCATGTTCTTAATCTGAGCTACATTTGGATTAGTTGTTCAACTAGCTCAAAAAAAAAGTTTTTGGAATATAATTTGTAATATTATTGTAACAGAGTTAAAGTTAATGCAGAAAATCCGTAATATTTTCATAGTTTTTTCAACAACTAGAAAAGTATTTAAAGCATCAGCAAAGAAATGGGAGAGGATTTTGATTGTGGCTGCAAGAGGAAAACTAAAATTACCTTTGTTTTAGGGTCACTCTTTCAGAATTAAAGATCATTTTAATTGCTAATGTAAAACATTTAAATGTAAGTGGTAATGTTATTTTTCAATCTTAGAGAAGAAGAAAACTGTGAAAGATAAGACTATTGTCTTTGTGAGTACGTGTATTGACCTTTTGAAAAATGTAAAAACTGGAATGGCTCCAAGCAGCTACTCGCTGATTTTAACAGTGTTGAATTAGTCATTCAGATGATTTATGATTAAGACCTAGCCCTTGAAGAGAAGCTGCTATGACAGCTGTGTTAGTTGAACTTGTTTTATGATCAGATGACCGTAAGGATGAAGTTGTGTAGAGGAATCCACAGAAACCATTTTTATTACATATTGCTATTCTTTAACTGAATAAAGTAATCCAAAACCCCTTTTAATTCCTAATAATTTTATGGGGACCTATAAACTTAACACTTTCTAAACATCTTGTTTTACTCAGATCAAAGAACACTAAATACAGCATATTAATTTTCAGTTAAAACTGCCTAGAAGCAAACACTGAACATTAGAATTGTCAAACCATCACTTAATTAAGGGTGTAAATTTCAGTATTGGCATATTTGGTGATTCAAGAGGGTCAGAACATAGTATCCATTTACGAGATATATTGAACATAGTAATATGAGAATGTACGTTGCTCCAATAGATCTGTTGGTTTTGATATGTTAAAATGTTTTTTTCCCCCAACTTAACATTGATAAAGTTTATATATATATCAAAATTGTAGAAATCGAACTTTGGACCCGAACTTCATTTTCTACCAAGTAAAATTTTCTTGTACTAATCCTTTAATGATGTTTTAAAGCATTTAATAGTGTAAATTGAGAGTATTTTCTAATGTTGATTTTCCTACTTCATGTAACACTACTTATTTGGGATAAATAGTTTGTAAGAATTCCTAAAAATTGATTTGTCAGTGCTAATCTTTTGTGATATAACTCAGATTTGAAAAACTTCTAGTGTGTCCAAATATATATGCAGTATCATAATTTCAGAACTATATTTCAAAAATTCACTGCTAAGAATTTCAATGATCTATGAGCACGAGCTGTTGAACAGGCATTGAAAGTCAATGGGAATTAGGTGCCTAACTCCCTTAGGCCCCTTTGAAATTCCCAGGCCATAAAAATAGAAAGACTTGTCATAAGCGCTCTGTTACACTATACTAAATTTTCCTGCGTTATTGTAATATTTCATACCATGCAAGTCAGCTTTCAAGCCCCTCACACACCATTCCTACCACCATCAAAACTTTTTGTTGGATAATTGCAAGGAGTCTTGTCATTGTCTTATTTGATTAATCCTAGCTTGTGAGAAGTTAATTAGTAAAATAACCACACACACACTGCAACTAGCAATTTGCTATTTCACTAATTAACTATATATAATATAGTCTATACATAATTTTTATTATTGGGGGGTGTGTGTTTGTGTACACCCCCAATAATAAAAATTATGTATAGACTATATTATGTAAATTATATTCATATTAATAGATTTTTCAGGGCAGAAAGGGACCATTATGATGATCTAGTCTCACCTTCTGCATATCAGGCCATATAATTTCAATAGTTTCGTCTATTTCATTTTTCCATGTTGTCTCAAATGTTATGACTCAAAAATAGAAACAAATAATTGCACAGTACCAGGGGAGAAATGTGAGGCAGAGAGTGGGTGATTCAGTGAATAGGGAATAGTCTTTAACCTAGAGATCAATGGTTCAAATTCAGCATAGGTCAGTAGGAAAAGAAAGTGGTTACTGTCTGATCATTGTTTAGGATTGGTGAATCTCAGTCTAGTCCCCATTTAAACCCTGTTCCAAAGTTAGAATTATTCATTTTTAATGAGTGTGTCTATACTGCTTATCGCTACAGTATATGAGTGCTTCAAATATGTCTGTTAATTTATCTTCACAATGTCCCTATGAGGGGATTGGTAGACATACGAGGGGGGTAATATTACCCTCATTTTACAAATGGAGGACTGAGGCACAGAGAGATTGAGGTTGAAAGTATCTGCTAATTTTGAGTGCCCAATTTGAGACATCAAAGGCCTGATTTTGCAAAGTGCTTAGCTTTGCATATCACTTCATATGTTAAAAGCACAACTCCCATTGACTTCAGTTGCAGTTGTGAGTGTTCAGCACTTCTATAAATTAGACTGGAGAGGCTCAACTTGGGCACCCTGAAAATGAGGAGTCTGTAGTTAGGCCTTGTCTACACTACACAGTTGGGTCACTGTAAGGCAGTTTATGTTGATCTAATTATGTCAGTGTCTGCACTCTACAGCTTTGCTCCTGCTGATGTAAGTGCCCTACTACTCCGACGTAATAATTCCACCTTCATGAGAGGCATAGGGCTTTTGTCGGTGTAGTTAGGGCGACAGTGTCAAAGTAAAACTATTTTCCCCATGCTTATTCCCGCCCCCCCCCCCTTACTATCACCTTCTTGTCAACTGTTGGAAATGGGCCATCCTGATTATCATACAAAAGGTTTTTTTCTCCTGCTGATAATAGCTCATCTTAATTGATCGCTCTCCTTATAGTGTGTATGGCAACACCCATTTTTTCATGTTCTCTGTGTATATAATATCTTCCTACTGTATTTTCCACTGCATGCATCTGATGAAGTGGGTTTTAGCCCATGAAAGCTTATGCTCAAATATATTTGTTAGTCTCTAAGGTGCCACAGGTGGTACTCGTTCTTTTTAGTGTCTATGTAGACGCTGTATTACTTACATCAGTTGTTGGCTGTCTTGTCAGAAGCCGAGAAACTGACAAGAAAGCCAGGCAGCTAGAGCCCAGCTCTCCCCCCTCTCCATTCCAGCTTTCCTGGAGAGCTGGGTGGCTGGACCCTGCTCCCAGCTGGAAGCCAGGGCAAGAAGCCCAGGGGGCTGGACCCTACTCCCACCAGGGAACACTGGCTGTCTTGTCAGTTTCACAGCTGCAGCCATAAACAGGTGGGGAATGAGGAAGTGAGAAACCCCAGGTGGCTTCTCCCACTCCCAGCGGCAAACAGGGAGCTGCGGGGAGGGCACAGCCTGCTGGGAACGTGTGGGGCAGCAGGGCTCCCAGCAGGGAGCTGCCAGCGGAGCTGAGAGACTGGACTCTCAGCTCCCCACAGTGCCCTTCTTAGGTCAGGGGAAGCGCTGCTGGTGTGGACATGCACCACTGCAATAATTACTTTGGTGGCCATAAGTCAACCTAATATAGGTAGTCTTAAGTTTCTAGTGTAGACACACCCTTAGTGGCCACCTTTGAACTAGGAACTCTGTGGCAGAGGCAGGGATAAAATCCAGTTTTCCAGGGCAGCATTCACCTGTCTTAACTATGGGACTGTCCTTTCTTAAATCCCATGTCTCATTTGCTACATATCTTCCAGCTGCTCCTGGAAATGAGGCAGGTGTCCCACACACAAAGTCTCCTGTATTACACAGCCCTGATTCATCCCCAGAGCAAGTCGATCCTGCGTACTGAACAAGGCAGTGGCCCCATGGAAAAAATAGTATTTGACCTTGTAATTAAAGGCTATCAAATGTATACACACAAGAAGGCCAAATTAAGCTTGTGTCTGTGCATTGTGCAGAAACATCCGGAAGGATGCCTCTTAGCACCGTATTTTCTGGCTCTGGAATGGAGAAGCACAGGCTGGGGACTTCCCTTCTTGACCTTCCCATGACAGCAGGAGACATTCATAACCATAAAGGCAGATCTCCCTCTATGTCCACCTCTAAGAGTAAGGATCCTTCCCTGCTCCATCAGAGTTGAGCATGTTGTTCTGGCCATGTCTCAAGGACTCAGTCCCCTAAGCCTCACGGTTGACCAGAAGGTGCATAATACTAAGACTCCCTTGGTGCCAGCCTCCATGTTGTCAGTGGCACTGACTTTGCCACAGTAAACACCATAACCCAAAGCATTGGGAACCATTGTTTCTGGTTAGGACAGTTGGTGGAAACCCCCATGTATTGTTGGTACTGCCTCAGTCCTGCAAGGAAACACTGATAACAAAGAACCTCCCCAAAGCTGCTTTGGTGGTACAGGTAAGACACAATTCCATAACCCCCAAGAGGTTTAGAGATGTACACTGTTCCAGAGGAGCTGAAAACTACGACTGATACCACCTCCACCTATTTTGGTGTCTGCCTGACACAATTTTCCCATAAGTGAAGGGTGACAGCAATGGCCAGCTAGGTGCTGGATATCCTCTATTCCAGCTATACTGTCACGTTAATCTCCTCATTCCTTTCAAAACCCCTTCCCTGTCCCTTTTCAGGAACTGCTTGCACAAGGAGATCCTCCTGAAAGAAAGAGAATATCTTCTTCTGGGTGCAGTAGAATAAGTACCACCACAATATTAGGGGAAATAATTTTACTCAAAATATTTCCTGATTCCCAAGAAAGAGGAGGATGGAAACTCATTCTTGACCTCTGCTGGATCAATGTATTTATTCACAAATGGAAATTCCACTTGGTTACACTGGACAGAAACTGTGTGTGCACAGCTCTCAACATGAAAGATGCATAATTCCATGTGGATGTCCAGTCTTTTCACAGAAGGTTTCTCAAGTTCGTGGCAAGTCCCAAACACTAATAATACTGTTCAGCACTCAAAGTATTTACGAAAGCCTTCACAGTGAAGGCAGCAGAGGCCTCTCATAATGGCTGTCTTCTCATACCTAGTAGACTGGCTCCTGACAGGCAGGTTGCAACATTCCCCAGGGTACAAGCTGGACTGTTGGGACAACTGTGTCCCCTCAGCTCTCCAATTGGGGTGCCTTTTACATTGCTTAGCTGTGAGAATAACCACTCCTGGTCTACTTGGACGCAGCCTCTAGCATGCAAAATGACTCCCAGCTGAATCATATGAGTGCTTCTAGCCAGCCACTCCTGAATTATATTCCAGAGTGACACCAGCAAATTTCCAGTCCCAGATTTGTCCCCAGAAATGTGAGTCTTGTATTGCCTAACTCTTTCCTTCTGTGCAGTACAAGTTCATAGAAGGTAGGCATTTCATTAATAGAAAATTATATGCATAAACCATGTTACCTCAAATAGAGGTACCAGATACTTCAATCCAAACACACACTGTGTGAGGGAAAACAATAACACAAGTTTATTAACTGCAGAAAGATAGATTTCAAGTGATTACAAAGAATGGGGCATAAAAGTCAGAATTGGTTACAAAGAAATGAAAAGTGAAACACAAACTAATACCTAACTTAATAAGCTAAATGAATTCAAAGCAAAGGTTTTTTTCACCAGTGCTTTTACTGGCTGAACTCTTTCAGTCAGGATCACTCTCCCAGTTCACTGATGCTTCCTTTGTCTCTCAAAGTTGTTGATGCCATTACTAGAGAGGAGGGTATTTGTGTCCTCTGTTCTTCCTTCTTATAGCATTTCTCTTCTTTGAAAATCCTCTCCAGCTGGGGTTCAGGCAACAGCAAGTCTGTCTGCCGAGATGTATATTTCTTGCTCACACGCTTCTTCCTGCCAAAGAATGGCCGCTCAACCTGGTAATAGTCCACTTGATTATGTTGATACCTCACAAGGCATACTTTGTACAGAATTCGTGATAGTCTTGTAAAAGTGGTGAACATAAGGTTACAGGCTGTCACACAGGTGCTGACTAGAAGTTCTGACATCAACATCATTGCTGCTCCATCTCCTAACATCCGTGGGAATATGTGTGCAAACAGAACCATCTAACCCGAATCCGATGTAAACTATAGAATTCATAGGCGTGACTCTAGACTCCGTCAGGGCAAGAGCTTACCTCACTGTGGACAGTTTCCAGTTCACGAGCAACCTAATCAATCAGGTAATACTGTCCTCAGAGATCAATACAGGTATACCTCATATTCTCGGGACACATGGTATTGTCCTTATGTGACATTTGCTAGGTTCCACCTCCATTTCCTGCAGGGTTGGCTTTGAACAGTGTATATGCTTTGCTAACACAGCATGAACATTATGGTGGCTGTCTCCCCTCCTTTCAAGGTTAAGGCCTCACTGATGTGGTGAAAAGACTCCGAGAATGTACATATGGGAGTTCCCTTCCTGCCTCCCACACCTGAGAAAACCCTAGTTAGAAATGCCTTGCTTCTCAGCTGGGAAGCCCACATGGATGAACCCACAGTGCAAGGCATCTGGATGCCTCAAGAGACTAGAATGCATATAAATCTCCTAAAGAGAGCAGCCTGGGAAGACATAAGGTGTTCTTCCCACTCATATGATCCCAACATATCCTCCTAATTTCAGAGAACATTATGACTGTTCTATATCAGGAACAGAGAGAAGTGAAATCTATCCCCCTTTTGTTGAAGTAGTCAACTTATGGAATTGATGCATCTAACATTGTTACCCTGTCAGCAGTATACCTTCCAGGTGTTCACAATTCACTGGGGGATGACCTCACAGGCATTTCACCACTGACCATGAGTGGGAACTACACAATACCATACTAACCCGAGCTTCGCTCAGTGGGGAACCCCTACATGGGACCTTTTTGCATCCCACAAGAACAGGAAATGCAACACATTCTGCTCCACTGGTGCTCAGGGACACAGATCCAAAGGCAATGTCCTCTTGCTTTTGTGAACAGGTCACTCAAGAAATGCCTTTCTTCCCATCCCACTGTTACCTCAAGCCCTCTGACAGATCTGATGGGGCAGAGCACTAGTCATTCTCATCACCCCCAGAGACCCAGGTAGTTCTGGTTTCTTGTTCTTCTAAAAATGTCAGCCTGTCCACCCATCACCATCCAAACCTTTCTGGAACTCTTGATCCAAGACAATGTCAACATCCTAATCCAGAATTTCTTCATTTTATGGTATGGTATTTGGATGGGCATCAGACCTAGAACCATCATGGTCGGAAGCAGTTGAAGAAATTTTTAATAGCGGAAAGGATTCCACTGGAAAGTATTATTTATCCAAGTAGAAATGATTGTCTGGGCCCAGCAACACCATCTCTCCCAAGACGTAGCTAACATTCACTCTGTTCTGGATTATTGCTCAATCTTAAGGCTGCGGGTCTCTGTTAGTTCCCTGTATGTTTACCTGGTGGTGATCAGTGCATGCCACCCACTCACTGATGATCACTGTGTCTTCACTCACCCAGTGATGGCCTGGTTTCTGAAGAGTTTGATTAGAACCTTCTCACCCAGTAACAAAACCAGCTCCACAATGGGATCTTAACTTACTACTCTTTGATGTTAACTAGACTACCATTCAAATTGATGGGTACATGCTCAGTGTCTCATTTGTCACTTATGTGGTCTTCCTGGTAGCCATCACTTCACCGAGAGGGTTGGCGAACTTGGAGCTTCTGTGGCCCATTCACCATATACAGTATTCCACAAGGACAGAGTCTTGCTAAGACTTTACTCTGAATTCACCGTAAAGGTGATTTGGGATTTTCACATAAACCAGACAGTACATTTACTGTCTTTCCCAAAGCTTCATGTCACCAGTGAAAGAGACTTCATTACCTCAACACTTCAGGCTTTTACTTGGAAAGAACAATATCTATTAAAGAGTCACCTAGATTGTGGCTATAGGAGAATGAATGCTTTATTTGACTCTAAATGGATTGCTGGCTGCGTTCTACTTTTAGTTTGCTCCTATTCATCCCACACAAGAAGTGAGGATTTATTCCACTAGAGCACAAGTGGCTTCAGTAGCATTTTGTTGAGGAGTGCTCCTACTTGACATTTGCAGAGCAGCTGTGTGAAGTTCTGTTCATACCTTCACAAAGTTTATGCCTTAGTTCAAGCCTCCACAGCTGATTTATCCTTTGGAGTGGCAGTCCTACATCCATACTGGCTGCATCCTTGCATTTGCCTGTCTCCTCTCTGAGTCCTGCTTGTCAGTCACCCAAAGTGGAATATACATAGCAACCAGCACTCGAAGAAAGGAAAGAACTTACCTTATTGTAACTAGAGTTCTTTGATGTGTTGTCCCTATATGTATTTCACTACCCAGCCTCCTTCCCCTCTGCTTGAGAGATCCTTCCTGGTGTTCACAGTCCAAACCCCCATTATATCCTTGGTGCAAACATGAGGCGTGCAAGGCACAGACCAATGAACAAATGACAGCTTACAAGGTGGCTGCAGGAGAAGACTAACAGACTGTCTAGGTCTCATAGTTGGTCCCAAAAAAAGGGACAGCCTCTTAAAATATGCTCCAGTACCAAGTCAAGGTCTGTTCATAAACATCAGTATTCACCAGTACTGTCTGAGACAGAGCCATTGTGTCTTCATCTTCCCTAGTGATGATGTTTACACCTCCAGCACCATTGGGTCCCTTAGCACTTGTTCTGTATGATGAGCACTTACCTCTGATATTGGTACTGTCAACTCCTCATGCATTCTTTGAGGCAAAAGACCTATTCTGCCTTTTATGCCTGATTATCTATAACTATTGTGACAGGGTCGGGCCAGATGGCTACAGGAGAGTAACAGAAGGCAGATATATTAGCCCCAGGTTAAGTAGGTCCCTTTTCCCTGGGTAAGGTAACAGGGAAGGTTAAGAACAATCAGGAACCTTCTGGAGATAATTAAGACAGACAGGCTGATTAGAACACCTGCAGCTAATCAAGAAGCTGCTAGAATCAATTAAGGCAGGCTAATCAGGGCACCTGGGTTTAAAAAGGAGCTCACTTCAGTTTGTGGTGCGTGTGTTAGGAGCTGGGAGCAAGAGGCGCTAGGAGCTGAGAGTGAGAACGCATATGGTTGGAGGACTGAGGAGTACAAGCATTATCAGACACCAGGAGGAAGGTCCTATGGTGAGGATAAAGAAGGTGTTGGGAGGAGGCCATGGGGAAGTAGCCCAGGGATTGTAGCTGTTGCACAGCTGTTCCAGGAGGCACTCTAAACAGCTGCATTCCACAGGGCCCTGGGCTGGAACCCAGAGTAGAGGGCCGGCCCAGGTTCCCCCCAAACCTCCCAACTCCTGGTCAGACACAAGAGGAGTTGACCTGGACTGTGGGTTCATGAAAATGGCCATCTGAGGGCCATTGTGAAGCTCCAAGGCGAGCAAATCCACCAAGGTAGAGGAGGAACTTTGCCACACTATACTATTTGGGACTGATAGCAGTGGCTTCATCTGCAGTAGCACCATGTACTTCCATGGCTCCATTGGCACAAATTCCTTATCATTATTGTGGCACAGTCTGAATATCAGTTGGCATTTTGTTCTCCACAGCTACTTCCCACAAGCTTTAAGATATGTATCTCTGGGGTTGAGGCCTCTAGTAACACCCACTGCAGCATCTCCTCCATTCCCTGAAGAGTGTTGCATCTCCTCCTCCTCTTTAGATTGGGAGCATGACAGGCTTATTTTTCTACAAGATTTTCCAGGTTTCTTTATAGATAACTGTGACAGGGTCGGGCCAGATGGCTACAGGACAGTGATAGAAGGCAGATATATTAGCCCCAGGTTAAGTAGGTCCCTTTTTCCTGGGTAAGGTAACAGGGAAGGTTCCAGAACAATCAGGAACTTTCTGGAAACAATTAAGGCAGACAGGCTGATTAGAACATCTGCAGCCAATCAAGAAGCTGCTAGAATCAATTAAGGCCAGCTAATCAGAACACCTGGGTTTAAAAAGGAGCTCACTTCAGTTTGTGATGCATGCCAGGAGCTGGGAGCAAGAGTGCAAGAAGCTGAGAGTGAGAAGGCATGCTACTGGAAGACTGAGAAGTACAAGCATTATCAAACATCAGGAGAAAGGTCCTGTGGTGAGAATAAAGAAGGTGTTGGGAGGAGGCCATGGGGAAGTAGCCCAGAGAGTTGTAGCTGTCACACAACTATTACAGGAGCCACTGTAGACAGCTGCAATCCACAGGGCCCTGGGCTGGAACCCAGAGTAGAGGGCGGGCCCGAGTTTCCTCACATCCCTCCATCCCCCCAACTCCCTCCTTCATACTGGAGGAGTTGAACTGAACTGTGGGTTCCACGAGAAGGGAAGGTCTCCGGCCTGTTCCCCGATCCACTAGGTGGATCAGCAGAGACTGCAGGGATTGTTCTTCCTTTCCCCGTACTGGCCAGTGCTGAGGCTAACTCAGTGAATGGCAGATTTGAGCCACGAAAGTTGCCAAACTGAGGGCTGCCATGAACCTCTGAGGCGAGAAACTCCGCCAATAAGTGCAGGACCCACAAAGGCAGAGGAGGAACTTTGTCACGGTAACATTCCAGACACACTCACCTGTGGTATGATGCTAGAGCATTACCATTACAGGGATGTTCCAGTTTGGTGCCCACCAGCCATAGTTAATTCAAAGGGTGGATTACCCACCATGGCCATTGTGGACTGCTCCCAGGGCTTCCAGATTGCCTTTTGCAACAGGCTTTAAGAGCAAGTCAGCATCTCTAGCACTATGTCTGTCAGGGAAAGACCCTCTTCTGGTTATTCAGCCATCCCCCAACTTTGAAACTGACTGAAGAAGAGGAGTGTCGGACAAAACCCATGGATTTTCTTCCTTGCGTATCTTCTTTTCCTGATTAGATACCAGGTACCGTCTGCTGGGTTCAAGTACTTTTACTCAGACCCTATTTCCAGATGCTTTGCGATCTTGACTGTTCAAGAGAGATCCCACTGAACGAAGAACACTCCAAAAGACAAGGGCCTGAAATAGTTCAGCTCAGTCTGTTCAGGAGAAATATTCCTCAGCCTCGCTCCAACTGAGGGTGAGCAACTGCCAAACCCTCTTGGCTACATGTGACTTCCCAACATGAGACAGAGTGACACAGTTCACCCACAAGCTCTATTATGATAGCAGGGAAGAGATTAATGAGATCATTTAAAAAAAAAGGACTAACTGGTGGCAAAGACAGCCCTGCAAGTTGTAGTGGGCATCTCAGACACTATGGCTAGACCCATGACCACCACAGTTGCCAAGGGGATCCTGGCCTGTGGCATTCCTTGAGAGGTTTGACTGCGATCAAAAAATGTACCTGTAATAGTGTCCTTGGCAGGTTAGGTGGCCTAGTGGTTAGTGCACCTAGTTTCTCCCCCCCCATCCCCAGTGGGTTGGTCTTATAGGTCCTCCTTTAATCAGAGGTGCAGTGAGATGGACAGGTGGTTCAAGACCCTCTTAGAGTGGGGCCTGTGGGTAAGGGAGCCCGGGCCCACCAACTGCAACAGGCTCTGACCCATGGCCCTAGGTAGGTCAACATGGTTCCCTCTGAGTTACCCTCCCTGGGTCACTTCCTATCGCTGCTTTTCTGCCCTTGCTTTCAGTCCCTGATAAGGTGAAAAGAAAAGGAAACCAATCAGCCCCAACCTGACTCAGCATATAGTCTTACTCCCTCCGGGAGACTTCTGCAGCACCCTTGTCAAAAGTCTTAAGAGTAGGTCTGTTGTGTTCCCCAGCTTCCATCTTCTGAGCATGGTTGCTCCCTGTTCAACCCAGTTGGACCATGATTTGCAGGACTGGAGAGGTGGGGCTACGTGGGTCCAGTGCTGTCCTTCTAGACCAGTGTGGGGTTTGTATGCCCTATAACAGTATCATTCAAAGGAACTGAGCTATTCAGCAAGAAAACACAGAGGCCTACTCCAGCTCAAGGACTCCAAGGTGACCTTATGTTCCCTTGGAATCTGCAGAACCCCAGCATATTGCAAAACATATCCTCCTCAGCCTCAAAATCAGCAAATGGCCGTGGATGCCTTCCTACCATGGGCAGCAGGAATATCACTCCAAGAAATATTTGAGGTATGGTAGAGTTGTGACCTCTATCTTTCTCTAGTTTAATAAATTTGTTTTATTGTTTTACCTAAACCAGTGTGTTTTGGTTGAAGTGTTTGGGGAATCTCTACTCAGGTTAGTAAAGATTGGTGTATAATTTCCATTGACAAAATGATGGACTATTAATGCGCTTGCATCGTTCAGTAATGTTCAAGATGCACGGTTTTTGGGGTGCAAGTCTGGGGCTAAGGATTTTCAAGTGTCACCCTGTATGTAGTTCATGAGTATCTGGGAGAGCATTTGCATAACTTTGCTGGGAGTGACTTGACATGCTAATGGTTGTGTGTGAGCAGAGACTGGAGTGGCTGCTTTTCACTAGCCAAAGCAGTGTAAAAGGCACCATGGACAGGAGAGTTAAAGGGATACATCAGTTCAACAGTCCAGATTGTACCCTGGGGGATGTCAAAAGAGTACATCAGTCACACCAGCACTCCAACAGCATGTCAGCACATTTGATGATACAGTCAAGAGCTGCACTAGGACCTGTTTAAGGAGACTTCTTTCAGTATTTCCTTATTCTGAAAAAGAAAAGGGGGCCTTGGTCCTATCCTAGACTGAGAAGAATCAATAAATACATATATTGCCTCAGATTCAGGATGGTGATGTTAGCCCCATTGTTCCAAGCTCAAGACTGGTTCATGGCCTCAAAGTGCAGGATGCATTCTTACATATTGCCATTCATCTTGCACACAGAAAGTACCTTATTATTTATGGTAGGACCTAACCACTACCAATACAAGGTCATGCCCTTCTGATTCTCCATGGCCCTGAGACTGTAATCACCCACTGCCTGGTTGTAGTGACAGCACATTTAAGGAAACACCGAATTCATGCCTACCCATTCCTGGATGGCTGGCTCCCTGGGATGAAGTCACAGGATGTGACCAAGATAGCCCTAGATAGTCTTCCTTCTTTGAGTATATGTTCCTAGAGGTGCTCCACTGTAGGATGTACGCCTGCCTGCGTGCGCTCCATGGAGAATGCAAAGCCGTGTCTGCAGGCCTGCAGCTGCAGAAAGCATCCCCTTGTACCTCCAGATGAAGGCAGAAGAAGCCTCTACTCCTTTTCTTAGGTTCTTTGGAAGGGCACAGTTCACCCCATAAATCCTATTTTAAGGAGACTTCATGTCCCTTGAAGGGTACAATTGAGGTTCCATCCGAGGCAGTGGTACAGGATGAGAAGGAGCAACCAGATGAATCTTCTAGCAGGTAGCACAGGGAGCAGCTGGTACCAACTGAAACTGAGGCATCGAGAGTTGCATAGGCCTCCTGCGCACGTCTTGGTACTGTTGTCTCCCTTGCACTAGGGCTCCAAGGTTAGAGAAGCCCCTCTGTGAGCCTCGCCAATACTGCACTTGTCCTCTCAGCTCCACCAAGACTCAGTACCGACCCAGTTGTCTGGATGTCATAGTCTTCTAGCACCCTCCAGGTTCCTTTCCCTGGATGAACTGTTTGTGCTGGAGGAACTGAAGTCTCCCCTACTATATTCCTCTACCAGGGCCCCTGACCCGGTACTGCCCAGATGGATTGAACCATGGTCACCCCTTCCACCTTCAGTACCAGCACCTATTCTGAGGCTCCCCCCTTCAGCCCAGGGAAGGATTCTTCAGTCTGTGAGGTCTTGGTACTGGGCTCCTTTTTGGCACCTTACCCACCCACACCTCGCTGAGCCAGTACTCTGAATAAGCTCCTTTAGATCCACCAGATGCCCTAGAACCAAGAGTTATGGCTATCCATGGAGACCCTTTCCCTATTCTCCCCCTCCCCGCCCCAGTGGGCTTACTGGAATCCATCCTGGGGTCACCTTGGTGAACAGTTTTTTATAGGGTCCCATCCAAAAAGAGATCTCTGGATCAGCTGGCACATTATTCACAGGCACCAACTGACTGACTTTTGGCACCACAGGATCATCTGGTACTACATGACCTCCTTCCAGCAATCTGCGTCTCTTTTGGCCACCATCATTAAAGTCCTCTTCATCCCTGGATGAGACAGTAATGCCTCCATCACCTTCTTACACTATCAACTTGTAGGCCTTTCAAGACCTCATGAGGATCCCTCCAGAATCCATTAAAGGAGTTTCAGGTGTCTTAACATTTGGTGGGCATTTTAAATATCACCTTTCAGGAGACCTCAGTTTGGTTCTCAGTGCCCTCAGGAAACAGCCCTTTGAATCAGCGGCTACCTATTCACTGTTCCACCTCTCCCTCAAGCCTTGATTCCTCATAGCCATCACTTCATCTAGACAAATGGAAAAGCTTGGTGCCCTGATGGCTTACCCACCATATACCACCTTTTTATAAAGACAAGGCCATGTTGCATCCTCATCCTCACTTTCTCCCTAAGGTTTCTTTGGAATACCATATTAATCAGGATATTTGCCTGCAGTATTCTATCTAAAATCTCCATGCTTCAACAGAGGAAACCAGTGTATGCACACTGAATATCTGAAGGGTCCTTGCCTTCTGCCTTGACAGAACGAAGACCTTCCAGGCCTCTTGTAGGCTGTTTGTGTAATTTGCAAAGGATGAAGGGATAACTTATTTCGACAATCAAAATGTGTTTTGAGGTACATATTAACCTGCTATGAATCTGCAGGCATGCAGCCCCTTCGCAGAGTTACTGCACTTTCCACTAGGGCTCAGTCCACATCTATAGCACTATTCAAGAACATATTCTTATCAGAAATTTGTAGGACTGCAACTTGATCTTCCATCCATACCTTTTCCAAGTATTATGCCATCCTACCTGCATCCAGAAATACTACCTTTGGTGACGTGGTGTTCCATGAAGGAGGAGTGCTGGGCAGAGACGGGCTCCACCTAACAAAGAGAGGGAAGAGCATCTTTGCAAGCAGGCTGGCTAACCTAGTGAGGAGGGCTTTAAACTAGATTCACCGGGGGAAGGAGACCAAAGCCCTGAGGTAAGTGAGGAAGTGGGATACCAGGAGGAAGCACGAGCTGGAGCGCGCGAGAGGGGAGGGCTCCTGCCTCATACTGAGAAAGAGGGACGATCAGCGAGTTCTCAAGTGCCTCTACAAAAATGCAAGAAGCCTGGGAAACAAGCAGGGCGAACTGGAAGTCCTGGCACAGTCAAGGAATTATGATGTGATTGGAATAACAGAGACTTGGTGGGATAACTCACATGACTGGAGTACTGTCATGGATGGTTATAAACTGTTCAGGAAGGACAGGCAGGGCAGAAAAGGTGGGGGAGTAGCACTATATGTAAGGGAGCAGTATGATTGCTCAGAGCTCCGGTATGAAACTGCAGAAAAACCTGAGTGTCTCTGGATTAAGTTTAGAAGTGTGAGCAACAAGAGTGATGTAGTGGTGGGAGTCTGCTATAGACCACCGGACCAGGGGGATGAGGTGGATGAGGCTTTCTTCCGGCAACTCACAGAAGCTACTAGATCGCACGCCCTGGTTCTCATGGGCAACTTTAATCATCCTGATATCTGCTGGGAGAGCACTACAGCGGTGCATAGACAATCCAGGAAGTTTCTGGAAAGTATAGGGGACAATTTCCTGGTGCAAGTGCTGGAGGAGCCAACCAGGGGGGGAGGAGTTCTTGACCTGCTGCTCACAAACCGGGAAGAATTAGTAGGGGAAGCAAAAGTGGATGGGAATCTGGGAGGCAGTGACCATGAGTTGGTCGGGTTCAGGATCCTGACACAGGGAAGAAAGGTAAGTAGCAGAATACGGACCCTGGACTTCAGAAAAGCAGACTTCGACTCCCTCAGGGAACTGATGGGTAGGATCCCCTGGGGGAATAACATGAGGGGGAAAGGAGTCCAGGAGAGCTGGCTGTATTTCAAGGAATCCCTATTGAGGTTACAGGGACAAACCATCCCGATGGTTTGGTGTCAAAAGAATAGTAAATATGGCAGGAGACCAGCTTGGCTTAGCGGTGAAATCCTTGCGGATCTTAAACATAAAAAAGAAGCTTACAAGAAGTGGAAGATTGGACAGATGACCAGGGAAGAGTATAAAATATTGCTCGGGCATGTTGGAATGAAATCAGGAGGGCCAAATCACACCTGGAGCTGCAGCTAGCAAAAGATGTTAAGAGTAACAAGAAGGGTTTCTTCAGGTATGTTGGCAACAAGAAGAAAACCAAGGAAAGTGTGGGCCCCTTACTGAATGAGGGAAGCAACCTACTGACAGAGGATGTGGAAAAAGCTAACGTACTCAATGCTTTCTTTGCCTCTGTCTTCATGAACAAGGTCAGCTCTCAGACTGCTGCGCTGGGCAACACAGCATTTGGAGTAGGTGGCCAGCCCTGTGAGGAGAAAGAGGTGGTTAGGGACTATTCAGAAAAGCTGGATGTGCACAAGTCCATGGGGCCAGATGCGTTGCATCCGAGAGTGCTAAAGGAACTGGCGGCTGTGATTGCAGAGCCATTGGCCGTTATCTTTGAAAACTCGTGGTGAACGGGGGAAGTCGCGGATGACTGGAAAAAGGCTAATGTAGTGCCAATCTTTAAAAAAGGAAGAAGGAGGATCCTGGGAACTACAGGCCAGTCAGCCTCACCTCAGTCCCCTGAAAAATGGTGGAGCAGGTCCTCAAGGAATCTATCCTGAAGCACTTACACGAGAGGAAAGTGATCAGGAACAGTCAGCATGGATTCACCAAGGGAAGGTCATGCCTGACTAATCTAATCGCCTTCTATGATAAGATTACTGGTTCTGTGAATAAAGGGAAAGCAGTGGATGTATTGTTTCTTGACTTTAGCAAAGCTTTCAACACGGTCTCCCACAGTATTCTTGTCAGCAAGTTAAAGAAGTATGGGCTGGATGAATGCACTATAAGGTGGGTAGAAAGTTGGCTAGATTGTTAGGCTCAACGGGTAGTGATCAATGGCTCCATGTCT
This sequence comes from Lepidochelys olivacea, assembly GCF_965140295.1. Lineage (NCBI taxonomy): Eukaryota > Metazoa > Chordata > Testudines > Cheloniidae > Lepidochelys > Lepidochelys olivacea. Next base: position 42,260,865 of record NC_140421.1, on the reverse strand, counting down.
AGTTGGCAGTCGGTATCAAGTGGAGTGCCCCAAGGGTCGGTCGTGGGGCCGGTCTTGTTCAATATCTTCATAAATGATCTGGAAGATGGTGTGGATTGCACTCTCAGCAAATTTGTAGATGATACTAAACTAGGAGGAGTGGTAGATACGCTGGAGGTAGGGATAGGATACAGAGGGACCTAGACAAATTGGAGGATTGGGCCAAAAGAAATCTGATGAGGTTCAACAAGGATAAGTGCAGGGTCCTGCACTTAGGACGGAAGAATCCAATGCACGGCTACAAACTAGGGACCGAATGGCTAGGCAGCAGTTCTGCAGAAAAGGACCTGGGGTGACAGTGGACGAGAAGCTGGATATGAGTCAGCAGTGTGCCCTTGTTGCCAAGAAGGCCAATGGCATTTTGGGATGTATAAGTAGGGGCATAGCCAGCAGATCGAGGGACGTGATCGTTCCCCTCTATTCGACATTGGTGAGGCCTCATCTGGAGTACTGTGTCCAGTTTTGGGCCCCACACTTCAAGAAGGATGTGGATAAATTGGAGAGAGTCCAGCGAAGGGCAACAAAAATGATTAGGGGACTGGAACACATGACTTATGAGGAGAGGCTGAGGGAACCTGGGATTGTTTAGTCTGCAGAAGAGAAGAATGAGGGGGGATTTGATAGCTGCTTTCAACTACCTGAGAGGTGGTTCCAAAGAGGATGGTTCTAGACTATTCTCAGTGGTAGAAGATGACAGGACAAGGAGTAATGGTCTCAAGTTGCAGTGGGGGAGGTTTAGGTTGGATATTAGGAAAAACTTTTTCACTCGGAGGGTGGTGAAACACTGGAATGCGTTACCTAGGGAGGTGGTAGAATCTCCTTCCTTAGAAGTTTTTAAGGTCAGGCTTGACAAAGCTCTGGCTGGGATGATTTAATTGGGGATTGGCCCTGCTTTGAGCAGGGGGTTGGACTAGATGACCTCCTGAGGTCCTTTCCAACCCTGGTATTTATGATTCTTATAAGCACTTTGATGAGCTGGTCAGGGGCCTGAACAATGATACCTTACAGCTTCAGCTGCCATCTATACACCTGTCACGCCACTCAGAAGTCATCTTAGCTTACTTCACAGCAGTTAGGACCAGCTCTAAAGCAAAGAGATTGATTTCTAGCCCTGAACTTACAGGGTGCCTACTTCCATATCTCAATACAACCAGCGTACAGGAGATTTTCTACTGCTTACCTTTGGCGCAGGATCATTATAGGTACAGACTGCTCCACACAGGGTAGTCTCCACGGTTCACTTCATTGTAGTGGCATACTAACCCCGGTACAGTGACTGGACTTTATCAGCACCAACCTGATGCAGTACAAGCGAGAGTGCTCCTCTCACCAGCAAAAAGAAAAGGAGTACTTGTGGCACCTTAGAGACTAACCAATTTATTTGAGCGTAAGCTTTCGTGAGCTACAGCTCACTTCATCGGATGCATACTGTGGAAAGTGTAGAAGATCTTTTTATATACACACAAAGCATAAAAAAAACCTCCTCCCACCCCACTCTCCTGCTGGTAATAGCTTATCTAAAGTGATCACTCTCTTCTCACTACCCACATTAACCACCCTGGGACACGTCTCCCTAATATGCTGGGGAGCTCACCTACACAATAACAAGGTTCAGGACAAATGGCCTTCCACAGAAATGACCTTCCATATCACACTTTTGGGGTTAGGGGCTGTCAGGAGTGCCTGTGGACAAACTCTGCCTTTCATCAAAAACAACACACAAAGGTTATGATGGACTTAATGTGACCTGTATGTTTAGCATAAACTGCCAAGAAGCTGCCAGATCTCCCTTCCTCTGCAAGACAGCATTCAAACTTTGGAATTGATGCACCCATCACAATGTGCTAATCTCAGCTGTCTGTCTACAAGGGATACAGAATGGGATAACCAACAGTCTCAGTTGGAATTTTCTCACAACAATGAGTGCATACTGAATTCACAGGTGCTTCAAGATATAGCCACCCTTTGGGGAAGCATTCACTGGCAGTTGCCCTCATCTTCCCAGCGGACAGGGTCCATTTGTATGTCTTTTCCCAGTTTCCTACCCTATCCAAGATTCTGTTGAAAATTCAACGAAAAAAAGCGAGAGTTATTGTGATTGCCCCTCTTGACTATGACAAGTCTGGCTCCCTTACCTGATGCAGATGGCAATATGCCCTCCTATTCCTCAGACATCAGGCCATTCCTCACCTGCTCTCTCAAAACAATGGGCTGATCCTTCACCCCAACCCATGGGTCCTCTGCCTCCAGGCTTGGATCTTTCTTTGTTCCAAGGCTTAGAAGCAGAATGCTCTGACAAGCTGAAACACATGTTGCAACACAACCACAAGTTGACCACTCCACATACCTATCTACAAAATGAAAACTACTCCAAGTTTGTAACATTCCAAACGGACAGACCCAACCTCATCTTTCCTCCCTCTGATTTTGCGCTACATTTTAAACTCTCACTCAGCTCCCTTAAGGTACATCTCATGGCGAAAATGGCTTCCCACTTGGAGTTTGCTCAACCACTGATGCGTAGACTCTTTAAGGGCATTGGGACTCTCTTCCACCCGCTTCAGCCTGGGAATTTAATCTAGTTCTCAGGGCTTGAACTAGACCTCCCTCTGAGTCCAGGGCAACTTGTTCTCTCTTACACCTGCCCATGATGACAGCATTTCTAATTGCCATCACCTCAGCTAGGCACATAGGAGAAATAGCGTCCCTGATGGCACACCCATCATTCACAGCCTTTGTCTTTAAAAATAAATAAATAAAAAACAACTCTAAGGCCATATCCCAAGTTTCTCCCTACTTTTTTTGCATTTTCCATATGAACCAACAGATCCATCTCCCTGTTTTTTCCCAAAACCACATTGTGACAACTGGGAGACAATTGTGCATATGCTAGATATTAGGAGGACATTAGCATTCTACTTGGTCAAGACTAAGGACTTCAGGAAATCCCCTAAACTCTTCTTTTTGTCCACAGAAAAATCCAAAAGCTCTGTGATATCTCCTCAAAGACTATCCAAATGGGTCTCTAGTTGCATCAATCACTTGCTTCTATCCATACGCACCCCATGAGATCAGTTCCTATCTCAATCGCATTCCATAGGGATACCCCTATCTCCCCAATCTATTGAGCAATGGTTGGGGCCTCTATCCATACATTCGCAAAACATTATGCGATCACTGAAGATTTGGCCGCTGACAACATCTTCGACTCCACAGTACTCTCTGTAGTAAAAGACTCCGCTCCAAAGTCCCAGCCTCCAGTGGTGGGTACTGCTCCGGAGTCACCTAAAGTGGAGAACCCATAGGGACACTACTCGAAGAAGAAGAGGAAGTTACTCACCTTGTGCAGTAATGATGATTCTTCGAGATGTGTGTCCCTGTGGGTGCTTCACAACCCTCCGTCCTCCCCTCTACTTCGGAGTTCTCTACACGGCTCTGTGGTAGAGAAGGTGGGGGGGGTGCAGGGGCACACAGACACCTAAAGTGGAGCACCCATAGGGACACACATCTCAAAGAACCATCGTTACTGCACAAGGTGAGTAACTTCCTCTTCTTGCCTGGACATAGTATCTCAGAACCATTTTACACTGTCGATTTCAAGGCCTTTATGAAACATATATCAGAGACTTTGCAAAAAAGAATCCTGACGATAGGATTGACCCATTACTAAATGGAAATGGGAGAATTATCAATAATAATGCAGAAAAGGCAGAAGTGTTGAATAAATATTTGTTCTGTATTTGGGGGAAAAACAGATGATGTAGTCTCACTGTATGATGGTGATAACATTCTTTGTGTTCCACTAGTATCTCTGAAGGAAGGTAGACATTTTAAAATCAGTAGTTCCAGATAATTTGCAATTAAGAGCTTTAAAAGAGCTGGCGTAGGAGCTTGCAGTGAAACATTAATGTTGGTTTTCAACAAGTCTTGGAGCACTGGTGAAGTTCCAGAAGACTGGAAGAAAACTGACGTTATGCCAGTTTTAAAAAGAGGAAAGTGGGATGACCTGGATAATTATAGATATGTCAGCCTGACATCAATTCTGGGCAAGATAATGGAGTGGCTGTTATGGGATTTGAGTGATAAAGATTTGAATGTAATATTATTAATACCAATTAACAAGGGTTTATGGAAAATAGATCCTGTCAAACTAACTCGATATCTTTTTTGCTGAGATTACAAGTTTGGTTGATAAAGTAGTAGTGTTGACATCATATGCATAGATTCCTGTAAGGGATTTGACTTGGTACCACATGACATTTTGATTAAAAAATTAGTGATATAAAATTAACATGGCACAAATTAAATGAATTAAAAACTGGCTAACTGATAAGTCTCAAAATGTAATTAGAAATGGGGCGCTATCAAGTGGGTGTGTCTCCAAGGGGTCCTGGATCCAAGGGGTGTGTTTCCAAAGGGTCCTGGTCCAAGGGATGGGTTTTTGCCTCTATGTTATGTAATAGTCTTATCAGTGACCTGGAAGAAAACATAAAATCATCATTGATAAAGTTTGCAGATGATACAAAAGTTGAGGAAGTGGTAAATAATGAAGAGGACTGGTTACTGATTCAGAGTGATCTGGATTGCTTGATAAATGGGCTGCAAGCAAACGGTGTTTTAGTAGGTTAAATGTAAATGTATGCATCTAGCAACAAAGAATGTATGCTATATTTACTTATGGAATGGAGGATTCTATCCTAGGAAACAGTGACTCTGAAAAAGATTTGGGGATCATGGTGGATAATCTGAACATGAGCTTCCAATGTGAAGCTGAGGCCAAAAGAACTAATGTGATCCTGGGATACCGAAACAGCAATTTAGAGTAGGAGTAAAAAGGTTACTTTACCTGTGTGATTGGCTCTGGTGTGACTGCTGCTGGAAAACTGTGTGTCCTGTTCCGGTGCCGACAGTTCAAGAAGGGTGTTGATAAATTAGAGAGGGTTCAGAAAAGAGCCATGAAAAAGATTAAGTGGTTAAACATGCCTTATAGTGATAGACTCAAGGATATCAATCTATATAGCTTAAAGAGAAGGTTAGTGTGTAAGTACCCTCATGGGGAACAAATATTTGATGATGGGCCGTGCAGTCTAGAAAAAGTTATAACACAGTCCAATGGCTGGAAGTTGAAGTTAGACAAATTAAGACTGGAAAGAAGGCGTACATTTTTAACAGAGTAATTAACCATTGGAACAGTTTACCAAGGATTGGGGTGGATTCTCTATCAGTGACCATTTTTAATTCAAGAATGGATGTTTTTCTAAAGATATGCTTTAGGAATTATTTTAAGGGAGTTCTATGGCGCATGTTATACAGGAAGTCAGACAACATGGTCAGAAAAGTCCCTTGTGGGCTTGGAATCTATGAATTGGAGGAGATACAGGAACCCAAAGTTTCCTGTTGGACTTTATTCTTACATCTAAGGGCAAAGTCACTTTGCCTATCCATGATACTTTGCTGGCCCTAGCATGTACTGTATGGCGAACTCCAGCTGCTGTACCAGCAATGTCTAAGCAGGATGGCAACAAATACTACGTTCTACCCAGAGTAATTTTTCCTCCCACCGTCACCCATCTCTCTGGTTGTAGAGGCCATTAATGAACAGACAACAGCAGTTCTTCTTCGAGTGCTTGCTCATGCTAGGTATATGCATGCCCACAAGCACAGTTGCTGGAGATTTTCCCTTAGTGGTACCTGAAGGGCTGGCCCTAGTGCCCCTGGAGCCCCATGCTCTTGTGCCAGTATTAGGATGGCTGCCGGTCCTACGTCCTCTCAGTTCCTTCTTATCTCCTGTGATGGTTGCTGAAACGGTCTCTTGCTCTTTCAGGGCTTTTTTGCCCTAGTGGGTCAGACTTTCTCAATTGTATATGGTTTTCTCTTGTTAGCTAATTAAAGTAGTTAGTGTTACAGTGTAGGTAATTGTCCCAGTCTGTGTGGGACTTCGTCCCTGGGACTGGGCATGCCCCGGGGGTCTCTGGGTTTCAAGCCTTGCTCCATCTGCAGCAAACCCAGACCAGTGAGCAACCTGCTTTCAGCTTGTCTGAAGTGCCTCAGGGACGCTCATGTCAAAGACAAGTGCAAGATCTGTAGAGGCATCAGGCCAAAAACTCAGAGAGATAGAGGCATTCTCCTGAAGGCTCTACTAATGGTGGCTCTTAGATAATCTTCAGAGCCATCTTGCTCCAAGTCGGTGCCAAGTACTTAACGATAAGAATGGCCATACTGGGTCAGACCAAAGCTCGGTCAAACCCAGGTCTAACCCTGTTGTCGAGGCTGATTCCCCACTCTGGCACTGGGAGTGCAGAAGGTGGGGTCCCGGAAGGATTTTAAAAATTAATACTGGCCACTCCAGGCTGGTATTAAACTCCCAAGGTCACAGCTTTTTTCTGACCTTGGATGAGTAGATGCTGCCACCACCCAAGTGAACCCCCCTCCCCTTTTGAGAACCCAGGAAGAAACACTTGGGAATTCCTTCCTGTGGGGTACCCTCAAGCCCTTTCACCCCCTTCCCAGGAAGAGCTGAGGGAAAAAAAAAACGGAAATCATCTGTTGCCACCAGCTAATTAAACAACATATGCACAAACCTCTGAGGGACAAAAAATCCAATCCTGTTCTTAAAAAAGGTAAATTTATTTAAAAACAAAAAGAAAGAAAATACATGTGGATCTTAGATGTGGATCCAAAATACATGTGGATGCTAAATCTTAAAAGAAACAATTACAAAAATTAAGCATCAAGATAGCTCTCTTGAGTTTCAGCTTAAAGGTTACAGACAAAACAAAAGCATCTGGGGTTAACACAGAGGAGCCCACAAGCCAATAAGAGGAGTCCACAAGCCAATAAGAAATAAAAGAAATAACCCTAATCCCGTCTTGCTAGACATTCCCTAATTTACTTACATATCTGAGGCTTCAGATATGTAGGTTCTAGGTATGACTTGGTCTGTGATCATACCTGGCTTAAAGCTGCTTACAGCATTGCTGCTCTGTGTTTCCGCTCTCTCCTGGAGAACCACAACACACAGACAAAGGGAAGTTTTTTCCCAACTTAAAGTTCTAGCCCTCCCATTGGCTCTTTTGGTCAGGTGACCACTGCTTTTCCTTTACCTGGGGGACTTTATCCCTTTACAGGTAAAGCAAGCAGAGAACAGCCACCAAGAGGGACTTTATAGCAAACTGGCTAGCTGGGTGTCCATAAAAGGGAGTCCCTTCCCCCCCAGCCGCCCTTTATTTATCACACCTGTCTTCTGCCAGTGCCCAATGCCAGGTGCTTCAGAGGGAATGAACAGAACAGATAAGCAACCGATCCATCCCCCGTTGCCAATTCCCAGCTTCTGGCAAACCTAGTGCAAAGGTCCATCAAGCCCAGTGTCCTGTCCTCTGACAGTGGCCAATGGCAGGTGCCCCAAAGGGAATGAACAGACAGGTTATCAAGTGATCCATGCCCTGTTACCCAATCCCAGCTTCTGGCAAGCAGAGGCTAGGGACAACATTCCTGCCCATTCTGGCTAATAGCCATGGATGGACCTATCTTCCACGCATCTATCTAGCTCCCTTTTGAGCCCCGTTATAGTATTGGCTTTCACAACACCCTCTGGCAAGCAGTTCCAGAGGTTGACAGTGCATTGTGTGAAAAAATACTTTCTTGTGTTTTAAACCTGCTACCTATTAATTTCATGTGGTGACCCCTAGTTCTTGTGTTATGAGGAGGAGTAAATGAAATAACACTTCCTTATTTGCTTTCTCCACACCAGTCATGATTTTATAGACTGCAATCATATCCCCTCTTCATCATCTCTTTTCCAAGCTGAAAAGTGCCAGTCTTATTAATCTCTCCTCATGTGGAAGCTGTTCCATACCCCCAATCATTTTTGTTGCCCTTTTCTGAACTTTTTCCAATTCCAATATATCTTTTTTGAGTTGGGGTGACCATATCTTCATGCAGTATTCAAGATGTGAGCATCTGTGTTCCCTCTAAGCTGCGCGATTGGGTGGCCACCCAGGAGTGATTCAAGTGCCATGCACTTGATTAGCAGAGCTGCACATATCCAACAGCATGGGGGGGGCCTCCCTCCAGCCCGCCGCTTTGTAGCCATGTTGCACCTGCCGCTGCTCCTGGGCAGGGCCAGCTCCAGGCACCAGCTTTCCAAGCAGGTACTTGGGGCGGAATTTAGAATGGGGCGGCCGTCCATGTCCCGGGGCGGCAATTCAGCGGCAGCTCCACCGCTCTTCCCGCTGCAGCGGCTTTCGGCGGCAGCTCTGCCGCTATTGCGGCACCAGCAATTCGGCGGCGACTGCTTGGGACAGCAAAATTGGTAGAGCTGCCCCTGCTCCTGGGACCCTCTTGCTGGCTGTGCAGAGTGGGGGGCGGGAGGGAAGGGGGATGCTGATGTCAGTGTCCCCCTTCCCCCACCCTTGAACCCCATCTGCACAGAACAGGGGAGAGGGGACAGCTTGGCTTAGGACTCTGAGCAGGAGAGAGCTTCTGAGGTCTGAATCAGCCTTCCCTTCCTGGTGAGTGAGTGCCTTAAAGAGACGGTGCAGGGTCTCTGAGACTTCCCCTATGCCGAACACATGCACACACAGTCTCTATGTCTGTCTCACCTCCCAACACATACTTGTACTATTCTTGCAGTTACTTCTTAGTACTTCCTGAAATGCACATATATTCTCTGTAATTTTATTCTTTCAAAGTGTGTTTTAGTTTTTTGACTGGTCTATGCATTTCACAATTTTTATTTTTCTCTTATACTTAAATTTAATTCTTTGAGTAGTGAGTTCTAAAATGTCTAACCTGTCCTGGCTGGAGTAACTATTCCTATGGTAACTTTTTAAAAATATATATTCTATCTAGGTTTTTTGTTTCTAATGGTGGCGCACATCCGCACACACTTTGGTGCACATAACAAAATTTATTTCGCACATGGATAGAAAAAATTAGAGGGAGCATTGGTGGGAGTTTCATGGATTTATATAGAGGCAATATGATATTTTCTGTCTTCTTATCTGTTCCAAAACCTCCTCTAATGACACCTCAATCTGGGACTGTCCTCAGATTTGTCACTTCAGCCTCGGTGCAAAGTGTGCCATCCAGCACCACTCGCTGTCTCTGGCACCGAGGAGGCAGTACAAGGAACAGTGTGCAGAGAGAGGTCTTGCCAGCAACGAAAAGAGACTCAAGGGGAGCAGGTGATGTGTTGAGACCCATGCTGGGCCACTTGTCCTCCCCAGAGCCACGGTCGGCTCCGCCAAGGGCACCAAACTGTATTTGGGGCCCACCTCCAATTCCTGGGAGTGGTCACGGTCCCTCGTCCCTGTGGGCCCCTTCGACACAGGAGGCCTCCAAGGCAGCAAAGGACTTATTGTCCTTCCCAGTGCCACACGCTGTCCATGATCCTATCCCAGCAGGGGATAGGGGGCTCAGATTGGACAATTCGGTAGCAGCATCCTCCAGGGAGAAACACTGGATTGTCCTACCACAACAGTCACCGGTCTGGCATTGGTCTCCAGCTGCCGGCACAGCTTGGTCCTAGCGTGAAGAGTCTTCACTGGACTCAGAGGTGGAGTCAATAGTGCCACAGAAGAAGCACTGGGTACCGGCCTCCGCACTGGAATTCGGAGCTGGCTCCGCAGCCTCAGCTTGGCCACTGGCCTGGCCTATACAGTGGCAATATTAGAACCCTGGGTGTTGTCAACGGTACCGGAACTGTCGTTGCACCGATCTTATTTGGTGGCATCAGAGAGGCAGACTGCAACACTTTCCCACCCAGCATGGGAACCCAGTTACAGTACTGACCTACAGATACAACTAAGGGAAAAATCTCCAGCAGCTGTGCACGGGGGAATGCGCACACCGAGATGAGCAACACATCTTGAAGAACAACATTTATAGAAGGTTAGTAACCGTTTTTTCTGCTCCGCACCATCCAACAGGAAACGAGAAAGACTGGACCTTCTAGGCCACAAGAGCTACTCCTTGGCCTTGTTGCAGTTCAGAGAACCTAATTACCAAGCCCTCATGGCAAAATACAATTTTACAAACTATTCCAAGTTTTCCTCTTTTATTGAAAACCTGCCACAGGATCAAAAGGATCTGTTTCAAGCTCTCCTAACAAAAGGCCAGACAATCACCAAGGCATTTCTCTGGGCTTCAGTGGATGCCACCAACACAGCTGCACATTCTGTGGCTACGGCAGTTGTCATGCACTGAGCACACAACACTGTTGAGGACCTTCCAGTCCGGGGGCCCCAGCAGCAGTACAGTCCTAATTTTTTTTGAAGTACCGGTACCCTGCCCCTGTTGGAGTGACTTCACACCTATGGTGCATGCAAGGAGGATGCACTTTTGTTTCTCTATAAGTGTCAGAATGGCATTCCCAGTGTGTTCTGGCTCTGCTACAGTACTGGCCTCAATGTTCAGTGATGGCACGGATGGGTCCCTTCATTCTCCTAAAAACTCTCAGGCAACACTACAACCTCTGGGTATCTATACATATCCGGCAAAGAGAAAGTACAGTATATTGCAGATGGCTCAATGGTCTCACCCAGTCTACTATCATCCCATGGGAAAGACTTAGCCCCCCAGGAAGAAGCCCAGGTTTACTAGGAATGGACCATCCTCTACAGTGGCCACCTAGTCGGTGACATACTCAAAATGATGATTTTGACCCATTAGTTGAGGGTCACAGACTTTCCAATTCCAGATCCTACACATTATCTTCCCCCGTCCCTCTTCACCCTCATGGGGATAGTCTCTCCCATTACCTACCTTCCTGGGAGCTCATCACCTTAGACAGGTGGATCTGGAGGTGATTTCTATAGGTTACTCCATCCACTTCACCACCTTTCCACTCCCCTACTCGTCCTCCCCATCCCTCTTCAGGGACCCTTCTCATGGGAGTCTTTTGAGGCAGGAGGTACACTCCCTCCTAAGACTGGGGGTATCAAACCTGTTCTACCAGGGTTTGTCATAAAAGGATTCTATTTCTGGTACTTCCCAGAAAAAAGAGGAGACGGAGACCAATTCTGGGCCTCAGGACTTTGAACATATTTGTCTAGTCACCTCGCAGCTATAATTCCCTCTCTGCGCCTGAGAGATTGGTTTGACTTCCTTGACATCTGAGACGCTCATTTCCATAGCTCCATGCATGCTTCACACAGGCATTTCCTACATTTTGTGATGGGCAGAGAACGCTACCAGTATCGCATCCTACCTTACAGCCTCTCCAGAGCCCCAGGAGTCTTCACCAAAGTTCTCTCAGCTGCTGCAGCCCATCTTTGCCAGGTGGGAATAATGGTTTATTCCTCGCTGGATGATTGGCTCCTGAAAGGTCGCTCATTTCTCGAGGCACAGACAACAGCCAGCCTGGCTCTATCCTTGTTCCACTCATTGGGCCTCAGTCTCTCTCTCAGAAAAGTCTTCTCTCACCCACTTAACAAATAGACTTCCATCAGATCCACTCGGACTCCACCACCACCAGAGCATACGTGCTCCAGGACAGATTTGTCACTATGTCCTCCCTTGACTCAAAAATACATCAGAGTCCACAAACCACAGCAAAAGCTTGCCTGCAACTTCGGGGCCATCTGACAACTGTATACGTTTGTGGCAGCCTTAGCAAGACTGCAGTATTGGCGTTTTCAAGTCTGGCTGAGAATTGTCTACATCCCCATCAAGCACAGTTTATCCAAGTGGGTATCTGTATCTTGGACTGTCCTCGATTCTCTAAATTGGTGGAAGATTGACAAAAGGTGCGCATGGGAGTTCTGTTCTTGCAGCCTCCTCCCACAAGGATCATCACTATAGAGTCCGCCCTGATAGGCTGAGGTACATGTTTCCAAAACCTCACAGCTCAAGGGAAGTGGACCTCGTAGGAGGTGATCTTCCATATCAATATATTAGAACTCAGAGCGGTGTGTTAGATGCTTGCCAGCACTTTTATTATATCTGTCCTCAAGGAGGAGCAAAGTCCCAGTTTTTATGCACCAAATCTGTAAAACTGTAGAACCAGTGCATCTTACATGGCATACAGATCTCAGCAGTGTATCTACCAGGAATACAGAACATAGTGGCCGACTCCCACAGCAGGCATTTCAGCATTGACCACAAGTTGGAGCTGAACAACGAGATGCAGGAGATGTCTTACCTGGGGTCATCCATAGATAGATCTCTTCGCAACACCATTCAATGTGAACTGCAGATGATTCTGCTGGAGCCATGACCACAGCTTGACAGGAGATACTCTAGATATTGGCCTCTTGTATTGATATAACATTTATTCCTTGACTTACTCACTGCCTAAGGTCCTGACCAGATTGAAACAAGAAAGATTAGTAGCCATCCTCATAGCACCATCATGGCCAAGACAGGTGTGAACAGATTCCCAGAACAGATTCATGTGTGTCTCACTTCTCCACCTTCCCCTGATAGTGAATGTCTTCACTTGGAAGTCAGGATCCATCACCCACGCAAACCTCTCAGTACTTCACCTCAAGTTGTGGCTACTAAATGGCTCTCTGGTATAGAACAAGACTGTTTTCTAGAGGTATAAACAGTACTGCTTCATAGTAGGAAACCCACAGCAAGGAAAACTTACTTGCAGAAGGGTAAACACTTCTGGCCTTAGTGCAATCACTGATCTATACTGCCTCTTAAGTCTTGTATAATGCGCATTCTGGATTACGTGCTCAATTTGAAAATCACAGGCTTAGTGGTGAGTTCCATTAAATTTCATGACATCGCAGCTTCTCTCTCTCTCACTCTCACACACCATTTCAGGGGTTTTCAGACTTCACCCATTCTTCTAAAGCAGCAATAGGTTAAAGTCCACTGTGGACCTTTTAGTGCATGGTAGCAGGATCCACATGGCCAATTAGTGCATAGCAGTGTAATGCACTGTAGATTTATACCCCGGCTTGTCATGTACTAAGTCTCCTTGTGAACAAGAATCCTCTGTGACAGTCTCTTTAAAGGAGCAAAATTATGGATCAGTAATTTTCCCTTCTTTAAAAATAAGATTCCCACTTTTGAAGGCTGAGTAGCTCAGGGGATGTCTCAAAATGCTAAACACTGCTTGCTGCAGTCGACACTGCAAGAATGAAATTATTGCACAAAATTAAGTAATATTAAAATTTATTCTGCATGTATCTGGTAGCAATTCCATAATTAGTTATGTTTTTAGAACAGGCTTAAAATGTGGCATAAATTCCTTCCTCGCCCTGTCCCCCATCTGAAAAAAATAGGTGGCTTGTTGGGTTGAAATGTCACACCAGGTTATTTTGTAAGATCCCTTGAATTTTCTATATAATTTTTGTATGGTTTCTCTTTAGTTGGAAAAGTTTGAAATTTCTGGCTCTGGTTCATATTTTTCCTTGGCAATACAATAATTCTCTTAAATATTGTTTATCTACACAAAATTTGATAGAAAGGTATATCCTTAGTATATCTGGTGCAACGGTATGGTTTTAATTGTATTTCATGTTGTTTTTGGCAGTTCGTCACAGGCAAAAGTTTACTCTTGGTGAGATATTCTGTGTTGTGAATGGAAACACTGATGTCCATTCTCATAAACTCTGTGCTGTTCATGTGCAAAAAAGTCTTTTATTTGCAGCTACTGGCACATAAGCCACGTAAGTGCTGCAGCTCATAGTATCTGTGTTAGCAGCTGCACTTCCATTCACCCCACTGGGCTGTCCACGCATCCCGAAGTGCCAACATTAAATCATTAAAAAATACCTGGGAAATTAATATACAAAAAACATAGTTGTGAAGTAATTAGGATTGTTGCAAACATAATTGTAAATGACTCACAAAAGCAAGGTTAGTTAAAGTTAAGACACGTAAATAATATCCTCTACTCTTTCATTCACACACATCCTGTTGTTATCATACACTACGGACAACATACCACAACCTTAACTATGTCCCCCCTCCGCCAATGTGGAATGCCATCCATCCATTACCATCATCACCCCCCCATGCACTACTGCATCAAACTTCCACAACCATTAGGCTTAGGCTAGTTAAGTAAAGAAAGGGTTAAGGGGTCAGAGTTAAGGTTGTAGTGCATGAGCTATGTTGTATAAAGGCTTTGGGAATGGCAAGGTATGTTGTTTTCTATGTGGAAACATCATTAGACCAAGGTGATGCTAATACTTTGCCAGTGGGTTTCACAGCTTTTTGTAAGACAGCAAAGGAATGTAGACATTCAGAAATAATGGGGTCAATTCCAGGTTCTTTAGGAGAGTGTGATCTAGGTATTACAGACCATTTTGTCCCCCCAGCCTCTCCCTGTCCCCTTCTGCTCTTATCCACCTCACCTCCTGCCAGCTCTTGCTCGTCTCGCACCCCCCCTTCCCTGTCTTCTACCCCCTTTGTTCCTGACCATGACATGCTTCCCCCCACAGGCTCCTTATCCCTCATACCCCAGCCCTGCAACTCTTCCTCTCTTTCTCCCTGCCCCTATTTTCACCCTCTGAATTTGAGTCAGGTTGCTTCCCCCCTCCTCCATACTGCTTAAATGTCATAAAGGGAAGACTGAGCACACAGGAGAGACAGCCACCCTTCTCTCAATCCAGGTGCCTGGTGCCACAGCAGAGAGGAGCCTCAGTTGCTGAAAAAATTCACTTGGGGAGGACAACCAGTATTGAAAATTACACCCCAATTTGTTTGTTGTCAGCACAGGTTAAAAACAACTGAAAACAGGTTATAAAGTGGAACGTGGTGGGCAGCCTGAACTATAGACAATGGTACCTGTGCCACTGTAATTATTGAGGTGCTGGTCACAACTCCCTAATTTAGGTTGTGTTGAATTGTCTTAACTCAAGTATTCAGTCTCTTTCATAAAGAATGAAGTGAAACTTCCCAAATTTATGCCACATAATCTGTGAATAAAGTTTGAATGTTCTGATGATATTCAAATTAACCTGTTAAATCTGAATTAAGATCAATTAAAATGTACTCATTAATAAATTAGTCCCTTGTGTGTCAGTCTGATAAGCATTTTAAAAAAAACTTTAAAAAAAGGTTTGGACTGTTTGAAAACAAAAACTCCATAGTGCCCCACTGAACTTAATACTCACTCTTAGGTATAGGTCACTTTTCAAATTTTAAACTTGTTTTTCTAAAACGTTATTTACCTGGTTACTTCATAACAAAACTTTTGTCAGCAGAGGCTGGTGAAAAGAATATTCTTCAGAGGAATTTCCCTTTTTCAAAATAGCTACCACCTCAAATAAACCACTTCTTGGCAGCCTGTAGGTGGAAGTGCAGGCTGTCCTTAGAAAACATGGCCACTACCTTCTACTGTTGCCCACTGGTCTACAGCCAGGCTGCCCTTAGTTAGCCATTTATAGCAAAAATGCTTTGTTAAAATTTGCTTTCCACAAACTTGTCGGTAAACCGCATCATTGAAATGTCATGGAAAGTGAACATGATTACAGATTAAGTGAATTCATTCATCCATTGAATATTTTTTACATTTATTCATGCTGCTCTAGAGCTTCATTTCCTCGTTATGATACCAAACATCCATAATTAATGGTTTTGGGAGGGTGTAGTTAGCTAGGATCTTTGTGGGGGCAGAGTTAGGGTTATGCTGTCTTACTTTTGGTAGTATAGTATTTGTGGTGGTGACAAGTTGCATGCCTTTGGAAGAGTAGATCTTACATATTGTTCATTTCATTGGGTTTTTTGGTTTTGTCATGTACGTTATATGTGCAGCAACTTTAACTGTTGTTCAATTTTTGGTGTATGAAATTTATTGTGTGTGTAAATGAAGGAGAAAATGGATCCAAAAGGCAAAAAGAGGGCCTGTGTTTTAATCGGGATCACCCTGTGGGAGTCCAGTTTTCTTAATCTCCTTAGAGCATTCAGGACTGCACCTACACTCAGGTTATCAGTATGTAGTTGCTGCACTTTGAGACACCAAGTCATTCGGGGAGATTTTCATGACCCAGGGTAGACGCATTAGTAATCAGTACAACTCTTTGCTACTGTAGAACCTCAGAGTTACTAACACCTCCAGAATGGAGGTTGATTGTAACTCTGAAACGTCTGTAACTCTGAACAAAACATTATGGTTGTTCTTTCAAAAGTTTACAATTGAACACTGACTTAATACAGCTTTGAAACTTTACTATGCAGAAGAAAAATGCTGCTTTTAGCCATCTTAATTTAAATGAAACAAGCACAGAAACAGTTTCCTTAACTTGTCAAACCTTTTTTTATAACTTTCACTTTATTTTTTAGTAGTTTATGTTTAACACAGCACTGTACTATACTTGCTTCTGTATGTGTGTCTGCTGCTGCCTGATTGCGTGCTTCCTGTTCTGAATGAGGTGTGTGGTTGATTGGTCAGTTTGTAACTTTGGTGTTCTGAACTCTGAGGTTCTACTGTAATTAATTAGAAAGGCCAATCCTGGTTTGGTAGTTTCTCTCATCTGAAAAAGCTCTGGTGTTGTTAACCGTTGTGAGGTGACGAGCCCTATGTGCATAGCTTCCACTGAGTCTTGTGCTAGCACTGCTAACACCGTTGCTGTGATGTCAGTGGCCTAAACCTTGTTCAGATTAATGTGTAACTTTTCCTTTATAACCACTGAGTCCACATTGGCATTCCTGTTTTGCAGAAAACTGAATTTCTGTACCTGTAAATTTCTGCTAATTAGAGAAGACCATTTTGAGCACAGGTTGATGCATTTCTTGCTACCAAATATTCAACTGTTCTGTTAATCCCATTGAGTTCTGTTATTTAAAGTTAAATAGTTTTTATGTACAGTACTTTTACTCATTACAGTTGATATTTGAAAATTTTATGGTGGTCTGGGGACTACTCAGCTGGAGAGTTTCCTATTACAGCATCTCCACTCTTACGGAGAAAAGCTTCAGGATTATTGTTCTGTTTGCTACCCATCAGAGCCAAAAGGAAACATTAGTCAGTCCCGAATGTTTTATCGGGCAGGGAAGTTCCTCTTTCCGAATGGGAATGTAAACTGCTGTGGCCTTGGCACAAAATTTTCAGGTTTATCTTTGCACTGAAGTAAATTCTTAGTTTTCCTGTTGACAAGTACATCTTTCATTGCCAGTAGTTTTTAAAGCTTGTGCATTTGATACGATCCTATTAAATTCTGCTTTTTATTTTACAGATATTTACAGTTAAGTTTTTTCTTGTACAGAGAAGATATCAATGCTTTCTTTTAACTCTCTTTTTTCCAACTAGGATAATTTACCTTTGTTTATGAAAGAACATAATACTCTCGTCTGATTTTGTTTATAATGCACAATGTAAATAATTTCAAACTATTTCCATGTAAACATCAATTCCCAAATACTTATAACTTTGGAGCCACTGGTGTAAATTTTATATTGATACAAATTTTATTTAAATGAGAAGAGGAGATATTTTCTGCTGTCTAAATTGGAGAAGGTAAACTGTACACTTCTAAACATCTGGTGTCAGATTAAGAATTGTGTGTATCTTCTTACCTATATTAACATCTTAGATTATTAAAAATGGCAGTTTAAACATCTAGTTTACTTTTCAGCAGTAACACACTAATGTTTGAGATTTTTTTTGTGCTTTAACAATATTTTCTTCAACCCAAACAGGTATTTAGATGTGTCTTTTTCCAAGTATACACGTTTATTCATTGTTTATTTTTTGCCTGTCACTCATCTTGGACAATGAAAAGGGATTAATCAGTTGCACTTCTTTTGTTTGTAGTCAATTTCCCGTACTGGTTCTCATCCACTGACAAAGTGTAGCAATTTTGGGGTTAAAAAGGGTACATTTAAACCCAAACAAACTGTTTTCATTTTAAAACCTATATTTCTAGCTGTTGGGTTGGGTTTTTTGAAAAAACCTACATTTTGTGACTAAACCACATGACTGTATTCCTTTAGCTTGTGTTAAATATCCGTGGCTCTCTGCGTATGTCCATAGGATCATACGCATTTTTATTTAGTAAAATATTAACATCCCAGGACACTCAAAGGTTAATGGACTGTTGTTCAGCTTCCATTAGTGTTTCTTAAAATATCTTTTCTGGGTGGTGAATGTTTCTTTGTCTCCCTCTATCAGCCTGTCTCTATTTGTCTTTTTGAATTGCTGATTTTCCACAACTCTCACTCATCAAACACACTGGAATCAATTGATCAAGTTTCTGCAGACATTTCACATTTCTGCTCTGTTTGTTTGTATATTTATTTATTTATTTATTTATTTAAAAGTACTGTAGAAAACCATATAAGACACTGAAAGCGAATGTATTTATTCAAGCTAAACAAGGTAAAAATAATATGTATTACAATATCTTTCTGAATCATTTTTCATTATTTTACCCCAATCAAAAGTCTGTCTACTTTATCACGTATTTTTAGGGCTGCCATCACAATAGTCTGTAAGTGCTGAAAATGTTGAACCAGAGGCATGGTTTTAGTTTCTTGTTTTGCAGCAGTGGATTTAATATCGTTATATGGTAGCTTTTATGTTTCTGATTTCTAGTTATTTTAATGCCCTTTTCACATAGAGGGTAACTGGATTGTTCTATTAGTGGTTTCCGACAAATAGAAATGATTTGATATGCTAAGCTGTTTCTGACAGAAGATATAAAGTTTTGACAAACATGCATGGCACAGCAAGTGTCCAATTCAAAAGAGCAAAATAAATGCAAACCACCATTATGGGGAACACAAACAGCCTGAAAGCAAGTTATCAGTAAGCAAATAATTGTTGAACTGTTATGAATGGAATAGGACGTTGAAATAGGGCATGATTGGCTGATGTTACATATGTCCTTGATTACCTTCCTTGTGCTTTTATCCTAATAAGTGACATTCTTTGTATTCCCTTGGATGGCTAGACAATCTGACACTGAAGAAGAATAAATATTGCATGTGGTACACATTAAGCTGTCATCTAAGACAGCATTTATAAAAAGTAACTGGAGAAATTCATAAGAAATTCTGCAGTGCTACAGTTTCCTGGCTCCAGTCATAATTGTCAAAGTTCTTGACATATTCAGGTCTTTTGAAATGATTTAGGTTTACAGTTGCTTGGTGAATGAATAATTATTATGGATTCATTTTCTCAGATAATTCAGACTGTTAATGTTAGTTACCTAAATGTTGTATTTTATTTGTACATGGCTTTTAACGAAGGGATACCTAGTGGTAACATGAACATGTCTGGTGCAGTTGCAGTAGAGGAAACCAGTAGATGCATGTACGCAGAAGAAATGTGGATAATATTAGAAGCTCTTTCAAATACGTTTCTTTAACTAATATTTTATGGGAAAACTGCTTACAAGTCTGCAGCGTTTGTATCAACCTAGTTTGTAAATGGACCTACATGTAAAAAAAAATCAAATTGTTTTATTTCTCTCCATCAAGAACCCATGAAAACCTAAAAGCAAGATTTATTATTTCTAAAATTGCAATGGAAAAAACATGTGTTTGAACTACCTAGATTGATGACTTAATGTTTGATCACTCAAGACTTTATTTTTATTTTTAATCTTGAGGGGGCAGTATATTTAGTTGTATTCTTTGTAGCCGTGATTCTCTGAATGTCTTTTGATGTGCTTAGCCCACTGACCCAACCAATGGAAAAAGGGTTCCCACAGACCATGTCTTACGTGATATATAAGCATGTACAAATGTAATGACTTGATCCTAATTGGGGCCTGTAGGTACTGCTGTACTATAAATATTTATAAAAATTATTGTAGCCCTATCCTTGAGCTTGTCCGTGTTTCACTGTCAGTGTTTATTGTATCCATGACATAACCTGACTTTGCTATAGCAAGGATTAGGGTCACCAGCTTTCATCCATTTGTAGGTCTGTGGCCCTGCCATTGTTACGAAGAAGTCTTAAATGAAGTAATTAGTTTGAATTATTTTACGATCTAGTTAAGAATACCCTATGAGAAAAGTAGCATGCTGCATCATCTGACGTAATTGAAGACTAGCCTTGTTTTATGGCAGACCTGTTTTGGTAATGTCACCCAAAAAACTGTACAGAAGAACTTCCAATGAAAAGAGACCTATTGGCTTTTTCATACAATTTGCATTTAATGTTAATGAAAAGCTGAGACATAATTCTTAGCAATGTGTTTACTTCGAAAATGTGCAGGCTTGGAAATAGATAAATCTAAAACACCTATTTGAAGAAACTTTTCTCCAAGTATAACACCACTCAAATGTTACCTATAACTGTTAACTCTGTAGACCACTGCAGAGCACAAAATATTTGCCCAACTGGTAAATTGAACTGTAAGTCCCACTGTGGGAAATTGCTTTGCTGTGCTCCCAACAGCAGTTATCTTAGTAATTGTACCTGAATTCTCTTGTGTCTAATAGACTGTTGATGTCCTTTTTACTGTGGTAGAATTATTTTACCTTAATATTATTAATTGCAAAACTAAGATATGATGTATTATAGAGTAATTTAAAATATATTATCAGCATGATTTTTGATTGGTGTTCTGGGTAAACAATCTTTTTGTTCCAGTTGAGCGTGCACATACCGAGCATTTCACATTCTAAACTGGAGCTCACAACAAGGGGCTTATCAGAGCAAATTGTCTAGTCCATCCCCTTCCTCACTCAAAACCTAATGACCCTTTATCATCATGGTTTAGATTGCTGGACACAGATGTGAGAAAATACAAGTAATCTACAGGTAACGACAGTAGCTGCACTGATGTTCTCAGAGAACTGACTGCTGGGAAGATAAAAAGCTTCCCACAGAGTCTGTGACTTTCCAGCAGCAAAGCACATCATGAGCTCATACATGAAGTTTTATTTGCTGAAGATTTACAATAAGATGCATTAGGACATTCAGCAGGGACCCTTTTTAGAAGAGCACAAGAATTCTGTTAGGTTATTAGCTGTTGCACTAGTGCATGGCATCACACTAGAACAAGAAAGGCCAACAATGCTAACAGTGTCTGTTAAGAACATCAAGGACTATAATGTGACATTAATATTGAAATGATTAATTTCTTGATTCTAGATGGTTTAATTTAGTTTGTGCACATTTTCTTGTTGTAGAAGGTGTTCAGACTGAAGTACTGTACTAAAAGCAGCCTTGTTAAGCATTATTTATACTTGAAAGTAATTCCCAAAAATTTAACAGTAAATTATATTTGAAAGGTCTTGTTTATTATGACCAGGTACTATGCTTGTCTTAGCATTCTTTATTGTGATCAGGAATAAACACACAAATCATTTATATGCAATTGAATAATTCACCTGAGGGAAAAGAAATAGTCCTTGGATAAAGTTCCTGCACCTGTAGCTTAGATAAAAAGTTAATGGTTTCCTTTACTATTTAAAAGATTATAGTTTCAGTCAGGTTGAAGGAGCAGCTAAAATACAGGAAGTGATATTTATTTACCTTTTTCATTTGTACCCAATAAGCTGGAAGTTTGTCTATTACTGTAAATGGAAATGTAGATTTTAATCCTTTTCTAAACTAATTTAAGTGTTACCGCATCTTCTTGTCTAGCAAGATGAGCACGTAACCTAAAACCTTCCTATAAATTAGTATATTTGGTTCTTATGGTGGGAGGATGAGAGAGCGGGAAGCTATGTGGCCCCAACGAGCTGTGTTTTTCTTGCTTTGAGGCATATACATTGCAAGAGTAAATATCTGTAGAAGTAATTGTTGAATAGCATTTGTTGTTTAAGCAGGTGGCAAGCATTTAATTACAATAATGGAATGCTTTATAGAAAATATTGATTCGATCAGAAAATTGATGCTAACAAGACATAACTATTCTGCTGATTAAATCCACTCCCCTCTACTAGGCTCCTATATGCCTTTGCAGCTTGTCAGGCTGCTGTATCAAGAGTCACAGTTTATTCAACGAGAGAGTGGGGATTGGCTGCAAGGCTGTGGGAATCAAAGCAGACCAGTGACATCTGCCTACAGCAGCTTTGATTTTGTGTGTTACCATTGATTGACCACTAGAGAAAATTACAAGATACTGAATGCCATACAGCTGCATACTATTTTCCACTTTAAACCCTATCACTCTCATGTACTAGTCCCCCATTTCTACCTTTCTTATGCCCTTTTCTACAGCTTATGTGGACATAATTGGTAAAAACCATAATCTCATATTACAATGATCAGTATAGCACAATTGCACACTGAAGAAATGATTTTGAAGCATGATCACGTAGAATTAGTTCCTGATTTCGATTTCCTAATATAGATCTGAAGCAGGAAGGTTTTTTCCACTTAGTGGCAACATGTTTAAATAAAAGTGACAAAACTGAAAATTCCAAAGATACTCTCTTGTCCTTGTTTCTTTGGTGGGGGAGAGCAAAGGAGCATACATAATATAAGACTTGGTTTTGCATTTTTGTTCCTGTATCACCAGGTTAAGTATAAGAAAATTCACCTGCAAGTTGCAGAAAATGGTTAATAGCTTGGGTTTTTTTGTTTTTGTTTTTTCATGGAATATAGTAGTTTATATTCTGTAGTGGTTTGAAATTCTCAACAGCCGCCAATATAGTGAAAATTAAAAAAAAAAAAAAAAACAAAAAAACCTTGTCTGTTACAAAGTTTTGTTTGAGCTTTTTAAACTGAGTGATTAGCAGAAATAATGACCCTGTCAGCCTTAATCACATTAAAATGTGGTTAACATCATTTAATTTTTTCCACTTAATATGCAAAAATTTCCAGTAGATTTGCAGTGAAGGCCATTGAAATTCCATTAGAACAAGAATAAAAATTTCAGGCATCATTTATTCAGAGAAGGAATAAAGGTCTCGATTGAAAACTGCTGAATCTTTCTATTAGAGAAACTATGAATCATTATATTGAACTGTACCTTCAGTTTCTATAGTACTGAATTTGACTTACTTTCAAATGGATGAAAAGCTTTTGTAATGTAGTGCTTTGTGAAAGTGACAAATAAAATTTAGTAAAAATTTTGTAAACACTTTACCTAAAGGTTTAGTCCACAGTATTTTGTAAGTACTGCAGCTAGTGAAATTTTCATTAATACAGAGTTTAAACTTGTTTTAATTAAACATTTAGAAACGTTGCATGTTTACAGATGAATAAAATAAAAAAGCCTGTTTAAGTGCTATATAATTCAAAAACCTATTTCCTGTGTCACAGTAACATTCTGCAATAAACTAATAAAGCAAGGAATGTTCAGATAAGGTCCAGACATTACTTTAAGTTGTCTCCTCTCCCTGCAGTTTCACTCAGGTGTTGCTCGAATATGAAATATTGAAGATCTAGTATACTGATAAGGAGACACATTGAAGGGCAAAGTTTCAGCTGTACCTTAATTTTTCTGTCTGCTTTCAGTTTAACTACAACTGAATAAAACACATTTAAAATTAAGTTCTTCTAAGCAGGTTGAATGTAATGAATGAAGGAACTAGTAAAGCAGATGTATTTGTGTGATCTCTCTGCTTTTGTAGACTTCACTGCATTATATGGAATGGTTTTTATACTGATTATTGTATGTACCTGATAAGCAGGAATGTCTTTCTAGAGCCATTTTGGTATCTCAAGTAATTAAATAATCATACAGTGGATTGTTGGAGTTTTTTAGTTTGTATTTTGTTCCTGAGCCATTTCAGACTATTACGTAATTATCCTGTGATCTTCATGGTAAAAATCCTGGTTAAAATTAATAAAGAAAATATACTGCATATGTGCATGACATAATTTTTAAACTTCAGCATTTTGTTGACTTGTGTGTATGTTTTTGAAATACAAGGGAAAAAACCTCATAGTGGAGTAGTCTCTTGCTAAATTTATTTTTTGTATTCATTGTTTTTCCAGGGGATGGGACTTGGCTATTTTATTCCTTAAGGCACCAATTATCAAGATCCTTAAGCACATGCCTAACTTTAAGCATGTGAATATTCCCACTTAACTCATTGGACTGAGCTCTAATTTATTACTGCCACCATATTTGGTCCCCATGTCAACCCTCTCTCCAGTTAAGGATGATTGGATGCAGCTCTTAAGAGCCTTTTTAATTCTGCTCTGTCCACTGCTCAGGGGGAGGGGGTTTTCTGGCCATTCAAGCAAAAGACAGAAATATGGGACTTAAACCCCACTTCATACATAGTAGTGCTGTGCGTTACTGTTGTTCACTTGGGCGAGTTAATTCATATACTTAAAAGAAATAGGAGAAAAGATACAACAAGAAAAAGTCTTAAACAATAAACTTCATGTATTAATGCTAAAGCAACTGAAACACTATTTAAGTTGGAGTGGCAGAGGACAGGAGAAAACCTGTGCTTATGGATTGACCTGTTTCTGACTCTGGTATTCAGCCTGGTACCAGACATCAAGAGCCAGCTCAACAGGACCCTGCAGATCAAGAAGTGGAGGAAGACCATCCACAGCTAGAGCTGGCTTCCTCCCCTGAGGAGGCTGTCTCAGGATGGGGCTTGTTTACTCCCCCAGGTGACTATAAGGCCACCAAGAATTGTTAGGGTTTCCATAAGTCTGGGCATACAGGTGGAGTAAGTAAAAGAATCCTTTCACTGCCTGGTCAGTATTTTCGCTACTGATGGGCCTTGCAGTGTTGTACTGCCTCAATGAGGCCATTGTCAACCTAGTTAAGGGACTGTGGCAAATCCCTTTCCCCACTTCCAAAAGGGTCGAGCACAAGTATTGTGTACATGCCCAAGGTTGAGTTCCTTTACTTCCATCCCCACTAGGGTCCCTGGTAGCATTGGCTGCCAGTGAGGGAAAGGCTAGGACATCAGGGATGCAGCCCTAAAATCGAATGACTCAAAGTTAGACCTGTTTGGTAGGAAAGTTTATACTACCAGGAGTTGCAGCTCAGGACTGCAGACTAGCATGCACTTTTGTGCAAGTATGACTTTAACATATGGGACTTCATGCTAAAATTTAGAGATGCTCCCAGAAGATGCTAGGCAGGAGTTCTCCTTGCTAGTGGATGAGGGAAAATCAGTGGCTAAGGCCTCACTGCAAGCTGCTCTGGATGTGGCCGACTCACCTGCCAGGTCCCTGGCTTTGGGCAGTGGCCATGTATAGGAGTTCCTGGCTGCTATCCTTGGGGCTCCCACAGGAGATGCAGCATTTACCCTGTGCAAGACCTGCCCTTTAAGGGATCCTCACTCTTTTCAGAGCAGACTGACGCTAAGTTCCATGGGTTAAAAGTAGGGCTGTCGATTAATCGCCATTAACTCACGCGATTAACTCAAAAAAATTAATCGTGATTTAAAAAATCGTGATTAATCATCCTGTTAAACGATAGAATACTAACTAAAATGTATTAAATATTTTGGGTGTTTTTCTACATTTTGATATATATTGTATTGTAAGTGAAATAAAAGTGTATATTCTTGATTACAAATATTTGCACTGTGAAAGATAAAAGAAATAGTATTTTTAATTTACCTCATACAATGCAATCTGTGTTGTGAAAATGCAACTTACAAATGTAGACTTTTTTGCTACATAATTGCACTCAAAAACAAAACAATGTAAAACTTCAGAGCCTACAAGTCTGCTCAGTCCTACTTCTTGTTCAGCCAATCGCTAAGACAAACAAGTTTGTTTACATTTACAGAGGATGCTGCAGCCCTCTTCTTCTTTACAATGTCACCAAAAAGTGAGAACAGGTATTTGCATGGCACTTTTGTAGCCGGCACTGCAAAGTATTTACCTGCCAAATATGCTAAATATTTGTATGCCCCTTCATGTTTCGGCCACCATTCAAGAGGACATGCTTCCATGCTAATGATGCTTGTTAAAAGAATAATGTGTTAATTAAATTTGTGACTCAGTTCTCCTTGGGGGAGAATTTTGTCCCCTGCTCTGTTTTGCCTGCATTCTGCCATATATTTCATGTTATAGCAGTTTTGAATGATGACCCAGCACATGTTCGTTTTAAGAACACTTTCACTGCAGATTTGACAGTACGCAAAGAAGGTACCAGTGTGAGATTTCGAAAGATAGCTACAGCACTTGACCCAAGGTTTAAGAATCTGAAGTGCCTTCCAAAATCTGAGCGGGACGAGGTGTGGAGGATGCTTTCAAAAGTCTTAAAAGAGCAACACTCCGATGAGGAAATTACAGAACCTGAACCACCAGAAAAGAAAATAAACCTTCTGCTGGTGGCATCTGTCTCAGATAATGAAAATGACTATGCATCGGTCTGCACGGCTTTGGATTGTTATCAGTCAGAACCCGTCATCAGCATGGACGTATGTCCGCTGGAATGGTGGTTGAAGCATGAAGGGACATATGAATCTTCAGCGCATCTGGCACGTAAATATCTTGCGACATTGGTTACCACAGTTCCATGAGCACTCCTGTTCTCATTTTCAGGTGACGTTGTAAACAAGAAGATGGCAGCATTATCTCCTGCAAATGTAAACAAACTTGTTTGTCTGAGTGACTGGCTGAACAAGAAGTAAGACTGAGTGGACTTGCAGGCTCTAAAGTTTTACATTGTTTTATTTTTTAATGCAGTTATTTTCTGTACATAATTCTACGTTTGTAAGTTCAACTTTCATGATAAAGAGATTGCACTACTGTACTTGTTTTAGGTGAATTGAAAAATACTATTTCTTTATTTTTATTTTTGATTACAAGTATTTCCACTGTAAAAAAACAAAAGTGAGCACTATACACTTTGTATTCTGTGTTGTATTGAAATCAGTATATTTGAAAATGTACAAAACATCCAAAATATTTAAATAAATGGTATTCTATTATTGTTTAATAGTGCGATTAATCATGATTAATTTTTTTAATCGCTTGACAGCCCTAGTTAAGACTCAAGGGCAACCCTAAAGTCTCTCTGGGTTGTACACCCCTGCCTTTCCAAGCAGCATTTCCAGCCTCAGCAACCCCTTTGGTAATCTGCTCCAGCCATCCGACAGGACCTGCAGAGAAAGAGGGGTAGAGGTTTTAGATATTGACCATCTCATCCTTCTGCCTCTACATAAATTCCAGCCCCACCTAGATATCCAGGGGGTTTGAAGCAGGTGTTTTGATTAGATGCTCAGGGACACCATACCAGTTCCCAGGATGCCAGACCCCATTTTTCCTTTGTTTGCAAACCGCCTTTCACATTTCTGCAGTGCTTAGTCCTGTATCACCATGGAGCATTGCAAGATGAGCACTATAGAAGTGCAATACAGTTTATTTCAGTTTATTTCCAATTTATTTCTTCTCCCCATCCTTCTTCAGGGACCCCCTCACACAAAACTTCTGGTCCAGGAGGTTCAATCTCTCCTTCAGGTGGGAGCCATAGAGGAGGTTCTGCAGAATTTAAGAAGGAAGTGTTTATACTCCCATTATTTCCTAATCCCAAAAATCAAGAGAGGTCTCAGACCTATTTTAGATGTGTGTCAGCTCAGTAGTTATCTCGAAAAGATAAAGTGTTGCATGGTCACCCTGGCATCCATTATTCTCTCTCTGGAGACTGGTACGCCGCCTTCAATTTAAGGGACACTTACTTTCATATATTGATATACCAAGGGCACAGAAAGTTCCTCACATTCATTGCGAAGCACTTGCATTTACCTGTTCACAGTGCTTCCATTCAGCCCGTCTGCAGCTCCTTGGTTGTTCACAGAATGTATGGCTGTGGTAGCAGCATTCTTCAGGACACTAGGAGTATAGGTCTACCCTTTACCTGGACGACTGGGTAATCAATTCCCGGTCCAAAGCTCTGGTTATATACAGCGTTCAACTCATTCAGTCTGCCTTCAGGGCATTAGGCCTACTGATCAGTGCAGACGAGTTTATCTTTTGCCTGGTACAGAAGATAGATTATAGGGGCAGTGTTGGACTCTACCCAGGCAAGAGCATTATACCCAGAGTCAAGATTTCAGACTATTTGATCTCTTTTGACAGACCTCCATCATCCAATCACAACAGCCTGAAGCTGTATGAGGCTCCTAGGACACATGGCCCAATGCACATATGTAGTACAGCACACAAGGATGTACCTCAGATCCCTACAGATGTGGCTGGCCTCAGTGTATTCACCAAGCAGTCTTTGTCGGGATACTGTGCTCTCAGTACGTTCATGGTTGCTAATTTTGCTGAATTGGTGGTTGAATTCTCTCAGTATTTTGTGCAGGCGTTCCCTTCCTTCACCCTCAGCCATCAGTTACTCTGGTCTCAGACATGTTGGCTCTGGGGTGGGGAGCTCACCTGGGACCCCTTCAAACTCAGTCTTTGGTCCTCAGCGGGGCTTGCTCTTAATATCACATCAGAGAGCTCAGGGTGATTCAGCTTGTCTGTCAAGCTTTCCAGTCTCACATCTGGGAGAGAAACCGGTTTGAGACCACATCACAGCAATGTTTTACCTCAAGAGGTAAGGAGGAGCTTGCTCATCCTTCCTGTGTCAGGAAGCAATTCATCTGTGGGAATTTTGCATAATTTTGCATTCAGTTAACCCCAAGGCCTCTTACCTTCCAGGAGTGCAGAATGAGCTAGCAGAACAAGCAGGCTTTTTTTCCAGCCAACACAAGTGGTCTCTTCTCCTGGATGGAGCCAGATGCATTTTCCAACAGTGGGGCACTCCCTAAATAAACCTATTTTCAAACGAGTACAACAGAAAATGTCACCACTTCTGCTCCTTGCAAGACCACAGTCCAGGCTCCATCACAGATACCTTCCTACAACCCTGGACAGTAAATATTAAGCTTTTTCTCCAGTCTCACTCCTACACAGAGTGCTGCTAAAGATCAAGCGGGATCACTCCTGGGTAATACTAATAACCCCAGTGTGGTCCCACCAACAGTGGTTCTCCGCTCTACTGAACCTCAGAGATGCAACTCCAATCTCATTCCCATTACACCTGGATTTGATCTCTCAGGACCACCCAGCTCCACCCAATTCTGCAATTCCTTCATTTGAGAGCCTGGGAGCTCCATGGTTAAATCCCAGAGAGTAGGCTTGCCAGGGGTAAGTTCCCCAGGTGTTATTAAGAAGCAGAAAGCACTCTACCAGAGTTTTCTACCTGTCAAAATGGAAGCAGTTCTATGCCTGGGATGGTCAAATCTTAGTCTTGCCAATGCATTCGTCTGTCCAACAAATACTCAACTATCTGTACTGCACCTGAAACAGCAAGGCTTAGCAATTCCCTCTATTCAGGTTCACCTGGCAACAATATCTGCATTCCACCCTTGAATGGGTACCTGTTTTTTTGTTTTGTTTTGTTTTGTTTTTCTAGTGACATGACAATTAGATTCCTTAAAGTCCTGGAAAAATTGTACACTCAGTTAAGGGAGCCTGTTCACCCTTGGGACTTTAACTGGGTTTTGTCTAAGCTCACAGGATCCCCATTTGAGCCTTTAGCAACATGCTCCCTTCTACACATTTCGTGGAAGGTGGTTTTCCTAATTGCTATCACTTCTGCCAAAAGGGTCTCCGAGCTGCACATCCTCACATTCAATCCGCTGTACACAGTCTTCTTTAAAGATAGTGTATGTATGCTCTTATCTGAGCTTTCTCTTTTAGGTAATTTCATATTTTCACACAAATCAGTTTACTTACGTGTGTGTATTTCACCCCAAACCAAATGCAAATAGGGATGAGCAATGCAGTTGGTCATCTGACAAACACTGGCAGTCTATATAGATAGGACTAAATCTGTTGTTCCACCCAACTGTTGTGGCTATAGCAGATAGAATGAAAGTTGTTCTAATATCAAAGAGAATTTCATCTTTGACTATTTCTTGTATTCTTACTTGTTATGATATGGCAGGCATTTCATTACCAGATAAGCTGACTGTTCACTCCACAAAATTGCAAGCATCCTCAGTGACATTCCTAGCGCAGATCCTTACGCTGAACATCTGTGAAGCAGCAGCCTGGTCATCTGTGCACACTTTCTCCTCCCGCTACACCAATACTCAAGAGATGATGCCAAATTTGATTGAGTCGTACTACAGTCTGTTTGTACATGAACTCTGATTCCTCCGTCTAACTGTTTGGGAGTCATCTAGAGTGGAATGGATATGTGCAGTCACTCAAAGAAAAAAGTTACTAACCTTTCATAACTGTTGTTCTTCAAGATGTGTTGCACATTTGCATTCCACAACCTGCCCTCCTACCCCTCTACATTGGAGTTTCTGGAAAGAAGGAAGTGAGGGGGCTTGGGGTCAACAGTGCCCTTTTATATTGGTGCCAGCAGCACGCAGCAGCGGAGCAGGCTCGAGCAGCCCCAACCGGCACTACTGAAGGAAACATTTCTGGCAACTATGCATGGGACACACTTACACCAAGAGTAGAATAGATAGGTGCAATACTTTTCATAACTGTTGTTCTTCGAGATGTTAGTAACCATTTTTTTCTCTCATTGCATTTCAGGCTGTGTATTGTAATGATTGTGAAGTGGGTCTTTTTCTATCTTTTATTTCAAACAATTTACCGTTCCTGCAAGTTGTATGTATCAATCAACAGTCTGAATATAGATTGTCAGTATTTATAAATACGCAAAAATCAAATTCCACATACTTTCTCACATCCCACAGAAAGTATTCTTTCAACTTAGAGAATGCTTGTATTGCCCTCCCTTAAGCATAACTTTCTTGTGCTTTCCTCACAACTTTCAGTAGTCTGCTGTTCTTTACATGAGGCATTTTAATACCATCTTTGTCCCCGGGATAAGATTGAGAACTTTATACAATCCAGAGCTACATTCTGTTGTCTGAAGCACCAATTTAACTAACTTAGATTCTAACTTGAAATTAATACAACTTTTGTGTGAATGCCCAAGCTTTTAATTACTATCTTTTTAACCATTGTTGTGAAGAAAACTTTTAAAATATAAACTTGAGTACTGCTGTCCCACATGTACCAACACACAGATGGTCATCCTCTATGGCCACCACAAACACAGGACAAGCAGTATACAGCTGTGTATGCTGTGGCTGTGGGGGGGGGGGTGAACAACTGTTTGTGGAAGCATGGGAAGTAAGCAAAGAGATGGGGATCCAACAGAGCCTTTAAGAGGCTTGTGTGGACAGGAAGAGGGGATTGGGTGTGGGGAATATAAGGCTGTTCAGGATGTCTGGGCTGGAGGGGAAGCTGAGCTGAGTGTCTCAATGCTGAGACAGCAAAGCTTCATGGCCTCTGTATACTGCTGCCTGGGCATTCACCACCATAGCCCTTATAAGCTCTTTGTTCCCTCCGTAGCCATACGGATAAGCCCTGTGCCACTTCCTCGTAATTCTGTTCTCACCCATGTTCCCCTTTCCCACCACCCATCCCCCAATTGTCCACAGTTCAAATTGTCAAAACATGTGGATAGAGCTGGGGAGTAAGGCTACTTCTGGGTAGGCTTGAAAGGCAAGCTGTGTTGGATGAGGCCATAGGTGCAATATACTGAAGAGGGGAGGAAGGACCAAAGGAAGGCAGGGGAGGGCACTGAGCTAATGCTAGAGGCTAATGTGGGGAAGTTCTATGGCTGTAGAGAGGGGACAGAGGGGAGTTTCTGGGGGAGTTTCTGGTAACCATGGTAGTTAACAAAATTCCACCACAGTGTGGGTTATAGATAATCTGTAATTGCTGCTATCATGCTGTTAATGTAAATTCACTCTTGTTTTGAATGACTGATGAAATCAAATTTGAACCACCATTATAGTGTGACAGGTGGTGAACAGTCCTTGTCAGGACTAATCAAACTATGTTCTCTTGGTAAGGAGGATTCTCTGGCCCTGCCAAAGGCTATCTCAGTTCAGTAGAGTCCGTAACCAGTATAAAATTTGTATTTCCCTTATGAATATATTGTCATACATCGACTTCCATTCTTGCTCTGCTCTGTTGCTAACAAAGCAGTCTTTAGCAGAAGAGGTCACACACCCATTTAATTTTTTTTTTTGTTCTAGGGTCTTGTAAAGATGTCAGAGAAATATGTTTTTCATCCAGATTCCCATACATCAAATGAGAGCATAAGTAATTTAATTCATTCTCATTAATTAGGACGTTTATATGTAGTTATCTGACACAAATAGTGCATTTGTATACTTTGCAAACCTGCTTTTTAATATTTAATGTGTTTAAAGATGAAAAGTGCTACATAAATGCTCTATCTATACAGTCGGATACCAAAGCAGAAAAAGTAAATGACTTTCCCAACCCACAGGCTGTGTCTATGCTAGAATCTTTCATGCTGCTGTTTAACACTGATGCAACTCCACCAGTGGTAGCAACCGTGGAAGCATTACCATATACCAGGCTCCATGGCACCACTTCTAACACTGCATTGAGTGACCCTGTTCTGAGCAGGTTTAAACAGCTGCAGGAGCCTTGGTTACTCCGGTATTACTGCCCTTGGAGCTGCTCTGGCATTAGTGGTGGGGAATTTGTTCCAGAAAGGCTTACAATTATACAGGATCACAGAGGAAAAAACTCAGTGGGAGAGACAAGATTTGTGGCCCCCAGTCCTGTACTCAGACCAACTGACCATATCTCCTGTTTAAATGGTCGAAATTCAGAGAGGCAGGAGAAACATCAATAAGCAGCTGTACACACTTTATCATGTTAGTATTTTTTAATACACAGAAATCTTTCTATAAACAGCGTAAAGCATCAATGACTGATTTATCTTCTAACAAACCACCAGTAAACAAATATAGCCCTGTCCCACTCCAATGTTATTTCATAAACTTCACATCTGTAAACATAACCCCCATGTACTACAGTAAATAATTTCATATCTCATATAGATATGAGATATACCAATAAAACACCTATTCTGCCACAAACAATTTGGTCTCCTCTCCCTCATGTATATTAGAACTGTTGCTTTGTTCCCATTATAATCTCTTTTTTTAGCTACATATATCTTTCTAAAGTTTTAGCCTATTGGGCTGACATTTTCCGAATCTGGGTCTCTGATCAAGGATGACATTTTTTTAAAATTTGAGCAGAACAAGCATTTTGCTGTTTTTGAGTGGTAAGAGTAAAAATAATAATACTTTTCTCATTAATTACAAAATAGTATTGAAATCTTTTTTTTTAACAGCTCCCAAGCTAAAATCCGGGAGGGGGGTGCAAAAGTTTAAATTTGGCAGGGAAATAGTCTTCTCTGAGAAGTGCCTTTGAGCGTTCTGTTAAAAATAGGTTTTGATTTGGCTATTGTGAGCCTTTGAAATTCATATGTTTCTCGTGCAGTATAGTATAACAAATTGGCAGTATTTTTAATGGTAGCCAAACATCTGGAAGCACGTTAAACCGTGCACAACTAACTTTGCTGCCACCATGTGAGTATGCATTCTGATAACCTTTTGATTTCATAATCAAGTACAGTTTTTTTCAACAAGACCGCTGCCATATTCAGTGCACAGGATGGATGTGCAAAAGGGGAGAATTAAGTTTGCAGAGGCAGCTATAAATTTGGCACTTCCCAACTTTTGAGTACTTAACTTGGCAACCTAAATAATGTTCTCTTAACTTTGTGTCATGTAGTAGGCTCTTTCTGTTCCACTGGAACTTTAAAATAATTGATATCCGTTAACTATATCGTATCATAGTTGGATTTGAGCTGCTTTTAGAAAATGAAATGATGTGATGTTTATCTACGGAGAAATGTCAAAAACAATGCATTTATATGATATGGAAGATTTGTAAGTGCAAGCTAGCAATTGATAGCAATATTATAATTAGCTCTTTGTACAGACGGGTTTTTTTATTCATGAACATTTTCAGTTATGTTGACAACTGTCATGTATGCCTCCACATGTGGAGCCTTTCCTTTGTTAGGAGAGATGTTGAATGTGAATTATTTTTTTCAGGCTTACATCCTTGATTTTCTATAAAAAAAAAAAAATGGTTTCAGGGGCCATGTCATGCAGCTTATTGAAGGATCTTACATTTTAGAATGATTGTAGATTCATGTGTTTTTATATTTGGCTGCATCTTAAATTAAATGGTAAAACAGACATCAAAAGAAACTCAGCCTAAAGATGGCATTTGTTTTTAATCGAATATTCTTTGCCACTAATATAATGTTAAGGAGAATGTTTAATAATACAGCCATCAATAAGAGTTTCAATTTTAGATAAAAATATATGGTTTTATGGTAAGCCAAGCTTTAGTTTTGTATTTATAAAATGGATTTTAAAATATTATGTACATGTATGCATCCATACACAGATTTAGGGGTACTGACTTTTGACAGTAATAAAGGCTATGTCATCACTGTTTTTTTAGCCATAAAAAGTTCTTTAAAATTTAGCAGAAGCATTACTATCCCTGAAGTGCACAATGTACTTTCAAATAATAGTCTAAATGCCTTTCTATATCACACTCCTGCAAAAATCCTACTCACCATTCCCCTGGGACAAATATTTTTTTAAATAGTTAACTAAAATATTGTTAATATTTTTTTATCTTTATCCTGCTAAAGGTGGACAAGTAGATTTTTGTGACTAGACTGAAAAATTTTCATGTCTCCTTTGCAAACTAATGAAGTCTATTTCATATATTTCAGCAGTTCTCAAACTGTGGTCCGCGGACCTGAGCTCCGCGGACCTGAGCTCTAGTCAGGTGGTCCGCAGATAATCCCCTCTAAGATGCACGTCTGGGCAGCTGCACACAAGAGAATGAGGGACCACCCATCTAATTAGTGGAGACACGCAGGCTAATGGTACAAACAACATTTGGAAAGATCATTAAGTGATCCGCCAAGACCCTCAGCAATTTTCAAGTGGTCCGTGGAAAAATAAAAAGTTTGAGAACCACTGATATAAAACATATGTCTAGTATTACAGAAGGTATAATACACACTTATAAAGTATTTAAATGTGTATTACATTATGTGTGGGTTGGACTATTTTCTACTGACTTGCATAAATGTTAATACCTTTTAATTATAAAAGTCACAAGTTACTATACTAATAAGAGTCTTATTTACACTACAAAAACAAGGAAACTCAGAGATGTGGCTAACTATTCAGGCTATATACATCCCTAATTCATTTTACTTAAACTCTATGAAGCTCTCATAACAATACGTGTTGCTACATTTCATAAAGTTATACAGTATTTTGGTAAAGTGTAGTGAGTTATTGTTGCCTCGATTTTAAGCATATAGCTAGTTTTGGTACACATAGGTTCATGTATCAGTTATTCAGAGATCAAGTATTTAACATGAAACTTTCAGGGTTCCTTTTATTTTTTTTAAACTAAGTAGGGTTTTTCTGTCTAAGAACCAGATTACTTCCTCCTGCAGAAAAACTCACTTAGCGTTGCCAACTCCTATGATTTTATTATAAGTCTCATGATATTTGATATTTTTCT
Source organism: Lepidochelys olivacea (assembly GCF_965140295.1). Lineage (NCBI taxonomy): Eukaryota > Metazoa > Chordata > Testudines > Cheloniidae > Lepidochelys > Lepidochelys olivacea. The sequence goes on along the minus strand of NC_140421.1, from coordinate 42,225,554 downwards.
TAAAACCCCAGCTTCTGGGATAATGTGACTTATTCAGCTTTCTTTTCTTCTACCTTTCTTTGGCCAAAAACTTGAAAATGTGATTTAGATGAAAAGTAAAAGCTTAAATACCAGAAGGTATATATAAAAAATTCCAAATTTTATTATTTTTAAAAATATCATGATTTTCAATCCAATCTTAAGATTTTAGAGGGTCTGTTTCATACTCTTTAATTAGTTAAGATTAATTAGTTAAAGTTGGCAGTACTGGCATCAGTGGCCGTGGGGAAGATTTATGCAGTGTTCCATGGTAATGAGGAACTCCACACTTAAGATAATACGGCCAGGGAGGGGCTGTTGCAAGAGCATCTACCCCTATTCTATGCAAGCAGGATAGATTCTCTACTCCAGGCCAGTATGGAAAATCTGGCCCATTTGTTTGGATTTCACAAAACTGAGTGATGGGGCAACAAAATGGCAGATGAAGTTCAATGCTGATAAATGCAGAGTAATGCATATTGGAAAACATAATCCCAACTATAAATACAAAATGATGGGGTCTACATTAGCTGTTACCATTCAAGAAAGAGAACTTGGAGTCATTGGTAGATAGTTCTCTGAAAACATTTGCTCATTGTGCAGCAACAGTCAAATAAGTTAACAGTTAGGAACCATTAGGAAAGGGATAGATAATAAAACAGTAAATAGTATAATGCCGCTATATAAATCCATGGTATATCCACACCTTTAATACTACATGAAGTTCTGGTCTCCCCATCTCAACAAAGATATATTAGAAATGGAAAAGAGGGGCAACAGAGAAGGGCAACAAATGGTTAAGGGTAGTGAACAGCTTCCATATAATGAGAGATTAAAGAGACTGGGACTGTTCAAATTGGAAGAGAGACAACTAAGGGGAGATATGATGATAGAGGTCCATAAAATCATGAGTGGTGTGAAGAAAGTGAATAAGGAAGTGTTATTTACTCCCTTCACATAACACAAGAACCGGGGGATCACTCAATATAATTAATAGGCAACAGGTTTAAAACAAACAAAAGGAAGTACTTCTTCACAAAACCCCCAGTCAACTTGTGTTACTTGTTGCCAGGAGATGTTGTGAAGGCCAAAAGTATAACTCTGTTTAAAAAAAAGAATTAGGTACGTTCACGGAGGATAGGTTCATCAGTAGCTATTAGCCATCATGGTCAGGGATGCTGTCCCATGTTCTCTGTATCCCTAAGTCTCTGACTGCAAGATGCTGGGAGTGGACAATAGGGGATGGATCACTCGATAACTGGCTTGTTCTGTTCTTTCCTTTTGAAGCATCTAACATTGGCCACTGTCAGAAGACGGGATACTGGGCTAGATGAACCATTTGTCTGACCCCGTATGGCCATTCTTAAATTAATCTGCCACTCTAAGACGAAACACAACACATATTAGAGTCTGAATTTGTGTTACTCATTGCAGGTTTTTAATTAGCAATATATACCCAATTGCTCTTCAAGTCTAGTATCTTGTTTCTACTGTTGTCAGTATATATTTATTTCATTACATGGGAGTTTTATGTAGACCAGATATTGTATTAGGCAACATGGCATTATTTCTAGGTTGGTTTGTATGTGGGTAGTGGGCGCGGGGTGGAGGGAATTGGATCTGATGGTGTGAACATAAGGTGATGTTCTATGTCATGTATTTCATGCTGGAGAGACAAGACCGTGAGATAGTATCTTTTATTGGACCAACTTGTGTTGGTAAGAGAGAGAAGGTTTCGAGCTTACTCAGAGCTCTCCTCCTCCTCCCAAAGAAGAGCTCTGATGAAGCTCGAAAGCTTCTCTCTCTTACCAACACAAGTTAGTCCAGTAAAAGATATTATCTCACCCACCCTGTTTCTCTAATATCCTGGGACTGATACGGCTACAACAATACTGCATACAACAAAGTATTTCATATAATATTTCCACAGTGAAGAAATTAAATATTCTTCTCAAATATTCTCTCTGTATATGTATCTTCAGTTCCTTGTTATGATTGTTTAGTTTGAGACATTTTTCAGTAACTGATTTTATAAATAATCTGACTTTTTTTTATTTAAGGCCTTCTTTTTACCAGAATCTTAAGGAGCAAAATTTTCAGAATAGCACTAGAGAAGCCTATGTCCAAAGACTGTCTAAAAATATTTTTTTAAAAACTGTCATACCATGATGTATTTCTGATCATTGAATATGGATCCATACTCCTGGCCTATTGAGTATACCTCAAAGATCATGCCTTTTGTATTGTATTAATTTAAATTAAATACATTTTTTATTAATGTATCATCGTTTATGCCTATGTTTTTGTCAGATTATTTTCAGAAAATGTCTGTCCTTAACAGAATGAAGTATAATATTAAATCATCTTTTTTGAACTCCTGCAAAATTCATCTATTTAAACCTATACCAACTGATAGCAAATAAAAATAAATGTACAGTAAAATATTTTCCCATCCTCAACATGTCTGCTCCAATCTGATTTCAGCCATGATTTCTGAAACGTGTTGAATGTGATTTGCTCTGGATTACACTTGCAGTTAAACTGTGTTCAGCAATAGTTCAGTTGTGCCTGTTGCTAATACCTGTTGACAGCAATGTGGAATTTTCTTACTATAGGTAAAGTTTTATGTTCAGAATTGCGGAGGCATCCAAAAGAGGATGCATGAGACTGCTGGCCTTCTGCCTGGCAGCATGTATTTGACCTGCAATGAAAAGACTGCAGTTTTCATTATTGTTTGAGTAACCGATATTTTTGCTGTAAACGGAACTATAGTCTGCTTACAAAGAGATTTGTGAACTCCTAAAAATCAGATCGAAATCAGGCCTCTTTTAAGCTAAATTTAACATGTTTATTCTGGATCCTTTAAATTTGGTACTGGTCACAAACCATGTTGTTACCTTCATGGACCTTTGAGGGGTTAGAGAGAGAGACATTGTAGAGCAAATTCAAAATCCTTCATTATCAGCAGCTTCACAATCCACTGTGGGGAAAAAAACATCCTGGATTCTTCAGTCTCCATGTTTTTATGTAACCCTACAATCCTGATGTTTCTTGGTCTAAGCTTGTTTTTCAGGTCATCAGTTTGATTTCTTTGTTTTACAGTCTTCAGTATTTTAAGTTAGAAAAGTGTCATGTCCATCAATCATTGTTTCTGTCTTCAATTTTTCAGTTAGCCTCCTGCAGTCTTATAGCATTTCTTTCAGACTTCTTACCTACTGCAACAGCTAAGCAAGTTTAATGTTGCTTGATAAGTCAAATCTATACCATTGGTTAGTGTGAAATATAAAACAAATATTCCCAATATAAATTTGCAGTTAGTAGAAACTTGGAAGGGTTGGATCTTTAGTAAGGTCTCCATATATTTTAGGGTTTACATGGTACTTTTATCATACAAGTAATCAGTATGCCCTCCCTAAAATTTCCCCAGGTAAATGACCATACCACAGAAGCAGAAAGCCATATACCACTAAAAATCTTCTATCATCTTGGATGTCGTAACAGTAAAGTTCTTCTGTTTTGGCAGTGTATGGTCCTTCCATCTGACTTTCTAGTTGAAATCGTAATTTAATTTTCATGTGCCCCAATATTTTTCTTCTGATTTGGAAGAGATCTAATTCTGTGAGGTTGCATATTTGTGTCAATCCTAATCAGATGCCTATAAAACATATAGTTGTTATTATAAACAACTCTAAAATCACAGAACGGAAAGGGATCTCGAGAGGTCATCTACTCTAGTCCCCTGCACTCAAGGCAGGACTTAGTATTATCCCTGGCAGGTGTTTGTCCAATCAGCTCTTAAAAATCCCCGATGATGGAGATTCCACAACCTCCCACGGCAATTTATTCCAGAGCTTAACCACTCTGACAGGAAGTTTTTCCTAATGTCCAACCTAAACCGCCCTTGCTGCAACTTAAGCCCATTGCTTCTTGTCCTATCCTCAGAGGTTAGGAACATTTTTTTCTCCCTCCTCCTTGTAACAACCTTTTATGAATGACAGTTACGCTCTCCTGTCAGGGATTCATTATTAAGCTAGACACAGATATTACTGCCTAGTGTCATGTGACATGAGAAGCTGATGGTGTTTCTTCTTTCTTTGTATTCTCATAGAATGTAGAAGTCCCTACCAAGATTGATCTCCATTGGGCTAAGAACTATGCAAATACAGAGCAAGAGACAATCAATGCCCTGAAGAACTTACAGTTTAAATGGGCAAGATAGACAAAGGGAAAGTGGAGAAGCAGTGACACCAATAGGTGAAACAGTTTAATCAAGATGACATATCAGGGCAGTGCCAGAGCTGGGACTGCCCAGGTCTCCTTACTCCCAGTCCATTGTCCTACCCACTAGACAACACTGCATTTTTTATTGCCTTTCCTGTTGTAATATGCTGACAGTAATTATAAGGTCTAATTTTAGAAGTGCTAAGGAAGGGGCAAAAGAAGAGAGGAAGAGTAGCAATGGGTGGATTGAGAGGAAAATAACAGAGAGAGAGAACATTAGATAGAGGAAGGAAGAGACGATACAAAATATCTAGGGAAAAAGAGACAAGTGGAAGGGAAAACAAAAGAGATGGGGCAGTAGAAAAGAAAAGGGTAGCCCTTCTTAGATAATGCCCCTTGTCATTCATTAACAAAGAAGCACTGTCTTGAATAAAACTGATTTAGGATTCAGAAAGTGGTAGGACCATTACGGAAGGCCTGAATAGTCAGTTAGATGTAAAGTAAGACAAGATCAAAACAATAACTTTTTGAAACTGTTCCAGGTTGCAGAGTGCCCCACATTGGGACATTTTTGAAAATGATTTTTTCTAAATGTTTTGTTTCTGATAAAAAAAAGTCTGTTTAAACATCTACTCGTATCCAGTTCACTTTTTGTGTGATTTTAAAAGCTGGCCTTCCAAGAGGACAGCACAGAACAGGATCTCTCTCTTTTCTCCTTCCCATTTATTTGGGATAATCAGGACTTTGTATGTAGGCTAACATGTTCCCCACTGAGAGAAGTATACTTCCAGCAACTGTGACTGGTCTCTTTTTTTCCTCCCCTGTCTGAGATGGGATGGGAATGAAGCTGCCTGGATAATGGTCATAGGCTGGCTCTGTGCTCCACTTCCTTTTATCACTGCCTGACAGACAGCACAAAGGTCTACTTCACCTTAAAGTGGATTTATGTCCTAACCCATCTCATCCCATAAGGAAAAAGGGAAGTCAGGGCCAGACCCTGGAGCACGTGGTAGAGATCCAAGCAAACCAGTTCCAGAGAATCAGTGATTTTTTTAGAATTTACTCCTTGTCATTTGCAGCTCCCAAATGGTCAGCATGAATACGGTAGTTCTTAGATTTCAAGTTACTCAATTCTTCCATTAACTATAAGCACTTCAAAATAATAAGTATTCCATTCATTGTGTAGCTGCTCTTTAGTCTGGAGACTTCCTCAGTTTGTTGATTTTTCAGAATGCGAACTCTCATGTGCCCACCGCTCCATCTCATCAGTTTCTTACCATTTTCCATTGATCCTCAACATTTTTAGTACTTCACTTTGACCTAGCATCAACACTTGAACTTTCTTCAAAGATCCTGGTTTTGGTATCTGCAGCTGTCAGTCACCAAAATTTCAAATTTTCATTTACCCAGATGACTGGCTCATAAAAGCCCCCAATTGCCAGTCAGCCTTGTGAGCAATTTTCTCCTTTCTAGGCTTATAGGAACACAAGAATTCTCATTCTGGATCATACCTGAGGTCCATTTAGTCCAGTGTCCTGTCTCCAACAGTGGCCAACAGATTAAGAGGAAGGTAGTAGATGTGGGGTAATGTATTCACCACATTAGATATCATCCTGATCTCTAATAGTTGGAGATTATCTTAAACCTGGAAGCATGAGGTTTGATGTCTCTTCCACAACAGTTTTATGATTAATATAACAATTCTGGATCTTCTTGCTATGCATATGAGTGTCCAGTCCCCTTTAGAATCTTGTAAAGTGTCCCATATTTTATGTTTTGTGGAAAAGTATTTCCTTTTATCGGTTTTGGATTCCCCATCTTCTGATTTCATCAAATGGCTACTTGTTCTTGTTTTATGAGACAGGCAGAACAGAAGTTCCCAATCTATCTTCTCTAGACCATTCATTATTTTATAAACTTTTTTCATGTCCTTTCTTATTAATTTCCTTTCTAATGTAAAGAATCCCAGACTTCCAATGTCAGAATGAGATTTCTCCATGCCATGCATCATTCCCATCACCTTGCTCTGAACTCCCTCTAGTTCTGCAGTATCCTTTTTGAGATGAGCAGTACTTCCCATAGCATTCCACTCAAGGCTGCATGATTGATTGATTTATAAAAAGGCATAGTATTCTCTGTATTATTCACCATCCCATTTCTTATCCATCCTAACTCTTTGCTTTTTTTTATTGCAGCTACACATTGAGCAGGAGTCTTCATTGAGTTGTCTACACTGACACCTGAGTCCTTTTCTTGAGTTTATGGGGTTAATTTAGAACCCCATAAGGTGTATGCGTAGTTTAATTATTTTCCTCCACTATGCATTTCTTTGCATTTATTGACTTTGAATTTCATGTGTCCATCACATTGCCCATTCACCTAGCGTATTTAGGCTTTTCTGAACTTCCTCATGGTCCTGTCTGGTCCTGACTAATCTAAATAATTTTGTGGCCTCTGCAAATTTTGCTACCTCTACTGACCAACCACCTTTCCAAATAATGTATATTATATAAAATATATTAAGTTACATTGAACCAAGACCAGAACCTTGAGGCCACCGCACTGTTAACCTTTGGTATGATTCATAGATGTTTAGATATTTAGGTCAGAAGGGACAATTATGATCATACCTGTGGTATGATGAAAATTGACCATTTAATCCTGCTTTTCTTTCTGTCTCTAAGCGAGTTTTTGATGCATGACAATACAATACTTTGCTTCTCACCCCATGACTATGTAGCTTTGTTAGCTTCTTGTATGGGACCACTACTTTATTGACATGTTCAAAGAAATCTAAGATTAGTGAGAGAGTTTTTCTTTGCAGAAACCATACTGGTTAGACCTGTCCTATAATGATCACGAAGGTGTTTTATTATGTTGCCAGTTTTCTAGGTACAGGTGTGTAAGGTTTAAACATTTCTGATTCCCCAGATCATTCCTAGAGCTTTTTTAAAAATATACAGTAAAGATCTCCAATCATCTGGAACAGTGTCTGGTTTTAATGACAGATTGCATATTTTTTTTTAGCAGCTCAGCCCCCTAAGCACCACCACTTAAGCTCCTTCAGAACTCATGGATGTATACTATATGGGCCTGATGGGTTGTTGCTTTTTAAGTTATGTATTTGCTCCAGCGTCTTTAGCAATATCTGAATAACTCATCTTAATGACCAAAAAACCAGATTCAGTGTAGGTATCTCCCCAACATCCTCTTTATTAAAGACTAATGCAGAGAAATCCTTTAGCTTCTCAGAAATGTCTGCTCTTCTTATTTTGTTTTCTTTAACCATTTATCAACTAAGACAAGAAAGTTTATTTCAGTCCATATTCATCTGAGCGTTATCTTTGACACCAATATGAGGGCGGCCTTCTTTTCACAGAAGACAGTGGAAAAGTTCATAGCGCAGAGAAGTTCAGGGAGATGCAGACCCCATCAACCCTCACATATTTCAGATACCGGGAATCATGAGCATCTTTGCAGAACTGCTGTCATGGACCAAGACGCATTCTTGTCCTCTACTAAGAGCCCTCTTGACTCAGTGGAACCACTAATCAGATTAGTTTCATTGTCCATGTATTTTCAGTATGGCAGACAGTCAAATCCCTCTGATAGCTAGAACTACCAGAAAATTATTGACTAGCATGCCCTCTCAAGAGCCGCAATGGACAGTCACTGGTGAAATTCTCCTATCCAGAAATTCCCAGAGGGTGGGGTCCAGACCAGAAATGAAGGCACACCTCAACTTTCTCAATCTCAAAACCATGAGACTAGCCTTATTTTCTGGTTCCGGGGCATGATCAATTACCAGGCAGGAACTTTTAACTTGAAGGCAGATTGGCTGAACTGTCTGTCAGTCTGTTTGCTGGAGACTGTGGTTCAGAGTTTGGGTCCTGCTTAGGAAGTTATCAACAAATTAGTGAAGATGAGTTGCTGTCTGAGGAGAAAAAAGCCCTCAAATCTTCTGTCAGTTGATTTGTAGATCTGAGGCTCTGGTTAAGCAAAGGAGCAACCTAGCTTCCAATTTTTGGCACACTTAAAAGAAGTGCAATGTACAAGTAGTACTAAAAATTTCCTTTTTTCCCATTTTTTTGAGGAAAAAATATTTTAATTAAGATTTTGTCCCATGATATTGTTACATACACTCTTACTCTGGTTATAATGTACAAAGGAGAGCAGAAAGTATTTAGTTACACTAGGTTCTACATACTAGGTCTTTCCACAGTTTCAGCTCCTCCGTACTCCTCTCATTATTTCTAGCAGTATAAACAATTTTCACTTGTTTTTTAAATATGCCACTTTCACATTCCAGCAAAGATGATGCCTTTGAGAGCTTCATTTTGTATATAATATAGCATTTGGCACATGTGAAAAATATATGGAATAGTTAAATACTATATTCAGTAATAACATAGTTTTCAGTTACTGTGTTTAAAGGGACACTGTCAACTTGAAAATACATTTTTAAAAATTACTTAAAATTAGTTTTAGGCACTACATCTACCCCTGAATCTTCCTGCTAACAGTGGTGGTTTTACCATTATATTTTCCTATTTTAAAATATATTTATCTTCACAGTTACTTGAGAGATCCACACAGCCACGGAGAAACAGACTGACTGTACAGGGGAAACGCATAATTAGTTTCCACTAAGGGCTTGTCCACATTATCTGCAGGATTGATGGGCCGTGATCGATCCAGCGGGGGTCGATTTATCGCGTCTAGTCTAGTTCGTCCATCCGTCTCTTCCTCCCTCCCCCCCCCCCCGTCTAAGTGCTGGCAAATGCACAAAGTAAGCACAGTTGGAGGAAATAAGTTTTTTCTTCTCGTTCCTTTTGCTTACAGTTATTTCAGGTGCTATTATAGTAGTTTTTTAAAAATTCAGACAATTGCAATTTTTAAGTTGATAGTGTTTCTGTAAACTAAACAAACTATGATGAAAATTGTTCTTCCTTTCTGTCAAGTATAACATTAACCGGTTGGAGAAATTCTCTAGGATTTGCTTACCTTAGCACAATTCCAAATAAGTGTAATATCTCCGCATCTTTTTATAGACATTTCCAGCATGTTCCAGTAATAATAATGCACGCAAAGAAATGTAGGAGTTGGCATTAATTGTTACTACCACAACAGTTTTTTAAAGGAAGTTTGCTCTTTTTTGGCAACTTTGGTACTTTGCATAGGAAACCAAGTTTAACGTTTTGATTCTTGCATTCATTAAGTTATCAGTCACCAATATACGGTTTGAAAGAGTTCCACCAGGCTTTATGCTTCTGGTACTCTTTATTCTGGTAGTCTGTTCTGTTCAGTGTTAGGGAAATTCCTTAGTGGTGATTTTTTTTTGTTTTTTGGGTTTTTTTGGGTTTTTTTTTGTATTTCCTGTGACATTGAAAGTCACAAAAGTGAAACACACAGACAGAGAACCTGACTGTCTCTACAGAGTGTGATGCAGTACCTTATTCTTTTAGTGAGGCTGTGGCAGGTCTGATGTCAGTCACTTCAGAGACCTTTAGACCTCAGTGCTCATTTATTGCTAAAATGTACCAGCTCTGCTTCTGCATTATGAAGATCATCTGTCAACACTTTGAGATATTCCCCTTTGTTATTAAGCTTGTGATGCTCTACACTGTCAGGATTTTTGCCAATTATAGTTAAGGTACAATGGTGTATTCACTGGATCAAAGTCTCTCACTGGCGGTAGAAAAATGATTTGTAAGTCTTTATTCATCTGAATTGTACAATAGAATACCTGAGGAATGCAAATAATCCCTCTAAGGACTCAATAGAAAAGCTGTTAAAATGACAGTGTAGGACTATTATTATTCTGAATTGATGTTTTATCCAAAGTAATTATTTCTTATCTTGTTGTTCCACAACAGTTCTTAGTTTGAGTTATGATGACCATTATTTACCAAACAAAATTTGTATCTGATTGTAGACATTATTTTTACACAGATTTCACTTCCTTTTGTTTGTATAGTTCATGCTTTTCTTTCACTTGGTCACATAGTACATTATCTAATTAATATAAAAGCCAGAATATTAAGTGTTTACTTTTTAAACAAAATAAACGTACACCCTTTGAAGTACAGCTGTGAATAGCAGGATTTCTAGGTATTCTTTTGAGTAAAAGGCCAGTAATGGTAAATTGTAACTTTTGATATATGAATAGTTCAATAATTTGCGTTACCTAAAATGTCAGTTTGAGAAATGCTGCTGTTCTGGGGTTAAATGTCCCATGAGGTTTCAGAAATGTGAACCAGTTGGTGTTATTTTTGGATTAGATACTTAGGAAGTCAACACTGTCCCAATATCAGTCTTCGCTACCAGACTATTTTCACTTGATAACTGAAAGAAAAAAAGATTTTTATAATGAGCACTGAAAACTACTGGTGGGGTATTTACTTAAGTAAATTATAGAAGAGCAGCATTATAAAACAAACATGTGAAAACTGTTGAGTGAACTTTTATATTCTTTGTCCCATCTAAAACCCTACTCAGTGGGCCATATACTTAATCTCATAATAGCTCTGATCCCCTGCTATTTTCTCTGACAAATGTGTGTTGATGAACTTGTGGTTTAGTTCTTTTTTTTTTTTTTTTCCTGAGGTGACATTTGCATTGATTATTTAAAGGATTGCAGGCCACACTTTCAAAGCGCTTTTCCATAATAGCTGTTAAAACCTTAGTCTAAATCTGAGAGATTAGTGGGACTAAGAGTAAGAACTCGGCAAGCATAAAAACCATATGTTACGTGGGTACTTTAGGTATGAGCCATCCATAGCATCCATACTGCTATATTGAATTCTATACCTTGGATCTCAAGAATATTTCCTAGACACGATACCTGTAAAATTTACTGTCTGAGCATGTCAGGAGTTAATGGAAAAAATAACAGCCTAGTCTAAAATATTCCCATGTAAATAACATTACAAAGACATAATCCTTTTCAAGTAATTTGTCAATATCTTCATTGAATCTCCTAATATATAGTATTTGTAATCACAGATATGCTTACACTTGTAGTTTAAATTATTTTAATGATCTTTTAGTTTGTTAAATTATTTTAATGATGATTTAAATGTACTAGTAATTTATGAACCTATGCACTAGTTTTTACAAAAGCATAACTGTTTGGCGATAGGATGGTAAACCCTTAATAAGATAGTTCTACAAATCTGTGTAATCAG